>NC_136932.1:26645979-27380876 GCF_949752795.1 Hyperoodon ampullatus
AGAATGGCCATCATCAAGAAATCTAGAAACAATAAATGCTGGAGAGGGTGTGGAGAAAAGGGAACACTCTTGCACTGCTGGCGGGAATGTGGATTGGTACAGCCGCTATGGAGAACAGTGTGGAGGTTCGTTAAAGAACTAAAAATGGAACTACCATATGACCCGGCAATCCCACTACTAGGCATATACCCTGAGAAAACCATAATTCAAAAAGAGACATGTACCAAAATGTTCATTGCAGCTCTATTCACAATAGCCCGTAGCTGGAAACAACCTAAGTGTCCATCATCGGATGAATGGATAAAGAAGATGTGGCACATATATACAATGGAATATTACTCAGCCATAAAAAGGAACGAAACTGAGCTATTTGTAATGAGGTGGATAGACCTAGAGTCTGTCATACAGAGTGAAGTAAGTCAGAAAGAGAAAGACAAATACCATATGCTAACACATATATATGGAATTAAAAAAAAAATGTCATGAAGAACCTAGGGGTAAAACGGGAATAAAGACACAGACCTACTTGAGAACGGACTTGAGGATATGGGGAGGGTGAAGGGTAAGCTGTGACAAAGCGAAAGAGAGGCATGGACATATATACACTACCAAACGTAAGGTAGATAGATAGTGGGAAGCAGCCGCAGAGCACAGGGAGATCTGCTCGGTGCTTTGTGACCGCCTGGAGGGGTGGGATAGGGAGGGTGGGAGGGAGGGAGACGCAATAGGGAAGGGATGTGGGAACAGATGTGTATGTATGACTGATTCACTTTGTTATAAAGCAGAAACTAATAAAAAAAATAAAAATAAAAAAAAATAAAAAAATAAAAAAATAAATAAATAAATAAAAAGAAGTGCATTCACATTGTTGTACAACCATCACCACCATCCAGCTTCAGAACTCCATCATCTTCCCTAATTGAAGTCTGTTCTCATTAAACACTAACCCTCCATCCCCCTCTCCCTCAAGCACCTGGCAAACATCATTCTACTTTCTGTTTCTAAGAATTTGAATAGGGTCCATTCATACCATAGGTACCTCATATAAGTGCACTGATACAATATTTGTCCTTTTGTGACTGGCTAATTTCATTTAGCATGTCTTCAAGGTTCATCCATATTGTAGCATGTGGCAGCATTTTCTTCCTTTTTCAGGCTAAATACTATGAAATTGTATGTAATACCACATTTTTAAAAATCCATCCAGTTTTTGATAGACACTCAGGTTGCTTCCACCTTTTGGCTGTTGTGAATAATGTTGCTGTGAACTTGGGTGTATACATATCTGTTCAGGTCCCTACTTTCAGTTCTTTCGGGAAATACCCAGAAGAATTGTTAGATCATATGGTAATTCTGTGTTTAATTTTTTGAGGAATCCCCATATTGTATTCCATAGCAGTAGCACCGTTTGATGTCCACCAGAAATGTAAAACGGTTCCAATTTCTCCACATCCTCGCAAACAGTTATTTTCTATTTTTTTGATAGTAGCCATCCTAATGGGTGTGAAATGATAATATATACTTGTTTTCAAAGGTGTTTTATGTAGAATAATAGAATTTCAGGACTAGAAATGGTATTAAAGGTTTCTGGTTCAATTAGCTGTAGACAGCAACAAATGTTCTCATATGTCTTAGCATTTTCACTTCTTTCTCAGTTGGAGAAAGGCATTTTGGGCAGATGGGTCTCTACTGGATCTTCGGCTCAAGATGAACTATGTCTGACCCAGGCAGGGTACATGGAATGCAGCTTTGCAAGAGATCTGCTCTTCTCTTCTGCCAGTGACTCTCTTTCTTATACTTCTTTACAGTTTCCAACTGTGTCTTCTGGGTTATTTAATCTTCTTTCCAGCTTCTTTAAGGGATAAGGTAATTGTATTCAAATAAACATTTTTATTTAAAAAAAACTAGGTAAGTTAGCAATTAATGAGCCAAGATCAGTATAAACTGCTCAGATGATTAAAAAGACTGTATTCAATATCAATTTGAAGGAAACATAAATATTACTCCTGGATGTTAGCTATAATTCCTTACTATGTAAAATAAGTCACCCCTTTTCAATTTTTTTTTTTAATTTGGAGGAGATGAGTTAAGCAGCATAAAATAAAATATATTTTATATGTACGAGAAGATTATAACTTCTGGATTAGTTTGGGTTTTGAATCTTTTTTAAGTTAAAGAAAACTGTTAGTTTAATTTATATTATGAAAATCTTTACGCCTACAGCAAAGTTGTAAGAATAGTACAATCAATACCCAATTGTTAGCGTTATGTCATAAATTGCCTTGTCTCTCTTTCTCTGTCAAATAGATAGAATTTTTTTTTCCCTGAGCCAGCTGAAAGTAAGTGGCAGAAATCTTAGATGGCATTTCATTCATACTTCATCATGTGTCTCCTAAGAATGAGGACATATTTCTTCATAAACATAATACCATTATCACACCTAAGAAGATAATTCAGTAACACTAATAGTTATAATATCAGATATCAAGTCCATGTATAATTTTTCCTATTTCTTCCCAAAATATATTTTATTTCTTTAGTTTGTTTTTGACTCTTTAGTTTCTTTTTTTTAAATTAATTTATTTATTTTTGGCTGCGTTGGGTCTTCGTTGCTGTGTGTGGGATTTCTCTAGTTGTGGCGAGCAGGGGCTACTCTTCATTGCAGTGCACGCGCTTCTCACTCTGGTGGCTTCGCTTGTTGTGGAGCACGGGCTCTAGGCGTGGGGGCTTCAGCAGTTGTGGGGCATGGGCTTAGTTGCTCTACAGCATGTTGGATCATCCCGGACCAGGGCTCAAACCCGTGTCCCCTGCACTGGCAGGAGGATTCTCAACCACTGCCCCACCAGTTATTCTTTTATAAAAAAATTATTTCCTCATTTGTTTTTATGTGATGATGCCTTTATTTATTTATTTTTATTATTGTTTATTTTTGGCTGTGTTGGGTCTTTGTTGGTTGCTGCGCGCGGGTTTTCTCTAGTTGTGGCAAGTGGGGGCTACTCTTTATTGTGGTGCACGGAATTTCATTGTGGTGGCTTCTCTTGTTGCGGAGCATGGGCTCTAAGTGCGCAGGCGTCAGCAATTGCAGCACCTGGGCTCAGTAGTTGCGGCACACAGGCCCTAGAGTGCGCGGGCTTCAGTAGTTGCGGCGTGTGGCCTCAGTAGTTGTGGCTCGCGGGCTCTAGAGCGCAGGCTCAGTAGTTGTGATGTAAGGGCTTAGTTGTTCTGCGGCAATCAGGATATTCTCGGACCAGGGCTGGAACACGTGTCCCCTGCATTGGCAGATGGATTCTTAAACACTGCACCACCAGGAACGTCCCAGACGTTCCTTTTTTTAATGACAATTTTGAAGAGTCCTGGTTCATGTATTTCATAGACTGTCCCTCAACCTGGATTTGTGTGATGTTCTCCTCATGACTGGAATGGAGTTAGGGTTTTGGGGAAGGAGATATTTACTTTTCATATTTTGTTTCATCTCTCTCTCTTGGCTTTTTATATAAGATATTCAGTACATATAGATTTATATTTTAAAAAGTATGCTTGTAGACTATTATTTTATAATCTGCTTGCTATTTTGTAATCTGCTTGGGATGATGGTTGTCGTGGTGTTGGTATGATTTTTTTTTTTTTTTCTGTATGCGGGCCTCTCACTGTTGTGGCCTCTCCCGTTGCAGAGAACAGGCTCCGGATGCGCAGGCTCAGCCGCCATGGCTCACGGGACTAGCCACTCCGCGGCATGTGGCATCTTCCTGGACCGGGGCACGAACCCGTGTCCCCTGCATCGGCAGGCGATCTCTCAACCACTGTGCCACCAGGGAAGCCCGGTACACTTTTGTTGTAATTATGCAGTTGGCTCTCTTGCGTTCATTTATATTTTATTTATAAAGCTCCACTGCTTTGGATTATGATGTGTTTACAAGGCTACACAGATAGTCTGGAAGGGAAATGCAGAAATACAAATGACAGAAAATATTTTATAATAAAAAATTTTCTTGGCAAGCAGCAAACTTTTCTCAAAGTCAGTCTTTTAATATAATTTGCTTGCTTCATAAATATGGTTTTTTTTGTTTTTTCATATCTTTATTGATTAGTAAGCATGTTAAATGACTTGGGAGGAATCTCACTCTCTTCAAGAAATAATTTGGAATTATTGATCCAGAATGCTGACAGTTCTCAAAAATGGGTCAGGATAATCAAAGTAATAGATGGAAAAAAAATCTCAATTTTAGCTCTTGATATAACTTTTCTTAAATTTAGGGTTCTTTTTTATAAATTAACTTACTAAAAGAGATGGTGGAAGGTCCATCAAGATGTTTATTTTATGTATTTCAAGCATTTTACTCTGCGGTATTGAATTCTATTCATTCTGGAATTTAGGAGAATTTACCTCTTTATGAAAGAGATTATTGAAAGTAGAAAATGATTGATGACCTTCGCTTCCAGTTTTCTTCTCAATAGACTTAGTCTCTCTTTTAATGCTTCTTGCATACTCAGTAATTTTATAACTTTTAGAGAAAAATGCAAGTCTGGCTGAATATTAAGCACAGTACAATAAATAAAGCTTTTTTACTTTGCAGACTATTTTACATGTGTGTCCCATAGATTCATCAGAGATTCTAGTTTTGGATAAAGGCAAGTACATTTAAAGACAATACAACATCCCTGTCTATGACATTGGCATTCAAATGAGAAGTGAATTTGGTTCAGGACAGTTCTTGAAATGCTTAGCATTTAGGTTATTTTAGGTCAACTCTTTGGGAAATTCAATTAGAGTATTTATTAAATGGTTTTAGTGAGCTGATTGGTTGTCATGTCATGTCATAGTTGGTATAAAACATGACTCCTATTTCTAAAATAGTTGTGTTGGTCAGATAAGGCATCTTACATGATGTATTTAATCCAAGATAATGGATGAGTAAGAGGCAGGTCATTCTCTAGGAAGTAATTTTGGTTTTGAGAGAGGCATTCTTAGGGAAGTAGGCCTTGAATTGTTCATTTAGAGCTGGGCAGGATTGAGATCCGGAGAGAGGAGGGTAAGGATATTTGGGTAGAGGGAAGGGCATTGGCAGAGCCTCAGATGCCTGATGTTTACTGGGGCCTTTGTGGGAATGGTGGGAAAGTTGGGTTGCAGTCAGCCTGTGGGTGGCCTGGACGTTGGGTAATAAGCGTGGCTGTCAGTTTATGGGCGCCCTCTCTAGAGTGGTCTGTAACTTGCTTCCTCCCTGAGGAAGTGTGACACGCTTTTGCTAGCTGCAGTGTTTTCCCCACAGCTGTGCTGTCCATTGAGGAGAAGGGGGCCTGCTCTGCCATGGCTTCCTTAATCCTCAGGGTATGGCGTGTGAGTTATTTTAATAATGTATCAATCTGCCTTTTCTTTCTTTTGTCACAATGCATTTACTTTCTAACGTGGTCTTGTTTTCAGGGTAATAATTGGGTCTCCACAGGAAAAATCATAATGTATGAGGCAAATTACTGACTTAAAAAATGAATCTCTAATATTTTTCTAGTAGCTCTTCTTTTGTTTAAATTTTTGTTTTGTTAGTTATGTAAAGAAACTTATGTATACTAATTTCTGCTTAGGTGGATAGTGGTACTGTTTAGCACATCTCATTGGTCTTCTGAAACCTTTACAAATGCAGTTTGATTCATTCCAGCCAAGTTAATTATGAGGTACATCATTTTTTTCCACTAATGGAGATAAATGTAAAAGACAGAGATACAGAAATCATCTTCAGTTTAGATTGAAGAAATTTTCGTTACTACTGTCTTTTCCTGCTATTTGATCACAGTTTATTTTTATTTTTTGAAGTCTGTCTCTAATCAAATAAGATTTAATGTTTTAGCAGTAAAAGAGGACCCTGATTGAATTAATAAGAATAGTTAATTTAAGGACAATAATTGATTTTTAAAAATATAAAAGTACATTTCATGACTTGATTTCAAGATGATCTGGTGGTATTCTTATACTGTCGCAGAAGGAAGTCCACAGTGGGATGAGAATGATGCCTACAAATCACCACCCTTATTATCTATTACTGAACATGTCTTAGTCCAGGCCAGTCTGCCTATCACCTCTGTGGTACACTGTTCATTTCATTTTCTTCCAGGATTTACTTTTGGTCCTGGACCAATTATCTAGCTGTGATGGGATTCTTCAAAAGTATCCTACATTTTGTACTTAGTGAACTAGTGATTGTTCTGTTTGCAGACATTCTTTCTGAGGCTCTACTCTTGCCTCGAAAACCTACATTTGCAGAAAGGGAAATGTATAGGTTTTCCTTTTAAATGTATTTATTTTTATTTATTTTTTATTTATTTTTGGCTGTGTTGGGTCTTCGTTTCTGTGCAAGGGCCTTCTCTAGTTGCGGCGAGCGGGGGCCACTCCTCATCGTGGTGCGTGGGCCTCTTACTGCCGTGGCCCCTCTTGTTGCGGAGCACAGGCTCTAGACGCGCAGGCTCAGTAGTTGTGGCTCACGGGCCCAGTTGCCCCGTGGCATGTGGGATCGTCCCATTCCAGGTCTCGAACCCGTGTCCCACCCATTGGCAGGCAGACACTCAACCACTGCACCACCAGGGAAGCCCAGGTTTTCCTTTTATTAACAAATGTATCCTTCTTTATTTCTTTCTAGTTTTTAAAAACCGTGTCCATTGTGACATTGAGATTCATATTTAAAAATAATTTTAAAATTTTATTCTTAAAATTATCATACAGTAAAACTAACTTTTTTCTTTTATAATGTTAATTTAACACGTGTAGTTTGTGCAACCATCACTACAATCAGAATACAGAATAATATTATCACCCCCCTGAATTCCCTGATGCTATCCTTTTATAGTTAACTGTCCCCATCCTATAACCTCTGCAACCACTGACCTTTTCTCCATCCCTATAGTTTTGTCTTTTTGAGAATGTCCTATAAGTGGAATCATACATGTAAGCTTTTGAGACTGGGTTCTTTTACTGTGTCTTTGAGATTCATCTAAGTTATGGCATGTATTGAAAGTTTATTCCTTTTTATTACTGAGTAGTTTTCCATTGTCACTCATTAAAGGACATTTGCGTTGTTTCCAATTTTTAACATTTAGGAATAGAGCTGCTGTAAACATTTGTGTACAGACTTTTGTGCAAACATAGTTTTCATTTCTCTATCTCTAGGGTAGCTGTCTCTGGGGAGAGGGGATTGCTGGGTGATATAGTGAGTATATTTTTAACTTTATAAGAAACTGTCAACGCTTTTTCCAGAGTGTCTGTACCATTTTGTATTCTCCCACTAGCAATGTACGAGAATTCCACCTATTCCACATCACTGACACTATCAGTGATTTTAATTTAGCCATTCTAATAGGTATGTGGTAATATCTTATCATGGTTTTAATTTGCATTTCTCTGAGGACTAATGCCATTGGACATCTTTTCATGTGCTTATTTGCCATCATTAGATCCTCTTAGTGGAGTGCCGTTGAAATCTTTTGCCTAGCTTTTAATTGGGTTGTTTTCTTATTGTTGAGTTTTGAGAATTCTTTATATATTTGGATACAAATCCTTTTTCAGGTATGTTATTTGCCGTTGTTTTTTTCTCAGGCTTTAGCTTGGCTTCGTATCCTTCTAACATAATAGTGTCTTTCAAAGAGGAAAAAGGTTTAATTTTGAGAAAGTCCAGTTCATAAATTTTTTTCTTTTTTATATTATACTAAGATGGGTAGGTTTTTAAATAAGTTTCTCATCTATAAAAGTGGTGAAAAGTAATTTAGTGATGGGAATATCCTCATAAAGTTGACTTTGTGGAAGGTGCAAATGTTATTTTCTGGAAAGGTAGTACTAATTAATATACCTCTTAGTCTTGGGAACATCTAGGACTTTTGTTTAACCAAAGGATGCAATTGGTTGAGGTTTGTGAGGCTTTTCACACTTTTTCAAAAAATGATAATCACTAATGTGGTTAAATATGTATACTTTCATAATGCAGAACTATGTAGGAATTAGTCCTTAAGACTCTTCCAGGGTTAAAATAGTGGTATATTACATTCCCATTTGATGCTTTTGTGAGTGCCTGAGTTTGAGTTTCTGCTTCACTGGAACAATATTCGAACTCTGAGTGTAGGTTCAGATTCAGTGTCTTGGCTAAAAGCACGAGCTGCATCAGAATGTCTGCATTTGAATCCTGCCTTTTATTTACAGTGTAACTGTGGGTGAGTAACTTAACTTGTCTGTGCTTCAGTTTCCTTATCTGTTAGTGTGAATGATAATAATAATATCCACCTTTTAAGGTCATTATGAGGACTCAAGCACATTACATAATATAGTCATTTCAACGGCCTCTGGCCCACAGTAAGCATTCAGCAAATGGCTCTTGTTATTATTCTTATTATTATTGCTGAAATAGCTTTATGATAAAATTGTTTAAACAAATGTTTTGGAATATTTTCAAGAGTCAGAATAAGCACATAGCACACTAAGTCATTTCTCTCCAATGCCCACTTTTTTCTCTTTGCACTTGTTATTATTAATCAATACCTGTGACCAGTGTTTTTAATAATCATGTATATATACACTGTTTTACAAGACAGGTATCAGTTCATTCCATTTTTCACATCCTGTGAGGTACTAATCAGATATACACATATACATCAGTTCGCTTCAGCTGCCTGAAATATCAACCTAAATTGGCTTAAGCTGGAAAGAAATTTGAGTTAGGCTCACCTAACTGCAAAGTCAGGCAGAGCTAGCTGGATTCAGGGCTCAAGTAAAGTCATCAGGACTCAGGTTCTCCCCACGAGTCAACTCTGCCTTTTCCTGTATGGACTTCAGTTGTAGGAACTGTATGTTAGAAAATCGGCTGTAGCATATTCACCCCCTGTAGCCTGTCAGCGTTTAGATTCAGCCGGAAAGAGCGCCTGTCTCTTTCCCAGAAGCCTCAGCAAAAGTCTCATGATGTCTCATTGGCTCTTATGGGGTCACATGTCTGACCTGGAGCCAATCGCTGTTTGAGGCTGTGAGACTGGGATTGGCCAGTTCTGGTCACGTGGCACCCGTGGCTCTTTGGCGGAGTCGATCCCACCAGAGCCACGCTGACTGAGAGGCGGGGAGAGGTGCCTACTCTGAGGGAATTTGTGGGCTTTTATTACCAGAAAAAGGGATGGATGCTGGCTGGTCAAACGACTAATGTGCTGTTAGGCTCTTTTTGTAGATCAGCAACGGATCACAGGGGTTAATGGATTTGAATTAGAACCTTGGTTACTGATTCCAGCTTTTTTGTCTGTGAAGTTACATCCTCCAGGAGTGCCATTCCCCACAGGGGCAGGCGTTTGCAGAAAGTTAGTGTTGTGTATTCTTTTGGTGAAAGTTGGATAATTTTTAACAGGAAGAGAAAGAGTCAAGGCAAATAGGGGTGGCCTTCTCAATGGGTGGACGTGGTGCTTCTTCCCACACTGGTGGGTTTAAGCGACTCAGCGCCCTTCTCCGAGCCTTTCTGTCCCCATGGCAGAGGCTGTACAAGACCCAGCCTGGTCAGTGTCTGTCTGCTATGTGGCAGGGTTGCATGCTGTAGACACGGGTGTATCCGTGTATCCTGGCCAAGAGTGTCGGCTACACGGTGATGTGTGTCTGGTGCTGGCGTCGTATAGAGGTAGTTTCTAGATCTCTGTATTTTTTATAGTCCATTTTAGTGTGGCTTGAGACATTGTCTCACTTTGACTTCGGCTGGCAGTTTCTATTTTATGTTTTTCATGAAGACGCTTGAACTTCTTCAGGAGTATGTGTAGCCAGGTCATGCTGTTTTCTGAAGAACCAGAGAAGACAGTTACCAGAGACCTGCCTTGTATGGAGAGCTACGCTACAGAAGTAGCCACAGTGAGGTTCAGGGAGACCGCAGTTAGAATTGAACTGTTGGGACCTGATTAATTGTGGTAGGCATCTTCATATCCAGTGCTGAGGTGGGCACCTGAGCCTACATATCAGAGACATTAACTCTTGAAATTAAGTCACTTCCCCCCATAGCTCCCGGAGTTAGTAATTCTGTCCCTAATCTCTACTTCTGTGTTACTTTTATTGAGATATCCCTGGCTAATATGTTTGGTGATTAATGTTGATGGTAGGCTTTGTGATCTCCCCTCAGAGCCAGTTTTAGGGGTTAGCTTGTCTTTGTCAGCGATGTACAAGTACACTTGTTTCTCCAGTGGCTATTGGAGAGCATAATCATTATTATGATTGCATAATCATAACCATTATTAGTTTACCGAGATGTTGAAAATGGGTGAAAATAATTCCTCTGTCAAGTAGATAAAGTAGTTACATAGCATGATATTTTATTTTCTATAAATACAGTGTTGTATGTTGAAATCTGTAAAGTGATTTCCACTTTGTATAAATTGAAAATATGGAATTTTAGTGAAATAACACTAGCTAACACTTACTGAGCACTCACTGTATGCCAGGCATTCTTTTAAGCACTTTACACGTATTATTTCGCTTAATTCTTAAGTGAAAATAAATAACCATAGGAGGTAGGTATTAGTTGTCTCCTTGCCATTTTAGAGGTGAGCAAGTTGAGATACTTGAGGCTAAGTCATTTGCTCCAGGTCACACAGCTGGTGAGTGACACAGTTGGTGAGTGACAGCTGGTGAGTTCTGAATGTAAGTCCTCTGGCTCCACGTCTTTGCTTTGGATCACTATGCTGTGTTCTGTCCCTAGTAAAGATTTTAGCTCATGTGTTGTTAGTTTTTCTTTTCATTTTGCTTCCTTTTGTAATATTTTCTAGATGTGGGCTAAGAGTTTTATAGAGAAGATTTGCTAAATCTAGGACCTTTGGAATCCATGGATTTATCCATCTTCTGTTGCTGTTATTTGGCAAGCAAACACTATATGCTTGTTTATATCAGTAGGTGTCAACCAGGAATGATTTTGCCACCCCAGGGGACATTTGCTGATGTCTGGAGACAGACATCTTTAGTTGTCGTAAGTCAGGAGACGTGCTCCTGGCACCTAGTGGTCAGAGGCCGGGATGCTGCTGAAACATTTATGAGGCACAGGACAGCCTTCCGCGACAAAGAATTGTTCAGCCCAAAATGTCAATAACATCAACTCTGGCCTATAGAATAAGTGACTGATGATCTTGTAATGCCATTCTGATCTCTAATGGGCAAAGTCACATTACTAATGTAGAAATGATTACTTTTGATGTTTGTTTGATAATTGATTTCCTGAAATTAATGCATGTTTGTATAAGGGACATAAACATCAACCATAACTTAAATATTGAAGTTCCCTTAAAGTAAACTGGGAATTACAGCCCACTGAGGGAGAGCTGAGGAAGTTTAAAGGGAGGCCATGTAATGTCTGAGGATGCAATACTCTAAATATTTGTTGGATTACCTTGTGAATTACACAATTAGATTTCATTTTTTTTGTGTTGTATTAACTTGTCAAATGTATAAACATTTTAAATATCCTGTAAGTTTTAAAACCGTGTTTTGGTATTTTTTAATTAAAAATTTCATACTGAGAAAAGTGGAGAATATTACATTGTACCCCGTGTATGTACCACCCATATTTAACAAATGCTAACAAATACTGAAGTCCATTTTGAGCTCTTTCTCATCCCATCCCTTAGGTGTTTCTACATTTTTTATTATACCAAACATCTCAAAAGTTGAAGGGGCCTGGAACTCTTCCGACGACTGTCGTCAGGCCTCACTCACTGCTGCTGCCTTTTGTCTGCCTGTCAGCTTCTCCCCTCATCTTTCACTGCAATATATAGGCGGTAGAGGGCGGAGCCGGGTTGTCTTTTCAAAGCTGGAAAGGCCAGGCCGAGAGTGGATGCGTAGCCTGGAGGGAGGCGGGAGGACAATAAGTATGGGTTTCCCCCAATGACTGAAAGCAGAGCGTTCCCATGAAACCTTTCATAAGCCGAAGTGGCATAAAGTGAAGAAGCAGTGACCATAGGACACATCTTGCCAACGGAAGCACAAAATAAATTGAGCTAAAGTACAGAAGCTCAGTGACAGTTCAAAGCTATGGTGGCTTGATGCTGAGGTGCTGAGTGTGGTTCCCAGGAAGGAGCTGGGTGGTGCCCCTTGCACCCGCTTTTGCAGCCCACAGTGCGAATTGCCTCTGTACGGGCTGCTGCACAACACATGCCGGGCACTGTTCTCATTTCCCCCCCTTTTTTTGTGAAAATAGATACCTCTTTGGATTTCTTTTGGTTGGGAAAACAGGCGCTAACGTGGATCTTTCTTAAGAGCGAAGTGGCATAAATTGAGCTTTGGAAGGATGGAGGAGACCTGTACTTTGGGGCCGTTTGGTGAGGTAGAAAGTGGAGAGAGTGAGCGAGGGTGGGAACAGGCAAGAAGAGCAGTCTCGGAGCCAACAGACATGGTGGTGGGAGGTCTGCAAGCATGGTCCGCCGGAGCAATGTTGTGACTGTCAGGTCAGAGGATCTTAGGTCTTCTTTGCCCAGGATTGCTGCTCCCTGCATTATGAGTGGTATAGCTCAGGAGAGGCTGCGCTTGAATTCTCAATCTCTATTACTTGGACTGCTTAGTGGTGTGTTATTAATGGCAATGCCTGCTTATCACCAGTTGTTCACAGGACTTCTACATGATAGGTTCCTTCTTTTTTTTTTTTTTTTTTTTTTTGACCACACCATGCCGCCTGCGGGATCTTAGTTCCCCGACCAGGGATCAAACCCTCCCCCCGCCCCTTTCCGCCGTGGAGGAAGCGCGGAGTCCCAACCACTGCACTGCCCGATAGGTTCCTTCTTTATTTAAACACCTCCCATCATGCTCCATTGCTATGGAATAAAGCCCTCACTTCTTGTGACATTGGAGGGCATTCATAGCTCCTATCCCTCCTTCTCTGACACACCTGGAGTGTATCATGTGCTTTTTCTTGTCTTGGTGACTTCTTGTGCATTCTCTCTGATAAACTCCCCTGTGCTCTCCCTATCAACTCTGCACAGTGAACTTGTGTTCTTCTTTTGAGGGCAGCTCATGCCTTTCGGCAGATGGAAGGTATTTCTTGTTATTTTTCATTTGTGCTTTGCCTGTCTTGCTAGAATCTGAGTTTCTTGAAAGCAGTGATGGCATGCTTCCTCTTTGAGTTTAGTGCTGCTAACACAGGGCCTGGCCTCAGGAAATGTTTGCTGAACTGAATTAATAGCCAGTTCGAACTTGCCCTTGAGCCAGTGTTTTGTACTGGTGGGAAAAATCCTACACGGTGTGGACTTTGATTCTCTGAAGTGTCAGTTACAGTATTGTAAGACGGAAGATAGGAGTCTGGGATAGGAAACAGTTTTGCACTTTCCGTTTTTTTTTTTTTTTTTTTTTTTTTTGCGGTACGCGGGCCTCTCACTGTTGTGGCCTCTCCCGTTGTGCAGCACAGACTCCGGACGCGCAGGCACAGCAGCCATGGCTCATGGGCCCAGCCACTCTGCGGCATGTGGGATCTTCCTGAACCGGGACATGAACCCGTGTCCCCTGCATCGGCAGGCGTTGTCTCAAACACCGTGCCACCAGGGAAGCCCTAGATTTCTTTTGTTAATGCAGAGCCTAGTTTACTACCCACTCCCCCGATATTGTTATCTACTTTAATTATGTGTTCTTTTTAAATTTTAATTATTTATTTATTTGGTTGCACCGGGTCTTAGTTGCAGCAGGTTGGCTCCTTAGTTGCGGCTCAAGGGCTCCCCAGTTGCAGCAGGCAGGCTCCTTTAGTTGCGGCTCGCAGGTTCCTTAACTGTGGTGTGTGAACTCTTAGTTGCAGCATGCATGTGAGACCTATTTCCCTGACCAGGGATCGAACCCGGGCTCCCTGCATTGGGAGCACAGAGTCTTAACCACTGCACCAGCAGGGAAGTTCCAATTATGTGTTCCTTTATTCATTGGCATGTATACATAATTCTTATCTTTTTCCCCTGTATTTTTATAAATACAGAAAAGTGAATAACATCTTAAAATAAAATGAAGGAAAGGCCTAATGTATCTGAGTTTTTCTCAGTAGCACGATGGGAGATGTTTGCCAGCAAGAACTGTGGCAAGGTTATCCCAGATGTCAACTGTCTCTACTACCAGGGGCTCAGAGCCCTTCTGAAGCTGCCTAATTGTCCAGGACAGCTCCATTATGACTCACCGTACAGGGCCTAGCCTCTCATGCGACACTCAACATTTAAAAATTAGTCTTCATTTCTCCTTCCCAGCAGGCAGCTTCAGTTGGAGAAAGTAATTTCATTTTCTTATGTACTCATTCATTCACTCAGTCAACAGACCATCACTCCTCTATTATATGCCAAGATCTATGCTTGCTTCTGGTAACAAGGAAAGAATAATATATGGTTCCTTCAAGCACTTAAGGAGCTCATAAACTAGTGACAGAGGAAAATGCACAAACCAATCCATAAAGAATTAACAATGCTTTGACTTTATTTGTATTATTTGAATTTTTATGACTATATTTATATACTACACCCTGTTCAAAGTGGAAATAGATATTTAAGAAAGAACTAGTGATGTAAAAAATCCACAGTAATATGTAAGTTATTTAGAGAGTTAAGACTGGAAATATTTGCACTCTCAAAGAAGCTTGTTAATGCAGATGAACCCCTAATTCTTTTGGTTGCTTTATTTACATTTATAGAGGTATAGGTATTCCCTCTTCTAACAGGGGTTAGTAACTTGGGGAGGGGATGCTACAGATTAAGGTCCTGATTCAGTGGCAGTTCCATCTTACCTCCTCCTTCAGGTCATATTTTCAAGCAGGAGCTACAGGATGAGACGAGTAAAACAGTTCACTTCCTTTGCTTACCCCCAGCCCCATAATAGGCTTCTGCTGGGCTTCCTTGGTTGTTTTCATCATCACTTTCACCACCAGAGGTCAGGGAAACTTTCGGTTAATCAGGGGCCCTGGAAATGATGCAGAAAAGTACTGACTTAAAAATAATAAATAACATTTATTTAGGGCTGACTGTGAGCTCATTGCTTAAAATGTCCTACTTAATCTTCACAACCACTCTATGAAATTGGTGTTGATAAATCTCAGGTATATCCAAAACAAGTCTCTATGTAGGATTGTGATATTTTTAGGACTTTTATGTCTTTAGGTTCGTCTTGGCACCAGACATAAGGCAGTTCAACATAATACGCTGGCCCTAAACAGCTCCAGATGCCAAGAATTGGCAAATCACTACTTTGGTTTCAATGGGTGGTCAAAAAGGATCATCAATGTAAACTCTGTAGATTTTCTTTGACTAACCAGGCTCCTTTCAACATTGAACTCCTAGACTTTAGAGAGAAGAATAGAACAGGGCTATGAGGAGGAGATGTGAGAGCCTTCCACATGGAAGTATGTGAGCATTGGCCTGCCACCTAGAATTAGTGATAATCTCAATGACTTGGATGGCGGTGTCCATAATTTTCTCCAGTATTTGTATGGTATATAATAAAAAATAGTTGTCCATATCTAGTCATTCATTTGCAAGTCTCAACTTGATTTTGAAGCTATTGCATACCTAAACTATTACCTGGGATTGCTGGAGTTTCGTTTTTATTTCTAACAACAGGATATTTTGAAGTCTAGCGTTTAATTCATAATCCTAACAGCTTCAGGATCTTTCTAACCTTGAAGAAAGGGAAAATGAATATATTGTGACACCAATTCAGAAGCAAAGCCTGAAGTTCTTCTGTGCTTTCGAGCTGGTGTTGCCCTCCCATGAGTGCAGGAGTCCCGGAGTTGTCATGGCTGAGGAACCTTTGGATAAGTTGGAGGAAGGTCTGTTTTCCAGTATGTTTGTGTGTGGGGAGGTGAGGGAGTGGGATTTCTCTTTTTTCCTTTCTTTCTGAAACTCACCTTTTCAGATACATCATCACTTTTCTAAGCCACTAAAGCCCTGGGCAGATTTTTTCTGCCTGACAATATAGGTTTTTATCTTAGGCAATACCTGACAGCACCTTAAACTTTAGAATTTTAGAACTGACCGCCTGCCAAGAAGCTTAGGAGGAGGGAAAATTAGTTAGTTTTTGTTGTTGTTGTTGTTAATAATTTGTTATGTGCTAAAATATTCCTTCAAATACAGATGTCTTCTGGCCTTCAGTTATCCCAACAAAATCATTGTCTAAAGATTGAAATAAACTCTTGTGTCAACATTCAGTCCTTTGCCTCCTATAGTAGGGCCTGAGCAGAAAAAGTTAATGTAGATCCCTAGAAAGGGGATTCCGATAGGTACTGAGTATTTTCCTAGAATCCATGGCACTTGGGCTTAGGGTTTTAACTCAGAGGCAGAGCTGTTAGTGAATGGAGTGGAGGAGGCTCCACCATCCACCTGATTGGGTGATGGTTGAGGAGAGGCCAGATCATCTGCACTACCACCAAATCTATCTCACTGTATGAATCCAGCCCTTTACGCACAGGAGAGCAGGGTCTGTAGCAGTGCAGCCTCAGCTTGTCCATTTGAAATCTGTGAGTAGTATGAGATTTGTGCCACGTACTTGGTTTGCATTTCCCATCGAGTATTTTAGGAACTTCCAGAATAGATCTGAGCAGTAAAAATGTGCCATGCCAAGGTATACCTACAAAAGAGACATTCACCCGTACCCCAGTGTTGTGCCTGCCCTTAGTCACTAAGATAATGATCTAAGAATCACAGATGCATTTTTAGTTTTACACACATAACCTAGAAATCAGTTATTCAGACAGGCATTTTAAATTCATCTGTTTTGGTTGGATTTAGGGTCATTATCATTCCCTATGGAAAGGAAGGTAACCCAGAAGCTTGCTCTTCAGAAGGCTATGACAGATGCATTCCAGAAACTGCTGATTGTGGCTTTAGGTAAGACCTTTTTGATTATCCTTGAAGTACGTCAGTTTCAGTGAGCAAATAATGTTACTTGAAAAGTTAATTGGATGAAAATAATGGTTATCTAAAACATTACATATTCTTTCATTCACCAGATGCTTTCACAGCAGCAGTCTTAAATTTGTTCTTTGTGGGATTTATGAGAAAAATGACAGCAAATATTATTGTCCCCAGTGTTTAGATGTAGAGTGACTTGCCACAGTACATACAGGAAGTGTTTGATCCAGTTCTTCCCCAATTGCTTGCTTATCTTACAGAATAGTGTAGTGATTATAAGCCTTGGACACCTGTGTTTGAGCCCTAACTTTGTCTCTTAGATTTTGTTGTTGTTGTTGTTGTTGCAATTTTAGGTTTTTCTAGCCAGAGACATTTGAAGGTATTTAATATGTCTAAGCTGCAATTTCTTTATCTGCAAATAGGATTAGTAATACAGCTTATCACCTAATGGAGGATATTGTAAGAGTAAATGAGATGATGAATATAGAAAGCTTAGAACTATGCCTGAAACATAGTAAGCAGAGAAAATATATTGACTATGATTATTATCGTTTTTTTCTTGTTGAAGAGTTTATTAGATTATGTTTTTGAAATCAGTTTAATTTCAGTTTTCATTTCTGATATATTGGGTGAATATGATTCTTATATAATAATTGGCTACGTTTTTGTGAGCCTTGAAAGTGGTCATGCTACTGAATAGCGTTGATTGTGTTCCCTATCGAGTTATACAGCGGTGAGAATGTCACAGGCTGTGCCCAAAGGAAACTTTATGATCAGTAGATTCCCGGAACAGAATTGCTCCCCTGCTTCACAGCCCTTCAGGCTTAGAGAAAATCCGAGCTAAGTTGTCAGAGACCTTATTTGCTTGTAAGAGTTGACCCTGGATTGGTCTTGGCCTTCCAGCCTGGGCAGTCCTTCCAGTGAAGTTTGACTTCCCTGGTCATCAGGCAGAATCTCCATCAGCTGTCAACTCTGGGTAACAACCTTTAAGAACCAAACTAAATGTCTGGGTTGTTTGTCCCTAATATGCCAAGGTATTCCTTATATGTACTCCAAACTCCTTAGACCAAAAAGCCTGGTGGCTCTAGCTTGCCTTGAGGAAAGCTGTATTGTCCAAAAGGTACATGGGCCAGTCTCTGCCAGTAGAGTGTTCAAATGCTGTCTCTCTCTGTCTCTGTCTCCAAAGCTTTGTTCATTGTATCTGGTAGAATTTTGGTCCCAAGGAGTAGGCACTTGCCTTGCTTCTAATATGAAGTATCTATTATAGTTCAGTGGTATCTCTCCAGGTTTGAACTCATTTTGACGCCCACCTAATGCCTTCCTATTTCATTGTATTGTGATTGAACATTTTTGTTTCCACAGCTTTTAATTTCTATGTCATTATTCCTTAGTTCTTATTTCTAAGATCATAAAGGTTTTTGAACCAAAGTTGATACTTCTTATCTATTTTTTCACAAATAATTATGATAAAAACTGGAGTATCAGATGAGGGAACTTCTAGGAAAATGCTCTTATTTTCTGCTTTTAGAAATCAAAAGAATGTCTAATTATTGGGTGCTACCATTGTATACAGGAAGTTTTAGAACAAGAAAACTTCTGAATTGATCCTTGTTAACTTTATTTCAGATATTGGTAAAACAGCCGTGGCATATAGACTCTGTGAAGAGGTCACAGATGCTAGAACCAAAGAGGAACTACAGGATTTAATTCAAGTATGTGGAGATACAAACTCAAGGGGTACACAGCCAGTGTAGCCATAATTCAAAACAAGCAGCAGGATTTGGAAGACTTTGGCATGTCTACTCAGCTCTGTCTTCCTTAGGAAAATGTGAAACTCTGAAACTGCTTTTGAGGCAGGGAATTTCTAGGACTTTTCCAAGTCCCGAGCCTTGTCTCTGGCCCGTTATTTGAAGTTTGGAGAGCAGGATTGAGGGCCATCAGTGTACGTCTACAGTTGTGGACACAGGAGAAGACACAGGCCCTTTAGAACTCCCCTCAAATAGAATTGCAGGGATTTGGGAACAAAGTAACTATGGCCTTAAGCGTGATTATGCTACAGTGTTTTAAAACTATTCATGCCTTTCAAGTAAGGTACATTACCCAGATCTCAGCATCTCATATATATCTTGTGTTAAATATTTTGCCGAAGAACCTTTCTGTAAACCAATTATATGGATGCCTCGAATTAGGGATTAAGTTGTCAACGTAATTTCTAAAAGAAAACATTAATGTATTCTATATAGGATTTTTATTAAAAAGGAGCCAAAAATGTGTTTCATGTCATTGAGAGCTTATTTTGGGGCTAGTTTTCTGATTATTTAACTCACCCCAACGTTGCAAAGTTTGTTTTGAAGGGAAGAAAGTAGAGAAAGAAAAGGTGGTTATGTTCTGAAAAATGTAAAAATTTTGAAGGTTTTTCCTGTACAAAATAATTATTTTAATTCAATTGAAATCAGTCAAGGAAACTTCAAACGTATCCATGTTTAATCCATTAAGAAGTCCAGCTTCCTGTGAAATGTGAGAAGAAAGGACTCCGTATTGATAGTAAAGATTTCGGAAAACTGATTATAACAACAGATCCATTCCTACATGAGGCCAATCTTGGAATCAGTTCCATTGAGAAACCATTATGTGCTAGGCACTGGAAATAAGATGAAGCTCCTTCTCTCTTGGAGTTTAGGTGTTACAGGTGTACCAGACAACTAAAAAGGACTAAAATTAAATAGATTATGAAAAGGACTGTGAAGAAAGTAAACTGGGTGCTAGTTACAGTATTTGAAGAAAATTACTTAACATGCTGACTTTAACATTCTAAGTGTCTTCTCCATGTCTGCACACAGGGTAGACCTCTGAAAAGTGACACAGTAGTTTTTTCTAGATTAAAGGTTCTGTTGAGACAAGGTGGGATGGGGGAAGTTTTCCCATGCTAATATAAAGGGCCATTCACTTGGTTTTAGACCCTCTTTCCCAGAATGAATTGCTCACCTGCCCCAAACCCCTCCTACAGAAGTTCTGGAGTCATCACTGATTCAGTGGTAACCTCTGATGACAGAGTGGTGAATTGATAATGAGACGTGAATACTGAGAGTTTGGAGGAAATGGCAACATTTTAGAATAATTGTAAGGTGTGTTCCCCTCCCGCCACCGTGACTGGTGCTCATTTTGCAGGTCAGCTACTTTTCTTGTCAGGCCTGTAGGCAAAGGGAGGAAGAATGTCTCTCAGACTTCAGCTTCGAGGAGGAAGAGTTCAGATTGCCAGAACTGGACTAGCACTTTTGAATTTCCCAGAATGCCACATCCTGTGGTTTCCTCGGGAAGCTCTGCATCCTTCCCAACCCCCCTCCACCCCTGGGCTGCTGGAGTTTGGGGCCACTGGGGTCTGCAGCCCAAATCCCGCCTCATTGTTTGGGGCCTGGGAGGGCAGGGCGGGGTTGGGAAGGGGGCCCGGCAGGAGGTAATTGTTGCCAATGCAAGGGGAAGGGTGGCTTGTGCCCTGGGGACTCTGGGAAAAAGGCTCACTCTGCTGGCGTGCATTGGATCTCCGCAGGAGCCTAATAAAGGTGGAGTGGACGTTAGGTGGGGGAGGGGCGCGCGGTTGCTAACGGTTGCTAACGGTGAGCCCTCGCGTTGCAGCGCTGGCATAACGGTTCAGTTCGGCTCTGAAGGAGGATGTGGCTCTGGCTTCTCGCTGGCCTGGGTCGCTGTGCCTGGGAGCCGCCACATGTTATGTCCTGGCTGTGCCTCTGTGTCGCTGCTGCGCCCCACGGCTCCTCCTCACATGGCAACGACGGTGGCTTCTAGTCCAGGCAGTTCAGCCTCCGGAGTGGGCCCTGGGCCCCGTCCAGGTGACCCCCTACCCCCCGCGGCTGACCGAGACTTGGTCTTCATGCGCTTGAGACAGCCCTCCCAAATTGCCCCATGCCCTTACACCCCTGGCAGAAGCCGGGGGCTTTAATTACTTGACGTCCTCGTCTCCAGTCCATATGTTGGCACCACCCCATCAGGAGTTGACTGAGACTGAGGCTCCATACGCGGACACGGATTCCGTTGGAGAGCTCCCTACAGGGCCAGATCAGTTTGCTGTTCCACATCAGTATCTGAATAACGAGCAAATCCAACATTAAAAGCTCCCAGAGGCGGTTCCAGTGCTAGAGTGGGATCAGAATCAGCCCTTGGTTCTGCCTCCTCGACACAAAAGTAAGACTAAACACATAGGTCTAGATCAGGCTGAAGGTCACCAATCATTTGAAATACTTGTTCCACCTCTAGGTAGTAAGAGCTCAAAACCAATGAGCTTTATTGTTTCACCCCCAAACCTGAAGAACGTTCTAGCTCAGCATCGACGGCTTGCCAAAGTTGTTGTTGGAACTATAGGCCAATTTGAGGGTCTAGAACAACAGTTGCAGGGTGATTATTCACATCCCAGTATGGATGCATTTTATCCTGAGGAGAGCATACCTAGGGATTTTCTGGGGAGCACAGATGAACCGCCAGCGCCCCCTGAGGAAGCTGAAATTTCTCCATCCCAGCAGGAGGCCCAAAATCGTCATCCAGAGCTCACTGAGGAGGCTGAATCTTTACCTCATCAAGAGGCCCCTGCTCAGCATCCACAGACCCCTGAGGACGTTGAATCTTTTTCACCGCAGGCAGAGGCCCAGGCTCAGCATGCAGAGCCCACTGAAGAGGTAGAACCACCTCCACTTCCTTAGGAGGCTCCATCTCAGCCTTCAGTGGCCCCTGAGTAACTAGAAACTTCAAGTCCTCAGGAGGCCCTCGCCCGGCCTTTGGAGACACTTAAGGAGGTTTGACCATGTTTGACCATGTATTCATCATGGGGTAAATGAAGCTCAGCAGTCACACTTGTACAATGTCACTGTTAAATCTCTGGCTCTGGCACTTCCCATAAATCCACAGGTCACTAAAGAGGTTGAACCTTCTCCAGTCCAGCAGAAGACCCCATCTCAGCCTCCAGAGCTCATTAAGGAAGTTGTAGCTCAGTCTCCATTGTACCCCGAGGTGACAGTTCCAGCACAGAGCAGGATCATGCTGAGCATCCAACATCACCCAGTATCAAGAGCAGTGGTTCTCAACCAGGGTGATTTTGCACACAGGTGACATTTGGTAGTGTCTGGAGACAGTTTTGCTTGTCAGAACTGTATATGCTACCGGCATCTAGTGGACAGAGACCAGAGATGCTACTAAACATCCAACAGTGTACAGGAGAGCCTCCCACAGCAATGAATTATCCAGCCCAAAATGTCAATGGTGCTGCCTAGCTAGAGAAATAAAGATCACTTAACACAAGTATTTAATGAGCATTTAGTATTTTGTATCTAATTCACCACATATATAATCATGAAAGTATAAATCATAATATCTCCCACAGTGAGATTTCTTTAGTGTATGGAGGGAGTAGTGATGTTATGTTTCATCATATATAAATTAGAATTATTGCCAAAGGATAAATGTTCTGAAAGAATATCTATTTTTCTAATTCTTTTGCTCGTGTCTTTTTTTGTAGAGATCTTGGTTGCAATTTACTCACAGAACTGAGCTTTGGAACGTTTCAGGCCTGGCATGGAATGCAGTTTTTACACAAGTTGTAAGTGAAATAGAAGATGAATACATGTAAAAAACTGTGTGTAAAAACAATCATGCAGTTATTGGTTAGCTGGGTGTAAGTAAGCCCAGTATGAATTCTGGAAAGTACGTCTTGAGAGCCATTTATTTTTTTTTTCAAATGAGAAAACTATGGTACAAAGAGGCCAAGAGACTTGTTTAACTCATATATGTGAAAGGCTCTTCTTTCTATAGTACTGATCTTTGGCATGGTCAATAAAAGGCACCAAACAAAAACACTCAGATTAGCATTGTCATGGAATCCCACTGATGCCTCTCCAATATGCGAATGGTCCAGGAAGTTCCACTTTTGAATTTCACTTTGATTCCTTTTCATGTGCAAAGTTCCTAACTGCTTAAAATGTATGCAACACAGAGCTGCAGAGAACTAAGTTTAGCAGGGTATGCTTCAGGGAGCAAAAGTATGGGTGCTTCCCCAGGCATTATTAGCTCTTTTAAATGGTAAAGCAGAAAGAATTCCTGAACACCCACCACAGGGCTCTCCCCAGCCACCCAGAACATTATGTTTCAAAAAAGCATATATTGCTGAAGTGAATTATCTGTGGCCAATAGGAACCTTTGAGGTATGGAAAAATACGTTGTTTGTGTTCAGCTGCAGTGTGAAAAATATAAGGAAAATACTTTGCTGTGGCCTAATTCAATATATTTTCTTTGCTGACTACTCTTCAATAAGAAGTGTGGGTTTTACACCCCTTCAGCTCAAAACTTCTCTGATTTCTCATGACACAAGGAAATGATAGTGGGTACGTTGAATGGCCCGAAGGCGATTTTAGACTCAAGGTAAAGAGCTCTTCTACACCTGGCTTTGGAAAAGACTCTCTTACCTGTCTTGTGGTTCAGAAATCCCGTTTCACACAGTTCACACATTTTGGGTTAATGAAGGTGTTGAGGCTGTGTCTGGAGCTGGATTAACAATTCCTGCAGATGCCTATCTTTAGCGGCCTCCTTCCTTTCCCTTGTTAGTTTGCTGACCCCTACCTTGGGGAGAGAGCACCAAGGGTCGGTTTTTCTTTTGTTAGCACACCAGAGAGCAGGCGCGTGAGGTCCCTTCACCAGGAGGTTTTAGTAGCGTCAGTACAACGTCTTAAACTCACCACCTTTCCTAAACATCCTATAACACCAAGAGTTCCTTATAAGAATCAGAGTTTCATTATAGTTATGTAGGCAACACAGGAAAATACATTGTGGAAATAAATAAATAAATCACAGTTTAAAAATTAATGAATTCATTCCAAAACATTCACTGAGTGCCATGCCCACTGTCTGTCAACACTGTACTAAGTGCTGGGGATACAAAGACGCATAGGGCAGGGACTTTGTCCCCAAGAAGCTTTCATACTGGAAGGAGAAATATGGATGTTGATGGGCAAACATATATGAGAGCCATTCTAGCATCTATGCAGCAGGGTAACAAGGAGAGGGAGGGGGGTGATGAAGTAGCAAATGGGTGGTATGTTAGAAAAGATTTGTAATGGAAGAGGCACCAACTTGTTCCTTTGGAATTTGTGCTCCTCTTAAATGACAGAAAAAGGTAGTGAAAGAATCAGAACTATCTGGTGTTGTAAATAAATTAGTACTGTACTCCGAAAACTCATTCACAGTTACTTTCAAAAGATTGTCACAGTATAGTAAGTCTTTGTTTTGGACTAAGTCTTTCTAATAGACAAAGCTAATTTGCTTCAGGATACATTTGCCATGGTGAGATATAAACTTTATTGTATCTCTTACCAACGGCAAGCCACCAAGGGAAGATGCCACCCTCGAGTTAAATCATTTTACTCCCTATAATGACATATTACTGGGGTGTTTATAAGTTGCTTGCATTAAATAAGTTTGGAAAAGGGCCCCAGCTGAGGTGGATTTATCATGAATTCAATGAACCTTAGGCTTCAGGGCTCCTCACTTGCATAGGTCCCTTCCAAGGTCTTGAGAGGGGTCCTAGCGATTTTTCTATTTATAACTTTGCATGTTTTTATTAGATAGGATTTCCCAAAGTAGATGAGGTTCAGGCCCCACAAAACCTTGATTCATCATCGGGTGTCAGGTAATTATAAGTCAGTAGGTTTCTTGAATGAAGCCTCTATGTTATTGAGAAATATCAGGTGAAGTAGTTAGCAGTGTGGTAGTCTATTTTAAATCCGAAATCTACCTCAAAGATGAGCCAAGAGCTTATTAATTAATAAATTACCACTTTTTGAATGGTGGTAGTAATCATATCTCTTTCAGATAAAATCCGGAATGAAATATACTATGGAAAACCGGCAGTGGTTGATAATCCTAAACGTTAAGTATGCTTTTTTTTTTCTGACTGTAAAGTGTTTCTCCTTCATTCACCTATGCACGTCCAGACTGATGGCTAATTTTTGAAAATTCTTTTAGTCACTTCATTGGATCTAACAATACAAGCTCCATGATTTTAGAAACTGAAGGACTCTACAATGTAGAAAGGCTATATAACTTAACCAGACAGAGCACATTCGCATGCTGGCTTGTCCTTGGTACATCAATATTGTACCAGGAACATAAGCACGAAGAGAGAATAAGAGGAAAATCAAAGCCTTATCCCTATTGGATTATTTACCCCATTGTTGAGACTATCAGTGCGGGAGGTGTGGCCACACTATGAAGGCAAATTGAGCTGCGGTCGCAGAGCCGCCCTAATGCTCCCCCAGTCAGCTAGCATTGGTTTCCTTTACATAGCTATGTACACACAAAAGCTTACACACTTCAGGGTGTTGTCATCACTTTTTGCTATGTACTAGAATCCTGGCGGCTTCTCAGATTTAGAAAGGCATAAACACTAAAAGCAAAAGTAACTCGGGGCTGCCCTTTGGGGTGATTCAGGGTGGCTGTTTTATTTGTAATAGTTCAAAATTTTGAGATTGTCACACTTAGCAACTACTATACTTCTCTTCTCCCAACTGCATCTTATTCTTCCCACCTGTAGTATTTTCTCCCATTCTATATGTTTATTCATTTTCTTGATAGTGTCCTTTGAAGCACAAACTTTTTAGTTTTTATAAAATCCAATTCATCTATTTTTCCTTTGGTTGTTTGTGCTTCTGGTATCATACCTAAGAAACCGTTGTCTAAAGCAAGGTCATAAAGATTTACTCCTGTGTTTTCTTCTAAGAGTTTTATAGGCTTACCTCTTACATTTGGATATTTGATCCATTTGGAGTTAATTTTCATATACGGTGTGAAGTGTAGGAATCCAGCTTCATTATTTTGTGTGTGGATGTACAGTTGTCCCAGCATCATTTGAAAAGACTGATCCATCCACATTGAATTGTTTTGGCACCCTTGTTGCAAATCAATAGACCATAAATATGAGGGTTTATTTCTATATTGTCAATTCTGTTCCATTGATTTACATGTCTGTTCTTATTCCAGTACCACACTGTGATTGCAGTAGCTTTGAACTGAGTTTGGAAACCAGGATGTGTGAGTCCTCCCACTTTGTTCTTTACCAACATTGTTCTGGTTATTCTGTTTCCTTGAATTGCCATAGGAATTTTAGAAACAGCTTGGCAATTTCTGGAAAGAAGTGAGCGGGGATTTTGATAGGAATTGCAATGGAACCATAGGTCGATTTGGGAAGTAGTGAAATTTTAATAAGATTATCTTCCAGTCCATGATTCCAGCATGTCTTTATATTTATTTAGATCTTCTTCAATTTCTTTCAACAGTTTTGTACTTTTCAGTGTGAATCTTGCACTTACTTGGTAAAATTTTTCCCTAAGTATTATATTTCTTTTGATGCTGTTACACATGGAATTGTTTTCTTAATTTCATTTTTCGATTACTCATTGCTGGTGTGTAGAAATACTATTGATCTTATATCCTACAACCTTGCTGAACTCATTTATTAATGTTAACAGTTATTTTCCTAGATGCCCAGGAATATGTCTTGTGGTCTTCCAGTTTCCCAGGAATACATTGGAATATTTCAAAGTCTCTGTGGACATCTCATTCCTCAGCTTTTCTTTTAAAGCTTTGCGGTTGGGTTGTTTTTTGCCCCAAACTGTTATCCCTTGCCTCATGCCACCGCCATGTTAAAATATTGGCTTGAAAATGTTTTCCAGAAATGCCACCTGAGCAGAGGCTTTTCTCACTCGACAGCCCTCAGTCAGGTCAAAGGCAAGCCTTTCAAGTGAGGTCTTCCAGGGGACCACCAGACATGTAAAACAATGACAGTTCTTTGGGAATGAGGCTTTGAAGGACCTCCCAGTCCATGCTGCTCGTTCTGGTACCAGGGATGCGGGCTGTTTTTCAAGGCTACCACTGGCATGGAGACCAAAGGTCAAGGGCAACTTAAAGCAACACAGATCTCATTGTTCTTACAGAAATTAATTTGTTTTCCTTGAATAAATTGCTCCCCGATTTACTGCCAGCATGTTGGTTAAATTTCCAGAGTTCAGAAGAAGTTGATTCTGACCACTTTTGCCAGTTTTGTTGTTGTTGTTATTGTTGCTTCTATGCAGGGATGAATTTTCAGATGTCCTTCCTCCATCATTTTTACTGATTTTCCTGCAATTTTTAAAAAAAATCTATAAAGTCTCAATGACTATAGGCTGATTAAATATTTATCACGAGAGATGATTAAGGAAAAAATAAATAAAAAGAGAAATAAATAAATAAATAAAAAGAGAAAATATAATTCTCATAGAGGCTTTCCCAGATGGGTAGATGAAGTTTGAAAAGGTATTTCTGTATTTAGTGCTGTCAAAATTAAGGTTAAAGTAACAGATGTTTTTTTAAAAAAAAAAAAAACCTTTTTTTTCATTCAGGTTAAACACAGGCTTTAGAGTCAGAACTGAGTTCAAATTCCAGCTCTGCTTCTTACGAGCTTGATGACTTAAGACAAGTTATGTAACTTCTCTGTGCCTCAGTTTCCTCATTTGTTCAATTGTGTAATATATATATATCACATAAGGTTACTGTGAGGATGAAATGTTAAATGCTGATCACATAGGCATGGCAACCCAAAAGATATTAGTTTTGATAATTATCTTTATAATATTCTGCGAAAGTACACTAATAATTCTTGAGTAGAGTTAACCTAAAGTCAGATATTCTTTTCTTCCTTCCTGTTTCTTTTCTGTTTTTTTCCCTCTTATTTGTTTTAAAGAACTAAGGGGAAAAAAAGAGAAAGAAAGAAAGAACTATGAAGAAAATCTATTCCAACATTTTGGAATAAAATTTTGTTCCCCCAAATTAATTTGTTTATTTACTGATATATAAACAAAATGTTATTTATTTATTCAGCAAACATTTATAAAATGCCTAGTAAATATTAGGCACTATGTCAGGCACAGGAATAATAATGACAATAAAGTGTGGTCCCTGCTCTCAAGTTGCTGACAATCTAGGAGAGTGACAAGTAAACAGTTGATTACATACACAGTAACAAAGGCTATGGCACAAGAGTACACATGGGACTCTGTGATGGGAGTATGGCTTTCACCAGTTCCTCTTGGATTTATCTCTTCTTTGGCTCCAGAACCAAGGAATTAGCCTTATTTCTGTCTTTAGCTGGGTAGTTTAAATCATGAAATTTTTCAAAATTTGTAGAGATGAAAGAAAAACACCTTGAATTATGGAGGACACTAGAAATAGTACTTTTTTTACAGAGCAAGGGCTTCCTACCAGCATAGTCACTTCGAGGGTTTTTAACGTGAAAAGTAGTTGGCATATTTTTTCTTTGCTAGCCACTTTTTTCTATTTTATTGTTTGTTTGTTTGTTTCTCTTCTCCACTTTATCATCTAGAGACCTGGGTAGTTCCCAGTGAAAGAGTGTTTGACGGATTCTAAGGGTGATTTGTAGGTAAAGACAGAAAATGATTTTTTTAACCTTCAAGTTCCATACCAAAAAAAATGAATATAAACTTTCATGGAAGTAATTGAAAATACAGATAATTTTAATTCCATTCCATTTTTCAGAATTCTCAATCGTAATCCTTTGACAACAGTTGAAGATTCTTGTCTTTTTAAAGTGCCAGCATTAAAATATTTGTAAGTATTGTAACAGTTTCATGGCTCATGAGATAATTTCTGTTCCTTTTTACTTTCGTCAAAAATTGAGTACTTTGGCTAAACAGTCATAATTTAGATTTTAACTGGGTTATTGAAAGTAGGAGTTATTGGCAAAGAAAAGGATTAAGAAAGAATATATATGGGTAAGAGAGCCAGCAGAGGATGAGAACAGTGTTGAAGAACACATATAGATATGGAACATGAAGATGCATATAGGAATAGTATTTATCCAAGAAAGCAAAAAGGAATAAGGGGTACATTATTTTTTTAAAAAAGAGTGATCAAAAGAGGTAGATGCAATTGAAAATGAGAAGTGAGGATAATAGAAAATGATTGTACTGTTCAGCACCAAGGTCATTAATTTGATGATGCAAATTTAAATTTCTTCAAAAAGAGCTCTTTGGAATTATCATCTATGGCAAGTAAGAAGCCAAAGTGGAAGTAATCACATGTTAAGTATCTTTTTCAGTTTAGAAATTTTGTCTTTGGGTTTTATATCATGCATGTTTGGGCTTCTCCTTCAGAGACATGGGAACAGCACAAGTGTCACTTACAGCAATTGAAAGCATCCTCATGATGACCCTTGAATTGGAAACACTGTAAGTTGATTTTTCTTACATTGATTTCCACTCCATTGTATTTTTAGGTTTGTTTGATTATCTTCTTAATTCAGGTTTATTTATGTATAATTTTCATTTAACAAAATTCACTCTTTTTAAATATACAGTGTGATGTGTTTTGACAAACGTATAGTTCTGTAGCCACCACCACATTTGAGGTAAAGAAAACTTCTGCACTCCCAAAAGACCCCTCATGTCCCTCTGTAGTCAATCCATCGTCCTGTCACTACCAGCCCCTGGCAACCACCAACCTGATTTTTGTCCATATAATGTTGCCTTTTCCAGAATATTTGATAAATGAAATCATGTGGTACGTAGCTTTTTGTTTTTGGCTTCTTTCACTTAGCCAGTCTCTTTGGAGATTCATCTGTTTTGTTGCACCTGTCAGTAGCTCATTCCTTTTGAGCGCTGAGCAGTATTCTAGTTGTGTGGATACACAGTTTGTTTACACATTCATCGTTTGATGAACATTTGAGTTTCTTCTAGTTTTTTGGCTATTATGAACAAAGCCTCTGAAAACACTCACATGTGTGTGTGAACATATGTCTTGTGTGAGCATATGTTTTCATTTCTTTGGGGTAAAATACCTCAGGGTGGGATTGCTTCATCATATGCTAAGTGCCTATTGAACTTTTTAAGAAACTGGTAAACTGTTTTCTAAAGTGCCTGTGCCATGTTGCTTTCCCACAAGCAGTCTATGAGAGTTGCAGACGCTCTACATCTTCACCTGATCCTTATATTTGTTTTTTAAAAAAATCTTAGCCTTTCTAGTAGGTGTGTAGTTGAATCTCGTGGTTTTTGCCACAGTTTGCATTTCTGTAATAGCTGATGATGTTGAGTGTCTATTCATGTGCAAATATCTTTTTAAATGAAGTGTCTGTTCAAATCCATTTTTTAATTGGATATTTATATTGAGATTTAAGAGTGCTTTATATAAAAAGCAATCGGAAAAGTCCTTGCTCTCAGATATGTGTTTAGCAAATATCTTCTCCCAGATTGTGACTTATCTTCATTATATTAAAGGGTCTCTGAAAACTAGAAGTGTTAATTTTTTTTTGATGAACTCTAATTTAGTAATTTTTCTTAATTTTTCATATTTATTTAATTAATTTATTTGGTTGTGCTGGGTCTTAGTTGCGGGAGATGGGTCCCTTAGTTGCGGCTCATGGGCTTCTTAGATCTGGCATGCGAACTCATAGTTGAGGCATGCATGTGGGACCTAGTTCCCTGACCAGGAATCGAACCCGGGCCCCCAGCATTGGGAACTCGCAGTCTTAACCACCAGGGAAGTCCCTTAGCAATTTTTCTTAGATGCTTTCTGCTTTTTTGTGTCTAATCTAAGAAATCTTTCTCTGAGACCCCACTGTCTAACCCGAAATCACAAAAATTTTCTCCTACGTTTTCTTCCAGACATTGTATAGCTACATTTAGGTCTATGATTCATTTTGAGTTAATTTTCATATATGTTGTGAGGGAAGGGTCAAGCTTTATTTTTTTGCGGTTTAAAAATCTATTTCTGTAGGACCCTATTGTGACAGTTTATTACACATCTTACTGCACCTTAAATTGTGCCATTCCCCCTCCAATATGGCAAGCTAATAGAAACCTTCTGTTACGCCAACGCTAGTTGAGGGGATTGCATGAGATTAGTATGTGGACACGGCCCTGCATTTAGCAGTCTGTTCCAACCGTCTTTGTCAGGTCACCTGACAAATGACTGTCTTCACCGTGCCGTCACGCATTGGTCACTGCTCTAGCCTCATCTTCCTCAGCGTCCCACAGCATCTGCCACAATTGCGATCCCTCTCTTGTCAGCTAGATGCCCTCCTGTCTGTATATTAAAAATTATTTCCCTGTGTAACGACTGTTACTGACACTGTTAATACACAGTATTGAAGAAATTAAATTCCTACACAATAATATTACCTAATAAAGTGTTGCTATTCAAATTTCCCCAATTGTCTCTCTTATATAATATCATTTCTCTTAACAGCTTTTTGAGGTACAATTGACATGCAATAATCTGTGTTCACACACACACATACATACACACCATGAAGACATCACGAAAATCAAAATGTCCATCACCTCAGAAAGTTTCTTAATATCTCTTTGTAATTCTTCCTTCCCATCGTTCCTTGCACTTCCCAATCACCATGCAACCATTGATCTGCTTTCTGTATGCATTTTCTAGAATTTTATGTAAATGGAATCATACAGTGTATACTTTTTTCCAACTGGCTTCTATCCCAGCATGATTATTTTAATCTTCATCCATATTGCTGTATATATCAGTAATTCATTTCTGTTTATTGCTGAATAGTATTCCTTTATATGGATATACCACCATTTATCTATTGACCATTGATGGACATTTGAGTTGTTTCAGTCTTTGTCTATTACAGATAAAGTTGCTATGAATATTTGTGTACAAGTCTTGTATGGATGTATACTTCCATTTCTCCTGGGTAAATGCCTGCCTGTAGAATGGCTGCATCATTCGTAAGGTTATGTTTAAGTTTTTAAAAAATACCTAGTTGCCATAGTGGTTTGATCATTTTACATCTCTACCAGCAGTGTATGAGAGCTGCATTTTCTTCACGCTGTGGCCAACATTTGCTATGCTCAGTATTTTTAATTTTAGATAGTTTAATAGGTGTGTAGTTGTATCTCACTGTAGCATCCCTAATGATTAATCGTGTCAAACATCTTTTCATATGCTTATTTTCCATCTGTATATCTTTGAATCTTTTATCTATATTTTTCTGGAGTTTTGAGAGTTCTTTATATATTCTTGAAATTAGTCCTTTATCCAATATGTAAATTGCTAAGTATTCTCTCCCATTCTGTGACTCACATTTTCATTCTCTCAGGAGTGTCTTTTGCAGGGCAGAAATTCTTAATTTTGATGGTGTCTAATTTATGTATTTTTTCTTTTATGCATTATGCTTTTTGTGTTGTATCTAAGAAATCTTGCCGAACTCAAGGTCATAAAATTTTTCACCTGTTTTGTTCTAGACGTTTTATAGTTTTATGTTTTACATTTAGATCTTTGAACCAATTTGAGTTCATTTCTGTATATGGTTTAGATGGAAGTTCTTTTTTTTTTTTTTTTGCCCCTGGATATTCAGTTGTTCCAGCATCATTTGTTGAAAAGAGTATCATTTCTCCACTGAAATGCCTTTGAACCTGAAAGTCGTTTCTCCACATCTCTCTACTTGAGAACTTTGTATTCTGTTCCTTTGGTCTTTTTGTCTATCTTTACACTACTATCACAATGTCTTGAAGATGTAGCTTCATAATCTTTGAAATCAGTTACTGTTAGTTCTTCAACATTGTTCTTTCTCAAAGTTGTTTTAGTTATTCTAAATTTTATTTCCATATGAATTTTAGAATTAGCTTGTCAATGTCTATAGAAAAGCCTACTGGGGTTTTGATGTATAAATCGATTTGGGGAGAATTGATGTCTCAACAATATTGAATCTTCTGATCCATGAATACTTTATATCTCTCCATTTATTTAGGTCTTTCTTAATTTCCCCCGGCAATATTTTACAGTTTTCAGTGTGCAAGTCTTTCGTCAGATTTATGCTAAGCATTTTATATGTTTGATTCTTTTATAAGTAGCATTTTAAAACTTTGATCTCTGATTGTTTGTTGAGACAAATTCATCTTTTTGTATGTTGATCTTGTACCCTGCAAACTTGATAAACTCATTTATTAGTTCCAGTAGCATTTTCGTAGCTTCTATCAGGTTTTCTACATAATCATGTTATCTGCAAATAAAGATAGTTTTACTTCTTCCTTTCCATTCTGAATATGTCTTTTCTTTTTTTTGCCCTATTGCACTGGCTAGAACCTTCAGTGCAATGTCAAATAGAAGCAATGAGAGCAGATATCCTTGCCTTGTTCCTGATCCTGGTGAGAAAGTACTTTGTCCTTCACCATTTAGTATGATGTTAGGTTTTTTGTAGAAGTCATTTATCAAGTTGAGGAAGTCTCCTTCCATTCCTAGTCTACTGAGGGCTGTTTTTTTCTTTAATCAGGAATGTGTGTTAGATGTTTTCATTCTTTTCCTGCATCTATTGCAATGATTATATGATATTTCCCTTCTTGTCTTAATTTGCTTATTTATTTTTGGTTGAATTGGGTCTTCATTGTTGTATGTATCCAGTATTCTTAATCTTTTATGTAGATCCATATTCCAATCTGGTGTCATTTTCCTTCTGCTTAAAAATACTTCTTTTAACATTTCTTATTGTGAAAGTCTACTAGTAATGAATTCTTGCAGCTTCTGTATGTCTGAGATAGTCTTGATTTTGCTTTTGTTTTGACAGATCTGGGTATAAAATTCTAGCTTGATAGAATTCAATTCCCTACTTTAAAGATGTTATTCCACTGAGTTCTCGTTTACGATGGTTCAAGCAAGAATTCTGCTGTCATTGTTATCTTTGTTCCTCTGTACGTAGTGTATAATTTTTTCCTCTGGCTCCTTTTAAATTCTTCTCTTTATTGCTGGTTTTGAGCAATTCGATTATTTTTTGTGCCTTGGTGTAGTTTTGTCCATGTTTCTTCTGCTTAAAGTTCATTGATCTTCTTGACTTTGTGGGTTTATAGTGTTTACCAATTTGGAAAAATTTTGGCTATTATTTCTTCAAATTTTTATATTTCTCCTCTCCTTCATGGACTCTAAGTACACATGTATTAGGCCACTTGAAGTTGTTGCACAAGTCACTGAGGCTCTATTCATTTTGTTGTTGTTTTGTTACTCCTTTTGTTTCATTTTGGATAGTTTCTGTTGCCATGCCTTAATGTTCACTGACCTTCTGCCGTGTCTAATTAGCCTTTAACCTCCTGCAATATCTTTTTCATTTAGACATTGTTTTTAATCTCTAGAAGCTCAATTTAGGTCTGTTTTACATTTTCCATGCCTGTACTTAACATTTTCAGTGTTTAGTCTGGGTTTTTTAACATAGGAAATACAGTTAGAATAACTTTTCTTCATGTATAATAACTTTTTAAAAGTTCTTTTCTGCCAATTCTAACATCTGTATAGATTATGGGGTATTGTCGATTGATTGCCTTTTCTCCTCAGTATGGGTCATATTTTCCTACTTCTTTGCATGCTTGGCAATTTTTCATATGATCCCAGATATTGTGAGTTTTAGTTTATTGTGTGCTATGTATATTTATATTCCTGTAAAATGCCTGGGCTTTGTTTTGGGTGAAATTAGGTTACTCAAAACAATTTTATTCTTTTAGGTCTAGCTTTTAAGGTTCGTTGGGTAGGAGTCCAAGTAGCCTTTAGTCTGGAGCTCATTATTTGCAACTACTGAGACAAGTCCTTTCTGAGTATCATGAGGTTTTCCAGTCTGACTTGTAGGAACAGGTACTATTCCTACAACCCTGTGTGATATCCAGTTGTTCTTCTTATTAATCCTTTCATGTGGTTCTTTTCCTGGCATCAAGTTATTCCTCACACAAATGTACTGACCCATACTTTGTTGAATTCTCAAGAGATCCCTCTGCATATCTCCAGAGTTCTTTGTCTGTGCACTTCTTTTCTCTCTGATACTCTGCTTTGTGAACTCTAGTCACCTTGGTTTTCCCAGACTCTTATCTCCATTTCATCTGTCAGGGAGCCCACTAATCTCTGTCTGGGTTTCTCTTCCCTGTACCATGACGTGGATACTCTCTCAGAGAAGTAAGGGCAATTATAGGGATCACTTCATTTATTTCCCATCTCCTCGGGAATCACTGAAATTTATTGCCTGAGGTTCAGTTTCTGGAAAACTGTTGTTTCATATGTTCCATCTGATTTTTTCCTTGTTTCAGGTGGGAGGTTAAGATGGCCCTTGTACTTCATCTTGGCCAGAAGCCAATAACATTCTTTAAGTCTGTTTTGTTTTGATACAGGATCCAATTAAAGATTAGGCATTGCATGTCATGTCTGTGTTTCCGTTAATCTATAATTTTTCCCTACTATTTTTTTGGTCTTTTATGACATTGGCTTTTTTGAAGAGTCTAAGCCAGTTGTCTTGTAAATTGCCCCACAATCTGTATTTGTCTGTTTCCTCATTAGATTCAAAGCAAACATTTTGGGGAAGAATACTATATAGGTGATGTATTCTTCATACTTCATCACGTCAGGTGGCCCAGTGCTAAGTTTGATCACTTGATTAAGGTGGTCTATTCCATATCTCTCCATTGTAAAGTTATTTTTCCCCTTGGTAATTGATAAATAATATGTGGGGTGATCCTTGGGATCAGTGAAGATCCTACTTTCAAACAACTCTTCACCCAACTGTGCATCAATGATAATCCTTGTCTGAATCGATTATTACATTGATAGTTGCAAAATAACACTTTCCTAATTCTATCCTTCCTTTTGCATTTATTAGCTGACATCATTTTATAAAGAAGAGCTCCCCCACTTTTCATTCGGAGTATCATTATGAATTCATGTGCTTTTTTTTCAATTAACTATGTTATACCTTATTATAATGATAATGTTATTCTTTGGAATGTTCCTTTTGTCCAGATTTGGTCAATGCGATCTCTGTTATTGTTTAGCCACCTGATGCTTTTTTATTACTAGAATAATTTCTAATATATTACTCCTCACAAATAGGAACTGAGAAAATGACTCCAGAATGTGCGGTCTTATTCATACTCTTCTTAGAAGTCTGCCTTCTTCCTGTGTACTCTCAACCCAAAGTGAGGCTTTCGGGTTGGAAGAAGATACTTCTGAATTAAACTACACATCAATGTCACCCAATTCTAATCCCTATTCCCTTTTTTCTAGGCATATCATACCTACTGCCATCCTAATTCTTCTGTTGGGCACCTCTCTCCTCCTCTATATTTATTTACAACAGTCAAGGGCAGCAATTGGCCAACCGGCCCCTATCCAGTTCTATAGTCCATATGCCCCAAGAACTCCTTTTTGCACTGGTCTGTGGTGGCCTTGGCCTACCTCTTCTACCTACTCAGGTAACTCTTTTACCACGAATTTAATTACCTGTGTTTCCATTTATAGGATCTTACCCAGCCATATGGCCTGCTGCCTCTGCCAATTTAAAAATACTATTGAGGTTGTCTGTGAGACAGTCAAGCTGCGTTGTGACAGTGAACGCCTGAGGGACGTCACACGTTGTGGTGAGTCTCAATTGCGGGATAATACATTTTTAATTTAAATTTTTATTTTTAATCAGGGATGATACATTTTAAAACTAATGATGTAATTACATTATTTTAATACATTCATTCAGAGTTCCAGCTCCCTAAATTTCTAAGAATTACCCCCTTGCTAAAAATCAGATTCTTGGTTACATTATGAAGCTAAGAATAGCTCAGTTACATTATTAGCTTCATAATGTAACTGATCTGCATATATAAAGGAACAAGAGAAAGGAATGGAAGGGGGAAGGGAATTCACATTAATGGCCACATATCCTATGCTGTGCTCTCTGCAAATGAGAACTTATTCACATAGTACATCACAGATTGTAAACTGATTTTATATACATTAGGTCTCAAGTACCCTTTGTCTTATAAGACAGTTGTAAATATATTTTTGTTTATTTTGTTTGTTTCTGCAATTTTATAAAGAGGACAAGTGATGCTGTTTTATGTCCTATCTGGAGCCTGAGAGTTTCTGGTCCCATAACCAGAAGCTGCTACCAAGCCCTTCTAATGTATGGGAGAGCTAGTTATTTCTTTGACTGTCCAGCTCTGAACTTGCTCTGAATCGCAAGTTTTTCTATCCACAAAACACTCAGGGGCTTTCAACTATTTTTCTATATATTAGATTTATGGGCACTAACTTGATGACTTCCAAAATGTGCTTTCATGCCCAGGTAGCTTGAATACAGGTCTCTTTCAGTGATCTAGAGCACATCATAAATAATAACACTTTGCCACTTATATAAAGACAATATTGCTGATTTTTCAACACAGTTTTTTTTTTTCTTCCCTTTGGCCACAAAGCTGGTGGGATCTTAGTTTCCCCACCAGGTATTGAACCCGGGCCACAGCAGGGAAAGTGCCGGGTCCTAACCACTAGACCACCTGGGAACTCCCCCAAACATTTTTTTTAGTAATTATATTACTCCCTTCCCCCCCAGAAGTGGGCAGAAAAGGCATTTTTCGTCTCCTTTTACAGGTGAGGAAAAACAAGATCAGAGGTGTTAAGTGCTATGAACCTAGTGCCCCGATCTCCTGTCCCCAGTTTGGGGCTCTCTGCTAGCCTCTGCTCCTCCTTTCTCATGACCCTTCCCTCCTCCTTTGACCCTCACCAAAAATACTTTTAATCCTTTTGGGAGACAAGCCCAGCTACACAATGGTACACATTACCTTCACGCAGTCAGAAGATTTGGATGGTTCCCCAAGTAGAGCTGGAAATATTAGAAGTAAAATGAATTGAAAACAAAGTAGCCATGTGACAGAAGTTGCTTTTTGCCTTCTACATTTTAGGGCCTCAAGTATTATTCCATTGATTTGTTGAACATTCCACATGGGCATACAATCTGGCAAATCTCTTAACTTATACCCGAGATCCCTGCCCAAATTTTAGCAAAGAGCCAGGGCGGACATAGTGTTTTCTTCTGTATAGAGCCTTCTGTTATGGGGACTGGGATATATAGAAGCAGGGACTAAGCAAAGGACTCAGTGGGTAGTTGGAGAAGGACATGTCCAGATGACGACCTGTTAGCGGCGGTTGTTGTCGTGGAGATCTGTGATAGCAGCAAGAACACAGTCACACTGAAGAGGTGGAGAGAGGAAGCCTCACACTCCTGTGCCTTTGAGGCAGGACAGGATGGGGTATATGAATGTGAGGAGTCACAGTAGATCTGCAGAGAGTCCAGCTGATTAGGGGAATATTTGTCTTCCAGCCTTGGCTTTTCTTGAGTACTGGCCCCTGGGAACCAGTGGAGTAATCCTGAATATAGTTCCTATATTTCACGCTACAGAATTTTCTGAGTAGATAGCCCCTTTTTCAAGAGAGATCTTTTTCACATTTTGTTGTTGCCAGTCATAGGCTTAAGTGTGGGTTTCTTTTTCTCCTAAGTGGCACTCAAACTTTGACTGATTCCTAATTTCGTTGGCTGTGGACTGACTAAAGGCTGTCCCATCAGTCTTCAATGATCAAAAACAGTCCCTTCTTTTTTGACAGATGAAGAAACATCTATAGAGAATGCAGGAGGATCGTTGATGAAGGTGTTACAAGCCCAGAAGAAGAACAACAGCACCGAGCTGACTATTGAGTCAGAGAGGATGTCCTCACATAACAGTGCTGTCAGCTTGTCAGGCTTCCTGAATGAGCAGCTGGACTTTAATAATAAAAGTGATATTATCAGTACACTAAATTACATACTGCCTTATATCTCAGAGGGAAATCTAGGAGATGTGGAATCAACATTATTACCATTCATTCAACTTCTTTTCTCAAATACACAAGATGGAGATATGTCACTGGGCCTTTTGAAAAACAGTACAAGGAGCCCTTATGTTGAATCTGTACCCAACCATTCAACTAATAAAAACAAATTGAGGGAACTCCATTTTGTGGAAAATTTGTTAGATGCAGAAACTCAAGAAAAAATTGATGAGGTTAAAAAGGAAGAAAAACCTGCCACGCGTACGCGTTCCAACATTTTAAGTGTCATGTTTACACGCTACATCTTTCAAAAGAAATTAGAAACTACCCAACCACAGAAAGACAGCCTAGCAAAGATTGAGAGTACAGAGGAAAAGCTGCTGAGAGTGAACAAGGTCCTCAAGGGGCATACAGAAAATGCACCTCAAAGCAGTGGGAGATGAGAGCGTCAGGAGGAAACAGAATGCCCAGCCATCTGTGGCGAACACTGCCAAAGAATGAAAGCTCAGGAGGCCATCCCCAAGAAAGCTGAAACAGCTTCTCATGGTGCAGAGGCCCAGGAAGCTGGTGGGAAAGTCCTCCAATGCAGAGTCTTCATTCATAAAGGAACACAAGGCCGCAGGCTCCTCTTCCCTGAAACCGTACTTCAAGGGCAAGCCTTGTGCCTCCATCCCGTCAAAATCCCCATCTGAGTTTAAAAGCAAATCAAAAGACTTATCCAACACTATTCATGTTTTCGAAGATGCAAAGGCAAGTGTTAGAAATATTAAGGACTTTGAATTGATCTCACATTCTGGAAAAAAAAATACATCTTCCATAAAATTAGGTCTCATCAGGTCCACAGAAAACCCAAAGTTAAAAGGAGTCGAGGGGCTTCCCTGGTGGCACAGTGGTTGGGAGTCCGCCTGCCGATGCAGGAGACACGGGTTCGTGTCCTGGTCCGGGAAGATCCCACATGGCGTGGAGCGGCTGGGCCCGTGAGTCATGGCCTCTGAGCCTGTGTGTCCGGAGCCTGTGCTCCGCAACAGGAGAGGCCACAACGGTGAGAGGCCTGTGTACCACAAAAAAAAAAAAAAAAAAAAAAAAGGGTGTCGAAAGTTCAGAAAGAAAAGTTCACTTGATAGAATGATGCTTGCAAGCCCTCCGTTCTCTGTCGTGAGGAGTCTCATAAATTCCCCTCCACGAGAGGCTGTTTCATCTTCAGGAGAAGTGACTTCTCAGGAAAATCCTTTTCCAGAATTATTTTCTCTTTCAGACCCTTCTGCAGAAAACACTACTTCAGAAAACAATACTGCACAAAACGTTTCTGAAGCAATTATTTCTACAGGAAACGCTACTCTGCCAGGAGGAACCGGCCCTGGAAACACTACCCATAGGAACGTCTCCACTGCACATTCTACTGTTGCTGCAGACAACAGTATGCCAGCTGTTCAACACACCAACAAAACACAATGGGAGCACCACAACATGGCCACTGAATTATCCTCTAAGCCCACAGGCTTCACTTTCCCAGGGCTCGCATCCCCGGGTGATTAAGTTGAAACTCAGCTAAACCAGCAGCTCTGGTCCCTCATCCCCAACAATGACGTGCAAAGGCTCATTTCTCATGTTATCCAGACTTTGAAAATAGACTGCTCGGACACCCACGTGCAGCTGGCCTGTGCCAACCTCATCTCTAGAACAGGCCTCCTGATGAAGCTTCTCAGCAAGCAGCAAGAAGTAAATGTGTCCAAAGCGGAATGGGATATGCACCAGTGGAAAGCTGACAACCATATCAGTGAGAGCACAGAAGCCCAGAGTGAGCAGAAAGAGCAGGAGTCAAGTGAGGTGAGGATAACCCCTGACACATGGGACTTGGACTTTTACTCAGTTTAGGACATGCCATTAACGTGCCCAAGCAGGAATACCATGGGCTCCTAGTCAGTATCTTATCTTCAGCCATGAAACGGGCTAAGACAGTGATCTCCAACTTTGCTCATTGAGAGAGTGTGTCACTATTCCTAGGGTAGACGCGAAAAGGACACAACACAAGATAAATAAATTGTAGATAGATTGTAGAAGAAAATGCTAATGATAAGACTAATAACATTAAATTTGTCTTGTTCTTATAGAAGCTACTCTCCTGAAAGGATTGGGTTTCATAGTAGTTTAAGAATAGTTAGCTATCGTTTAGAATAGGATTAAGAATCGTAAGTTTTCATCCCTTCTATCTCCTTGTTTTTAAAAATTGTTATATATATTTTTTAGCTCCCAAAAGAAGTTCCAGGTTATGACTATAACAACAAACTCCTCTTGGCAGTATCTGTACCTGTAGTAGTGACGATTTGTGTTACAATTCTCTGTCTCATTGAGGTAAGGACAAGAATTAATTCAGATTCAGAACCCAGAAACTGAGAATCAAATCCACCTTTCCACCTGCTACTACTTGATTCTTCCCTTTAGCCATGAGGACTGACATACACTTTGTTCTTTCAATCAAAAGTATATTCCCAGGATTTTTTTTTTTTTTTTTTTTTTTTTTTTTGGCTGCGTTGGGTCTTCATTGCGGTGCATGGGCTTCTTACTGAGGTGGTGTCTCTTGTTGTGGAGTACGGGCTGTAGCTGCACGGGCTCAGGAGTTGTGGCACACTGACTTAGTTGCTCCGCAGCATGTGGGACCTCCCCAGGCCAGGGATCGAACCTGTGTGCCCTGTGCTGGCAGGCGGATCCTTAACCATTGCACCACCAGGGAAGTCCCCACAGGATTTTTAAAAGGAACTTCACTCCCAAGAGATCCCTATGGAATTGGATCCATGATAACAAGCTATTGGACTATTTTGACACTTTAAGTTTATAAGAAGGCCAGAGTTGACATGATAGTACATTTTCTTCAAATCAAAAAAGTATGCTGATTTGATGTACTCACCAGTCACTCTCATTCTACTGTTGATTTCTTTCCTTCTTGGCTGAAGTGATGAGAGATATAGGATCTCCATAGTCAAGGAGCTCTCAGTCACCCTGGGAGGGCTAAAAGGACATGCCTAAAAGACAAAAGTGTGATCTCGTCAATTCCTCAGGTTTACTTAGCAGCTTTCTTCTCCGGTGTATTAGGAATTGTATAGATAGTTTCCATTAAAACACTGCAAGTAAAATCTTGCAGCAGGCTACCCTAAAATATTTATAGTAGCCTAATCCTGGAGCTAGCCTGTTTACCTTTTGTTCAGTTACATAGTGGTTTATTCCTTTTCCCAGCAGGCAGTTGCTAACATGAAAAGAGTGATTTTAATAGGCTGACAGTCTTGATTCTACCCTACCACTCCACATTACTTTAGTTATCTTTTCTCCTGTAATGGCAGCCCTCCATTCCAGCCAAAGCAGCTCCTCACTATACGCTAGTTACACCATACCCATTCCTACTTTTGTCTGTGCCTTTGTCCATCGAAAATTCCTTTATTTTGCTTTGCCTGTGGAACTCCTATGAATCTCTGAAAAGCCAACTCAAGTTCAGATATCTTTCTCTGTAAAGCCTTCCCTGAATACTCCAGCCCTCCTGATCCTAGTCCTGTGAGGTTTGTCACCATTTCTTAGGGGCCATAGCAAAGCAGTCCCCTCCCCTCAGAACTCACAAAAGTGGTAAGCAGTTTTTTGAAAGGCAGCCCCCCAAGAGAGAACCACCAAAGTTAGCACATCATGGAGCTGAGCAGGGATGTGTAAGGACCAATGGCTTCCTGGCCTATCACACTTGAATAAAACCTGACATGATGTACTAACTTCTAAAGAGAAATGTGTCTATCTGCAGGAGGGTTGGTCACTCGTGAAAGCATAGAAAAGGTGAGGAGAGACCAACATGGGCAGTGCCCATCCTCACATTGCCCAAGAGTAGAGATGGCACCTTAGGCAGCATAACTGAAGAGTCAGGCCCACTAGCCAGGCTGCCTGTTGAGGAGATGGATGGATCCAGTTACCTCAGGCCTTCCCATTAAAGTCTGGATTCAGCTGATTCCTTTTCTAATTCTGTTCTCACCAAGTAGCCTTCGATTCTGTGATTGTGCTTTAGTGTGCCACGGAGGCCTGTCCCCACAGAAGGTAATTCTCTGAGTGTGTAGACACAGATGTCCTGTGTGTAGAACAGATGTATTTCTCATTGTCAAGTAATAATTTGGCATTCTGATGTTTGATCAATCCTGTGCTATTGCTAAAGTGAGACTGCCACAACAGGAAGATGTGAGTTCTCTCTTGGTGAGGAAGAGTATGATTTCTGAGCCTAGGAGGCTGGGGACTAGCTTGCTAGTCATTGGCCATTGCCCAGACTGTACCCTCTACATCTCAGGGGGCATATGGCCTTTGGCATTTTTAGAATTTCTGTAAAGTCCCCTTTTTATTGTTTTTAACTTCTTGCATTTGCTTTGTTTTGTTTTGTTTTGTTTGGGCCTGTGTGATCTTAGTTCCCCAAGTAGGGATTGGACCTGTACCCTCGGCAGTGAAAGCGAGGAGTCCTAACCATTATTTCTTCTCCCCACATATACGATAAGGTTTTGGAGGACAGGGGCCATGCAGTGCTCTTCCTATGGTAGACAATAATGGTGTTCAACGGAAGAGAGATGAGGCGTTATGTCAATTCCACAGTGAGGAATAATTCAACCGAATATTTATTTGAAGTAGGATAGAGTCCAGCAATAGACCCCTGTGTTCTTAAGACTTTTGAAATGTCATGTTTTAATATTGCAATCAGCGGAAGAAAATGAATAAATGGTGATAGAATAGCTGCCTAACTATTTGGGGGTAAATAGCAGATCCCCATGTTTCATCTTAAACAAACATATATCCATGAATGTGAAAAAAGACCACATAAAGGTATTAGAAGAAAATAAAAGCAATATTTCTATAATCTTCTGGTGGGAAAGAGCCTTCAGAGCCTGATGCCACAAGCAGAGTCTTTGCTATATTCCACCATCTTGTCTGTGACACCAGCTTAGCACTGATTCATGCCAATCGTAAGATGAAGAGTTTTCAATATATTGTCTGATTTAAAGCCCACAGTCCCGTGAGGATGATATTACTATCCTTCCTTCATAGATGAAGGAGATCAGTGTAAGGCCCCAGCGGCCAAACCAAAAGCAGAAGGCAGTTTCACCCGACTGCAAAGCTGGTGCTCCCTACTCCACTCTTTTGTCTTGTCTCCTTAGAGACAAAAACACTGGAAATATTCGAAACACTGAAATTCAATGAAAGCCAGTATTTCTTTACCATAAAGAGTTTTTGTTTGTTTGTTTCGAAGTGGTGGGGTTTGGCCATGCTGTGCAGCTTGAAGGACCTTAGTTCCTTGACAAGGGATTGAACCTCGGGCCACAGCAGTGAAAGAGCCAAGCACTAACCACTGGACACCAGGGAACCCCCAAGAGTTTTATAAGTCAACAAGAAGAAGACAAACAGCCCAGGGGAAAAGGGGGCAAGGGCTGTGAAGAGTAGGAGGTGTGTTGACAGTCTGCCACCCTATCTGCCTGTCGTCTGCTCATGGCTCATGTGGGGTGGGTTTTGTTAGCCAGGCCTTTGTCACCTCATGACGCAAAAATCATCTCTAATATTTTCTTCAAGTACTTTTATAATCTGTCCAGAATTTGTTGTATTTGTTTGTTTGTGTGGTTGAGGTAAGGGATCTAACTTTTTCCTCCTACATGAAGATCTGAGTCTTTTCAAATCTTTCACTGAATGGTTTATTTTTTCTTCCCTGGTCTAATATGCTATCTTCATCAGGATGCTGTTCTGTGATCCAGTTATCTTGTCCTGTACCAGTATTAACATCACACTGCTTAATTCCAGTTGCTCTATAACATATTTTATATCTGGTAGGGCAAGGTCCTACTCTTTGACCTTCTTTTGCATACATTTCATAACTATTCTTACATATATTCTCTACCAAATGTCAGCTGGCCAGGTTTTATTTAAAAATTATTTTGGCTATAAATGGACTGCATTGAATTTTTAGTTTCATGTGAAGGGAATTGACCCCTTTACAACATTCTAGGAGGATAGTATCTCATGCCATGTAAGTACTTCTTAATGTCCCTCAAAAAAGCTGTAATATTTTCATCACATAGGTCTTACAAATTTGTGGTTAAATTTATTCCTAGGTACGTCATGCATTTTTATTGATATAGTAAATTGGGTGTTTCTTCTGTTTTTTAGTTAGTTAGTTGTGTTATATTGGAAAGCTATTGAGGCTAATATGTTGATCTCTTGATTTTGTATGGAGCCATCTTACTCATGTTACTTCCAATAAAATTTCAGTTGATTCTTTTGGTCTTTTTAGGTTCCTTGTTTCATATGCAAATATGTTTGTCTCTTCTTTCCAATACTTCTGTTTTTCTTATCGTACTGATTAAGACCTCCTCCACAATGCTCAATAGTAGCAGTAATGATTGGGCATCCTACTGTTGTTCTTGACTTTAAAACAATGCTTAGGTTTCTGCCAGATACTTTTATTTTCTTTTCCTACTTCTAAGAGTTTTTATTAGGAATTATCTGTTGAACGTTATCTAAAACAGTCAATAAAATATATCGCCAGCTGCATGCAAGACCCTAAGTTAGGTACTGTGGAAGAGTCAAAGGATTATTAAACAGGGTAGAATTCCTTTCCTTGAAAGAGTTATCATCTTACTGGATAGATAAGATTTAAAGTAAAAAGGAATGAATAAGGATTTGGAAATAGTTGTAATGGATAATCATGATCCTGTTTTCTTTCAAGACAGATTTCTTCTCATAGAATTGCAAAAGAGGAAGATAGAAAAAGAAGCAGAAGGTAAATATTGGTCTTTGAAAGCAGAATTTTACAACTAGAGGAGAACTTAGAACTCATCTATTTCAATTTCCTCACCAAAGGCAGGAAGAACGCTTAATTACCCTAATAGTTTACCCTAGTTTATTTATCAGCAGAAGTAGCTCCCGAGCCCAAGCTGAGTTAGAACAGGACTGGCACACATTCATCTGCTTGCACCAGTCCTTTAAGGAAAGAGGGTGGACGGGGAGAGGTTTTGGTTGTACCTGTTCCTGCTGGGCTGATGCCTGGCTCCCAGGCATCAGGCCAGGCCAGAGGCCTTCTAGGAGGCTCTGGGGTAGGGAGGGCCACATGGTTGGGGATTTAGGGGCTGGCCTCACTCAAAGCTGACGAAAGGGAGAACATATGAGTCCCTTCTGGAAAGTGGCAAGAAAACTTCCCTTCTCATCCTACTGTTTTTCAGGCCCCTACTCTCTATTCCCTTTATCCAAACCTCATAGAATTTTAACCGGGAGAAACTTTAGACAGTAGTTTGTCTCTTCCTTTTGTAATAAGGCACTGGAGAAAAGAGAAAGGGAAAATATCTTGCCCCTTGGTCATACTGCTAGTGATTATCAAGAAGAAGATGGTCCCTTTCCACTGAGGACTTCTCTACTGATCACACACTGTGCTTGGGCTGTGAGCTACGTTTTATGTCACAGTTGAGTAGACACATACTATACGGACATAAGTAGTTTCTGAAACAAACTTATTGTGCACTGTGATTTTTTTCTATTCTGTTTGTATTCGAAAAGAGTATTTTGTGCTTCCCTGCTGGTCACAGCCTTTAAAATGCTTCCACAATTCACTGACACCTGAGTGACAGCCTGCAGAGTGAAAGTCAGAGAGCTATAGATGACTTTGCTCGTTGGGTTCAGGTGTTTACTTGGTGTGATTCAACTTATAGGATAGAGCAGCCAGGAAAATAAAATCACCTTCTCCCCACACCCACACCCCCAGCAAATGCTGCATGTGCAACTAAGTCCGAAGCCGACTGGTGTGAAGCGCGTCTAAGGGAGTAACAAGTTTCTGCCCAGTGCCGTTGTGCAGTGTTTTCACTGCACGAGGGCAGTTGGCCAAGGGCAAAGAAAGGTGAACGGGGCTGAAAATCCTGCCTATGTTCCATGCTAAGCCACGTACAAATGTCTCTCCAGAGACACTTGGAGTCCATTTTGGACAGACACAGAGAACTTCTGGAAGGCCAGCATGCATGCAATGATTTTCATGATCCCGGGTCTGTGGTGATTTTGCTCATTGTGATTATGGGCTGAGGTACCCATTTAGTCCTAATGAAAGCAGAGATAACACATTGTGAGAGAGATGAAAAGTGACATGTAACACTAACTGTGTGTGTTTTCCTCCAAGGGGCTTTTTTTGATTTCTGCTGCGTAAGAGAAGCTCAGGGGAAAGTGAGAGTCAGGTAGATGTGAGGAGGATAAAGTACTGTGGCCAGAGAAAGCAGGGGAGATGCAGAATTAATACTTCCCTTTCTGTGTTCTAGGAGGGCTTTTTCGGGAGAAGGCGGCCACTTTGGCTTAGGGATATGTATAGGCCTCTCAGCGCCACACGCAAGGAAAACATGGCACAAAAGCTACACGACAGGGAGTCTTCTGATGAGGATGCGATATTTCTGCATCCCAGCAGGAGGCCCAAACTCGTCATCCAGAGCTCACTGAGGAGGCTGAATCTTTACCCAGCAGGAGGGCCCTGCTCAGCATCCACAGACCCCTGAGGACGTTGAATCTTTTTCACCCCAGGCAGAGGCCCAGGCTCAGCATCCAGAGCCCACTGAAGTGGTAGAACCACCTCCACTTCCGCAGGAGGCTCCATCTCAGCCTTCAGAGGCCCCTGAGGAACTAGAAACTACAAGTCCTCAGGAGGCCCTCACCCAGCCTTTGGAGACACTTAAGGAGGTTGTAGTTCGACTAGAAGCTCATCAAGTGGTAAATGAAACTCAGCAGTCAAACTTGTACAATGGCACTGTTAAATCTCTGTATCTGGCACTTACCATAACTGCACAGGTCACTAAAGAGGTTGAACCTTCTCCAGTCCAGGAGGAGACCCCATCTCAGCCTCCAGAGCACCCTGAGGAGAATGAACCTTCTCTACTCCTTCAACAGGCCCCAACTCAGGATCCTGACAGCCCCGAGGAGTTTGAACCTTCTCCAGTCCAGCAGGAGGCCCCATCTCAGCCTCCAGAGCACCCTGAGGAGATTGATCCTTCTCTACTCCATCAAGAGGCCCCAAGTGAGGCTCTAGCTTTCTCTACTGAGTATGTACTTCAAATTCCAGTGACTGATGAGGTAGCATCTCTACCTGGCGTTCAGCGTCACCCTCATTGAAACTTGCCCAGTGTTCCACTTCAACCTCTGGATGTGGAATTTACCATCAATCCAGAGGCCACTACGGAAGCTGAGTTTCCTACAGCTCAGCAGGAGGCCCTGGCTCCACCTCTTGAGCATCCTGAGGAGACAGGATCTTCTCCAACCCAACAAGAGACCACAGCTAGGCCTCCAGAGCCTCCTAGAGAGGATGAGCCTTCAAGGGAGCAGTAGCAGCCAGCTCAGCCTTCTGAGCCTCCTGGGGAAGTTGAACCTTCTCCAACCCAGCAGGAGCCCACAGGTCAGCCTCCAGAGCCTCTTGTGGAAGCTGAGCCTTCTCCAAGTGAACAGGAACAACCGACTCAGCCTTCTGAGCCTACAGAGCCTCCTGAGAAGGTGAAAGCAGCAACCCAGCAGGAGACCCCAGCTCAGCTTTCAGAGTCTTTTGGAGAAGCTGAAACTTCTGCAACCCACGAGGAAGCCTCAGCTCAGTCTCTAGAGCCTCCTAATGAGGCAGAATCTTCTCCAACCCAGCAGGAGATCCCAGCTCTGTCTCCTCCGGAGATAGGACCTTCTGCAACCCTGCAGGAGCAACCAGCTCAGCCTCCAGAGCCTTCTTCAGGGGAGGTGGAACCTTCTCCAACTCAACAGGAACAGCCAGCTCAACCTCCAGAGCATCATGAAATGACAGTTTCACCTCCAAGTCACCCTCATGCTCAGCATTCAAAGTTATCCAGTGTCGCTGTCAAACCTGCAGATGTGGAGCTTACCATCACAAAAGAACCCACTCCAGAGGTGGGACCTTCTCCAAATCAGCACAAGCCTTCAGCTCAGCCCTCAGTGCCCCTTACTAATGCAGAATTTTCTACAACCCAGCATGAGGCCCCCACGCTGCCTTCACAGCCACCTGAGGAGTTTGAACTTTTGCCAGTTCAACAGGAGGCTCCAGCCCAATCTCCAGAAGCCGGTATACATAATAAACCTTCAGTACAAGAGGAGACCCCAGCTCAGTATCCAGAGCATCCTGGAGAAGAAGTTATTCCTGCCACAAGCCAGCAGGAGGCTCCAGATCAGCATCCACAGGCTCCTGAGCTTGTACCTTCTCCACCTCAGCAGGAAGACACAGCTCAGCATCCAGAGTGTCCTGGTGAGGTTGAATCTGCTCCAACTCAGTCTCCAGAGCTCTCTAATGTGACTGTAGTTTTCCCTCCAGAGCTTCATGTGACAACAGCTTCTCCTCTAGGTCAGGATTGAGCTCAGCTTCTGCAGCGGCCCAATGTCACTGTTAAACCTGTGGATTTTGCACTTATCGTAACTCCAGCGTTCACTAATGGGGTTGAAACTTCTCCACCCCAACAAGAAACCTCGGCTCAGTCTACAATGTCCCCTGAGCGGTTGGTACCTTTGTCAGTTCAGCAAGAGGTTTCAGATCAGCATGCAACCCCCTGTGAAAATGTTGAACCTTCTCCGGTCCAGCAGGGAGCCCCAACTCAACCTCAAGGGCTTCCTGAGGAAACTGAACCTTCTCCAAGCCAGCAGGAGAGCTCAGCTCAGCATCCAAAGCCCACTGAGTGGGTTGCACCTTCTCCAGTCCAGCATCAGCACCCAAGTCAGCCTCCAGGGGCCTCTACGGATGGTGCAGCTGAATCTTCAGTGCATAATGAAGTGACATTCTCACCTCTAGGTCCAGGTGGAGTTGAACATCCTCCAGTGCAGCAGGAGGACCCTACGCACACTCCAGATCCCCCTGGAGGGGTAGAGCTTTCTTTAGTCCAGGAGGAGGCACCAGCTCAGTCTCCAGTTCCCCAGGGGGGCTCAGCTACATCTCCTGAGCCCCCTAAGGAAGTGATACCTTCTCCCACACAGCAGGAGTTTCATGCTCAGTCATCAGAGCTCCTTGCAAAGGTGGAACCATTTCCAGTCCCTCAAGGGACCTTTCCTCAGCTTCTACAGCCCCCTGAGAATATGGAATCTTCTCCAGTCCAACAGGAGCTCCCACACCTACCTCTGGAACCCCTTAAAGAGACAGAACCTTCTCCAGCCCAGCAGGAGGCCCCATCTCAGTCTACAGAGCCACCTAAGGAGGTTGTAGCACAAACTCCAGTGGATTATGGGATGACAGTTCCAACACTAGGACAGGATCAAGCTCAGCATTCAAACTTGCCCAGTGTCACAGTTAAACCTTTGGACCAGGGGCTTCCCACAGCTCCAGAACCTACAACGTAGGCTGAACATTCCGCAGCCCTGCAGCAGACTGCAGTTCCGCCAACTTACCCTGAGGTGACATTTCCAAATCCAGAGCAAGTTCAGGCTCAGCATCCAACCTGGAGTGAGACCACAGTTCAACCTTTGGACCTGGAACTTACGTGAACTCTGGAATCCAGTATGGAGGTTGAACCTTCTCCAACTATGCAGCAGACCCAAGCTCAGCCTCCAGAGCTCATTAAGGAAGTTGTAACTCAACCTCCATTGTATCCCGAGGTGACAGTTCCAGCACCAGATCAGGATCATACTGAGCATCCAACATCACCAAGTATCACAGTTAAACCTTTGGACCTGGAGCTTACCACAACTCCAGAACCTACTAAAGAGTCTGAGCATTCTACAGCCTGGAAGAAGACTACAGCTCCCCCTCCAAAACACCCTGAGGTGAAACTTGCACAACCAAACCTGACTCAAGTCACAGTTCCACCTGTGGACCTGGGAGTTAACATATCTCAGCAACCAAAGCCATCTGAGACAGTTCTTTTTCCTTTGACTCAGTATTCAGTATCCACAGGTCTGAATATACCCCAGAGAAGAAACAGCCAGAACAGAATGCCACCACAAACATCAGCATATGTGAGCTCTGTACCTGCACAAATGAGACGCTGTCGTGTGTTGGTCTCAGCCCAAAGCAGAAGCTCCACAGAGTGCCTGAGCCAGAGCCTAACGCCTACAACGGCACCTTCACCATCATGTAAGAATCGCCATTCCTCATTTGTTCTCTGCATCCTGCCTGACATGGCAGCCTTTCTTCAGGTCTTCCTGGGTCCTCCTTATGTCCCCAATCCACATTGACTGCCTTTCTGTTTCCATCTTTTGTTTGTCTATGATTCCTTATCTTCATTCTCCTTCTTATTATTTTTCCCTCTCCTCCAGTCTTTTAATTGCCCTTATTTTTCCCCCATTATTTAATTCCCTAACGTCTACTCTTCTCCCATCTTTACTCCATCCTCTTTACAGCAACATGTCCCTCTCCCCATCTCATTGGTGGTAATACAACAAAGTGGTTAACAGTAGAGATTCCAGAGCCAGACTACCCGGGTTTGAACCCAGGTCACTCATTTATTAGCTTTAGGACACAATTTCCTACCTGTAAAATGGGGATTATGGTAGTTATCATCTCATCTCATAAGATGACGCTTATGACTCCTCAACAGAATTGGATGCCAGGGAAATTCTGTTCCCTGAGAAAGAGAATATTTAACTTTTTCACTTAATTTTTAACAGAATTAATTTTCCTTAATTTTAAATAATTTACATTCTAATAGGCATTTGGCTAGTGGCTACTGTAATTGACAATGGAGCTCTAGGGCCTCGGGGATAACGGATTTAGCTAGACAGCAATGGAGGGAAAGCAGGGATAGTTTAGGTCCTCATCAGGCCCTGTGGGATGGGGCTGGGGTGGATGTCCTCAAACAACCACAGAACAATTCTCTTGTCCCTTTATTCCTCATGCATATCTGTCCCCTCTTTTTCTAGGTTTCTCATCACACACTGATAGCCCCACTACTTGATGGTCTCCGGTGAGTTGTTGGATGTCTCTCAGTGAAGGCGCCTGGGAGACAGAGCTTCACACTTGTCCCTGCCTGCTGTCTCTGGCGGGCGTCAAAGACCACACGCCCTAGACAGAGCTTCGCACTTGTCCCTGCCTGCTGTCTCTGCCGGGCGTCAAAGACCACACGCCCTAGCCGGGTGCCTGACCCAGGACAGTAGGGCTTCCAGCTGGTTTCGGAAGGCGTAGACATCTGGTGATAGTTCTGGTAGGCTGGAGGAACTGTATCAATGGGGTGGTACATCCAGTCTTGGCTGCCTGTTCACTACAAGGAGGTTAGCAGGTCACTGTAGGCCCCCTGAGCCTTGGCAGAGCAGGAGTTGTGACTGGGTGAGACAGAAGTCCATGGTATGTACTGCCTTGAATCCTCCTTTCCAGGAACTGTCTCAGATATAAATGACTTTTGGGTCTGATGTGGGCCCAAAACTTGGACAGAGTCAGTTCCAAGAGGAACAGAATTTTTTTTTTTTTTTTTTTGGCCAAGCCATGCAGCATGCGGGGTCTGAGTTCCCCGACCAGGGATTGAACCCCAGGCACAGCAGTTAAAGCACCAAGTCCCAACAACTGGACTACCAGGGAACAGAATTGGATGCCAGGGAAATTCTGTTCCCTGAGAAAGAATTTTTAACTTAATTTTTAACAATTAATTTTCCTTAATTTTAACTAATTTACATTCTAATAGGCCTTTGGCTAGTGGCTACTGTAATTGACAGTAGCAGCTATAGGGCCTTGGGGATAACAGATTTAGCTAGACGACGATGGAGTGAAAGCAGGGATAGTTTAGGTCCTCATCAGGCCCTGTGGGATGGGGCTGGGGTGGATGTCTTCAAAGACCCACAGAACAATTCTCTTGTCTCTTTATTCCTCATGCTTATCTGTCCCCTCTTTTTCTAAGTTTCTCATCACACACTGATATCCCCACTCCTTGACGGTCTCCGGTGAGTTGTTGGATGTCTCTCGGTGAAGGCGCCTGGGAGACAGAGCTTCGCACTTGTCCCTGCCTGCTCTGAACTGTCTCTGACAGGCGACAAAGACCACATGCCCTAGCCGGTTGCCTGACCCAGGACAGTAGGGCTTCCAGCTGGTTTTGGGAGGCGTAGACATCTGGCGATAGTTTTGTCAGGCTGGTGGAACTGTATCCATGAGGTGGTACACCCAGTCTTTGCTGGTGTGCGCTGTGAGGAGGTTAGCAGGTCATTGTAGGCCACTTGAGCCTTGGGAGAGCAGGAGTTCTGACTGGGTGGGAGAGAAATGCATTGTATGTGCTGCCTTGCATCCTACTTTTGAGGAACTGCCTCAGATATAAATGACTATTGGGTTTGATGTGGGCCCAAAACTTGGACAGAGTCAGTTCCCAGACGGTTCTTGTGGAGTCCAGGGTTTGGGATAAGGCCTGAGTTGTTATGGAGGCCTGGTCTCTTGGGTAAGCCAGAGTCTTGAGTAAGGGCTGGACCCTTATGGGGGCCAGGATCTCGATTAATTCCTGTGTCCTTGTGGAAGTTAGGGTCATGGGTATGTTCTGAGCTTCTGTAAATTCCAGCATCTTGTGTAAGGCCACATCTCCTTTTGACTTCAGTGGCTTGGGTAAGGCCTGGATTCTTATGGAGGTTAGAATCTTGAGTAAGGCCTTGGCTTCTGCAGATGCCAGAATCTTGGGTCAGACCTGGATTCTTGTAGTCTCCTGAGTCTTGGGTAAGTCTTGAGCCCTTATAGATGCGAGGGGTTTGCACAAGGCCTGGGTTCTTATGGACACCAGATTCCTGGCAAAGGACTGAGCTCTTGTTGATTGCAGAGTCTTGGGCAATGTATGGACTCTTCTGTGGCCCAGAGTCTTGGGCAATGTATGGACTCTTCTGTGGCCCAGAGTCTTTGGTAAAGTCTGGACTCCCAGAGACTCCTGAATCTTGGGCATTACCTGTACTCTTGTCACATCCAGAATCTTGAGAAGGGTGTGGGCTATTATGGAAGCCTGTTTTTTGGGAGAGCGCTTGACTTTTATAGAGTACAGTCCCTTGGTTTCGCTCAAGATTCCTATAGACTCCAGAATCGTGCATGAAGCCTGAGCTCCTATTAATGTAAGAAGTTTGGAGAAATGATGTGTTCTTGCAGAGACCAGAGAGTTGCGTGAGATATGGGCTTTTAAAGAAACGTCCATGTAGAGTAGAACCTAAGATCTTCTGGGAGCCAGAATCTTGGGTAATGACTGGATTCTTCTGAAGTTCAGAGTCTTGGGAAAGGCTTCGATTCTTGCAGAGGTAAGGGTCTTGGGTAAGGGCTGGAAGCTTGTGGAGGCCTGGATCTTGAGCAAGGCCTTGGTTCTTGGGGAGGCCTGCGTCTCGGGTAAGGCCTGGGTTCTTGGGGAGGCCTGGATTTGGGGTAAGTCCTGGGTTTCTGGAAACTCTACAGTCTTGCCACATCCAGAGTCTTGAGAAGGGTGTGGGCTATTTTGGAAAAGGCCTTGACTTTTATAGAGTACAGCCTCTTGGTTTCGCTCTAGATTCCTATAGACTCCAGAATCCTGCATATAGCCTGAGCTCCTCTGAATGTAAGGAATTTGGAGAAATGATGTGTTCTTGTGGAGACCGGAGGGTGGGTGTGATACTGCCTTTTAAACAAACGTCTATGTAGAGTAGGACCTAAGACCTTCTGGGAGCCAGAATCTTGGGTAATGACTGGGTTCTTCTGAAGTTCAGAGTCTTGGATTCTTGCAGAGGTAAGAGTCTTGGGTAAGGCCTCGAAGCTTGTGTAGGCCTGGATCTTGAGCAAGGCCTGGGTTCTTGTGGAGGCCAGGATTTGGGATAAGGCCTGAGTTGTTATGGAGGCCTGGTCTCTTGGGTAAGCCAGAGTCTTGAGTAAGGGCTGGACCCTTATGGGGGCCAGGATCTCGATTAATTCCTGTGTCCTTGTGGAAGTTAGGGTCATGGGTATGTTCTGAGCTTCTGTGAATTCCAGCATCATGGGTAAGGCCACATCTCCTTTTGACTTCAGTGGCTTGGGTAATTCCTGGCTTCTTATATAGGTCAGAATCTTGAGTAAGGCCTTGGCTTCTGCAGATGCCAGAATCTTGGGTCAGACCTGGATTCTTGTAGTCTCCTGAGTCTTGGGTAAGTCTTGAGCCCTTATAGATGCGAGGGGTTTGCACAAGGCCTGGGTTCTTATGGAGACCAGATTCCTGGCAAAGGACTGAGCTCTTGTTGATTGCAGAGTCTTGGGCAATGTATGGACTCTTCTGTGGCCCAGAGTCTTGGGTAAAGTCTGGACTCCCAGAGACTCCTGAATCTTGGGCATTACCTGTACTCTTGTCACATCCAGAATCTTGAGAAGGGTGTGGGCTATTATGGAAGCCTGTTTTTTGGGAGAGCGCTTGACTTTTATAGAGTACAGTCCCTTGGTTTCGCTCAAGATTCCTATAGACTCCAGAATCGTGCATGAAGCCTGAGCTCCTATTAATGTAAGAAGTTTGGAGAAATGATGTGTTCTTGCAGAGACCAGAGAGTTGCGTGAGATATGGGCTTTTAAAGAAACGTCCATGTAGAGTAGAACCTAAGATCTTCTGGGAGTCAGAATCTTGGGAAATGACTGGATTCTTATGAAGTTCAGAGTCTTGGGAAAGGTTTCGATTCTTGCAGAGGTAAGGGTCTTGGGTAAGGGCTGGAAGCTTGTGGAGGCCTGGATCTTGAGCAAGGCCTTGGTTCTTGGGGAGGCCTGCGTCTCGGGTAAGGCCTGGGTTCTTGCGGAGGCCTGGATTTGGGGTAAGTCCTGGGTTTCTGGAAACTCTACAGTCTTGCCACATCCAGAGTCTTGAGAAGGGTGTGGGCTATTTTGGGAAAGGCCTTGACTTTTATAGAGTACAGCCTCTTGGTTTCGCTCTAGATTCCTATAGACTCCAGAATCCTGCATATAGCCTGAGCTCCTCTGAAGGTAAGGAATTTGGAGAAATGATGTGTTCTTGTGGAGACCAGAGGGTTGGGTGTGATACTGCCTTTTAAACAAACGTCCATGTAGAGTAGAACCTAAGACCTTCTGGGAGCCAGAATCTTGTGTAATGACTGGGTTCTTCTGTAGTTCAGAGTCTTGGATTCTTGCAGAGGTAAGAGTCTTGGGTAAGGCCTCGAAGCTTGTGTAGGCCTGGATCTTGAGCAAGGCCTGGGTTCTTGTGGAGGCCAGGGTTTGGGATAAGGCCTGAGTTGTTATGGAGGCCTGGTCTCTTGGGTCAGCCAGAGTCTTGAGTAAGGGCTGGACCCTTATGGGGGCCAGGATCTCGATTAATTCCTGTGTCCTTGTGGAAGTTAGGGTCATGGGTATGTTCTGAGCTTCTGTAAATTCCAGCATCTTGTGTAAGGCCACATCTCCTTTTGACTTCAGTGGCTTGGGTAAGGCCTGGATTCTTATGGAGGTCAGAATCTTGAGTAAGGCCTTGGCTTCTGCAGATGCCAGAATCTTGGGTCAGACCTGGATTCTTGTAGTCTCCTGAGTCTTGGGTAAGTCTTGAGCCCTTATAGATGTGAGGGGTTTGCACAAGGCCTGGGTTCTTATGGACACCAGATTCCTGGCAAAGGACTGAGCTCTTGTTGATTGCAGAGTCTTGGGCAATGTATGGACTCTTCTGTGGCCCAGAGTCTTGGGTAAAGTCTGGACTCCCAGAGACTCCTGAATCTTGGGCATTACCTGTAATCTTGTCGCATCCAGAATCTTGAGAAGGGTGTGGGCTATTATGGAAGCCTGTTTTTTGGGAGAGCGCTTGACTTTTATAGAGTACAGTCCCTTGGTTTCTCTCAAGATTCCTATAGACTCCAGAATCGTGCATGAAGCCTGAGCTCCTATTAATGTAAGAAGTTTGGAGAAATGATGTGTTCTTGCAGAGACCAGAGAGTTGCGTGAGATATGGGCTTTTAAAGAAACGTCCATGTAGAGTAGAACCTAAGATCTTCTGGGAGCCAGAATCTTGGGTAATGACTGGATTCTTCTGAAGTTCAGAGTCTTGGGAAAGGCTTCGATTCTTGCAGAGGTAAGGGTCTTGGGTAAGGGCTGGAAGCTTGTGGAGGCCTGGATCTTGAGCAAGGCCTTGGTTCTTGGGGAGGCCTGCGTCTCGGGTAAGGCCTGGGTTCTTGTGGAGGCCTGGATTTGGGGTACGTCCTGGTTTTCTGAAACTCTACAGTCTTTTGAATGGCCTCGGGTCCTTTGGAGGATAGAGCCTTGCTTGAGGCCTAGACTCTCATGAAGTTCAGGGGCTGGTTTTTGGTTCGGGAAGTAGCGGATAACTGGGGTGGGATGGGAACCTGGGGAGAGAGGACAGAGTGAGGAGACTAGGAGGTTGGGGGAAAGGTGGGGGTTCGTATTAAGTTGGAGCGCTTCTGTTGGTTGCTGTTTTGATGAAGGACAAAGGATCTGGTAGAAACAAGAGGCAGAGAAAGAGTGCATTTGGGAGACATGGTGCATGGTGAGCTCTGGGCACTGGTCAGAGAATGGAAGCAAGGTTGAGAAAGTTCAGCATGTTGGAGTACACCAAGAATTAGGGGTAGACTGGGGTCTGGGGATCCGTGTTTCTCTTCTCAGACCTGCAAGGATGGAAGCTACAGTAAGGGAAGGTCTTGGACTGTACAAATTTGTCTTTGGCACCATTTGAGATCTTCCATTCCATATTCCCCAACTCCACGTAACCCAATATGGATCCTGTGGAGGGCTTGGCACTGTCCCCACCTCATTTCTTCAGTGTTTGCTCAGCTGTACCAGAGCTCACCAGACCATGCCCCTCTTGGGGCCTGGAGAGGGTACCCAAGTCATTTCTGGAGTACCCAGAGTTCTGAGGGGGACACACATGGAATAAGTTCTGCTTAACCCTGTGGGCACCGTAGACCACATGGCCGGAGGAGCTGCCTTGGCTGAAGGCAGACAAGTTAGAGGGAATAGAATCTAGGATGGCGGTGGGGTGGTGGAAGGGACTGGAGTGGTCGTTAGGGCCATGACCAGTGCTGGGACAGAGGTTGTGGCAGAGTTTGTTACAGGTGCTAGTGTAGGGGCTAGGGCAGGAGTAGTTGCAGGGTCAGAAGTTGGGGGAGGGACTGGGGCACAAGTTGTGGGACGGGCCAGAGTGTTGGCATGAGTATAGGTCAGACGAGCATAGGTCAGGGTGCAGAGAGAATTGTGACCCAGGGACTGGGCTGAGGCATGTTGAGGGGGCCTGGGCTTGGACCTGGGTTGGGGTATGGGCTGTGGTATGCTCAGGGTCATGGAAATGGACAGGGCCGTGCTGAGGGCTGAGGGTTCGGAGGGGGTCTGGGCCTGGGGGATGGTGTGCGCAGGGGGCTGGAATGTGGAGCAAGTCTGGGCCTGAGCTGGAGCGTGCTCAGAGGAGTAGGTGGAGAAGAAGGTCTGAGCTTTGGCAGGAGTGTTCCCAGTGGGGTGAACTAGGCAGAAGGCCTGGGCCTTGGAGGAAGTGTGCTCATGGGCGTGGCCTCGGGAACAAGTCTCGGCCTGGGGTGGGGGGCTTGTGCTCAGGGGCATGGGCTGAGGAGAAAATCTGGGCCTTGGCAGGAGAATGCGCCGGGAGCTGAAATGGGGTTCAGGTCTGGGCCCGGGCTGGGGCCTGGGCTGGGTCATAGTCTGGGGTCTTAGTCTTGCTCTCTTGGGGCAGGCAGAGTGGAACCACGTCCACCTTGCTCATCCTGCGGAGCTTGGAAGATGTCTCTTACCTGCAGTTAAAGGTGGCTTGGGACTTTAAGGCTGTGACCAGAGGGGCCTCCCCAGCTCGCACTACCCCCTCCTTCCACAGTCCCCGTGGAGCCTCCATGGAAGCCCAAGCCCACCCACACTGAGGCGGCATCCAGCAGCACTTAGAGGCCTTCTCATCATTTTGTCTGGTATCCAGGAGTCAAGGTGGTTTGGGTGCCCGAGCAGGAAGCTTGGGCGATGGCGGAAGCGGGGAGGAACTCTTGAGCACAGGTTCTTGGGATCCATGGAGCAGCACATGCACATGCGATGGCTGCCTACACAGCTGTCTTGCTTGTCTGCGGGGAAAGGCGAGATGGGACCGGGACAGGCCCACATCCCCTTAGCACACGCTGGTGTCCACTCACCTTTGGGGAAAATATGATTGAAAAGTGCCCACAAGGGCCCCTTCAGATGCCTCCATAGCTGAAGAAAGCAGGGGACGGGGGAGGCCGGGAGCAGCGTGAGCCCTGGAATCCAACCCTTGCCCGGCCACACCCCAGCAGCCCTCCCACCTCAGCCCCTTCAAGACCCTAGGGCTCCCCCAACACCACTGCCCAGATCCTGCCCTGACCAGAGTCACCACGTTGACCTAAGGAAAGAGAAGGGATCGTAAAAGGCGTGATCCAGAGCTGGGGCAGGGTGAGGCGGAGCTGAGAGCTGCAAGTTCCCGAAGGCTGGGATGGTTACTTACCAAGCAAAGTCCTTGGCCTGGAGGAGATCTGGTCCTGGCTTGGGACCTTCACTCCAGCTCGCCTGCACACCCAGCTCCTGGATCAGCTGGGTTAGTTCTTGCTGCTGTGCCCCAGAGCAGAAGTCGATGTCCGTGAGCGGCCGGGCAGGGGCTGGGCGCGGTGGGCCCCACCAGGGAGCACTCCCCCACACCGCAGAAACCATACGGCTCTGTCGTTTTGGAGCTAGGAAATACACAGAGGGGAGGAAGCCCAGACGGGCCGTTCCTTTTGCTGTGGAAAACTGGCCCCCATTCTTTGCTCTTCCAGAGGCCAGGAGGGTTCGCAAGACACAGTGCGCCAATGGGTCTGCAGACGAAGGGCCCTATATTTAGTCTTGAAAGCGAACAAATAGATACCTCCTCCGTCCTTGCCCTTTCCTCATGTGCTGGTCCCCGTCCCCATGGAACGGTTCACCTGACTCAGCAGGTAGAAAGTAGCTGTTTGGCCCCTCTGAAGGAATGCAATAGCCTCCTTCGCTGCCCCTTGCCTACGTCCCCTTACCTGTTTTTCAGAAGAGGGTAGTGGTTTGCGGCTTCCCTCTTAGTGTTAGCTACAAAGGCTGGGAAGTGAATGGAGAGGAAGATTCAACAGGTAACTTCTTCCTGCTGCCGGCAAGGCCACGCCCCTAAATTATAACCACGCCTCTTTTGGGAGACTGTCGGGGTGGTTCCGGACCAGCCCGGCCTCCACTCAGAGTTCAGTCACTCCTTTCGCTCTGCGGAGATCTCGCGGCTATCCTGTGAGTTGTAGTTTGTCTTCAAAGCTACCAGGGCGTTGGGGCCACGCACCCACATCCTTTCCCGTTCCCTTGAAGTAGTGCCTGATGGAAGTTGTAGCTTCTATAGAGATAAACTATTCTGTGTCTTTACAAGGTCAGGTCAACCGCACAAACACTCCTTGGGTTTAGAACAGAGGCCTAATAGGACGGATCTGAATAACAATAATGAGGGGCATACACTAGGGCATGCGGAGAAATAGGGGACTCTACATCTCACTTGGGAGTAGAGGCGCCCTGGTCATTTTAATCTAGAAGGGTTCTTGCGTGCAATTACAACTTCAGATAGAGATGAGACTGCAAGCCTAGAAAGGTTGCACATGACTTGCCCAAGGTCGGAGCTGAGCCAGAGAGGTGTTGGAAATGGGCTCTCCAGCTGGGACGTATCTCCTTGGAATCGGTGGTGGTAACGTTAGACAAGAACATGCCGATAGTGTGCATGTAGTGACCCAGGGATGGACATCTGACTCAGGGAAGGGACATATTAGTGTTGCCCACCTCAGACACACAAGTGGTGGCAGGGAAAACACTTTGGAATGTCGCAGCTTATGTGTGTATACAGAAGAGTTATCAGGACTGAAAATCAAGTCCAGAGGAAACCCCAGCTGGGCTAGGGCAGGACAATGAAAAATTATCAGGGGAAGGAAATGGCTTTCAGCAAACAGTGCTATCGTGGACACAGCTTAAGTCCAGGATGAAACTAGGAGCCAGAATAATAGGACAGAAAGATAGGACACCAGAGACACGCTCACAGATTAGACCAATGCATACTGGACCAGGAATTCTTACATTCCTTTTCCCCAGGGTTCTGTCTCCACAGTGAACTAGGCCTAAGTCCATGAGCAAGAAAATTAAGTGCAGACACCTCGAAAAAATTAGAGGCCTATGAAGGAGGGGACCCTCAGAATCCAGGCCTCAATTTGGGGAGCCTAAAACACAAGGTTTCCTACTCACTGACAAAGAGAGGTCTTCTCCCTCAGTAACCAAGAGCCCCAAACACAGCCCAGCATGTGGGGGCAAGTTTCCATACATGTGGTCGTGACTCAAGAGACCAGATGAGGAAAACTGAAGCCTGGGCTCTTTCTCACAGTCTGGGGAAATCAGGCATTGGGCATCCATCCCTACATGTTACCTCCTCCCCAGAGGGTGGCTTCTGAGCCACCCTAAAAAGAACTAAGTTCTCTGCCCTCTGGGGGAGCTTTAAGATGCTGGGGGTGGGTGACAGGGAAAGGCAAATTGCTCTAAACTCTAAAGCACTGCTCTGCAATAGCATTTTCCATGATGATGGAAATGTTCTAAATCTGTGCCGTCCAATACAGTAGCCGCTAGCCCCACGTGGCTACTGAGCACTTAGAAGATCATGGCAGTGAGGAACAGAATTTTTTTTCTGGCCAATCCATGAAGCTTGCGGGGTCTGAGTTCCCTGACCAGGGATTGAAAACCAGCCACAGCAGTGAAAGCACCAAGTCCCAACAACTGCACCGCCAGGGAACAGAATTGGATGTCAGGGAAATTCTGTTCCCTGAGGAAGAGAATTTTTAACTTTTTAACTTAATTTTTAATAGAATTAATTTTCCTTAATTTTAACTAACTTACATTCTAATAGGCCTTTGGCTAGTGGCTACTGTAATTGACAGTGCAGTTCTAGGGCCTTGGGGATAACGGATTTAGCTAGACAGCGATGGAGGGAAAGCAGGGATAGTTTCGGTCCTCATCAGGCCCTGTGGGATGGGGCTGGGGTGGATGTCTTCAAAGACCCACAGAACAATTCTCTTGTCTCTTTATTCCTCATGCTTATCTGTCACCTCTTTTTCTAAGTTTCTCATCACACACTGATATCCCCACTCCTTGATGGTCTCTGGTGAGTTGTTGGATGTTGGAAGCCATCCTGGAGCCATTGCACCATGACAAAGTCATGAAGCAACGGAAGGCGAAACTGCAAGGCAGCGGCGTGCCAGGAAGGTGGACTACAGCTCTGTTGTTATGTTTTATGATAATAAATTTAAATATAGGGGCAATTTTGGGGGGATGTTGCTCCACGTGAAAGAAAAATTTCTCTAGGACTCCCCCTCCTGAAACTACCACAGAATGGGAAGTACCCACTAAAGCCCCGGGGAAATGGGTAAAGAAATAAGAGCCTGGAACTAAGGGGATGTTTTCATGAAAAACACCCTCGAGTATGGAGTTATGGCCATGGGCCGAAGTTCCTGATGATATAGAAATTTATGGTTCTATTATAAACGAAGATTAATTATAGAAAAGCAAATGCTTAGAGCAGAATTGGTTGCTAGGATAGGGAGAAAACACTGTCTCAGTTCAAGGAAACAACGAGAAAGGGCATGCAGGGTACATTGTAAATATTTTCATGGAACCATTGTAAAAGGTTGAAATATTTTAATAGGACATCTAGAAACTAGGGGATATTTTTTTTAAAAAAATCTTTATAGAACATTTTGAGGTTTGATTGTGCTAAGATTGTTTGGTCACGTACCTGGTAAAGTAATCAACTACAATATATAAACCTGTGATTGTAAACAATAAAGAAGAGAGAGAAACATGCAATGCTGATTCTTTAAGAAGTGTGATAGATTTATTTCCTTCCCCGATGCTACCCATCCCTCGGTTATCCCCGGACTCGCTGGAGCTTGACTCCGGCAGTTGGAAGTCTCTCGGTGAAGGCACCTGGGAGACAGAGCTTTGCACTTGTCCCTGCCCGCTGTCTCCGGCGGGCGTCAAAGACCACACACCCTAGCCGGATGCCTGAACCAGGACAGTAGGGCTTCCAGCTGGTTTCTGGAGGCATAGACATCTGGCGATAGTTCTGGCAGGCTGGAGGAACTGTATCAATGGGGTGGTACACACAGTCTTGGCTGCCTTTTCGCTGCGAGGAGGTTAGCAGGTCATTGTAGGCCCCCTGAGCCTTGGCAGAGCAGGAGTTGTGACTGGGTGGGACAGAAGTCCATGGTATGTGCTGCCCTGCATCCTCCTTTCGAGGAACTGCCTCAGATATAAATGACTTTTGGGTCTGATGTGGGCCCAAAACTTGGACAGAGTCAGTTCCTAGAGGTTTCTTGTGAAGGCCAGGGTTTGGGATAAGGCCTGAGTTGTTATGGAGGCCTGGTCTCTTGGGTAAGCCAGAGTCTTGAGTAAGGGCTGGACCCTTATGGGGGCCAGGATCTCGATTAATTCCTGAGTTCTTTTGGAACTTAGGGTCACGGGTATGATCTGAGCTCCTGTAAATTCCAGCATCTTGGGTAAGGCCACATCTCCTTTTGACTTCAGTGGCTTGGGTAAGGCCTGGATTCTTATGGAGGTCAGAATCTTGAGTAAGGCCTTGGCTCCTGCAGACTCCAGAATCTTGGGTCAGACCTGGATTCTTGTAGTCTCCTGAGTCTTGGGTAAGGCTTGAGCCCTTATGGAGGCGAGGGGTTTGCACAAGGGCTGGGCTCTTATGGAGACCAGATTCCTGGCAAAGGACTGAGCTCTTGTTGACTGCAGAGTCTTGGGCAAGGTATGGACTCTTCTGTGGCCCAGAATCTTGGGTAAAGTCTGGACTCCTAGAGACTCCTGAATCTTGGGCATTACCTGTACTCTTGTCACATCCAGAATCTTGAAAAGGGTGTGGGCTATTATGGAAGTGAGTTTGTTGAGAAAGCCCTCGACTTTTATTGAGTACAGGCTCTTGGTTTTGTTCTAGATTCCTATAGACTCCAGAATCATGCATAAAGGCTGAGCTCCTCTGAATGTAAGAACTTTGGAGAAATGATGTGTTCTTGTGGAGGTCAGAGGGTTGGGTGATGTATGGCCTTATAAAGAAACGTCCATGTAGAGTAGAACCTAAGATCTGCTGGGAGCCAGACCCTTGCGTAATGACTGGCTTCTTGTGAAGGTCAGAATCTTGGGAAAGGCTTGGATTCTTGCAGAGGTAAGGATGTTCGTTAAGGACCCGAAGATCCTGGAGGACTGGATCTTGAACAAGGCCTGGGTTCTTGGGGAGGCCTGTGTCTCCGGTAAGGCCTGGGGTCCTTTGGAGGACAGAGCCTTGGTTGAGACCTAGACTCCCATGAAGTTCAGGAGGTTGGGGCTAGTTTTGGGTTTGGGAAGTAGTGGATAACTGGGGAGGGATGGGGCCCTGGGGAGAGAGGACAGACTGAGGAGACTTGGAGGTTGGGGGAAAGGTGGGGGTTTGTATTAAGGTGGAGGGCTTCTGGTGGTTGCTGTGTTGATGAAGGACAAAGGATCTGGGAGAATCAAGAAGCAGAGAAAGAGTGCATGGGGGAGGCATGGTGCATGGTGAGCTCTGGGCACTGGTCACAGAATGGAAGCAAGGTTGAGAAGGTGCAGCATCCTTGGAGTACACCAGGAATTGGGGGTAGACTGGAGTCTGGGGATCCCTGTTTCTCTTCTCAGACCGGCAAGGGTGGAAGCTATAGTAAGTGAAGGTCTTGGATTGTACAAATTTGTCTGTGGCATCATTTGAGATCTTCCATTCCATATTCCCCAACTCCATGTAACCCAATATGGGTCCTGTGGAGGGCTTGGCATTGTCCCCACTACATTGCTTCAGTGTTTGCTCAGCTGTACCAGAGCTCACCAGACCATGCCCCTCTTGGGGCCTGGAGAGGGTACCCAAGTCATTTCTGGAGTACCCAGAGTTCTGAGGGGGACACACATGGAATAAGTTCTGCTTTACGCTGCGGGCATCGTAGACCACATGGCCAGAGGAGAGGCCTTGCCTGAAGTCAGACAAGGTAGAGGGAATAGAATCTAGGATGGGGGTAGGGGTGGTGGAAGGGACTGGAGTGGTCGTCAGGGCCATGACCAGTGCTGGGACGGAGGTTGTGGCAGAGATCGGGACAGGGGCTTGTGTAGGGGCTAGGGCAGGAGTAGTGGCAGGGGCAGAAGTTTGGGGAGGGACCACAGTGTTGGCATGGGTATAGGTCAGATGAGCATGGTTCAGGGTGCAGAGAGATGTATGAACCAGGGACTGGGCTGAGGCATGTGAGGGGGCCTGGGCTTGGGTCTGGGCTGGGGTATGGGCTGAGGTGTGCTCAGGGCCATGGACCTGGGCGGGGCTGTGCTCAGGGGTGAGGGCTGGGGAGCGGGTCTTGGCTTGGGGGGTAGTGTGCTCAGGGGGGTGCTTGTAGGAGAAGGTCTGGGCCTTGGCAGGAGAATGTGCAGGGAGCTGAACTGGGGGGCAGGTCTGGGCCCGGGCTGGGGCCTGGGCTGGCTCATAGTCTGGGGTCTTAGTCTTGCTCTCTTGGGGCAGGCGGAGTGGAACCACGTCCACCTTGCTTCTCCTGCGGAGCTTGGAAGATGTCTCTTACCTGGAGTTAAAGGTGTCTTGGGACTTTAAGGCTGTGACCGGAGGGGCGTCCCCAGCTCCCACTACCCCCTACTTCCACAGTCCCCGTGGAGCCTCCGTGGAAGCCCAAACCCGTCCACACTGAGGCGGCATCCAGCAGCACTTAGAAGCCGTCTCATCATCTGTTTCTGGTATCCAGGAGTCAAGGTGGTTTGGGTGCCCGAGCAGGAAGCTCGGGTGATGGCGGAAGCGGGGAGGAACTCTTGAGCGTATGTTCCTGGGATCCACGGAGCAGCGCATGCACATGCGATGGCTGCCTACACAGCTGTCTTGCTTGTCTGTGGGGAAAGGCGGGATTGGACAGGGCCTGGGTTCCTGAGGGGCTGAGAATCAAGGCAGCGATTGAAGAAAGGGGACAGGCCCACATACCCTGAGCCCACCCTGGCGCCCACTTACCTTTGGGGAAAATACAGTTGAAACCTGCCCGCAAGAATCTCTTCAGATGCATCCAGAGCTGAGGGAAGCAAGGGAGGGTGGAGGCCGGGATCAGGGTGAGCCCTGAAATCCAACACTTGTCCGGCCACAGCGCAGCAGCCCACCCATTTCAGCCCCTTCAAGACCCCAGGGCTCCCCCAACCCCACTGCCCAGATCCTGCCCTCACCAGAGTCACCACATTGATTCACACACTGAGCAAGATGAAGCTTACCAGGATCAGAAGAATTGAGTCTCGTAGGTCCTGCGATTTCCTGGGGGTGGTGCCAGAGCACGGCTTGGGTAGGTAATGGGTTTACTCAGCCATGGCCTGGTGTCTCAGGACTGCCTGGGTCCCCTGGTCTCCATATATATACAGGGAGCCAGACTGGGTCATAATGGGGCAGGTGGTGGTGTCACAGTGAAGGAGGGGGATGAAAAGGAGGGCCCAGTATGGCATTCCCTGGTTACCAGGGTCAGGTAAGCTGAGCCTGGACAGTCAAACAGGGCCCGGAGGCCGGCTCACCTCCCCTCGAGCAGTCAGTCATTTGCTCACCGCCCGCTGATTCACTTGTTCAAATGACACATTCCATCTCTTGGCCCCTCCTGAGACTAGGAAGACCTTGGCCTCAGAGACCTGCTGAAGGCCTGGCTGGAGTCCAGAGCCTCAGCCTTCTTCATGCCCTTCACTGGCTGTGGAGCTGGACCTGCCCAGATTTGGAACCTCCCAGTTTGGAAGCAGAATCTTGTATCAGGCTCTTTGGGGACAGGGACAGCTGAGACACAGAGGAGGTGCCCAGAGACCAGTGGTTTGGAGTCTGCAGCTGCAGATCTACTTAGTGCATGGTATCGGACCAGGAGGGGCCTGCTGGCAGGGCTGTGGCCACTAAACCAAGGGGACCCTCAGGCCAAGAAGGGGACACTGGCTTCTTATTGCAGGAAGCCAAGGGCAGGGACCCAAGCTGGCAGAAGGAGTGGTGCTTCCAAGCCACAGACCGCCAATGTTTTCTGGACCCTGGCGCTCTTTATTCCTCTCTCCATGCCATGCTGCCCCCCACCCGCCCCCATTAGCTGTTGGCCAGTTCATTTTCCCAGCCTGGCTTCCATGCAGGGAGGGCCTCAAGGCCGAGGTGGAAGGTAGCAGCGAGTTGGCCCGCACTTGGCTTCCTGCACTTGCCACTTCAGCTCCAGTCTGTCATATACCCGGTAGTTGGCATTGTCCCACGGGTTCCAGCTGAGTGGCATGAAGGTGGGCAGGGGTGGAGGGTGTTCGGTAGCCTGGACGTCGGGCAGAGTCTGGGAGGGGCGGAGGAGCAGCGCTGAGCTGGGATCCGAGGCCCGCTGGTAGAGGCCTCGGCCAGCACCGTGAGGGAGGCGGAGGTGGCCAGAGGGCGCCTCACAGGCAGCATCTCTGCCCATTCGGCCTGCGGTGCCGCATCTCGTGGGGATCCAGGGAGTAGTTCAAGTGTCCCGTGGAGGGGCGCGGGCTGCGGTTGCGCTGGCTGTGAGCACAGCTGGGGAGGCTCCGTCCGTGGGCCGGGGGGGAGTTGCGCTGCCCGAGGCACCGAGGCACCAGGGCGGATGGAGGCTCAGAGCCCTCCAGACCACGCCACTGCTGATCCCAGGAGACATACGGGAGATGGCCCCTTGTGGGGTAAGTGCTGTGCCCCCCAGGGACCCATGAGGATTAGGGGGCAGCCATCAGGGAAGTGGTGGAGACGAGGTCCACTGGTCAGTGTCCACGTGGCCCTAGATGCGGGATGGTGAGCAGGGGGCCCCGAAGGACTGAAGCCTTAGCTCAGACTTGGCCTCCACATGCTTGGGCATGCGGTGCAGCTCGGGCGACAGGTAGAGACAGGGTGGTGGCAGGCTGGCCAGGATGCCACCCTGGCGGCCCCAGAGGCCCACGTTGGAGGGCAGGCCCATCTGCTGGTAGAGCCCTCCCCAGCACCCCCACGGGTACTTTGGTTGTGGGAAGGAAAGGTCGTCCTCCTCCTCCAGACAGAAGTCCGGGTCCTCCCAATCAAAGGAGGGCATCAGCCGCAGCTGTGACATCCCGTGGCTGTGATGCGGCCTACGGAAGCCTGAGCGGCTGTAGGGGAATTGTCTGCGGATCTTCGGCCTCCGCTGGTGGGTGCAGGGGCGGCAGCTGCAGCTGCAGCTACAGTTGAGGAGATGATGGTAGGAGGACGAGGAGTAGCTAGTTGGCCGGGCCATTCTCACTTCCACAGAGTCCAGGGTGCAGTGGACGTGGATGTCTTTGGGCTTGGCTGGAGGCTGTTTGGGGGAACTTTCACAAGCCTGCGAGATTTCATCTGTGGGAAGCGAGAGTCCATGAGGGCAGGGCAACTGTCAGAAGAGTTCAAGGTTGGGAACCTGGGGACCTTGGTTTCTAGGGCCCTGGGAATGGCGGGGGTGGTGTGCCCCCTACCTGTCTTCTGTACTTACTTTTCTGATTAATCCAATACATGGCCTTGTCTAAGGCATTCTGGAGACCATGCCATATCTGGGGTGGGGTGGGGTGGGGTGGGTGAAAATGAAGGCCAGGCTCTATACCCTCACCCCCATTCCCAGCCAAGACCGTTGTTGCAGACGGAGGTGCAGTCTGCAGCTGGTTCCCACCCTCTGCCCTCTTCACCCCTACTGGTGGTCCCCAACCATCGCTGACCATAGTTGCCATGCTGATCCCAATGCTGACAAGAATGACAAGGCCCAGCAGCAGGAGTAGTTAGTCCTCCACATTCTGGGTACTTTCTTGGTATTGATGGCAGCACCCCAAGTTGTCATACCAGAGCCGGTTTTCCATGGTGGGGGGGGCGTCCTAGGGCCACCTGGACCGTGGGATGCCCCCTGCCCACCGGCCCTGACCCACAGTGAATTCATGCCAGGACCTGGGGACACCCACCAACAGGTGAGGGAGCATGGTCATAATGAGGCAGGTTGCAGGCAGTCACAATGCAGAGGTGCCCAATCTTTCATCCAATCAGCAGGCCCTTTATGTGGCCGTCTCTGCCCTCGGCTCCCACTACATGGAGCCTTGTCACCAGAGTTCAGTCTCTCCTTCTGTCTCCATGGGGCCTTGCTTAACTTGATTTGCAAGCAGGGTTGCTACAGATGAGAGACAGTCTTCATAGTGACTGGATCATGCATATAGCATTTCCTCCATTTCATTGTTCGAGACATTAGGGCAGCTTATGTAGCCTGTTGGGCTTCTTAGAACTAGCCTGTAGTTCTTTAAAAGTTTCAAGAGAAGCCAAAAATCCAAATTTCTCTGTGAAATATCCACATTTTAAAAGTAGCAAACCAGGGCTTCCCTGGTGGCGCAGTGGTTGAGAGTCCACCTGCCGATGCAGGGAACATGGGTTCGTGCCCCGGTCTGGGAAGATCCCACATGCCGCGGAGCGGCTGGGCCCGTGAGCCATGGCCGCTGAGCCTGCGCGTCCAGAGCCTGTGCTCCGCAATGGGAGAGGCCAAAACAGTGAGAGGCCCGCGTACCACAAGAAAAAAAAAAAAAAAAGTAGCAAACCAATTCAAATTTTAAACTCTGCTGGCCAACAACATGGGCCACACAAAACACACCAGTTTGTAACCTCTTATGTATACTGTATAATGCTTTTGTTCTCATCTTCTCATATGATCCTCAGACTAGGGAGCAGATACTATTATTCGCTTCATTTTACAGATGGAGAAACTGAGGCACAGAGCAGTTTAGTAGCTTGTCCAAAGTTTGAGCACCAAAGCTGGAACTTGAGGTTTTTACAGTGTGCTTTTTTATCCTCATTACAAATGCATCCTTTTAGAAAGAACCTTTTCTTATCCTAAAGATAATACATATTACAAAATACAATAAAGTACAGAAAGGTCAAAACAAAGAAAAAACGACCACTAGTCCCAACATGCAAACATAAGCACTATTACTTAGTGTATTTCCTTACAGAAAAAAAAATTTCCCTATTCATTCAGTCAGAGGTACCGGCTGTATAGGTTAAGATCTGTGCTAGGTGCTGGGGATATTACAGTGAACAGCCATAGTTCCTGCCCTCAGAAGGCTTACAATCTAGTGCTTGTTCTTTGTTCCATTCATTGCCAACCTAGATGTGAATATCCAATGGAGCTTCTTCAAGAAGCCAAAGAGTAAATAAGCGGATAGTGCATTTCACGTGTGCCCAAGACCCCCAGCCGCCCAGTCCCACTTGGGCTTCCTCCCTAGAAACGAAATGAGAGGATTGGACTCCTAGTGAAGGAGTTAAGATGCAGAAAGGGATAGGCCTTGAGAGTACTACCGAACTCTCAATTCAAGTGGCCGAGGACCTCGGTCTCGGCCCTCTCGTCCTCAAGGAAAGGGGTCGGGAGGGGGCAAGTGGTACGTGGCGTCCAGAAAGATGACGAGGGTCCACAGGAAGAGGCGGTCCACCACCATGGCCACAAACTGCCAGTCCTCCTTCAGCTGGGGGTAGGAAGAGGAAACTGTTCCTGAGCTCCAAACCCCCAGGGAAGGCGGCCCAAAGTCCCTGTACTGCACCCACGCCCTCCAACCACGGCTTTGAGACAAGGGCGGGCCCGCAGAATAGCAGAGAGCGAAACTGCGGGCGACGGATGTGAGTAAAGAACAAGTGGGAAGCCAGGGGGCGGGACCAAGTGAGGCAAACTTCCAATCAGAAAAAGAAATCGAGTTCTGGGGGCGGAGCCTAAGTTTGCCAGTGGAGCCAAGGCCGCCCAGGCCTTGCCTTAGCCCACCCTCTTTGGAGTCACAGCTTCGTGGTCCTCCTGTTCCCACAGCTGTTGAGCGGTGTAGCTGATTGAAGAAACAACCTCCCGTAGGTCGGGAGGCAGGCACACAGCCCGGCTTGGACCATCGATAAATGGCCGCAGGTCCGGGGAAGACAGTTCAGGCTGGAACGTGGAAGAGGCGAGTCTGTTTGGCCACGACCGGGGCACAAAGACGGCCTGCGTGGGTGCTCTAGGCCCCGCCCCAACTCCCTCCTCCAACGCCCATCCAGGTTTCCAAACGTGAGAGAGCCCTTCAGGTTCTCTTCAACAGCGGCGACCTCTCTAGCCTTCCGCAATTCCTCCTATTCCCTTACGCTTTAGTTCCCACCTCCCCGCAAAGTGGGCAACAGAAGGAGGACTACAACTCCCATGATGCTCAACCACGACATCCTCTGAGAGCTTAGGACGCCTGCCTCCGCACAGTCTTCTGGGAACTGTAGTTCGCCCTCTCCCTTCTACGTGGGCCATGGGGAGTAGATACTACCTGTTGGGTTTGGGGAAGAGAAAATCATGTGGTGGCTTGCGGATGAAATATTCATCTGTTCCCCGACCCCAGCCACTTCCTGGAGAATCCCTGAGAGGTATAGGAGGTGGCTCCGGTATCTGGTCTCTCTCAGGTTTGGGTCTCTTCAGACCCAGATACGGAGGGAGTTTGTGGATAAAGATCTGCAGAGTAGAAGAAGAGGCGTGTTGGAGGGGGCTCTTATGCTTTCAGACCAGAAGGGAAGCCGCCAACCACCCCCACGGCACGTGCCCATTCCTGCTCATGCGTGCATGCATCCCACAGATGAAATGCAACTACACAGCCCAAGAGTCCTTAAGGGGGTTAGGAGGCATCCTGACTGGAAAGAAAAGTTCTGAGGGCTTCCACCCTGATAGTACCTAACCCTGAGAATGCTTCCTTGGGACCCACGATGGGCAGTATTGATGAAGAGAGTCTGGGATCTACGCAATGTTAATGATGGGAGGATAAAATTAATTGGGCAACATTTCAACACCCAAAGACCTTGGCACTTTGACGCTCTACCAGGAGTTGTAGTTCTCCCTCAGGTCTGTGAAAGGGAAGGTTGAAAGTTGGTGGGAGTGAGGAGCGATACCTGGACAAAAAGCCAAATACTAGGATTGAGAGTTAACACAGGTTGGAGAGGAGATCTTCTTACCTGACGGACCCAAAGGGGCATTTGGTGGGTGTGGGGTGAGCGATGGTGCAGGTTGAGGACTACGATGTTAAGGATGACTGAGAAGGTGACGAGGACCATGGTAAACATGAGGTATTTGATAATGACGGGGACAGACAGGGAGGTCTTAGGCACTTTGTCTGCCAGCAGCAGCAGGAACACAGTAAGGGTCAGCAGGGCAAAGATCGAGAGCCCCATCTGCTCTACTTGGGGGACAGAGGGGAAGGCGGAAGGATTAGGCTTTGCCAGAAAGCAATCTCCCTGGCATAATCAGTGACCGTGTTTCCAGCCCACTCAAGGACAGGCTTTTGGAAGGGCCAACTGCATGCAAATAACTCCTACATTTATACCTCCAACCTGGACTGATTCCCCTAAATTCCACACTTGTATCCACCTGCCTACTTAACCTCTCCATTTGGGTGTCCAATAGACATCTCGAACTTAACATGTCCAAAACTTAATTCCCTCACCACCGACTCCTCCCACTGTCTTCCTCAGTTCATAAATGACAACTCGATCTTTCCTGTGGCTCAGGCCAAATCCCTCGGAATCATTCTCAGCTCTCCTCTCTCTCATCCCATATGCAATCCATACCAAACCCTATTGGCTCTACCTTCAAAATATATCCTGAAACTGATGACTTATCCCATCTACCACTACCATCCTGGTACAAGCCACCATTACCTCAGATCTGAGTTATTATAAAGGCCTCCTCTTTGCTTCATCCTTTGCCCCCCTGCTGACTGTTCTCAACAGAGCAGCCGGATTGATCCCGTTAAAATGTAAATCAGATCATATCACTCCAGTGGTTTCCCATAGCCTTTAGCATAAAAGTCCTTACTGAAGTCTACAAGGCCTTCCCATTTGCTCTCTGACTACATCTCATACTGTTTTCTCTCTTGCTTACTTCTTTCAGTTATTACTTCATTGGTTATTTCTTGAATATGCAAGGCACACGCCCACCTCAGAGCCTTTGCATTCACTGTTAACTCCTCCTGGTAATTTCTTCCCCCACATATCTACCAGGGTCATTCTCTCACTTCCTTCAAGTCTTTGTTCAAATATTGATCAAACATTCCCTTTTTAGTGAGGCATTCACTGACCATCCTATTTTTAAATTGCAACCCCTGTGATAAACCATAGCGGAAAAGAATATGAAAAAAAAAAAAAAATATATATATATATATATATATACACACATATATATATATATATATAAATGAGTCACTTTGCTGTACAGCAGAAATGAAACACAACATTGTAAATCAACTATATTTCAACAAAATTGTTTAAATAAATAAATAAATTGCAACCCCTACCCCCATTCTCATCCTCCCCAAACCCTTTTCCTGTTTTTCCTTCTTAGGAATTGACCTCTCCTAATATACTATCTAAGACTACCCTGGTGGCACAGTGGTTAGAAATCTGCCTGCCAATGCAGGAGACACGGGTTTGAGTCCTGGTCCAGGAAGATCCCACATACCGCAGAGCAACTAAGCCCGTGCACCACAACTACTGAGCCTGTGCTCTAGAGCCCGTGAGCCGCAACTACTGAGCCCAGGTGCCACAACTACTGAAGCCCGTGCACCTAGATTCCGTGTTCCACAACAAGAGGAGCCACCGCAATGAGAAGCCCGTGCACTGCAACGAAAGTAGCCCCTGTTCACCACAACTAGAGAAAGCCCCCGCGCAGCAACAAAGACCCAATGCAGCCTAAATTAATTAATTAATTTAAAAAATAATAATATACTATCCAATGGGTTTATTTATTTTGTTTACTGACTGTCTGCCCCACTAGAACATAAACTCCACAAGGGCAGGGATTTTGTCTGTTTTATTCACTGATGCATTCCCAGTGCCTTGCACATTACAGATGTTTAACAAATATTGTTAAATGAATGAATGGACCAACCCCTGTAGCAGGAACTATATAGCAAATCGAAGGATCTGAAAATGAAACCTAGTATATAAGAATATGCCAGGTGGCTGGTTATTACTGTGGCATACAACAGGCACTGAAAACTTCATGGAAGGTATTGAAATAAATAACTATTATGGTCTGTTCTACTTGAGTCTTGTAATATTGGGTCCCAAGATTTGCCTTGCTCCAGGAAGAAGGAGAAGTTACATGTGGAAGTGTGTTCTAGAGATTCATCACTCTCCTTCCCTAGACTGAGAGAGGGCTTGATTACACAGAGAAGGAAAGAGTGTGTTTTCTGTTTGTTTTGTTTTGTTTTTCAGGCCACAGCAGTAAAAGCCCAGAATCCTAACCACTAGGCTACCAGGGAACTCCCAGGAAAGCATGTTTTGAATATGAGTGTTTAGGATATCAGTCTCTGAATCAGACTAGTACTAAGCAGGGTTGGAAGAGCAACACTGCCTCTCTCTGTGTAATGTCAGGTGAATGACTTCAACTCACTTAGCCTCTGTGAAACGGGAAGACAATTCAGTACTTACCTCACAGAGTTGTGAAGATTAGAACTGAGTTAATATATGTAACACATTGTTTGTATTATCTTATAGCAAGTGCTCAAAATTAGAAAAGACTATACCTACACTTACACAAAGCTTACAGAGTACCAGGCATAGTTCTATTAACTCCGTTAATCCTCAAAATAGTCCTATGGGGGAGGGACAACGACTGGCCTATTTCCAGATCAGGGCACTAAGAGATTAAGGAATTTGCCCAAGGTTACTCTGTTAGCATATTGTGCTGTCTCCCAGAGAAATGTTGGCTATTATTTCCAAGGGAGATAGGAGGTTAAGGGACTAGTAGGCGGCATTTGACAAGCGGGGGGGGGGTGGGGGTGGGGAGGATGCCAGGAATGGGGAAAGGGAAAGGAAGCGTTAGCTAAGCCTGGGAGTTTGTTGGTCAGAGGAGTGGCAGTTCCAAGGATGAGATCCTAGGACTCTGAAGGGAAGAGTTCAGAAGTTACTGGGTGCAGAGAAGTGAGCAGCAGAGGGGAGGTAGAGCTTGAGGTTGGAGGGGAAATCTGGATGCAGAGGCAAACGCTCTTCCTGAAAGGAAAACCTGGGTCAGACTGCTGAAGCACAGTTCATGAAGGCTTCAGTTGGCACGAAAACCTTCCCTGTATTATAGGCGAAGAGGAAGAACCTGAGCAATTGGTAAGAAGGAGTGCTGGGCCCCTTCCCCTCTTACCTGCATCTGGTGGCAGGTAGAAGACGAAGATGGTCAGAAGAGTGATGAGGATGCGTGGGGCAATGACGTTGACCAGGTAAAAGAGAGGCTTCCGGCGAATGATGAGGTAGAAGGTGACTTCTTCACGCCATCTTTCCCCCCCTCCCCTAGGATCCACTGGAGGCTGGATTAGCCGAGAAGGCTTGTGAATAATCTCCCATTGACCATTCTCGTGGGCGGGGGAGGGAGAAGAGAAGGTGACACAGATGTGGAACCTGTCTTTTTTGGTGCCAGATACGGCTGTTTTTTTTTTTTTTTTTTTTTGCCTCACTGCACCACTGCGCTGCTTGTGGGATCCTAGTTCCCCAACGAGGGATTGAACCCGGGCCCTCAGCAGTGAAAGTGTGGCGTCCTAACCACTGGACCGCCAGGGAATTCCCAGATATGGCTTTCTCTGCCACATCCTAGAGCAGGGGGGACTGATGTAATAAGGGGCTAGCTACGGTCCCTGGGCTGGACAGCCCATCTCTAATAAATCTGAGCAAGTCTCAATTTCCATAACCATAAAATATAGACAGTTACACCTATCTTGCTGAACCCACAGCGACTCACTGATGGAGTATATTTATCAGCCTGTTAGAAACTGGAAATCATAAAGCCCATGGACATGGGAGCCATGCCCACTCACCAATAAAGGTGCCTTCATGAATGTGCACTTCCTGCCGCTCCTGCCCATCGGGACCCAAGCCGGTCTGCAGACTGACTTCTGAGCTGTCATAGCTATAGGAACTGAACACCATGGTGCAGTTCTGCCAGTCAAAGGGGAAGTAGGTGACCGGGATGGAGTGGAGAGTCACTAGAGCTGCCAGAGAGCTGGTCAGGGCTGGGGGAGTTGGGGAGGTCACAGGGCAGACAGGGGTCAGAGGATATGGGGCACTAGGGAGATAGGGACCACCAGGGGAAGATCCCAGAGAAGTGGAGTCACAGAGGAATAAGAAGGTTATGCGGGGAAGTCATGGACAATGGAGGGGGGCGGTCACTGAGGAAGACTGGAAGTCAATGAAAGTGGACAGAGAAGACGAAACTCAAAGGAAAATCAGAAGCGTAAGAGAGACGTGAGGGTCATGGGGATAATGGAGGAGGGATATCCGAGTGAGGGTTCCTAGGAGCGCCTTGAGCTTCTCAGGTGGGGCCCGGACACCTGGATGCTGCAGCTGCTGCGATAGGTGCCCGGGGGCTGCCAGCGCACGGAGCCGTCGGAGGACACCACGATGCTGATGTCCAGAGCAACGTCAACATTTCCGTTGTTGCTGCAGGGAAAGAATCTTCTCATCTGGGATCAGGCCCCTCCCTCCGGAGGCCGCGCCCCTCCAGAGGCCCTGCCCCACCTCCCAGACTTTGGGAACATCCTTACTTGTTTAGGAGCACCACGTCTGGTAGCCACACGGATTCGGCAGTGATGCGGAGTGAAGTGATGCCCTCGTGCTCCTCAGAGTCCCAGCTCAGCCTGTCGTCAGTCCACTCCTAGGGAAGCAGAGGCTGAGGGGCCGTCTGGGGCTGGGGGCTGGAAGAAGTCTTGGGATGTGCGAAGGAAGCCCAGGCAGGGAATGCAAGGGAGGAGAGCCGCGCAGGCATGGTCTGTGGTTCCGGAGGCCGGGGCTCTGTTTAAGACTCCAGCTGCACTCTTTGGGACCCTATCAACTAATTTCCCCTTCTCTCTCATCGGGCCCCAATTTCTTTTTTCTGTAAAAACGAGGGGGTTGCACGCTAGCCTCTAAAACAGTGGTTTTCAAACTGCAGTTAACGACCCTTTTCATAGGTCCGGAATCAAATGAGTGGCCCCAAACCAGTGTTAAAAAATTTTTAGAATGAAAAATGCATGGAATGCAGCTCCCATAGTAAAGACAGGTATTGTTTCCTGAAGCTTCTGTTTCAGTTATAAATGTGTTTTCTGAGGTCGTGATGCAAAAAAAAAAAAAAAAAAAAAAAAAAAAAAAAAAAAATCTTACTGGGCGGGACATTCGAGGAAATTGTAAAGGCAGCGGGACGCCCGCCCTTTCCACCCTGCGGGGGTCTCCGTACCAGGTCTAAGGAGACCTTTGTGCTCATCTCCTCATCCTTCTCGTTCTAGAAGGGAAAAGTTTAAAGGGTAGATATGATGGCAGTGTAGAGAAATGAGGGGCTCGGTGGGTAAACTCTCCCTGGAAACTCCCCTCTTTTTCTGAGTCGCACCCTCTTCGGTTCAAGCCCCACCTCCTATAAACTGCGTTGGGTTAAGCTCCGCCTCTATCTCGTAAACGTCCTGCTGGCCATACAGCCAGCCAGTTCATTTATCTGTCCCAGCCCCAGCCGGAGTGAATCTCTGCCCGCTGTTGTTTATTGACCTTGTCCGGCACCAAGGTCCGCCCCAGCCTGTGACCCCGCCTCAAAGTCCGCTCTCTGGCCTGTCCATCGGCCCCAGCTCCACTTTGAGATCCGCCCACAGGCCCGTTCATCATCCTGCCCGGCTCAATCCTGGCCCGTCCAGCAGCCACGCCCACAGCTTGTCCATTGGTCCGATTTCAACCCAATCTCTACTAACGGCCCGTCAGTCACCCAGCCTGGCCTCGCCCCGGACCCCATCCCCAGTGGTCCCTGGGTACTGCCCTGCCTAAAGCCACGCACCCCAGCCGGCTCGTGGGCCAGACCTCAGCTCCCCGCGTGCGCCCTCACCAGGCTGATTAATTGCGCTAGGTTGAGACCAAGGCTGACCCCGAGACGGTCTCCCACCTCCCGCGCCGGCCTCACCGAGCTATCATAGCCCGAGAAAAGTTTCTCGCGGACTCGGCTGTCTGCCTCCGAGCCGCGGGCGCCTGGAGGAGGAGAGAACTGAGTGAAGCCCTGGTGCCCGGCCACGACCTCTGGCCCTGTCACTGTCCCTTTGAAGCCCAGACTTACCCGGGGCGAAAGGCGCCCCAACGACCCCAGCAGCAGCACCACCTGGGGTCATAGCCCGCCGCGTCGCTCAGTGAGTCCCCATGCGTGATCCGCCAGGACAGCAGCGCAAGGGAAGTGACGAGGCGCCCAGGAATGTGCACCTGTTATTGGGGGGCAGCCGCCAGCCTACCCGCCCCGCCCCTGGGACTTCATCCCTCCCCGAGCAACTGCCAAAGTCTGCTACCCACAGATGGCAGACAACACTTCAATTGTATAAATCGTCTTTAATTGAGAAAGCATGGAGTGGAGACTGGTCCCCCGGGAGCAGAGCCTTTTTGGGTACCTAACAGCCAGCTGAGGTAAAGCAAGTTCTATTCAGTTAGAAGCTGGAGGGGTGTATGTGGTCTAGAGACAAAGAGGCCCTCACCCTCCTTGGCCTGACCTGTAGGGGAGGAGGGTGGGACTTATTGCTGAAGTGGTATCTCATTTGAGGGGGCTCAAAGCTATGTCCCATTTGTCTTTTTTATTCTAGACCCATTACCCTAAAGACCTCAGCTTTAAAGGGGACCTGGAAGGAATTCCTGCTGAGGTAGCTAGGTGTTCATGTCCCCCCCAACCCAGGCACAGGTCCAGCCATGCCATGGCTCTGGCCCCTTTCCCATCCTAGCTGCCCTTCTATGAGCCAGGGATTCCTTGCGAAACTCCTCTGCCCTTCCTCAGCCTCTGTTCCCTGGCAGGACCCCAGCTGAGTTGCAGGAGCTAGAAACTGCATGTAAAAAAATAAGGTTAGCATTCTATAGGAAGAATACGATTTTTGGAAAATTGTCTAGGGCAAACAAGAAGTGGCTCTTGATCCATCCAGAACTTAGTTCTTGTGAATCATAGCTGGCTCCTTTCCAGAGCTCCTGCTTAACAGGTATCAACAGAGAAGGTGGGAGCGTGGGTCGAGAACTCTTAATCTAGAGCAATAACATGCCTATATAGGCTCTAGTTTCATCCTAGAGGGAAGGGCTGAGAGTCGTGGTCTATGTCCTAGAGCTGAGATTCAGAAGGAAGTAATCCGCTCGACGGGAGGGGTGCCGGCCTCCAGGCCCTGTTTGACTGTCCAGGCTCAGCTTACCTGACCCTGATAACCAAGGAATGCCACCCTGGGCCCTGCTTTTCGTCCCCCTCCCTCACTGTGACCCCACCACCTGCCCCATTATGACCCAGTCTGGTTCCCAGTATACATATGGAGGCCAGGGGACCCAGGCAGTCCTGGGATATCCGGCCATGGGTAAGCAAACCCATTACTGAGCCCAGCCGTGCTCTGGCACCACCCCCAGGAAATGCCAAGACCTAGGAGACTCAATTCTTCTGATCCTGGTCAGCTTCATCTTGCTCAACGTGGGGATCAATGTGGTGACTCTGGTCAGGGCAGGATCTGGGCAGCGGGGTTGGGGGAGCCCTGGGGTCTTGAAGGGGCTGAGGTGGTAGGGCTGCTGGGGTGTGGCCGGACAAGGGTTGGATTTCAGGGCTCAACCTGATCCCGAACTCCACGCTCCCTTGCTTCCCTCAGCTCTGGATGCAACTGAAGTGATTCTTGCCGGCAGGTTTCAACCGTATTTTCCCCAAAGGTAAGTGGGCACCAGCATGTGCACAAGGGATGTAGGCCTGTCCCCTTTCTTCTATCCCTGCCTTGATTCTCAGCCCCTCAGGACCCCAGGCCCTGTCCCATCTCGCCTTTCCCCACAGACAAGCAAGCCAGCTGTGTAGGCAGCCATCGTATGTGCATGCACTGCTCGGTGGAACCCAAGAACATATGCTCAAGAGTTTCTCCCCGCTTCCGCCATTGCCCAAGCTTCCTGCTCGGGCACCCAAAACACCTTGACTCCTGGATACCAGAAACAGATGATGAGACGGCTTCTAAGTGCTGCTGGATGCCGCCTCAGTGTGGACGGGCTCCGGCTTCCACGGAGGCTCCACGGGGACTGTGGAAGGAGGGGGTAGTGGGAGCTGGGGACGCCCCTCCAGTCACAGCCTTAAAGTCCCAAGCCACCTTTAACTCCAGGTAAGAGACATCTTCCAAGCTCCACAGAATGAGCAAGGTGGACGTGGTTCCACTCCGCCTGCCCCAAGAGAGCAAGACTAAGACCCCAGGCTATGACACAGTCCAGGCCCCAGCGTGGGCACAGACCTGCTCCCCAGTTCAGCTCCCTGCACATGCTCCTGCCAAGGCCCAGACCTGCTCCTCAGGTCATCCCACTGAGCACACACCACCCCCAGGCCGAGACCTGCTCCCAAGGCCACGCACATGAGCACACTTCCGCCAAGGCCCAGGCCTTCTCCCTAGTGCACACCACTGGGAACACTCCTGACAAAGCCCAGACCTTCTCCTCCGCCCAACCCTCCGAGCACGTGAAACCTCAGACCCAGACTTGCTCCACATTCCACCCCCCTGAGCACACCACCCCCTCGGCTCAGACACCCTACACAGCCCTCAACCCTGAGCACAGCCCTGCCCAAGTCCATGGCCCTGAGCATACCATAGCCCATACGCCAGCCAAGGCCCCCTCACATGCCTCAGCCCAATTCCTGGGCCACACTTCTCTCTGCACCCTCACCCATGCTCATCTGACCTATACCCATGCCAACACTCTGGTCCCTCTCCCAACTTCTGCCCCTGCTACTACTCCTGCCCTAGCCCCTACAACAGCCCCTGTCCCGATCTCTGCCACAACCACTGTCCCAGCACTGGTCATGGCACTGACGACCACACTAGTCCCTTCGAACACCCCTACCCCCATCCTAGATTCTACTCCCTCTACCTTGTCTGCCTTCAGCCAAGGCCTCTCCCCTGGCCATGTGGTCTAAGACGCCCGCAGTGTAAAGCAGAACTTATTCCATGTGTGTCCCCCTCAGAACTCTGGGTACTCCAGAAATGACTTGGGTACCCTCTCCAGGCCCCAAGAGGGGCATGGTCTGGTGAGCTCTGGTACAGCTGAGCAAACACTGAAGCAATGTAGTGGGGACAGTGCCAAGCCCTCCACAGGACCCATATTGGGTTACATGGAGTTGGGGAATATGGAATGGAAGATCTCAAATGGTGCCAAAGACAAATTTGTACAGTCCAAGACCTTCCCTTACTGTAGCTTCCATCCTTGCAGGTCTGAGAAGAGAAACACGGACCTCCAGACTCCACTGTACCCCAAATTCCTAGTGTACTCCAAGGATGATGCACCTTCTCAACCTTGCTTCTATTCTCCGACCAGTGCCCAGAGCTCACCATGCACCATGCCTCCACCATGCACTCTTTCTCTGCCTCTTGTTTCTCCCAGATCCTTTGTCCTTCATCAACACAGCAACCACCAGAAGCCCTAGACCTTAATATGAACCCCCCACCTATCCCCCACCCTCCAAGTCTCCTCAGTCTGTCCTCTCTCCCCAGGTTGCCATCCCTCCCCAGTTATTCACTACTTCCCAAACCCCAAACAAGCCACAAACCGCTGAACTTCATGAGAGTCTAGGCCTCAACCAAGGCTCTGTCCTCCAAAGCGCCTCAGGCTCTTCAAAAGGCTGTAGAGTTTCCAGAAACCCAAGCCTTACCCTAAATCCAGTCCTCCACAAGAACCAAGGCCTTATCCAAGACCCAGGCTTCCACAAGAACCTAGGCCTTACTGGAGACTGAGGCAGCCCCAAGAACCCAGGCCTTGCTCAAGATCCAGGCCTACACAAGCTTCGAGGCCTTACCTAAGACTCTTACCTCTGCAAGAATCCAAGCCTTTCCCAAGACTCTGAACTTCAGAAGAACCCAGTCATTACCCAAGATTCTGGCTCCCAGAAGGTCTTAGGTTCTACTCTACATGGACCTTTGTTTAAAAGGCAGTATCACACCCAACCCTCTGGTCTCCACAAGAACACATCATTTCTCCAAATTCCTTACATTCACAGGAGCTCAGGCTATATGCAGGATTCTGGAGTCTATAGGAATCTAGAGCGAAACCAAGAGACTGTACCCTATAAAAGTCATGGCCTTTCCCAAAATAGCCCACACCCTTCTCAAAACTCTGGATGTGGCAAGACTGTAGAGTTTCCAGAAACCCAGGACTTACCCCAAATCCAGGCCTCCACAAGAACCCAGGCCTTACCCGAGACGCAGGCCTCCCCAAGAACCAAGGCCTTGCTCAAGATCCAGGCCTCCACAAGCTTCCAGCCCTTACCCAAGACCCTTACCTCTGAAAGAATCGAAGCCTTTCCCAAGACTCTGAACTTCAGAAGAATCCAGTCATTACCCAAGATTCTGGCTCCCAGAAGATGTTAGGTTCTACTCTACATGGACGTTTCTTTAAAAGCCCATATCTCACGCAACTCTCTGGTCTCTGCAAGAACACATCATTTCTCCTAAACTGCTCACATTAATAGGAGCTCAGGCTTCATGCACGATTCTGGAGTCTATAGGAATCTAGAGCGAAACCAAGAGACTGTACTCTATAAAAGTCAAGCGCTCTCCCAAAAAACAGGCTTCCATAATAGCCCACACCCTTCTCAAGATTCTGGATGTGACAAGAGTACAGGTAATGCCCAAGATTCAGGAGTCTCTGGGAGTCCAGACTTTACCCAAGACTCTGGGCCACAGAAGAGTCCATACATTGCCCAAGACTCTGCAATCAACAAGAGCTCAGTCCTTTGCCAGGAATCTGGTCTCCATAAGAACCCAGGCCTTGTGCAAACCCCTCGCATCTATAAGGGCTCAAGACTTACCCAAGACTCAGGAGACTACAAGAATCCAGGTCTGACCCAAGATTCTGGCATCTGCAGAAGCCAAGGCCTTACTCAAGATTCTGACCTCCATAAGGATCCAGGCCTTACCCAAGCCACTGAAGTCAAAAGGAGATGTGGCCTTACCCAAGATGCTGGAATTTACAGAAGCTCAGAACATACCCATGACCCTAACTTCCACAAGGACACAGGAATTAATCGAGATCCTGGCCCCCATAAGGGTCCAGCCCTTACTCAAGACTCTGGCTTACCCAAGAGACCAGGCCTCCATAACAACTCAGGCCTTATCCCAAACCCTGGCCTCCACAAGAACCCTCTGGGAACTGACTCTGTCCAAGTTTTGGGCCCACATCAGACCCAAAAGTCATTTATATCTGAGGCAGTTCCTCGAAAGGAGGATGCAAGGCAGCACATACAATGGATTTCTCTCCCACGCAGGCTGAACTCCTGCTCTCCCAAGGCTCAAGTGGCTTACAATGCCCTGCTAACCTCCTCGCAGCGCACAGGCAGCCAAGACTGGGTGTACAACCGCATGGATACAGTTCCTCCAGCCTGACAGAACTATCGCCAGATGTCTACGCCTCCCAAAACCAGCTGGAAGCCCTACTGTCCTGGGTCAGGCAACCGGCCTGGGCGTGTGGTCTTTGACGCCTGCCAGAGACAGTTCAGAGCAGGTAGGGACAAGTGCGAAGCTGTCTCCCAGGTGCCTTCACCGAGAGACATCCAACAACTCACCGGAGATGGTCAAGTAGTGGGGATATCATTGTGTGATGAGAAACTTAGAGAGGGGACAGATAAGCATGAGGAATAAAGAGACAAGAGAAGTGTTCTGTGGGTCTTTGAAGACATCCACCCCAGCCCCATCCCACAGGGCCTGATGAGGACCTAAACTATCCCGGCTTTCACTCCATCACTGTCTAGCTAAATCTGTTATCCCCAAGGCCCTATAGCTGCTACTGTCAATTACAGTAGCCACTAGCCAAATGCCTATTAGAATGTAAATTAGTTAAAATTAAGGAAAATTAGTTGTTAAAAATTAAGTTAAAAATTCTTTCTCAGGGAACAGAATTTCCCTGGCATCCAATTCTGTTCCCTGGTAGCCCAGTTGTTGGGACTTGGCGCTTTAACTGCTGTGCCTGGGGTTCAATCACTGGTCGGGGAACTCAGACCCCGCAAGCTCCATGGCTTGGCTAAAAAAAAAAATTCTGTTCCTCTTGTAACTGACTTTGTCCAAGTTTTGGACCCACATCAGACCCAAAAATCATTTATATCTGAGACAGTTCCTCGAAAGGAAGATGCAGGGCAGCACATACCATGGACTTCTGTCCCACCCAGTCACAACTCCTGCTCTGCCAAGGCTCAGGGGGCCTACAGTGACCTGCTAACCTCCTCGTAGTGAACAGGCAGCCAAGACTGGATGTACCACCCCACTGATACAGTTCTTCCAGCCTGCCAGAACTATCGCCAGATGTCTACGCCTCCCAAAACCAGCTGGAAGCCCTACTGTCCTGGGTCAGGCACCCGGCTAGGGCGTGTGGTCTTTGACGCCCGGCAGAGACAGCAGGCAGGGACAAGTGCGAAGCTCTGTCTCCCAGGCGCCTTCACTGAGAGACATCCAACAACTCACCGGAGACCATCAAGTAGTGGGGATATCAGTGTGTGATGAGAAACCTAGAAAAAGAGGGGACAGATATGCATGAGGAATAAAGAGACAAGAGAAGTGTTCTCTGGTTGTTTGAGGACATCCACCCCAGCCCCATTCCACAGGGCCTGATGAGGAACTAAACTATCCCTGCTTTCCCTCCATTGCTGTCTAGCTAAATCCATTATCCTCAAGGCCCTAGAGCTCCACTGTCAATTACAGTAGCCACTAGCCAAATGCCTATTAGAATGTAAATTATTTAAAATTAAGGAAAATTAATTCTGTTAAAAATTAAGTGAAAAAGTTAAATATTCTCTTTCTCAGGGAACAGAATTTCCCTGGCATCCAATTCTGTTGAGGAGTCATAAGCGTCATCCTATGAGATGAGATGATAACTACCATAATCCCCATTTTACAGGTAGGAAATTGTGTCCTAAAGCTAATAAATGAGTGACCTGGGTTCAAACCCGGGTAGTCTGGCTCCGGAATCTCTACTGTTAACCACTTTGTTGTATTACCACCAATGAGATGGGGAGAGGGACATGTTGCTGTAAAGAGGATGGAGTAAAGATGGGAGAAGAGTAGATGTTAGGGAATTAAATAATGGGGGAAAAATAAGGGCAATTAAAAGACTGGAGGAGAGGGAAAAATAGTAAGAAGGAGAATGAAGATAAGGAATCATAGACAAACAAAAGATGGAAACAGAAAGTCAGTCAATGTGGATTGGGGACATAAGGAGGACCCAGGAAGACCTGAAGAAAGGCTGCCATGTCAGGTAGGATGCAGAGAACAGATGAGGAATGGCGATTCTTACATGATGGTGAAGGTGCCGTTGTAGGCGTTAGGCTCTGGCTCAGGCACTCTGTGGAGCTTCTGCTTTGGGCTGAGACCAACACACGACAGCGTCTCATTTTTGCAGGTACAGAGCTCACATATGCTGATGTTTGTGGTGGCATTCTGTTCTGGCTGTTTCTTTTCTGGGGTATATTTTACACCAGGAAGACCTGTGGATACTGAATACTGAGTCAAAGGAAAAAGAACTGCCTCAGATGGCTTTGGTTGCTGAGATATGTTAACTCCCAGGTCCACAGGTGGAACTGTGACTTGAGTCAGGTTTGGTTGTGCAAGTTTCACCTCAGGGTGTTTTGGAGGGGGACCTGTAGTCTTCTGCCAGGCTGTAGAATGTTCAGACTCTTTAGTAGGTTCTGGAGTTGTGGTAAGCTCCAGGTCCAAAGGTTTAACTGTGATACTTGGTGACATTGGATGCTCAGTATGATCCTGATCTGGTGCTGGAACTGTCACCTCGGGATACAATGGAGATTGAGTTACAACTTCCTTAATGAGCTCTGGAGGCTGAGCTTGGGTCTGCTGCATGGTTGGAGAAGGTTCAACCTCCATACTGGATTCCAGAGTTCACGTAAGTTCCAGGTCCAAAGGTTGAACTGTGGTCTCACTCCAGGTTGGATGCTGAGCCTGAACTTACTCTGGATTTGGAAATGCCACCTCAGGGTAAGTTGGAGGAACTGCAGTCTGCTGCAGGGTTGCGGAATGTTCAGCCTACGTTGTAGGTTCTGGAGCTGTGAGAAGCCCCTGGTCCAAAGGTTTAACTGTGACACTGGGCAAGTTTGAATGCTGAGCTTGATCCTGTCCTAGTGTTGGAACTGTCATCCCATAATGCACTGGAGTTTATGCTACAACCTCCTTAGGTGGCTCTGTAGACTGAGATGGGGCCTCCTGCTGGGCTGGAGAAGGTTCTGTCTCTTTAAGGGGTTCCAGAGGTAGGTCTGGGAACTCCTGTTGGACTGGAGAAGATTTCATATTCTCAGGGGGCTGTACAAGCTGAGGAAAGGTCCCTTGAGGGACTGGAAATGGTTCCACCTTTGAAAGGAGCTCTGATGACTGAGCATGAAACTCCTGCTGTGTGGGAGAAGGTATCACTTCCTTAGGGGGCTAAGGAGATGTAGCTGAGCCCCGCTGGGGAACTGGAGACTGAGCTGGTGCCTCCTCCTGGACTAAAGAAAGCTCTACCCCTCCAGGGGGATCTGGAGTCTGCGTAGGGTCCTCCTGCTGCACTGGAGGATGTTCAACCTCTTTAGTGGGCTCTAGAGTTAAGAGAACCGCCAGATCCACGGGTTGAACTGTGATGTTAGGCAACACTGGATGTTCAACTCCACCTGGACCTAGAGGTGAGAATGTCACTTCATTATGCGCTGAAGATTCAGCTGCACCATCCGTAGAGGCCCCTGGAGGCTGACTTGGGTGCTGATGCTGGACTGGAGAAGGTGCAACCCACTCAGTGGGCTTTGGATGCTGAGCTGAGCTCTCCTGCTGGCTTGGAGAAGGTTCAGTTTCCTCAGGAAGCCCTTGAGGTTGAGTTGGGGCTCCCTGCTGGACCGGAGAAGGTTCAACATTTTCACAGGGGGTTGCATGCTGATCTGAAAACTCTTGCTGAACTGACAAAGGTACCAATTGCTCAGGGGACACTGTAGACTGAGCCGAGGTTTCTTGTTGGGGTGGAGAAGTTTCAACCCCATTGGTGAACGCTGGAGTTACGATAAGTGCAAGATCCACAGGTTTAACAGTGACATTGGGCCGCTGCAGAAGCTGAGCTCGATCCTGACCTAGAGGAGAAACTGTTGTCACATGACGCTCTGGAGAGAAAACTACAGTCATATTAGAGAGCTCTGGAGACTGAGTTGGAGCAGATTCAACCTCACCAGGACACTCTGGATGCTGAGCTGTGTCTTCCTGCTGAGGTGGAGAAGGTACAACCTCAGGAGCCTGTGGATGCTGATCTGGAGCCTCCTGCTGGCTTGTGGCAGGAATAACTTCTTCTCCAGGATGCTCTGGATACTGAGCTGGGGTCTCGTCTTGTACTGAAGGTTTATTATGTATACCGGCTTCTGGAGATTGGGCTGGAGCCTCCTGTTGAACTGGCAAAAGTTCAAACTCCTCAGGTGGCTGTGAAGGCAGCGTGGGGGCCTCATGCTAGGTTGTAGAAAATTCTGCATTAGTAAGGGGCACTGAGGGCTGAGCTGAAGGCTTGTGCTGATTTGGAGAAGGTCCCACCTCTGGAGTGGGTTCTTTTGTGATGGTAAGCTCCACATCTGCAGGTTTGACAGCGACACTGGATAACTTTGAATGCTGAGCATGAGGGTGACTTGGAGGTGAAACTGTCATTTCATGATGCTCTGGAGGTTGAGCTGGCTGTTCCTGTTGAGTTGGAGAAGGTTCCACCTCCCCTGAAGAAGGCTCTGGAGGCTGAGCTGGTTGCTCTTGCAGGGTTGCAGAAGGTCCTATCTCTGGAGGAGACAGAGCTGGGATCTCCTGCTGGGTTGGAGAAGATTCTGCCTCATTAGGAGGCTCTAGAGACTGAGCTGAGGCTTCCTCGTGGGTTGCAGAAGTTTCAGCTTCTCCAAAAGACTCTGAAAGCTGAGCTGGGGTCTCCTGCTGGGTTGCTGCTTTCACCTCCTCAGGAGGCTCTGTAGGCTCAGAAGGCTGAGTCGGTTGTTCCTGTTCACTTGGAGAAGGCCCAGCTTCCACAAGAGGCTCTGGAGGCTGACCTGTGGGCTCCTGCTGGGTTGGAGAAGGTTCAACTTCCCCAGGAGGCTCAGAAGGCTGAGCTGGCTGCTACTGCTCCCTTGAAGGCTCATCCTCTCTAGGAGGCTCTGGAGGCCTAGCTGTGGTCTCTTGTTGGGTTGGAGAAGATCCTGTCTCCTCAGGATGATCAAGAGGTGGAGCCAGGGCCTCCTGCTGAGCTGTAGGAAACTCAGCTTCCGTAGTGGCCTCTGGATTGATGGTAAATTCCAAATCCAGAGGTTGAAGTGGAACACTGGGCAAGTTTGAATGAGCGTGATGCTGAACGCCAGGTAGAGATGCTACCTCATCAGTCACTGGAATTTGAAGTACATATTCAGTAGGGAAAGCTGGAGCCTCAGTTGGGGCCTCTTGATGGAGTAGAGAAGGATCAATCTCCTCAGGGTGCTCTGGAGGCTGAGATGGGGCCTCCTGCTGGACGGGAGAAGGTTCAACCTTCTCGGGGCTCTCAGGAGCCTGAGTTGGGCCTCTTGATGGAGTAGAGAAGGTTCAATCTCCTCAGGGCGCTCTGGAGGCTGAGATGGGGTCTCCTCCTGGACTGGAGAAGGTTCAACCTCTTTAGTGACCTGTGGACTTATGGGAAGTGCCAGAGCCAGAGATTTAACAGTGACATTGTACAAGTGTGACTCCTGAGTATCATTTACCACTTGATGTGCTTCTAGTCGAACTACAACCTCCTTAAGTGTCTCCAAAGGCTGGGTGAGGGCCTCCTGAGGACTTGTAGTTTCTACTTCCTCAGGGGCCTCTGAAGGCTGAGATGGAGCCTCCTGCGGAAGTGGAGGTGGTTCTACCACTTCAGTGGGCTCTGGATGCTGAGCCTGGGCCTCTGCCTGGGGTGAAAAAGATTCAACGTCCTCAGGGGTCTGTGGATGCTGAGCAGGGCCTTCCTGCTGGGTAAAGATTCAGCCTCCTCAGTGAGCTCTGGATGACGAGTTTGGGCCTCCTGCTGGGATGCAGAAATATCGCATCCTCATCAGAAGACTCCCTGTCGTGTAGCTTTTGTGCCATGTTTTCCTTGCGTGTGGCGCTGAGAGGCCTATACATATCCCTAAGCCAAAGTGGCCGCCTTCTCCCGAAAAAGCCCTCCTAGAACACAGAAAGGGAAATATTAATTCTGCATCTCCCCTGCTTTCTCTGGCCACAGTACTTTATCCTCCTCACATCTACCTGACTCTCACTTTCCCCTGAGCCTCTCTTACGCAGCAGAAATCAAAAAAGCCCCTTGGAGGAAAACACACACAGTTAGTATTACACGTCACTTTTCATCTCTCTCACAATGTGTTATCTCTGCTTTCATTAGGACTAAATGGGTACCTCAGTCCATAATCACAATGAGCAAAATCACCACAGACCCGGGATCATGAAAATCATTGCATGCATGCAGGCCTTCCAGAAGTTCTCTGTGTCTGTCCAAAATGGACCCCAAGTGTCTCTGGAGAGACATTTGTATGTGGCTTAGCATGGAGCATAGGCAGGATTTTCAGCCCCGTTCACCTTTCTTTGCCCTGGGCCAACTGCCCTCGTGCAGTGAAAACACTGCACAACGGCACTGGGCAGAAACTTGTTACTCCCTTAGACGCGCTTCACACCAGTCCGCTTCGGACTTAGTTGCACATGCAGCATTTGCTGGGGGTGTGGGTGTGGGGAGAAGGTGATTTTATTTTCCTGGCTGCTCTATCCTATAAGTTGAATCACACCAAGTAAACACCTGAACCCAACGAGCAAAGTCATCTATAGCTCTCTGACTTTCACTCTGCAGGCTGTCACTCAGGTGTCAGTGAATTGTGGAATCCGTTTAAAGGCCGTGACCAGCAGGGATGCACAAAATACTCTTTTCGAATACAAACAGAATAGAAAAAAAATCACAGTGCGCAATAACTTTGTTTCAGAAACTACTTATGTCCATATAGTATGTGTCTACTCAACTGTGACATAAAACGTAGCTCACAGCCCAAGCACAGTGTGTGATCAGTAGAGAAGTCCTCAGTGGAAAGGGACCATCTTCTTCTTGGTAATCACTAGCAGTATGACCATGGGGCAAGATATTTTCCCTTTCTCTTTCTCCAGTTCCTTATTACAAAAGGAAGAGACAAACTACTGTCTAAAGTTTCTCCCGGTTAAAATTCTATGAGGTTTGGATAAAGGGAATAGAGAGTAGGGGCCTGAAAAACAGTAGGATGAGAGGGAAGTTTTCTTGCCACTTTCCAGAAGGGACTCATATGTTCTACCTTTCGTCAGCTTTGAGTGAGGCCAGCCCCTAAATCCCCAACCATGTGGCCCTCCCTACCCCAGAGCCTCCTAGAAGGCCTCTGGCCTGGCCTGATGCCTGGGAGCCAGGCATCAGCCCAGCAGGAACAGGTACAACCAAAACCTCTCCCCGTCCACCCTCTTTCCTTAAAGGACTAGTGAAAGCAGATGAATGTGTGCCAGTCCTGTTCTAACTCAGCTTCGGCTGGGGAGCTACTTCTGCTGATAAATAAACTAGGGTAAACCATTAGGGTAATTAAGCGTTCTTCCTGCCTTTGGTGAGGAAATTGAAATAGATGAGTTCTAAGTTCTCCTCTAGTTGTAAAATTCTGCTTTCAAAGACCAATATTTACCTTCGGCTTCTTTTTCTATCTTCCTCTTTTGCAATTCTATGAGAAGAAATCTGTCTTGAAAGAAAACAGGATCATGATGATCCATTACAACTATTTCCAAATCCTTATTCATTCCTTTTTACTTTAAATCTTATCTATCCAGTAAGATGATAACTCTTTCAAGGAAAGGATTTCTACCCTGTTTAATAATCCTTCGACTCTTCCACAGTACCTAACTTAGGGTCTTGCATGCAGCTGGCGATATATTTTATTGACTGTTTTAGATAACGTTCAACAGATAATTCCTAATAAAAACTCTTAGAAGTAGGAAAAGAAAATAAAAGTATCTGGCAGAAACCTAAGCATTGTTTTAAAGTCAAGAACAAGAGTAGGATGCCCAATCATTACTGCTACTATTGAGTATTATGGAGGAGGTCTTAATCAGTACGATAAGAAAAATGAAGTATTGGAAAGAAGAGACAAACATATTTGCATATGAAACAAGGGACCTAAAAAGACCAAAAGCATCAACTGAAATTTTATTGGAAGTAACATGAGTAAGATGGCTCCATACAAAATCAAGAGATCAACATATTAGCCTCAATAGCTTTCCCATATAACACAACTAACTAACTAAAAAACAGAAGAAACACCCAATTTACTCTATCAATAAAAATGCATGACGTACCTAGGAATAAATTTAACCACAAATTTGTAAGACCTATGTGATGAAAATATTAAAACTTTTTTGAAGGACATTAAGAAGTACTTACATGGCATGAGATACCATCCTCCTAGAATGTTGTAAAGAGGTCAATTCTCTTCAAATGAAACTAAAAATTCAATGCAATCCATTTATAGCCAAAATAATTTCTAAATAAAACCTGGCCAGCTGACATTTGGTAGAGAATATATGTAAGAATAGTTATGAAATGTATGCAAAAGAAGGTCAAAGATTAGGACCTTGTCCTACCAGATATAAAATATGTTATAGAGTGACTGAATTAAGCAGTGTGATATCAGTACTGGTACAGGACAAGATTACTGGATCACAGAACAGCATCCAGATGAAGATAGCATATTAGACCAGGGAAGAAAGAATAAACCATTCAGTGAAAGATTTGAAAAGAATCAGATCTTCATGTAGGGGGAAAAAGTTAGATCCCCTACCTCAACCACACAAACAAACAAATACAACAAATTCTGGACAGATTATAAAAGTACTTGAAGAAAATATTAGAGATGATTTTTACGTCACGAGGTGACAAAGGCCTGGCTAACAAAACCCACCCCACATGAGCCATGAGGAGACGACAGGCAGATATGGTGGCAGACTGTCAACACACCTCCTACTCTTCACAGCCCTTGCCCCCTTTTCCCCTGGACTGTTTGTCTTCTTCTTGTTGACTTATAAAACTCTTGGGAGTTCCCTGGTGGTCCAGTGGTTAGGGCTTGGCTCTTTCACTGCTGTGGCCCGAGGTTCAATCCCTTGTCAAGGAACTAAGATCCTGCAAGCTGCACAGCATGGCCAAACCCCACCACTTCGAAACAAACAAACAAAAACTCTTTATGGTAAAGAAATACTGGCTTTCATTGAATTTCAGTGTTTCGAATATTTCCAGTGTTTTTGTCTCTAAGGAGACAAGACAAAAGAGTGGAGTAGGGAGCACCAGCTTTGCAGTCGGGTGAAACTGCCTTCTGCTTTTGGTTTGGCCGCTGGGGCCTTACACTGATCTCCTTCATCTATGAAGGAGGGATAGTAATATCATCCTCACAGGACTGTGGGCTTTAAATCAGACAATATATGGAAAACTCTTCGTCTTACGCTTGGCATGAATCAGTGCTAAGCTGGTGTCACAGACAAGATGGTGGAATATATCAAAGACTCTGCTTGTGGCATCAGGCTCTGAAGGCTCTTTCCCACCAGAAGATGATAGAAATATTGCTTTTATTTTCTTCTAATACCTTTATGTGGTCTTTTTTCACACTTATGGATATATGCTTATTTAAGATGAAACATGGGGATCTGCTATTTACCCCCCAAGTAGTTAGGCAGCTATTCTATCACCATTTATTCATTTTCTTCTGCTGATTGCAATATTAAAACATGGCATTTCAAAAGTCTTAAGAACACAGGGGTCTATTGCTGGACTCTATCCTACTTCAAATAAATATTCGGTTGAATTATTCCTCACTGTGGAATTGACATAACGCCTCATCTCTCTTCCGTTGAACACCATTATTGTCTACCATAGGAAGAACACTGCATGGACCCTGTCCTCAAAAAGCTTATCATATATGTGGGGAGAGGAAATAACGGTTAGGACTCCTCGCTTTCACTGCCGAGGGCACAGGTCCAATCCCTACTTGGGGAACTAAGATCACAGAGGCCCAAACAAAACAAAAGAAAACAAATGCAAGAAGTTAAAAACAATAAAAAGGGGACTTTACAGAAATTCTAAAAATGCCAAAGGCCATATGCCACCTGAGATGTAGAGGGTACAGTCTGGGCAATGGCCAATGACTAGCAAGCTAGTCCCCAGCCTCCTAGGCTCAGAAATCATACTCTTCCTCACCAAGAGAGAACTCACGTCTTCCTGTTGTGGCAGTCTCACTTTAGCAATATCACAGGATTGATCAAACATCAGAATGCCAAATTACTTGACAATGAGAAATACATCTGTTCTACACACAGGGCATCTGTGTCTACACAATCAGAGAATTACCTTCTGTGGGGACAGGCCTCCGTGGCACACTAAAGCACAATCACAGAATCGAAGGCTACTTGGTGAGAACAGAATTAGAAAAGGAATCAGCTGAATCCAGACTTTAATGGGAAGGCCTGAGGTAACTGGATCCATCCATCTCCTCAACAGACAGCCTGGCTAGTGGGCCTGACTCTTCAGTTATGCTGCCTAAGGTGCCATCTCTACTCTTGGGCAATGTGAGGATGGGCACTGCCCATGTTGGTCTCTCCTCACCTTTTCTATGCTTTCACTAGTGACCAACCCTCCTGCAGATAGACACATTTCTCTTTAGAAGTTAGTACATCATATCAGGTTTTATTCAAGTGTGATAGGCCAGGTAGCCATTGGTCCTTACACATCTCTCCTCAGCTCCATGATGTGCTAACCTTGGTGGTTCTCTCCTGGGGGGCTGCCTTTCAAAAAACTGCTTACCACTTTGGTGAGTTCTGAGGGGAGGGGACTGCTTTGTTATGGCCCCTAAGAAATGGTGACAAACCTCACAGGACTAGGATCAGGAGGGCTGGAGTATTCAGGGAAGGCTTTACAGAGAAAGATATCTGAACTTGAGTTGGCTTTTCAGAGATTCATAGGAGTTCCACAGGCAAAGCAAAATAAAGGAATTTTAGAAGGACAAAGGCACAGACAAAAGTAGGAATGGGTATGGTGTAACTAGCGTATAGTGAGGAGCTGCTTTGGCTGGAATGGAGGGCTGCCATTACAGGAGAAAAGATAACTAAAGTAATGTGGAGTGGTAGGGTAGAATCAAGACTGTCAGCCTATTAAAATCACTCTTTTCATGTTAGCAACTGCCTGCTGGGAAAAGGAATAAACCACTATGTAACTGAACAAAAGGTAAACAGGCTAGCTCCAGGAATAGGCTACTATAAATATTTTAGGGTAGCCTGCTGCAAGATTTTACTTGCAGTGTTTTAATGGAAACTATCTATACAATTCCTAATACACCGGAGAAGAAAGCTGCTAAGTAAACCTGAGGAATTGACGAGATCACACTTTTGTCTTTTAGGCATGTCCTTTTAGCCCTCCCAGGGTGACTGAGAGCTCCTTGACTATGGAGATCCTATATCTCTCATCACTTCAGCCAAGAAGGAAAGAAATCAACAGTAGAATGAGAGTGACTGGTGAGTACATCAAATCAGCATACTTTTTTGATTTGAAGAAAATGTACTATCATGTCAACTCTGGCCTTCTTATAAACTTCACGTGTCAAAATAGTCCAATAGCTTGTTATCATGGATCCAATTCCATAGGGATCTCTTGGGAGTGAAGTTCCTTTTAAAAATCCTGTGGGGACTTCCCTGGTGGTGCAATGGTTAAGGATCCGCCTGCCAGCACAGGGCACACAGGTTCGATCCCTGGCCTGGGGAGGTCCCACATGCTGCGGAGCAACTAAGTCAGTGTGCCACAACTCCTGAGCCCGTGCAGCTACAGCCCGTACTCCACAACAAGAGACGCCACCTCAGTAAGAAGCCCATGCACCGCAATGAAGACCCAACGTAGCCAAAAAAAAAAAAAAAAAAAAAAAACCACACAAAAAAAACATCCTGGGAATATAATTTTCATTAAAAGAACAAAGTGTATGTCAGTCCTCATGGCTAAAGGGAAGAATCAAGTAGTAGCAGGTGGAAAGGTGAATTTGATTCTCAGTTTCTGGGTTCTGAATCTGAATTAATTATTGTCCTTACCTCAATGAGACAGAGAATTGTAACACAAATCGTCACTACTACAGGTACAGATACTTCCAAGGTGAGTTTGTTGTTATAGTCATAACCTGGAACTTCTTTTGGGAGCTAAAAAAATATATAACAATTTTTAAAAACAAGGAGATAGAAGGGATGAAAACTTACGATTCTTAATCCTATTCTAAACGATAGCTAACTATTCTTAAACTACTATGAAACCCAATCCTTTCAGGCGAGTAGCTTCTATAAGAACAAGCCAAATTTAATGTTATTAGTCTTATCATTAGCATTTTCTTCTACAATCTATCTACAATTTATTTATCTTGTGTTATGTCCTTTTCGCATCTACCCTAGGAATAGTGACACACTCTCTCAATGAGCAAAGTTGGTGATCACTGTCTTAGCCCGTTTCATGGCTGAAGATAAGATACTGACTAGGAGCCCGTGGTATTCCCACCTGGGCACGTTAATGGCATGTCCTAAACTGAGTAAAAGTCCAAGTCCCATGTGTCAGGGGTTATCCTCACCTCACTTGACTCCTGCTCTTTCTGCTCACTCTGGGCTTCTGTGCTCTCACTGATATAGTTGTCAGCTTTCCACTGGTCCATATCCCATTCCGCTTTGGACACATTTACTTCTTGCTGCTTGCTGAGAAGCTTCATCAGGAGGCCTGTTCTAGAGATGAGGTTGGCACAGGCCAGCTGCACGTGGGTGTCCGAGCAGTCTATTTTCAAAGTCTGGATAACATGAGAAATGAGCCTTTGCACGTCATTGTTGGGGATGAGGGACCAGAGCTGCTGGTTTAGCTGAGTTTCAACTTGATCACCCGGGGATGCGAGCCCTGGGAAAGTGAAGCCTGTGGGCTTAGAGGATAATTCAGTGACCATGTTGTGGTGTTCCTATTGTGTTTTGTTGGTGTGTTGAACAGCTGGCATACTGTTGTCTGCAGCAACAGTAGAATGTGCAGCAGAGACGGTCCTATGGGTAGTGTTTCCAGGGCCGGTTCCTCCTGGCAGAGTAGCATTTCCTGTAGAAATAATTGCTTCAGAAACATTTTGTGCAGTATTGTTTTCTGAAGTAGTGTTTTCTGCAGAAGGGTCTGAAAGAGAAAATAATTCTGGAAAAGGATTTTCCTGAGAAGTCACTTCTCCTGAAGATGAAACAGCCTCTCATGGAGGGGAATTTATGAGACTCCTCACGACAGAGAACGGAGGGCTTGCAAGCATCATTCTATCAAGTGAGCTTTTCTTTCTGAACTTTCGACTCCCTTTTTTTTTTTTTTCTGCGGTACACAGTCCTCTCACCGTTGTGGCTTCTCCCATTGCGGAGCACAGGCTCCGGACGCGCAGGCTCAGCGGCCATGGCTCACGGGCCCAGCCGCTCCACGGCATGTGGGATCTTCCCGGACTAGGACACGAACCCGTGTCTCCTGCATCGGCAGGCGGACTCCCAACCACTGTGCCACCAGGGAAGCCCCTCGACTCCTTTTAACTTTGGGTTTTCTGTGGACCCGATGAGACCTAATTTTATGGAAGATGTATTTTTTTTTCCAGAATGTGAGATTAATTCAAAGTCCTTAATATTTCTAAGTCTTGCCTTTGCATCTTCAAAAACATGAATAGTGTTGGATTAATCTTTTGATTTGCTTTTAACCTCAGATGGGGATTTTGGCGGGATGGAGGCACAAGGCCTGCCCTTGAAGTACGGTTTGAGGGAAGAGGCGCCTGCGGCCTTGTGTTCCTTTATGAATGAAGACTCTGCATTGGAGGACTTTCCCACCAGCTTCCTGGGCCTCTGCACCACGAGAAGCTGTTTCAGCTTTCTTGGGGATGGCCTCCTGAGCTTTCATTCTTTGGCAGTGTTCGCCACAGATGGCTGGGCATTCTGTTTCCTCCTGACGCTCTCATCTCCCACTGCTTTGAGGTGCATTTTCTGTATGCCCCGTGAGGACCTTGTTCACTCTCAGCAGCTTTTCCTCTGTTCTCTCAATCTTTGCTAGGCTGTCTGTCTGTGGTTGGGCAGTTTCCAATTTCTTTTGTAAGATGTAGCGTGTAAACATGGCACTTAAAAGGTTGCAACACGTACGCGTGGCAGGTTTTACTTCCTTTTTAACCTCATCGATTTTTTCTTGAGTTTCTGCATCTAACAAATTTTCCACAAAATGGAGTTCCCTCAATTTGTTTTTATTAGTTGAATGGTTGGGTACAGGTTTAACAAAAGGGCTCCTTGTATTGTTTTTCAAAAGTCCCAGCGGCATATCTCCATCTTGTGTATTTGAGAAAAGAAGTTGAATGAATGGTAATAATGTTGATTCCACATCTCCTAGATTTCCCTTTGAGATATAAGGCAGTATGTAATTTAGTGTACTGATAATATCACTTTTATTATTAAAGTCCAGCTGCTCATTCATGAAGCCTGACAAGCTGACAGCACTCTTATGTGAGGACATCCTCTCTGACTCAATAGTCAGCTCGGTGCTGTTGTTCTTCTGCTGGGCTTGTAACACCTTCATCAATGATCCTCCTGCATTCTCTATAGATGTTTCTTCATCTGTCAAAAAAGAAGGGACTGTTTTTGATCATTGAAGCCTGATGGGACAGCCTTTTGTCAGTCCACAGCCAACGAAATTAGGAATCAGTCAAAGTTTGAGTGCCACTTAGGAGAAAAAGAAACCCACACTTAAGCCTATGACTGGCAACAACAAAATGTGAAAAAGATCTCTCTTGAAAAAGGGGCTATCTACTCAGAAAATTCTGTAGCGTGAAATATAGGAACTATATTCAGGATTACTCCACTGGTTCCCAGGGGCCAGTACTCAAGAAAAGCCAAGGTTGGAAGACAAATATTCCCCTAATCAGCTGGACTCTCTGCAGATCTACTGTGACTCCTCACATTCATATACCCCATCCTGTCCTGCCTCAAAGGCACAGGAGTGTGAGGCTTCCTCTCTCCACCTCTTCAGTGTGCTTGTGTTCTTGCTGCTATCACAGATCTCCACGACAACAACCACCGCTAACAGGTCGTCATCTGGACATGTCCTTCTCCAACTACCCACTGAGTCCTTTGCTTAGTCCCTGCTTCTATATATCCCAGTCCCCATAACAGAAGGCTCTATACAGAAAAAAACACTATGTCCGCCCTGGCTCTTTGCTAAAATTTGGGCAGGGATCTCGCGTATAAGTTAAGAGATTTGCCAGATTGTATGCCCATGTGGAATGTTCAACAAATCAATGGAATAATACTTGAGGCCCTAAAATGTAGACGGGAAAAAGCAACTTCTGTCAGATGGCTACTTTGCTTTCAATTCATTTTACTTCTAATATTTCCAGCTCTACTTGGGGAACCATCCAAATCTTCTGACTGTGTGAAGGTAATGTGTACCATTGTGTAGCTGGGCTTGTCTTCCAAAAGGATTAAAAGTATTTTTGGTGAGGGTCAAAGGAGGAGGGAAGGGTCATGAAAAAGGAGGAGCAGAGGCTAGCAGAGAGCCCCAAACTGGGGACAGGAGATCGGGGCACTAGGGTCATAGCACTTAACACCTCTGATCTTGTTTTTCCTCACCTGTAAAAGGAGATTAAAAATGCCTTTTCTGCCCACTTCTGGGGGAGAAGGGAGTAATATAATTAGTAAAAAAAATGTTTGGGGGAGTTCCCAGGTGGTCTAGTGGTTAGGACCTGGCACTTTCCCTGCTGTGGCCCGGGTTCAATACCTGGTGGGGAAACTAAGATCCCACCAGCTTTGTGGCCAAAGGAAAAAAAAAAAAAACTGTGTTGAAAAATCAGCAATATTGTCTTTATATAAGTGGCAAAGTGTTATTATTTATGATGTGCTCTAGATCACTGAAAGAGACCTGTATTCAAGCTACCTGGGCATGAAAGCACATTTTGGAAGTCATCAAGTTAGTGCCCATAAATCTAATATATAGAAAAATAGTTGAAAGCCCCTGAGTGTTTTGTGGATAGAAAAACTTGCGATTCAGAGCAAGTTCAGAGCTGGACAGTCAAAGAAATAACTAGCTCTCCCATGCATTAGAAGGGCTTAGTAGCAGCTTCTGGTTATGGGACCAAAAACTCTCAGGCTCCATATAGGACATAAAACAGCATCACTTGTATTCTTTATAAAATTGCACAAACAAACAAAATAAACAAAACTATATTTACACCTGTCTTATAAGACAAAGGGTACTTGAGACCTAATGTATATAAAATCAGTTTACAAACTGTTATGTAGTATGTGAATAAGTTCTCATTTGCAGAGAGCACAGCATAGGATATGTGGCCATTAATGTGAATTCCCTTCCCCCTTCCATTCCTTTCTCTTGTTCCTTTATATATGCAGATCAGTTACATTATGAAGCTAATAATGTAACTGAGCTATTCTTAGCTTCATAATGTAACCAAGAATCTGATTTTTAGCAAGGGGGTAATTCTTAGAAATTTAGGGAGCTGGAACTCTGAAGGAATGTATTAAAATAATGTAATTACATCATTAGTTTTAAAATGTATCATCCTTGATTAAAAATAAAAAATTAAATTAAAAATTAAAAATGTATTATCCCGCAATTGAGACTCACCACAACGTGTGACGTCCCTCAGGCGTTCACTGTCACAACGCAGCTTGACTGTCTCACAGACAACCTCAATAGTATCTTTAAATTGGCAGAGGCAGGAGGCCATATGGCTGGGTAAGATCCTATAAATGGAAACAAAGGTAATTAAATTCGTGGTAAAAGAGTTACCTGAGTAGGTAGAAGAGGTAGGCCAAGGCCACCACAGACCAGTGCAAAAAGGAGTTCTTGGGGCATATGGACTATAGAACTGGATAGGGGCCGGTTGGCCAATTGCTGCCCTTGACTGTTGTAAATAAATATAGAGGAGGAGAGAGGTGCCCAACAGAAGAATTAGGATGGCAGTAGGTATGATATGCCTAGAAAAAAGGGAATAGGGATTAGAATTAGGTCACACTGATCTGTAGTTTAATTCAGAAGTATCTCCTTCCAACCCGAAAGCCTCACTTTGGGTTGAGAGTACACAGGAAGAAGGCAGACTTCTAAGAAGAGTATGAATAAGACCGCACATTCTGGAGTCACTTTCTCAGGTCCTATTTGTGAGGAGTAATATATTAGAAATTATTTTAGTAATAAAATAGCATCATGTGGCTAAACAATAACAGAGATCGCATTGACCAAATCTGGACAAAAGGAAAATTCCAAAGAATAACATTATCATTATAATAAGGTATAACATAGTTAATTGAAAAAAAAGCACATGAGTTCATAATGATACTCCAAATGAAAAGTGGGGGAGCTCTTCTTTATAGAATAATGTCAGCTAATAAATGCAAAAGGAAGGATAGAATTAGGAAAGTGTTATTTTGCAACTATCAATGTAATAATCGATTCAGACAAGGATTATCATTGATGCACAGTTGGGTGAAGAGTTGTTTGAAAGTAGGATCTTCACTGATCCCAAGGATCACCCCACATATTATTTATCAATTACCAAGGGGAAAAATAACTTTACAATGGAGAGATATGGAATAGACCACCTTAATCAAGTGATCAAACTTAGCACTGGGCCACCTGAAGTGATGAAGTATGAAGAATACATCACCTACATAGTATTCTTCCCCAAAATGTTTACTTTGACTCTAATGAGGAAACAGACAAATAACAGATTGTGGGGCAATTTACAAGACAACTGGCTTAGACTCTTCAAAAAAGCCAATGTCATAAAAGACCAAAAAAAATAGTAGGGAAAAATTCTAGATTAACGGAAACACAGACATGACATGCAATGCCTAATCTTTAATTGGATCCTGTATCAAAACAAAACAGACTTAAAGAATGTTATTGGCTTCCGGCCAAGATGAAGTACAAGGGCCAACTTAACCTCCCACCTGAAACAAGGAAAAAATCAGATGGAACATATGAAACAACAGTTTTCAAGAAACTGAACCTCAGGCAATAAATTTCAGTGATTCCCGAGGAGATGGGAAATAAATGAAGTGATCCCTATAATTGCCCTTACTTCTCTGAGAGAGTATCCACGTCATGGTACAGGGAAGAGAAGTCCAGACAGAGACTAGTGGGCTCCCTGACAGACGAAATGGAGATAAGAGTCTGGGAAAACCAAGGTGACTAGAGTTCACAAAGCAGAGTATCAGAGAGAAAAGAAGTGCACAGACAAAGAACTCTGGAGATATGCAGAGGGATCTCTTGAGAATTCAACAAAGTATGGGTCAGTACATTTGTGTGAGGAATAACTTGATGCCAGGAAAAGAACCACATGAAAGGATTAATAAGAAGAACAACTGGATATCACACAGGGTTGTAGGAATAGTACCTGTTCCTACAAGTCAGACTGGAAAACCTCATGATACTCAGAAAGGACTTGTCTCAGTAGTTGCAAATAATGAGCTCCAGACTAAAGGCTACTTGGACTCCTACCCAACGAACCTTAAAAGCTAGACCTAAAAGAATAAAATTGTTTTGAGTAACCTAATTTCACCCAAAACAAAGCCCAGGCATTTTACAGGAATATAAATATACATAGCACACAATAAACTAAAACTCACAATATCTGGGATCATATGAAAAATTGCCAAGCATGCAAAGAAGTAGGAAAATATGACCCATACTGAGGAGAAAAGGCAATCAATCGACAATACCCCATAATCTATACAGATGTTAGAATTGGCAGAAAAGAACTTTTAAAAAGTTATTATACATGAAGAAAAGTTATTCTAACTGTATTTCCTATGTTAAAAAACCCAGACTAAACACTGAAAATGTTAAGTACAGGCATGGAAAATGTAAAACAGACCTAAATTGAGCTTCTAGAGATTAAAAACAATGTCTAAATGAAAAAGATATTGCAGGAGGTTAAAGGCTAATTAGACACGGCAGAAGGTCAGTGAACATTAAGGCATAGCAACAGAAACTATCCAAAATGAAACAAAAGGAGTAACAAAACAACAACAAAATGAATAGAGCCTCAGTGACTTGTGCAACAACTTCAAGTGGCCTAATACATGTGTACTTAGAGTCCATGAAGGAGAGGAGAAATATAAAAATTTGAAGAAATAATAGCCAAAATTTTTCCAAATTGGTAAACACTATAAACCCACAAAATCAAGAAGATCAATGAACTTTAAGCAGAAGAAACATGGACAAAACTACACCAAGGCACGAAAAATAATCGAATTGCTCAAAACCAGCAATAAAGAGAAGAATTTAAAAGGAGCCAGAGGAAAAAATTATACACTACCTACAGAGGAACAAAGATAACAATGACAGCAGAATTCTTGCTTGAACCATCGTAAACGAGAACTCAGTGGAATAACATCTTTAAAGTAGGGAATTGAATTCTATCAAGCTAGAATTTTATACCCAGATCTGTCCAAATAAAAGCAAAATAAAGACTATCTCAGACATACAGAAGCTGAAAGAATTCATTACTAGTAGACTTTCACAATAAGAAATGTTAAAAGAAGTATTTTTAAGCAGAAGGAAAATGACACCAGATTGGAATATGGATCTACATAAAAGATTAAGAATACTGGATACATACAACAATGAAGACCCAATTCAACCAAAAATAAATAAGCAAATTAAGTAAAGAAGGGAAAAATCATATAATCATTGCAATAGATGCAGGAAAAGAATGAAAACATCTAACACACATTCCTGATTAAAGAAAAAAACAGCCCTCAGTAGACTAGGAATGGAAGGAGACTTCCTTAACTTGATAAATGACTTCTGCAAAAAACCTAACATCATACTTAATGGTGAAGGACAAAGTACTTTCTCACCAGGATCAGGAACAAGGCAAGGATATCTGCTCTCATTGCTTCTATTTGACATTGCACTGAAGGTTCTAGTCAGTGCAATAGGGCAACAAAAAGAAAAGAGATATTCAGAATGGAAAGGAAGAAGTAAAACTATCTTTATTTGCAGATAACATGATTATGTAGAAAACCTGATAGAATCTACGAAAATGATACTGGAACTAATAAATGAGTTTATCAAGTTTGCAGGGTACAAGATCAACATACAAAAAGATGAATTTGTCTCAACAAACAATCAGAGATCAAAGTTTTAAAATGCTACTTATAAAAGAATCAAACATATAAAATGCTTAGAATAAATCTGACAAAAGACTTGCACACTGAAAACTGTAAAATATTGCCGGGGGAAATTAAGAAAGACCTAAATAAATGGAGAGATATAAAGTATTCATGGATCAGAAGATTCAATATTGTTGAGACATCAATTCTCCCCAAATCGATTTATACATCAAAACCCCAGTAGGCTTTTCTATAGACATTGACAAGCTAATTCTAACATTCATATGGAAATAAAATTTAGAATAACTAAAACAACTTTGAGAAAGAACAAAGTTGAAGAACTAACAGTAACTGATTTCAAGGATTATGAAGCTACACCTTCAAGACATTGTGATAGTAGTGTAAAGACAGACTAAAAGACCAAAGGAACAGAATACAAAGTTCTGAAGTAGAGATAAGTGGAGAACTGACTTTCAGGTTCAAAGGCATTTCAGTGGAGAAATGATAGTCTTTTCAACAAATGATGCTGGAACAACTGAATATCCAGGGGCAAAAAGAAAAAAAAATGAACTTCCAACTAAACCATTTACAGAAATGAACTCAAATTGGTTCAAAGATCTAAATGTAAAACATAAAACTATAAAACGTCTAGAACAAAACAGGTGAAAAATTTTATGACCTTGAGTTCGGCAAGGTTTCTTAGATACAACACCAAACGCATAATGCATAAAAGAAAAAAATAGATAAATTAGACACCATCGAAATTAAGAATTTCTGCCCTGCAAAAGACACTCCTGAGAGAATGAAAAGATGAGTCACAGAATGGGAGAAAATACTTAGCAACTTACATATTGGATAAAGGACTAATTTCCAGAATATATAAAGAACTCTCAAAACTCCAGAAAAATATAGATAAAAGATTCAAAGATATACAGATGGAAAATAAGCATATGAAAAGATGTTTGACATGATTAATCATTAGGGATGCTACAGTGAGATACAACTACACACCTATTAAACTATCTAAAATTAAAAATACTGAGCATAGTAAATGTTGGCCACAACATGAAGAAAATGCAGCTCTCATACACTGCTGGTAGAGATGTAAAATGATCAAACCACTATGGAAAATAGGTATTTTTTTAAAACTTAAACATACACTTACCAATGATGCAGCCATTCTACAGGCAGGCATTTACCCAGGAGAAATGGAAGTATACATCCATACAAGACTTGTACACAAATATTCATAGCAACTTTATCTGTAATAGACAAAGACTGAAACAACTCAAATGTCCATCAATGGTCAGTAGATAAATGGTGGTATATCCATATGAAGGAATGCTATTCAGCAATAAACAGAAATGAATTACTGATATATACAACAATATGGATGAAGATTAAAATAATCACGCTGGGTTAGAAGCCAGTTAGAAAAAAGTATACACTGTATGATTCCATTTACACAAAATTCTAGAAAATGCAAACAGAAAGCAGATCAATGGTTGCATGGTGATTGGGAAGTGCAAGGAACGATGGGAAGGAAGAATTACAAAGAGACATTAAGAAACTTTCTGAGGTGATGGACATTTTGATTTTCGTGATGTCTTCATGGTGTGTATGTATGTGTGTGTGTGAACACAGATTATTGCATGTCAATTATACCTCAAAAAGCTGTTAAAAGAAATGATATTATATAAGAGAGACAATTGGGGAAATTTGAATAGCAACACTTTATTAGGTAATATTATTGTGTAGGAATTTAATTTCTTCAATACTGTGTATTAACAGTATCGTCGTTACACAGGGAAATAATTTTTAATATACAGACAGGAGGGCATCTAGCTGACAAGAGAGGGATCGCAATTGTGGCAGATGCTGTGGGACGCTGAGGAAGATGAGGCTAGAGCAGTGACCAATGCATGACGGCACGGTGAAGACAGTCATTTGTCAGGTTACCTGACAAAGACAGTTGGAACAGACTGCTAAATGCAGGGCCGTTTCCGCATACTAATCTCATGCAATCCCCTCAACTAGCGTTGGCGTAACAGAAAGTTTCTATTAGCTTGCCATATTGGAGGGGGGATGGCACAATTTAAGGTGCAGTAAGTTGTGTAATAAACTGTCACAATAGGGTCCTACAGAAATAGTTTTTTAAACTGCAAAAAAATAAAACTTGACCCTTCCCTCACAACATATATGAAAATTAACTCAAAATGAAACATAGACCTAAATGTAGCTATACAACGTCTGGAAGAAAACGTAGGAGAAAATCTTTGCGATTTTGGGTTAGACAATGGGGTCTCAGAGAAAGATTTCTTAGATTAAGATGCAAAAAAGCAGAAACCATCTAAGAAAAATTGCTAAGGGACTTCCCTGGTGGTTAAGACTCCGAGTTCCCAAAGCTGGGGGCCCGGGTTCGATCCCTGGTCAGGGATCTAGGTCCCACATGCATGCCTCAACTATGAGTTTGCATGCCAGATCTAAGAAGCCCATGAGCCGCAACTAAGGGGCCCATCTGCCGCAACTAAGACCCAGCACAACCAAATAAATAAATTAAATAAATATGAAAAATTAAGAAAAATTGCTAAATTAGAGTTCATCAAAAAAAATTTAACACTTCTAGTTTTCAGAGGCCCTTTAATGTAATGAAGATAAGTCACAATCTGGGAGAAGATATTTACTAAACACATATCTGAGAGCAAGGACTTTTTCCATTGCTTTTTATATAAAGCACTCTTAAATCTCAATATAAATATCTAATTAAAAAATGGATTTGAACAGACACTTCATTTAAAAAGATATTTGCACATGAATAGACACTCAACATCATCAGCTATTACAGAAATGCAAACTGTGGCAAAAACCACGAGATTCAACTACACACCTACTAGAAAGGCTAAGATTTTTTTAAAAAACAAATATAAGGATCAGGTGAAGATGTAGAGCGTCTGCAACTCTCATAGACTGCTTGTGGGAAAGCAACATGGCACAGGCACTTTAGAAAACAGTTTACCAGTTTCTTAAAAAGTTCAATAGGCACTTAGCATATGATGAAGCAATCCCACCCTGAGGTATTTTACCCCAAAGAAATGAAAACATATGCTCACACAAGACATATGTTCACACACACATGTGAGTGTTTTCAGAGGCTTTGTTCATAATAGCCAAAAAACTAGAAGAAACTCAAATGTTCATCAAACGATGAATGTGTAAACAAACTGTGTATCCACACAACTAGAATACTGCTCAGCGCTCAAAAGGAATGAGCTACTGACAGGTGCAACAAAACAGATGAATCTCCAAAGAGACTGGCTAAGTGAAAGAAGCCAAAAACAAAAAGCTACGTACCACATGATTTCATTTATCAAATATTCTGGAAAAGGCAACATTATATGGACAAAAATCAGGTTGGTGGTTGCCAGGGGCTGGTAGTGACAGGACGATGGATTGACTACAGAGGGACATGAGGGGTCTTTTGGGAGTGCAGAAGTTTTCTTTACCTCAAATGTGGTGGTGGCTACAGAACTATACGTTTGTCAAAACACATCACACTGTATATTTAAAAAGAGTGAATTTTGTTAAATGAAAATTATACATAAATAAACCTGAATTAAGAAGATAATCAAACAAACCTAAAAATACAATGGAGTGGAAATCAATGTAAGAAAAATCAACTTACAGTGTTTCCAATTCAAGGGTCATCATGAGGATGCTTTCAATTGCTGTAAGTGACACTTGTGCTGTTCCCATGTCTCTGAAGGAGAAGCCCAAACATGCATGATATAAAACCCAAAGACAAAATTTCTAAACTGAAAAAGATACTTAACATGTGATTACTTCCACTTTGGCTTCTTACTTGCCATAGATGATAATTCCAAAGAGCTCTTTTTGAAGAAATTTAAATTTGCATCATCAAATTAATGACCTTGGTGCTGAACAGTACAATCATTTTCTATTATCCTCACTTCTCATTTTCAATTGCATCTACCTCTTTTGATCACTCTTTTTTAAAAAAATAATGTACCCCTTATTCCTTTTTGCTTTCTTGGATAAATACTATTCCTATATGCATCTTCATGTTCCATATCTATATGTGTTCTTCAACACTGTTCTCATCCTCTGCTGGCTCTCTTACCCATATATATTCTTTCTTAATCCTTTTCTTTGCCAATAACTCCTACTTTCAATAACCCAGTTAAAATCTAAATTATGACTGTTTAGCCAAAGTACTCAATTTTTGACGAAAGTAAAAAGGAACAGAAATTATCTCATGAGCCATGAAACTGTTACAATACTTACAAATATTTTAATGCTGGCACTTTAAAAAGACAAGAATCTTCAACTGTTGTCAAAGGATTATGATTGAGAATTCTGAAAAATGGAATGGAATTAAAATTATCTGTATTTTCAATTACTTCCATGAAAGTTTATATTCATTTTTTTTGGTATGGAACTTGAAGGTTAAAAAAATCATTTTCTGTCTTTACCTACAAATCACCCTTAGAATCCGTCAAACACTCTTTCACTGGGAACTACCCAGGTCTCTAGATGATAAAGTGGAGAAGAGAAACAAACAAACAAACAATAAAATAGAAAAAAAGTGGCTAGCAAAGAAAAAATATGCCAAAGTACTTTTCACGTTAAAAACCCTCCAAGTGACTATGCTGGTAGGAAGCCCTTGCTCTGTAAAAAAGTACTATTTCTAGTGTCCTCCATAATTCAAGGTGTTTTTCTTTCATCTCTACAAATTTTGAAAAATTTCATGATTTAAACTACCCAGCTAAAGACAGAAATAAGGCTAATTCCTTGGTTCTGGAGCCAAAGAAGAGATAAATCCAAGAGGAACTGGTGAAAGCCATACTCCCATCACAGAGTCCCATGTGTACTCTTGTGCCATAGCCTTTGTTACTGTGTATGTAATCAACTGTTTACTTGTCACTCTCCTAGATTGTCAGCAACTTGAGAGCAGGGACCACACTTTATTGTCATTATTATTCCTGTGCCTGACATAGTGCCTAATATTTACTAGGCATTTAATAAATGTTTGCTGAATAAATAAATAACATTTTGTTTATATATCAATAATATAAACAAATTAATTTTGGGGAACAAAATTTTATTCCAAAATGTTGGAATACATTTTCTTCATAGTTCTTTCTTTCTTTCTTTTCCCCTTAGTTCTTTAAAACAAATAAGGGAGGAAAAAAAAACCCGAAAAGAAACAGGAAGAAAGAAGAGAATATCTGACTTTAGGTTAACTCTACTCAAGAATTATTTGTGTACTTTTGCAGAATATTATAAAGATAATTATCAAAACTAATATCTTTTGGGTTGCCATGCATATGTGATCAGCATTTAACATTTCATCCTCACAGTAACCTTATGTGATATATATATTACACAATTGTACAAATGAGGAAACTGAGGCACAGAGAAGTTACATAACTTAAGTCATCAAGCTCGTAAGAAGCAGAGCTGGAATTTGAACTCAGTTCTGACTCTAAAGCCTGTGTTTAACCTGAATGAAAAAAAAGGGTTTTTTAAAAAAAAATCTGTTACTTTAACCTTAATTTTGACAGCACTAAATACAGAAATACCTTTTCAAACTTCATCTACCCATCTGGGAAAGCCTCTATGAGAATTATATTTTCTCTTTTTATTTATTTATTTATTTCTCTTTTTATTTATTTTTTCCTTAATCATCTCTCGTGATAAATATTTAATTAGCCTATAGCCATTGAGACTTTATAGATTTTTTTAAAAAATTGCAGGAAAATCAGTAAAAATGATGGAGGAAGGACATCTGAAAATTCATCCCTGCATAGAAGCAACAATAACAACAACAACAAAACTGGCAAAAATGGTCAGAATCAACTTCTTCTGAACTCTGGAAATTTAACCAACATGCTGGCAGTAAATGGGGGAGCAATTTATTCAAGGAAAACAAATTAATTTCTGTAAGAACAATGAGATCTGTGTTGCTTTAACTTGCCCTTGACCTTTGGTCTCCATGCCAGTGGTAGCCTTGAAAAACAGCCCACATCCCTGGTACCAGAACGAGCAGCATGGACTGGGAGGTCCTTCAAAGCCTCATTCCCAAAGAACTGTCATTGTTTTACATGTCTGGGGGTCCCCTGGAAGACCTCACTTGAAAGGCTTGCCTTTGACCTGACTGAGGGCTGTCTAGTGAGAAAAGCCTCTGCTCAGGTGGCATTTCTGGAAAACATTTTCAAGCCAATATTTTAACATGGCGGTGGCATGAGGCAAGGGATAACAGTTTGGGGCAAAAAACAACCCAACCGCAAAGCTTTAAAAGAAAAGCTGAGGAATGAGATGTCCACAGAGACTTTGAAATATTCCAATGTATTCCTGGGAAACTGGAAGACCACAAGACATATTCCTGGGCATCTAGGAAAATAACTGTTAGCATTAATAAATGAGTTCAGCAAGGTTGTAGGATATAAGATCAATAGTATTTCTACACACCAGCAATGAGTAATCGAAAAATGAAATTAAGAAAACAATTCCATGTGTAACAGCATCAAAACAAATATAATACTTAGGGAAAAATTTTACCAAGTAAGTGCAAGATTCACACTGAAAAGTACAAAACTGTTGAAAGAAATTGAAGAAGGTCTAAATAAATATAAAGACATGCTGGATTCATGGACTGGAAGATAATCTTATTAAAATTTCACTACTTCCCAAATCGACCTATGGTTCCATTGCAATTCCTATCAAAATCCCAGCTGACTTCTTTCCAGAAATTGCCAAGCTGTTTCTAAAGTTCATATGGCAATTCAAGGAAACAGAATAACCAGAACAATGTTGGTAAAGAACAAAGTGGGAGGAGTCACACATCCTGGTTTCCAAACTCAGTTCAAAGCTACTGCAATCACAGTGTGGTACTGGAATAAGAACAGACATGTAAATCAATGGAACAGAATTGACAATATAGAAATAAACCCTCATATTTATGGTCTATTGATTTTCAACAAGGGTGCCAAAACAATTCAAGGTGGAAAGATCAGTCTTTTCAAATGATGCTGGGACAACTGTACATCCACACACAAAATAATGAAGCTGCACTCCTACACTTCACACCGTATATGAAAATTAACTCCAAATGGATCAAATATCCAAATGTAAGAGCTAAGGCTATAAAACTCTTAGAAGAAAACACAGGAGTAAATCTTTATGACCTTGCTTTAGACAACGGTTTCTTAGGTATGATACCAGAAGCACAAACAACCAAAGGAAAAATAGATGAATTGGATTTTATAAAAACTAAAAAGTTTGTGCTTCAAAGGACACTATCAAAGTGAATAAACATATAGAATGGGAGAAAATACTACAGGTTGGAAGAATAAGATGCAGGTGGGAGAAGAAAAGTATAGTAGTTGCTAGGTGTGACAATCTCAAATTTTTGAACTATTACAAATAAAACAGCCACCCTGAATCACCCCAAAGGGCAGAGCCGAGTTATTTTTGCTTTTAGTGTTTATGCCTTTCTAAATCTGAGAAGCTGCCAGGATTCTACTACATAGCAAAAAGTGATGACAACACCCTGAAGTGTGTAAGCTTTTGTGTGTACATAGCTATGTAAAGGAAACCAATGCTAGCTGACTGGGGGAGCATTAGGGCGGCTCTGTGACCGCAGCTCAATTTGCCTTCAGAGTGTGGCCACACCTCCCGCACTGATAGTCTCAACATTGGGGTAAATAATCCAATAGGGATAAGGCTTTGATTTTCCTCTTATTCTCTCTTCGTGCTTATGTTCTTGGTACAATATTGATGGACCACGGACAAGCCAGCATGTGAATGTGCTCTGTCTGGTTAAGTTATATAGCCTTTCTACATTGTAGAGTCCTTCAGTTTCTAAAATCATGGAGCTTGTATTGTTAGATCCAATGAAGTGACTAAAAGAATTTTTAAAAATAAGCCATCAGTCTGGACCTGCATAGGTGAATGAAGGAGAAACACTTTACAGTCAGAGAAAAAAAGCATACTTAACATTTAGGATTATCAACCACTGCCGGTTTTCCATAGTATATTTCATTCCGGATTTTATTTGAAAGAGATATGATTACTACCACCATTCAAAAAGTGGTACTTTATTAATTAATAAGCTCTTGGCTCATCTTTGACGAAGATTTCGGATTTAAAATAGACTACCACACTGCTAACTACTTCACCTGATATTTCTCAATAACATAGAGGCTTCATTCAAGAAACCTACTGACTTATAATTACCTGACACCCGGTGATGAATCAAGGTTTTGTGGGGCCTGAACCTCATCTACTTTGGGAAATCCTATCTAATAAAAACATGCAAAGTTATAAATAGAAAAATCGCTAGGACCCCTCTCAAGACCTTGGAAGGGACCTATGCAAGTGAGGAGCCCTGAAGCCTAAGGTTCATTGAATTCATGATAAATCCACCTCAGCTGGGGCCCTTTTCCAAACTTATTTAATGCAAGCAACTTATAAACACCCCAGTAATATGTCATTATAGGGAGTAAAATGATTTAACTCGAGGGTGGCATCTTCCCTTGGTGGCTTGCCTTTGGTAAGAGATGCAATAAAGTTTATATCTCACCATGGCAAATGTTTCCTGAGGCAAATTAGCTTTGTCTATTAGAAAGACTTAGTCCAAAACAAAGACTTACTATACTGTGACAATCTTTTGAAAGTAACTGTGAATGAGTTTTCGGAGTACAGTACTAATTTATTTACAACACCAGATAGTTCTGATTCTTTCACTACCTTTTTCTGTCATTTAAGAGGAGCACAAATTCCAAAGGAACAAGTTGGTGCCTCTTCCATTACAAATCTTTTCTAACCTACCACCCATTTGCTACTTCATCACCCCCCTCCTTCACCTTGTTACCCTGCTGCATAGATGCTAGAATGGCTCTCATATATGTTTGCCCATCAACATCCATATTTCTCCTTCCAGTATGAATGCTTCTTGGGGACAAAGTCCCTGCCCTATGCGTCTTTGTATCCCCAGCACTTAGTAGTGTTCACAGACAGTGGGCAAGGCACTCAGTGAATGTTTTTGAATGAATTCATTAATTTTTAAACTGTGATTTATTTATTTATTTCCACAATGTATTTTCCTGTGTTGCCTACATAACTATAGTGAAACTCTGATTCTTATAAGGAACTCTTGGTGTTATAGGATGTTTAGGAAAGTGGTGAATTTAAGACGTTGTACTGACACTACTAAAACCACCTGGTGAAGGGACCTCATGAGCCTGCTCTCCGGTGTGCTAACAAAAGAAAAACCGACCCTTGGTGCTCTCTCCCCAAGGTAGGCGTCAGCAAACTAACAAGGGAAAGGAAGGAGGCCGCTAAAGATAGGCATCTGCAGGAATTGTTAATCCAGCTCCAGATACAGCCTCAACACCTTCACTAACCCAAAATGTGTGAACTGTGTGAAACTGGATTTCTGAACCACAAGACAGGTAAGAGAGTCTTTTCCAAAGCCAGGTGTAGAAGAGCTCTTTACCTTGAGTCTAAAATCGCCTTAGGGCCATTAAACGTACCCACTATCATTTCCTTGTGTCATGAGAAATCAGAGAAGTTTTGAGGTGAACGGGTGTAAAACCCACACTTCTTATTGAAGAGTAGTCAGCAAAGAAAATATATTGAATTAGGCCACAGCAAAGTATTTTCTTTATATTTTTCACACTACAGCTGAACACAAACAACGTATTTTTCCATACCTCAAAGGTTCCTATTGGCCACAGGTAATTCACTTCAGCAATATATGCTTTTTTGAAACATAATGTTCTGGGTGGCTGGGGAGAGCCCTGTGGTGGGTGTTCAGGAATTCTTTCTGCTTTACCATTTTAAAGAGCTAATAATGGTTGGGGAAGCACCCACACTTTTGCTCCCTGAAGCATACCCTGCTAAACTTAGTTCTCTGCAGCTCTGTGTTGCATACATTTTAAGCAGTTAGGAACTTTGCACATGAAAAGGAATCAAAGTGAAATTCAAAAGTGGAACTTCCTGGACCATTCGCATATTGGAGAGGCATCAGTGGGATTCCATAACAATGCTAATCTGAGTGTTTTTGTTTGGTGCCTTTAATTGACCATGCCAAAGATCAGTACTATGGAAAGAAGAGCCTTTCACATATATGAGTTAAACAAGTCTCTTGGCCTCTTTGTACCATAGTTTCCTCATTTGAAAAAAAAAAATAAATGGCTCTCAAGACGTACTTTCCAGAATTCATACTGGGCTTACTTACACCCAGCTAACCAATAACTGCATGATTGTTTTTACACACAGTTTTTTATATGTATTCATCTTCTATTTCACTTACAACTTGTGTAAAAACTGCATTCCTTGCAAGGCCTGAAACGTTCCCAAGCTCAGTTCTGTGAGTAACTTGCAACCAAGATTTCTACAAAAAAAGACAGGAGCAAAAGAATTAGAAAAATAGATATTCTTTCAGAACATTTATCCTTTGGCAATAATTCTAATTTATATATGATGAAACATAACATCACTACTCCCTCCATACACTAAAGAAATCTCACTGTGGGAGATATTATGATTTATACTTTCATGATTATATATGTGGTGAATTAGATACAAAATACTAAATGCTCATTAAATACTTGTGTTAAGTGATCTTTTTTTTTTTTTTTTTTTTTTGTGGTACGCGGGCCTCTCACTGTTGTGGCCTCTCCCGTTGCGGAGCACAGGCTCCGGATGCACAGGCTCAGCAGCCATGGCTCACGGGCCCAGCCGCTCCGCGGTATATGGGATCCTCCCAGACCGGGGCACGAACCCGTATCCCCTGCATCGGCAGGCAGACTCTCAACCACTGCGCCACCAGGGAGGCCCAGTGATCTTTATTTCTCTAGCTAGGCAGCACCATTGACATTTTTGGCTGGATAATTCATTGCTGTGGGAGGCTCTCCTGTACACTGTTGGATGTTTAGTAGCATCTCTGGTCTCTGTCCACTAGATGCCAGTAGCATATACAGTTCTGACAAGCAAAACTGTCTCCAGACACTACCAAATGTCACCTGTGTGCAAAATCACCCTGGTTGAGAACCACTGCTCTTGATACTGGGTGATGTTGGATGCTCAGCATGATCCTGCTCTGTGCTGGAACTGTCACCTCGGGATACAATGGAGACTGAGCTACAACTTCCTTAATGAGCTCTGGAGGCTGAGATGGGGTCTTCTGCTGGACTGGAGAAGGTTCAACCTCTTTAGTGACCTGTGGATTTATGGGAAGTGCCAGAGCCAGAGATTTAACAGTGACATTGTACAAGTGTGACTGCTGAGCTGCATTTACCCCATGATGAACACATGGTCAAACTACAAACTCCTTAAGTGTCTCCAAAGGCCAGGCGAGTGCCTCCTGAGGACTTGAAGTTTCTAGTTCCTCAGGGGCCTCTGAAGGCTGAGATGGAGCCTCCTAAGGAAGTGGAGGTGGTTCTACCTCTTCAGTGGGCTCTGCATGCTGAGCCTGGGCCTCTGCCTGGGGTGAAAAACATTCAACGTCCTCAGGGGTCTGTGGATGCTGAGCAGGGGCCTCTTGATGAGGTAAGGATTCAGCCTCCTCAGTGAGCTCTGGATGATGAGTTTGGGCCTCCTGCTGGGATGGAGAAATTTCAGCTTCCTCAGGGGGCTCTGGCGGTTCATCTGTGCTCCCCAGAAAATCCCTAGGTATGCTCTCCTCAGGATAAAATGCATCCATACTGGGATGTGAATAATCACCCTGCAACTGTTTTTCTAGACCCTGAGTGTTTTTTTTTCAAATTGGCCTATAGTTCCAACAACAACTTTGGCAAGCCGTCGATGCTGAACTAGAACGTTCTTCAGGTTTGGGGGTGAAACAATAAAGCTCATTGGTTTTGAGCTCTTACTACCTAGAAGTGGAACAAGTATTTCAAATGATTGGTGACCTTCAGCCTGATCTAGACCTATGTGTTTAGTCTTACTTTTGTGTCGAGGAGGCAGAACCAAGGGCTGATTCTGATCCCACTCTAGCACTGGAACCGCCTCTGGGAGCTTTTAATGTTGGATTTGCTCGTTATTCAGATACTGATGTGGAACAGCAAACTGATCTGGCCCTGCAGGGAGCTCTCCAACGGAATCCGTGTCCGCGTATGGAGCCTCAGTCTCAGTCAACTCCTGATGAGGTGGGGCCAACATCTGGACTGGAGACGAGGACGTCAAGTAATTAAAGCCCCTGGCTTCTGCCAGGGGTGTAAGGGCATGGGGCAATTTGGGAGGGCTGTCTCAGGAGCATGAAGACCAAGTCTCGGTCAGCCGCGGGGGGTAGGGGGTCACCTGGACGGGGCCCAGGGCCCACTCCGGAGGCTGAACTGCCTGGACTAGAAGCCACAGTCGTTGCCATGTGAGGAGGAGCCGTGGGGCGCAGCAGCGACACAGAGGCACAGCCAGGACATAACATGTGGCGGCTCCCAGGCACAGCGACCCAGGCCAGCGAGAAGCCAGAGCCACATCCTCCTTCAGAGCCGAACTGAACCGTTATGCCAGCGCTGCAACGCGAGGGCTCACCGTTAGCAACCGCGCGCCCCTCCCCCGCCTAACGTCCACTCCACCTTTATTAGGCTCCTGCAGAGATCCAATGCACGCCAGCAGAGTGAGCCTTTTTCCCAGAGTCCCCAGGGCACAAGCCACCCTTCCCCTTCCAAAGGCGACAATTACCTCCTGCCGGGCCCCCTTCCCAACCCCGCCCTGCCCTCCCAGGCCCCAAACAATGAGGCGGGATTTGGGCTGCAGACCCCAGTGGCCCCAAACTCCAGCAGCCCAGGGGTGGAGGGGGGTTGGGAAGGATGCAGAGCTTCCCGAGGAAACCACAGGATGTGGCATTCTGGGAAATTCAAAAGTGCTAGTCCAGTTCTGGCAATCTGAACTCTTCCTCCTCGAAGCTGAAGTCTGAGAGACATTCTTCCTCCCTTTGCCTACAGGGCTGACAAGAAAAGTAGCTGACCTGCAAAATGAGCACCAGTCACGGTGGCGGGAGGGGAACACACCTTACAATTATTCTAAAATGTTGCCATTTCCTCCAAACTCTCAGTATTCACGTCTCATTATTAATTCACCACTCTGTCACCAGAGGTTACCACTGAATCAGTGATGACTCCAGAACTTCTGTAGGAGGGGTTTGGGGCAGGTGAGCAATTCATTCTGGGAAAGAGGGTCTAAAACCAAGTGAATGGCCCTTTATATTAGCATGGGAAAACTTCCCCCATCCCACCTTGTCTCAACAGAACCTTTAATCTAGAAAAAACTACTGTGTCACTTTTCAGAGGTCTACCCTGTGTGCAGACATGGAGAAGACACTTAGAATGTTAAAGTCAGCATGTTAAGTAGTTTTCTTCAAATACTGTAACTAGCACCCAGTTTACTTTCTTCACAGTCCTTTTCATAATCTATTTAATTTTAGTCCTTTTTAATTGTCTGGTACACCTGTAACACCTAAACTCCAAGAGAGAAGGAGCTTCATCTTATTTCCAGTGCCTAGCACATAATGGTTTCTCAATGGAACTGATTCCAAGATTGGCCTCATGTAGGAATGGATCTGTTGTTATAATCACTTTTCCGAAATCTTTACTATCAATACGGAGTCCTTTCCTCTCACATTCCACAGGAAGCTGGACTTCTTAATGGATTAAACATGGATACGTTTGAAGTTTCCTTGACTGATTTCAATTGAATTAAAATAATTATTTTGTACAGGAAAAAGTTTCAAAATTTTTACATTTTTCAGAACATAACCACCTTTTCTTTCTCTACTTTCTTCCCTTCAAAACAAACTTTGCAACGTTGGGGTGAGTTAAATAATCAGAAAACTAGCCCCAAAATAAGCTCTCAATGACATGAAACACATTTTTGGCTCCTTTTTAATAAAAATCCTATATAGAGTACATTAATGTTTTCTTTTAGAAATTACGTTGACAACTTAATCCCTAATTTGAGGCATCCATATAATTGGTTTACAGAAAAGTTCTTCGGCAAAATATTTAACACAAGATATATATGAGATGCTGAGATCTGGGTAATATACCTTACTTGAAAGGCATGAATAGTTTTAAAACACTGTAGCATAATCACACTTAAGGCCATAGTTACTTTGTTCCCAAATCCCTGCAATTCTATTTGAGGGGAGTTCTAAAGGGCCTGTGTCTTCTCCTGTGTCCACAACTGTAGACGTACACTGATGGCCCTCAATCCTGCTCTCCAAACTTCAAATAACGGGCCAGAGACAAGGCTCGGGACTTGGAAAAGTCCTAGAAATTCCCTGCCTCAAAAGCAGTTTCAGAGTTTCACATTTTCCTAAGGAAGACAGAGCTGAGTAGACATGCCAAAGTCTTCCAAATCCTGCTGCTTGTTTTGAGTTATGGCTACACTGGCTGTGTACCCCTTGAGTTTGTATCTCCACATACTTGAATTAAATCCTGTAGTTCCTCTTTGGTTCTAGCATCTGTGACCTCTTCACAGAGTCTATATGCCACGGCTGTTTTACCAATTTCTGAAATAACGTTAACAAGGATCAATTCAGAAGTTTTCTTGTTCTAAAACTTCCTGTATACAATGGTAGCACCCAATAATTAGACATTCTTTTGATTTCTAAAAGCAGAAAATAAGAGCATTTTCCTAGAAGTTCCCTCATCTGACACTCCAGTTTTTATCATAATTATTTGTGAAAAAATAGATAAGAAGTATCAACTTTGGTTCAAAAACCTTTATGATCTTAGAAATAAGAACTAAGGAATAATGACATAGAAATTAAAAGCTGTGGAAACAAAAATGTTCAATCACAATACAATGAAATAGGAAGGCATTAGGTGGGGGTCAAAATGAGTTCAAACGTGGAGAGATACCACTGGACTATAATAGATACTTCATATTAGAAGCAAGGCAAGTGCCTACTCCTTGGGACCAAAATTCTACCAGATACAATGAACAAAGCTTTGGAGACAGAGACAGAGAGAGACAGCATTTGAACACTCTACTGGCAGAGACTGGCCCATGTACCTTTTGGACAATACAGCTTTCCTCAAGGCAAGCTAGAGCCACCAGGCTTTTTGGTCTAAGGAGTTTGGAGTACATATAAGGAATACCTTGGCATATTAGGGACAAACAACCCAGACATTTAGTTTGGTTCTTAAAGGTTGTTACCCAGAGTTGACAGCTGATGGAGATTCTGCCTGATGACCAGGGAAGTCAAACTTCACTGGAAGGACTGCCCAGGCTGGAAGGCCAAGACCAATCCAGGGTCAACTCTTACAAGCAAATAAGGTCTCTGACAACTTAGCTCGGATTTTCTCTAAGCCTGAAGGGCTGTGAAGCAGGGGAGCAATTCTGTTCCGGGAATCTACTGATCATAAAGTTTCCTTTGGGCACAGCCTGTGACATTCTCACCGCTGTATAACTCGATAGGGAACACAATCAACACTATTCAATAGCATGACCACTTTCAAGGCCCACAAAAACGTAGCCAATTATTATATAAGAAACATATTCACCCAATATATCAGAAATGAAAACTGAAATTAAACTGATTTCAAAAACATAATCTAATAAACTCTTCAACAAGAAAAAAACGATAATAATCATAGTCAATATATTTTCTCTGCTTACTATGTTTCAGGCAAAGTTCTAAGCTTTCTACATTCATCATCTCATTTACTCTTACAATATCCTCCATTAGGTGATAAGCTGTATTACTAATCCTATTTGCAGATAAAGAAATTGCAGCTTAGACATATTAAATACCTTCAAATGTCTCTGGCTAGAAAAACCTAAAATTGCAACAACAACAACAACAACAAAATCTAAGAGACAAAGTTAGCACTCAAACACAGGTGTCCAAGGCTTATAATCACTACACTATTCTGTAAGATAAGCAAGCAATTGGGGAAGAACTGGATCAAACACTTTCTGTATGAACTGTGGCAAGTCACTCTACATCTAAACACTGGGGACAATAATATTTGCTGTCATTTTTCTCATAAATGCCACAAAGAACAAATTTAAGACTGCTGATGTGAAAGCATCTGGTGAATGAAAGAATATGTAATGTTTTAGATAACCATTAGTTTCATCCAATTAACTTTACAAGTAACTTTATTTGCTCACTGAAACTGAACTACTTCAAGGACAATCAAAAAGGTCATACCTAAAGCCACAATCAGCAGTTTCTGGAATGCATCTGTCATAGCCTTCTGAAGAGCAAGCTTCTGGGTTACCTTCCTTTCCATAGGGAATGATAATGACCCTAAATCCAACCAAAACAGATGAATTTAAAATGCCTGTCTGAATAACTGATTTCTAGGTTATGTGTGTAAAACTAAAAATGCATCTGTGATTCTTAGATCATTATCTTAGTGATTAAGGGCAGGCACAACACTGGGGTACGGGTGAATGTCTCTGTTGTAGGTATACCCTGGCATGGCACATTTTAACTGCTCAGATCTATTCTGGAAGTTCCTAAAATACTCGATGGGAAATGCAAACCAAGAACGTGGCACAAATCTCATACTACTCACAGATTTCAAATGGACAAGCTGAGGCTGCACTGCTACAGACCCTGCTCTCCTGTGCGTAAAGGGCTGGATTCATACAGTGAGATAGATTTGGTGGTAGTGCAGATGATCTGGCCTCTCCTCAACCATCACCCACTCAGGTGGATGGTGGAGCCTCCTCCACGCCATTCGCTAACAGCTCTGCCTCTGAGTTAAAACCCTAAGCCCAAGTGCCATGGATTCTAGGAAAAAACTCAGTACCAATTGGAATCCCCTTTCTAGGGATCTACATTAACTTTTTTCTGCTCACGCCCTTCTATAGGAGGCAAAGGACTGAATGTTTACACAAGAGTTTATTTCAATCTTTAGACAATGATTTTGTTGGGATAACTGAAGGCCAGAAGACATCTGTATTTGAAAGAATATTTTAGCACATAACAAATTATTAACAACAACAACAACAAAAACTAACTAATTTTCCATCCTCCTAAGCTTCTTGGCAGGCGGTCAGTTCTAAAATTCTAAAGTTTAAGGTGCTGTCAGGTATTGCCTAAGATAAAAACCTATATTGTCAGGCAGAAAAAATCTGCCCAGGGCTTTAGTGGCTTAGAAAAGTGATGATGTATCTGAAAAGGTGAGTTTCAGAAAGAAAGGAAAAAAGAGAAATCCCACTCCCTCACCTCCCCACACACAAACATACTGGAAAACAGACCTTCCTCCAACTTATCCAAAGGTTCCTCAGCCATGACAACTCCGGGACTCCTGCACTCATGGGAGGGCAACACCAGCTCGAAAGCACAGAAGAACTTCAGGCTTTGCTTCTGAATTGGTGTCACAATATCTTCATTTTCCCTTTCTTCAAGGTTAGAAAGATCCTGAAGCTGTTAGGATTATGAATTAAACGCTAGACTTCAAAATATCCTGTTGTTAGAAATAAAAACGAAACTCCAGCAATCCCAGGTAATAGTTTAGGTATGCAATAGCTTCAAAATCAAGTTGAGACTTGCAAATGAATGACTAGATATGGACAACTATTTTTTATTATATACCATACAAATACTGGAGAAAATTATGGACACCGCCATCCAAGTCATTGAGATTATCACTAATTCTAGGTGGCAGGCCAATGCTCACGTACTTCCATGTGGAAGGCTCTCACATCTCCTCCTCATAGTCCTGTTCTATTCTTCTCTCTAAAGTCTAGGAGTTCAATGTTGAAATGAGTCTGGTTAGTCAAAGAAAATCTACAGAGTTTACCTTGATGATCCTTTTTGACCACCCATTGAAACCAAAGTAGTGATTTGCCAATTCTTGGCATCTGGAGCTGTTTAGGGCCAGCGTATTATGTTGAACCGCCTTATGTCTGGTGCCAAGACGAACATAAAGACATAAAAGTCCTAAAAATATCACAATCCTACATAGAGACTTGTTTTGGATATACCTGAGATTTATCGACACCAATTTCATAGAGTGGTTGTGAAGATTAAGTAGGACATTTTAAGCAATGAGCTCACAGTCAGCCCTAAATAAATGTTATTTATTATTTTTAAGTCAGTACTTTTCTGCATCATTTCCAGGGCCCCTGATTAACCGGAAGGTTCCCTGACCTCTGGTGGTGAAAGTGATGATGAAAACAACCAAGGAAGCCCAGCAGAGGCCTATTATGGAGCTGGGGGTAAGCAAAGGAAGTGAACTGTTTTACTCCTCTCATCCTGTAGCTCCTGCTTGAAAATATGACCTGAAGGAGGAGGTAAGATGGACCTGACACTGAATCAGGACCTTAATCTGTAGCACCCCCTCCCCAAGTTACTAACCCCTGTTAGAAGAGGGAATACCTATACCTCTATAAATGTAAATAAAGCAACCAAAAGAATTAGGGGTTCATCTGCATTAACAAGCTTCTTTGAGAGTGCAAATATTTCCAGTCGTAACTCTCTAAATAACTTACATATTACTGTGGATTTTTTACATCACTAGTTCTTTCTTAAATATCTATTTCCACTTTGAACAGGGTGTAGTATATAAATATAGTCATAAAACTTCAAATAATACAAATAAAGTCAAAGCATTGTTAATTCTTTATTGATTGGTTTGTGCATCTTCCTCTGTCACTAGTTTATGAGCTCCTTAAGTGCTTGAAGGAACCATATATTATTCTTTCCTTGTTACCAGAAGCAAGCATAGATCTTGGCATATAATAGAGGAGTGATGGTCTGTTGACTGAGTGAATGAATGAGTACATAAGAAAATGAAATTACTTTCTCCAACTGAAGCTGCCTGCTGGGAAGGAGAAATGAAGACTAATTTTTAAATGTTGAGTGTCGCATGAGAGGCTAGGCCCTGTACGGTGAGTCATAATGGAGCTGTCCTGGACAATTAGGAAGCTTCAGAAGGGCTCTGAGCCCCTGGTAGTAGAGACAGTTGACATCTGGGATAACCTTGCCACAGTTCTTGCTGGCAAACATCTCCCTTCGTGCTACTGAGAAAAACTCAGATACATTAGGCCTTTCCTTCATTTTATTTTAAGATGTTATTCACTTTTCTGTATTTATAAAAATACAGGGGAAAAAAGATAAGAATTATGTATACATGCCAATGGATAAAGGAACACATAATTGGAACTTCCCTGCTGGTGCAGTGGTTAAGACTCTGTGCTCCCAATGCAGGGAGCCCGGGTTCGATCCCTGGTCAGGGAACTAGGTCTCACATGCATGTATCAACTAAGAGTTCACACGCCACACTTAAGGAACCTGCGAGCCGCGACTAAAGGAGCCTGCCTGCTGCAACTGGGGAGCCCTTGAGCCGCAACTAAGGAGCCAACCGGCTGCAACTAAGACCCGGTGCAACCAAATAAATAAATAATTAAAATTTAAAAAGAACACATAATTAAAGTAGGTAACAATATCGGGGGTGTGGGTAGTAAACTAGGCTCTGCATTAACAAAAGAAATCTAGGGCTTCCCTGGTGGCACGGTGTTTGAGAGTCCGCCTGCCAATGCAGGGGACACGGGTTCGTGTCCCGGTTCAGGAAGATCCCACATGCTGCAGAGTGGCTGGGCCCATGAGCCATGGCTGCTGTGCCTGCTCGTCCGGAGTCTGTGCTGCACAACGGGAGAGGCCACAACAGTGAGGGGCCCGCGTACCGCAAAAAAAAAAAACAAAAAAAACCAGAAGGTGCAAAACTGTTTCCTATCCCAGACTCCTATCTTCCGTCTTACAATACTGTAACTGACACTGCAGAGAATCAAAGTCCACACCGTGTAGGATTTTTCCCACCAGTACAAAACACTGGCTCAAGGGCAAGTTCGAAGTGGCTATTAATTCAGTTCAGCAAACATTTCCTGAGGCCAGGCCCTGTGTTAGCAGCACTAAACTCAAAGAGGAAGCATGCCATCACTGCTTTCAAGAAACTCAGATTCTAGCAAGACAGGCAAAGCACAAATGAAAAATAACAAGAAATACCTTCCATCTGCCGAAAGGCATGAGCTGCCCTCAAAAGAAGAACACAAGTTCACTGTGCAGAGATGATAGGGAGAGCACAGGGGAGTTTATCAGAGAGAATGCACAAGAAGTCACCAAGACAAGAAAAAGCACATGATACACTCCAGACGTGTCAGAGAAGGAGGGATAGGAGCTATGAATGCCCTCCAATGCCACAAGAAGTGAGGGCTTTATTCCATAGCAATGGAGCATGATGGGAGGTGTTTAAATAAAGAAGGAACCTATCGGGCAGTGCAGTTGTTGGGAATCCGCGCTTCCTCCACGGCGGAAAGTGTCGGGGGCAGGGTTTGATCCCTGGTCGGGGAACTAAGATCCCGCAGGCGGCATGGTGTGGTCAAAAAAAAAAAAAAAAAAAGAAGGAACCTATCATGTAGAAGTCCTGTGAACAACTGGTGGTAAGCAGGCATTGCCATTAATAACACACCACTAAGCAGTCCAAGTAATAGAGATTGAGAATTCAAGCGCAGCCTCTCCTGAGCTATACCACTCATAATGCAGGGAGCAGCAATCCTGGGCAAAGAAGACCTAAGATCCTCTGACCTGACAGTCACAACATTGCTCCAGCGGACCACGCTTGCAGACCTCCCACCACCATCTCTGTTGGTTCCGAGACTGCTCTTCTTGCCTGTTCCCACCCTCGCTCACTCTCCCCACTTTCTACCTCACCAAACGGCCCCAAGGTACAGGTCTCCTCCATCCTTCCATAGCTCAATTTATGCCACTTCGCTCTTAAGAAAAACCCACGTTAGCGCCTGTTTTCCCAACCAAAAGAAATCCAAAGAGGTATCTATTTTCACAAAAAAGGGGGGGAAATGAGAACAGTGCCCGGCATGTGTTGTGCAGCAGCCCGTACAGAGGCAATTCGCACTGTGGGCTGCAAAAGCGGGTGCAAGGGGCACCACCCAGCTCCTTCCTGGGAACCACACTCAGCACCTCAGCATCAAGCCACCATAGCTTTGAACTGTCACTGAGCTTCTGTACTTTAGCTCAATTTATTTTGTGCTTCCGTTGGCAAGATGTGTCCTATGGTCACTGCTTCTTCACTTTATGCCACTTCGGCTTATGAAAGGTTTCATGGGAACGCTCTGCTTTCAGTCATTGGGGGAAACCCATACTTATAGTCCTCCCGCCTCCCTACAGGCTACGCATCCACTCTCGGCCTGGCCTTTCCAGCTTTGAAAAGACAACCTGGCTCCGCCCTCTACCGCCTATATATTGCAGTGAAAGATGAGGGGAGAAGCTGACAGGCAGACAAAAGGCAGCAGCAGTGAGTGAGGCCTGACGACAGACAACGGAAGAGTTCCAGGCCCCTTCAACTTTTGAGATGTTTGGTATAATAAAAAATGTAGAAACACCTAAGGGATGGGATGAGAAAGAGCTCAAAATGGACTTCAGTATTTGTTAGCATTTGTTAAATATGGGTGGTACATACACGGGGTACAATGTAATATTCTCCACTTTTCTCAGTATGAAATTTTTAATTAAAAAATACCAAAACACGGTTTTAAAAATTACAGGATATTTAAAATGTTTATACATTTGACAAGTTAATACAACACAAAAAAAATGAAATCTAATTGTGTAATTCACAAGGTAATCCAACAAATATTTAGAGTATTGTATCCTCAGACATTACATGGCCTCCCTTTAAACTTCCTCAGCTCTCCCTCAGTGGGCTGTAATTCCCAGTTTACTTTAAGGGAACTTCAATATTTAAGTTATGGTTGATGTTTATGTCCCTTATACAAACATGCATTAATTTGAGGAAATCAATTATCAAACAAACATCAAAAGTAATCATTTCTACATTAGTAATGTGACTTTGCCCATTAGAGATCAGAATGGCATTACAAGATCATCAGTCACTTATTCTATAGGCCAGAGTTGATGTTATTGACATTTTGGGCTGAACAATTCTTTGTCGCGGAAGGCTGTCCTGTGCCTCATAAATGTTTCAGCAGCATCCCGGCCTCTGACCACTAGGTGCCAGGAGCGCGTCTCCTGACTTACGACAACTAAAGATGTCTGTCTCCAGACATCAGCAAATGTCCCCTGGGGGGGCAAAATCATTCCTGGTTGACACCTACTGATATAAACAAGCATATAGTGTTTGCTTGCCAAATAACAGCAACAGAAGATGGATAAATCCATGGATTCCAAAGGTCCTAGAATTAGCAAATCTTCTCTATAAAACTCCTAGCCCACATCTAGAAAATATTACAAAAGGAAGCAAAATGAAAAGAAAAACTAACAACACATGAGCTAAAATCTTTACTAGGGACAGAACACAGCATAGTGATCCAAAGCACAGACTTGGAGCCAGAGGACTTACATTCAGAACTCACCAGCTGTCACTCACCAACTGTGTCACTCACCAGCTGTGTGACCTGGAGCAAATGACTTAGCCTCAAGTATCTCAACTTGCTCACCTCTAAAATGGCAAGGAGACAACTAATACCTACCTCCTATGGTTATTTATTTTCACTTAAGAATTAAGCGAAATAATACGTGTAAAGTGCTTAAAAGAATGCCTGGCATACAGTGAGTGCTCAGTAAGTGTTAGCTAGTGTTATTTCACTAAAATTCCATATTTTCAATTTATACAAAGTGGAAATCACTTTACAGATTTCAACATACAACACTGTATTTATAGAAAATAAAATATCATGCTATGTAACTACTTTATCTACTTGACAGAGGAATTATTTTCACCCATTTTCAACATCTCGGTAAACTAATAATGGTTATGATTATGCAATCATAATAATGATTATGCTCTCCAATAGCCACCGGAGAAACAAGTGTACTTGTACATCGCTGACAAAGACAAGCTAACCCCTAAAACTGGCTCTGAGGGGAGATCACAAAGCCTACCATCAACATTAATCACCAAACATATTAGCCAGGGATATCTCAATAAAAGTAACACAGAAGTAGAGATTAGGGACAGAATTACTAACTCCGGGAGCTATGGGGGGAAGTGACTTAATTTCAAGAGTTAATGTCTCTGATATGTAGGCTCAGGTGCCCACCTCAGCACTGGATACGAAGATGCCTACCACAATTAATCAGGTCCCAACAGTTCATTTCTAACTGCGGTCTCCCTGAACCTCACTGTGGGTACTTCTGTAGCGTAGCTCTCCATACAAGGCAGGTCTCTGGTAACTCTCTTCTCTGCTTCTTCAGAAAACAGCATGACCTGGCTACACATACTCCTGAAGAAGTTCAAGCGTCTTCTTGAAAAACATAAAATAGAAACTGCCAGCCGAAGTCAAAGTGAGACAATGTCTCAAGCCACACTAAAATGGACTATAAAAAATACAGAGATCTAGAAACTACCTCTATACGACGCCAGCACCAGACACACATCACCGTGTAGCCGACACTCTTGGCCAGGATACACGGATACACCCGTGTCTACAGCATGCAACCCTGCCACATAGCAGACAGACACTGACCAAGCTGGGTCTTGTACAGCCTCTGCCATGGGGACAGAAAGGCCCAGAGAAGGGAGCTGAGTCGCTTAAACCCACCAGTGTGGGAAGAAGCACCACGTCCACCCATTGAGAAGGCCACCCCTATTTGCCTTGACTCTTTCTCTTCCTGTTAAAAATTATCCAACTTTCACCAAAAGAATACACAACACTAACTTTCTGCAAACGCCTGCCCCTGTGGGGAACGCACTCCTGGAGGATGTAACTTCACAGACAAAAAAGCTGGAATCAGTAACCAAGGTTCTAATTCAAATCCGGTCTAATTCAAATCCATTAACCCCTGTGATCCGTTGCCGATCTACAAAAAGAGCCTAACAGCACATTAGTCGTTTGACCAGCCAGCGTCCATCCCTTTTTCTGGTAATAAAAACCCACAAATTCCCTCAGAGTAGGCACCTCTCCCCGCCTCTCAGTCAGCGTGGCTCTGGTGGGATCGACTCCGCCAAAGAGCCACGGGTGCCACGTGACCAGAACTGGCCAATCCCAGTCTCACAGCCTCAAACAGCGATTGGCTCCAGGTCAGACATGTGACCCCATAAGAGCCAATGAGACATCATGAGACTTTTGCTGAGGCTTCTGGGAAAGAGACAGGCGCTCTTTCCGGCTGAATCTAAACGCTGACAGGCTACAGGGGGTGAATATGCTACAGCCGATTTTCTAACATACAGTTCCTACAACTGAAGTCCATACAGGAAAAGGCAGAGTTGACTCGTGGGGAGAACCTGAGTCCTGATGACTTTACTTGAGCCCTGAATCCAGCTAGCTCTGCCTGACTTTGCAGTTAGGTGAGCCTAACTCAAATTTCTTTCCAGCTTAAGCCAATTTAGGTTGATATTTCAGGCAGCTGAAGCGAACTGATGTATATGTGTATATCTGATTAGTACCTCACAGGATGTGAAAAATGGAATGAACTGATACCTGTCTTGTAAAACAGTGTATATATACATGATTATTAAAAACACTGGTCACAGGTATTGATTAATAATAACAAGTGCAAAGAGAAAAAAGTGGGCATTGGAGAGAAATGACTTAGTGTGATATGTGCTTATTCTGACTCTTGAAAATATTCCAAAACATTTGTTTAAACAATTTTATTATAAAGCTATTTCAGCAATAATAATAAGAATAATAACAAGAGCCATTTGCTGAATGCTTACTGTGGGCCAGAGGCCGTTGAAATGACTATATTATGTAATCTGCTTGAGTCCTCATAATGACCTTACAAGGTGGATGTTATTATTATCATTCCCACTAACAGATAAGGAAACTGAAGCACAGACAAGTTAAGTTACTCACCCACAGTTACACTGTAAATAAAAGGCAGGATTCAAATGCAGACATTCTGATGCAGCTCGTGCTTTTAGCCATGACACTGAATCTGAACCTACACTCAGAGTTCGAATACTGTTCCAGTGAAGCAGAAACTCAAACTCAGGCACTCCCAAAAGCATCAAATGTGAATGTAATATACCACTATTTTAACCCTGGAAGAGTCTTAAGGACTAATTCCTACATAGTTCTGCATTATGAAAGTATACATATTTAACCACATTAGTGATTATAATTTTTTTAAAAAGTGTGAAAACCCTCACAAACCTCAACCAATTGCATCCTTTGGTTAAACAAAAGTCCTAGATGTTCCCAAGACTAAGAGGTATATTAATTAGTACTACCTTTCCAGAAAATAACATTTGCACCTTCCACAAAGTCAACTTTATGAGGACATTCCCATCACTAAATTACTTTTCACCACTTTTATAGAACAGAAACTTATTTAAAAACCTACCCATCTTAGTATAATATAAAAAAGAAAAAAATTTATGAACTGGACTTTCTCAAAATTAAACCTTTTTCCTCTTTGAAAGACACTATTATGTTAGAAGGATACGAAGCCAAGCTAAAGACTGAGAAAAAAACAACGGCAAATAACATACCTGAAAAAGGATTTGTATCCAAATATATAAAGAATTCTCAAAACTCAACAATAAGAAAACAACCCAATTAAAAGCTAGGCAAAAGATTTCAACGGCACTCCACTAAGAGGATCTAATGATGGCAAATAAGCACATGAAAAGATGTCCAATGGCATTAGTCCTCAGAGAAATGCAAATTAAAACCATGATAAGATATTACCACATAACTATTAGAATGGCTAAATTAAAATCACTGATAGTGTCAGTGATGTGGAATAGGTGGAATTCTCGTACATTGCTAGTGGGAGAATACAAAATGGTACAGACACTCTGGAAAAAGGGTTGACAGTTTCTTATAAAGTTAAAAATATACTCACTATATCACCCAGCAATCCCCTCTCCCCAGAGACAGCTACCCTAGAGATAGAGAAATGAAAACTATGTTTGCACAAAAGTCTGTACACAAATGTTTACAGCAGCTCTATTCCTAAATGTTAAAAATTGGAAACAACGCAAATGTCCTTTAATGAGTGACAATGGAAAACTACTCAGTAATAAAAAGGAATAAACTTTCAATACATGCCATAACTTAGATGAATCTCAAAGACACAGTAAAAGAACCCAGTCTCAAAAGCTTACATGTATGATTCCACTTATAGGACATTCTCAAAAAGACAAAACCATAGGGATGGAGAAAAGGTCAGTGGTTGCAGAGGTTATAGGATGGGGACAGTTAACTATAAAAGGATAGCATCAGGGAATTCTGGGGGGTGATAATATTATTCTGTATTCTGATTGTAGTGATGGTTGCACAAACTACACGTGTTAAATTAACAGGATAAAAGAAAAAAGTTAGTTTTACTGTATGATAATTTTAAGAATAAAATTTTAAAATTATTTTTAAATATGAATCTCAATGTCAAAATGGACACGGTTTTTAAAAACTAGAAAGAAATAAAGAAGGATACGTTTGTTAATAAAAGGAAAACCTGGGCTTCCATGGTGGCGCAGTGGTTGAGTGTCTGCCTGCCAATGGGGGGGACACGGGTTCGAGACCTGGAATGGGAGGATCCCACATGCCACGGGGCAACTGGGCCCGTGAGCCACAACTACTGAGCCTGCGCGTCTAGAGCCTGTGCTCCGCAACAAGAGGGGCCACGGCAGTGAGAGGCCCACGCACCACGATGAGGAGTGGCCCTCGCTCGCCACAACTAGAGAAGGCCCTTGCACAGAAACGAAGACCCAACACAGCCAAAAATAAATAATAAATAAATAAAAATAAATACATTTAAAAGGAAAACCTATACATTTCCCTTTCTGCAAATGTAGGTTTTCGAGGCAAGAGTAGAGCCTCAGAAAGAATGTCTGCAAACAGAACAATCACTAGTTCACTAAGTACAAAATGTAGGATACTTTTGAAGAATCCCATCACAGCTAGATAATTGGTCCAGGACCAAAAGTAAATCCTGGAAGAAAAATGAAATGAACAGTGTACCACAGAGGTGATAGGCAGACTGGCCTGGACTAAGACATGTTCAGTAATAGATAATAAGGGTGGTGATTTGTAGGCATCATTCTCATCCCACTGTGGACTTCGTTCTGCGACAGTATAAGAATACCACCAGATCATCTTGAAATCAAGTCATGAAATGTACTTTTATATTTTTAAAAATCAATTATTGTCCTTAAATTAACTATTCTTATTAACTCAATCAGGGTCCTCTTTTACTGCTAAAACATTAAATCTTATCTGATTAGAGACAGACTTCAAAAAATAAAAATAAACTGTGATCAAATAGGAAAAAACAGTAGTAACTAAAATTTCTTCAATCTAAACTGAAGATGATTTCTGTATCTCTGTCTTTTACATTTATCTCCATTAGTGGAAAAAAATGATGTACCTCATAATTAACTTGGCAGGAATGAATCAAACTGCATTTGTAAAGGTTTCAGAAGACCAATGAGCTGTGCTAAACAGTACCACTATCCACCTAAGCAGAAATTAGTATACATAAGTTTCTTTACATAACTAACAAAACAAAAATTTAAACAAAAGAAGAGCTACTAGAAAAATATTAGAGATTCATTTTTTAAGTCAGTAATTTGCCTCATACATTATGATTTTTCCTGTGGAGACCCAATTATTACCCTGGAAACAAGACCACGTTAGAAAGTAAATGCATTGTGACAAAAGAAAGAAAAGGCAGATTGATACATTATTAAAATAACTCACAGGCCATACCCTGAGGATTAAGGAAGCCATGGCAGAGCAGGCCCCCTTCTCCTCAATGGACAGCACAGCTGTGGGGAAGACACTGCAGCTAGCAAAAGCGTGTCACACTTCCTCAGGGAGGAAGCAAGTTACAGACCACTCTGGAGAGGGCGCCCATAAACTGACGGCCACGCTCATTACCCAACGTCCAGGCCACCCACAGGCTGACTGCAACCCAACTTTCCCACCATTCCCACAAAGGCCCCAGTAAACGTCAGGCATCTGAGGCTCTGCCAATGCCCTTCCCTCTACCCAAATATCCTTTCCCTCCTCTCTCCGGATCTCAATCCTGCCCAGCTCTAAATGAACAATTCAAGGCCTACTTCCCTAAGAATGCCTCTCTCAAAACCAAAATTACTTCCTAGAGAATGACCTGCCTCTTACTCATCCATTATCTTGGATTAAATACATCATGTAAGATGCCTTATCTGACCAACACAACTATTTTAGAAATAGGAGTCATGTTTTATACCAACTATGACATGACATGACAACCAATCAGCTCACTAAAACCATTTAATAAATACTCTAATTGAATTTCCCAAAGAGTTGACCTAAAATAACCTAAATGCTAAGCATTTCAAGAACTGTCCTGAACCAAATTCACTTCTCATTTGAATGCCAATGTCATAGACAGGGATGTTGTATTGTCTTTAAATGTACTTGCCTTTATTCAAAACTAGAATCTCTGATGAATCTATGGGACACACATGTAAAATAGTCTGCAAAGTAAAAAAGCTTTATTTATTGTACTGTGCTTAATATTCAGCCAGACTTGCATTTTTCTCTAAAAGTTATAAAATTACTGAGTATGCAAGAAGCATTAAAAGAGAGACTAAGTCTATTGAGAAGAAAACTGGAAGCGAAGGTCATCAATCATTTTCTACTTTCAATAATCTCTTTCATAAAGAGGTAAATTCTCCTAAATTCCAGAATGAATAGAATTCAATACCGCAGAGTAAAATGCTTGAAATACATAAAATAAACATCTTGATGGACCTTCCACCATCTCTTTTAGTAAGTTAAATTATAAAAAAGAACCCTAAATTTAAGAAAAGTTATATCAAGAGCTAAAATTGAGATTTTTTTTCCATCTATTACTTTGATTATCCTGACCCATTTTTGAGAACTGTCAGCATTCTGGATCAATAATTCCAAATTATTTCTTGAAGAGAGTGAGATTCCTCCCAAGTCATTTAACATGCTTACTAATCAATAAAGATATGAAAAAACAAAAAAAACCATATTTATGAAGCAAGCAAATTATATTAAAAGACTGACTTTGAGAAAAGTTTGCTGCTTGCCAAGAAAATTTTATTATTATAATATTTTCTGTCATTTGTATTTCTGCATTTTCCCTTCCAGATTATCTGTGTAGCCTTGTAAACACATCATAATCCAAAGCAGTGGAGATTTATAAATAAAATATAAATGAACGCAAGAGAGCCAACTGCATAATTAAAACAAAACTGTACCGGACTTCCCTGGTGGCACAGTGGTTGAGAGATCGCCTGCCGATGCAGGGGACACGGGTTCGTGCCCCGGTCCAGGAAGATGCCACATGCCGCGGAGTGGCTAGTCCCGTGAGCCATGGCGGCTGAGCCTGCGCATCCGGAGACTGTTCTCCGCAACGGGAGAGGCCACAACAGTGAGAGGCCCGCATACAGAAAAAAAAAAAAAAAAAAAATCATACCAACACCACGACAACCATCATCCCAAGCAGATTACAAAATAGCAAGCAGATTATAAAATAATAGTCTACAAGCATACTTTTTAAAATATAAATCTATATGTACTGAATATCTTATATAAAAAGCCAAGAGAGAGAGATGAAACAAAATATGAAAAGTAAATATCTCCTTCCCCAAAACCCTAACTCCATTCCAGTCATGAGGAGAACATCACACAAACCCAAGTTGAGGGACAGTCTATGAAATACATGAACCAGGACTCTTCAAAATTGTCACTAAAAAAAGGAACGTCTGGGACGTTCCTGGTGGTGCAGTGTTTAAGAATCCATCTGCCAATGCAGGGGACATGTGTTCCAGCCCTGGTCCGAGAATATCCTGATTGCCGCAGAGCAACTAAGCCCGTACATCACAACTACTGAGCCTGCGCTCTAGAGCCCGCGAGCCACAACTACTGAGGCCACACGCTGCAACTACTGAAGCCTGCGCACTCTAGGGCCTGTGTGCCACAACTACTGAGCCCAGGTGCTGCAATTGCTGACGCCTGCGCACTTAGAGCCCATGCTCCGCAACAAGAGAAGCCACCACAATGAAATTCCGTGCACCACAATAAAGAGTAGCCCCCACTTGCCACAACTAGAGAAAACCCGCACGCAGCAACAAAGACCCAACACAGCCAAAAATAAACAATAATAAAAATAAATAAATAAAGGCATCATCACATAAAAACAAATAAGGAAATAATTTTTTATAAAAGAATAATTGGTGGGGCAGTGGTTGAGAATCCTCCTGCCAGTGCAGGGGACACGGGTTTGAGCCCTGGTCCGGGATGATCCAACATGCTGCAGAGCAACTAAGCCCATGCGCCACAACTGCTGAAGCCCCCACGCCTAGACCCCGTGCTCCACAACAAGCGAAGCCACCAGAGTGAGAAGCGCGTGCACTGCAATGAAGAGTAGCCCCTGCTCGCCGCAACTAGAGAAAGCCCACACACAGCAACGAAGACCCAACGCAGCCAAAAATGAATAAATTAAATAAATTAATTTAAAAAAAAGAAATTAAGAGTCAAAAACAAACTAAAGAAATAAAATATATTTTGGGAAGAAATAGGAAAAATTATACATGGACTTGATATCTGATAGTATAACTATTAGTATAACTGAATTATCTTCTTAGGTGTGATAATGGTATTATGTTTATGAAGAAATATGTCCTCATTCTTAGGAGACACATGATGAAGTATGAATGAAATGCCATCTAAGATTTCTGCCACTTACTTTCAGCTGGCTCAGGGAAAAAAAATTCTATCTATTTGACAGAGAAAGAGAGACAAGGCAATTTATGACATAACACTAACAATTGGGTATTGATTGTACTATTCTTACAACTTTGCTGTAGGCGTAAAGATTTTCATCATATAAATTAAACTAATGTTTTCTTTAACTTAAAAAAGATTCAAAACCCAAACTAATCCAGAAGTTATAATCTTCTCATAAATATAAAATATATTTTATTTTATGCTGCTTAACTCATCTCCTCCAAATTAAAAACAAAAAATTGAAAAGGGGTGACTTATTTTACATAGTAAGGAATTATAGCTAACATCCAGGAGTAATATTTAGGTTTCCTTCAAATTGATATTGAATACAGTCTTTTTAATCATCTGAGCAGTTTATATGTTGGGCTCATTAATTGCTAACTTACCTAGTTTTTTTAAATAAAAATGTTTATTTGAATACAATTACCTTACCCCTTACAGAAGCTGGAAAGAAGACTAAATAACCCAGAAGACACAGTTGGAAACTGTAAAGAAGTATAAGAAAGAGAGTCACTGGCAGAAGAGAAGAGCAGATCTCTTGCAAAGCTGCATTCCATGAACCCTGCCTGGGTCAGACATAGTTCATCTTGAGCCGAAGATCCAGTAGAGACCCATCTGCCCAAAATGCCTTTCTCCAACTGAGAAAGAAGTGAAAATGCTAAGACATATGAGAACATTCATTGCTGTCTACAGCTAATTGAATCAGAAATCTTTAATACCATTTCTAGTCCTGAAATTCTATTATTCTGCATAAAACACCTTTAAAAACAAGTATATATTATCATTTCACACCCATTAGGATGGCCACTATCAAAAAAATAGAAAATAACTGTTTGAGAGGGTGTGGAGAAATTGGAACCCTTTTACATTTCTGGTGGACATCAAACGGTGCTACTGCTATGGAATACAATATGGGGATTCCTCAAAAAATTAAACACAGAATTACCATATGATCCAACAATTCTTCTGGGTATTTCCAGAAAGAACTGAAAGTAGGGACCTGAACAGATATGTATACACCCAAATTCAGAGCAACATTATTCACAACAGCCAAAAGGTGGAAGCAACCTGAGTGTCTATCAAAAACTGGATGGATTTTAAAAAATGTGGTATTTACATACAATGGCATATTATTTAGCCTTAAAAAGGAAGAAAATGCTGCCACATGCTACAATATGGATGAACCTTGAAGACATGCTAAGTGAAATTAGCCAGTCACAAAAGGACAAATATTGTATCAGTGCACTTATATGAGGTACCTATGGTATGAATGGACCCTATTCAAATTCTTAGAAACAGAAAGTAGAATGATGTTTGCCAGGTGCTTGAGGTAGAGGGGGATGGAGGGTTAGTGTTTAATGAGAACAGACTTCAATTAGGGAAGATGATGGAGTTCTGGAGATGGATGGTGGTGACGGTTGTACAACAATGTGAATGCACTTAATGACACTGAATTGTATGCTAAAATGATGAAAATGGTAAATTTTATGTTATGTATATTTTAACAATATTCAAAAAAAAAAAAACCCACAGGTATGCAAGCCATAATACCCTCCTAACCCTCCTTAAAAGGAGTGAGGCCCTATCCTAATCCTGATGCAAACTTAAGGAATGCTCACTGCCCATTTCCCCATCTTCCCTGCCCAGGAAGGAGAACCACGAGCTGGCAGGGCAGAGCCAGAACCAGAGGCGGGAAATTGGTCCTGACGTTAGTCCCGCTGAAGAAACTCAGAAGAGCCACAACAGAGGGTAAGGCCCAAGAAGACGGACAGAGGCAGGCTAGGGAAGAGAAGGCAAAGGCAGAAGGAAGGAAATCCCTGAGAACATGAGCAGCTGATGACACTGGGAAGGGACACCACAGCTGTGAGGAAAAGGAGGATCAGACAACAGGGGAAATCAGAGAAGGGAACTGCCCCAAGGTAAGGAAAGAGAGTAGTAGGAGAAAAAAGAAGAATTGTAAGCAAGAAGGAGATTCATTCAAGAAGAGACTCTTCCCAAGTACCAGCAGGAAAATGACTTCGTTCCACTGAGGTGGCCATTTGTATCTAAAGAAACCAAGAAAGTTGGTGAAGCCTATAAAAAGTTAGGAAGAAAAATTCTTTTCTGTGTAAGAATACTAATATACCCCCATCCACAGAGAACTGTGTACTGCCATTGTTTTCATTTGTTTTTGTCTTTTTTTCTCCCACAAGAAGAGAACACTTACTTGTTTAGGAATAATTTCAATCAGGGCCTACCTTTTTTATTTGTACCAAACACTAGTACGCCATGAATGAGCTAAAGCGTTTTAATGGCACAGGGGTAAGAGTATAGGCTTGAAGCCAGCTCTGCCTGAATCTGAATCCTGGCATTGTGACCTGAGGCAATCTGCTTAAAAATCTGCTTTGATTTCCAAATCTGCAAAATGGGAATCATAACAGTGCTACACTTCAAGTCATTACTGCAAGAATTAAATAGGGTAAAATATGAAAGCACTCAGAACAGTGCATGGCCCACACTAATCACTATTAAGGTATTAGCTTCCTATTATACTCCAGACCTAGAACATGAGTTCCAGGAGAGCTGACATTTTGTCTGTTTTGTTCCCTGTTGAAGCCTCAGGTACCTCGCATAATTCTTTGTTGAATAATAAAAATGTATTGAATGCCAGTAACACAGAAGCCCAAAGGAATAGCACTACCTTTCTGTTATTACCAACAACTAAAATCTGCATAACACTTCAGGCTCACAGTTCACAGAGGGTTTTCTACACCTTATCTCAGGTGATTCTGTGACGCTGCCATTATTACCTCCGTCTCACAGACAAACGAAGGCTCAGAAGACGTAAGTGACTTGCCCAGGAATCCTGGCAATTAATGCTACTTCTGTTCACTCTACACCCCCACCCAGAAAGCTCAGAACATACCCTACTGAACTGTTCAATTCTCCTTAACTACAGATACCCAGAGTTCAAGTTCACCAAAACACTTTATCCAATTTGCTTCAATAGAATTGATGGAGAGGGAGGAAACAGATGAAACAACATTACTAACTATTAAAGTTGAACAACGGGTACAGTGGGATTGATTATACGCTTTCCACTTCTATACATCTGAAATTTTCCATAATAAAAAAATGTAATTAAAAAATAAACGCTTCACTCCCAACATAAGCTCTGCCATTTCCAACTTCCTATTGAGCACACCTGGGTGCGAGGAAAACACCACAGCAGAGAAGTTTCTCAGTCTGAGGCACTGAAGAGAGTGCTGCACTGGGAATCAGGAAGCTTCAGTCTTCACTCTGCTTTATCTAACGGTGAGACCTCACTGGTCCCTCAAGCTCCTCTGGGCCCCGAACTTCCTCATCTGTTCCTTCCAGGGTTAAGATTCTGATTTCACCTTTCTACTAGTTCCTTAAACTCAACACACAAAACCAAAATCGTCTCTTCTCTATTCTAAACCCCTAAGACCTGCTCTTCCTCCTGACTTCTGTATTCCTGCTGTCCCATTCTGCCAGCCATCCAACCACAAATACCTCAGCATCATCTCTGACTTAAGACACAGAACTGACTGTTCCTTCCCCTCCTACCTAATCAGTCACCACATCTCTCTGTTCAACCTCCAAAGTATCTCTTGACTCCACCACCTCCTTTCATTCCCAAGCACACCAACTCAGGCACTCATCATCCCTCACCTGGAGTAGTGCCATGAACCCGGCTGAAAACCCTGTCTCTAGTTTCTCCTCACTGACCATCCATCATATTCATTCTCCAAAACCCAGTCATGACCTCTCAACAGCCTCACTGTCCACTATGTTCCTTCATGTAACCCAGGGTCCGGGTAATTTGGATACTCAGTTTCTGGACATCCACCTCATTTCCAACACCACCCCTCAGCCTTTGCTCAAGCTACCCTTCCCTCCAGCATGCCCTCTTCTTGCCCTGGCGCCTCAATTTCACAGTGGTGCAGTTTAAATGCCACCTCCTCAGTTGAAGTGTTCCCTTACATCCCCAAGGGGGCAGTATCACTCCCTCCACTGAATCCCTAGGCACCTTGTCTGAACCCCTCTTACAGCGCCCTTCAAATTCCTATTAGTCCTTTCTTGTTTTGGTGCCCCTACTCTCTCTACTAGATGATTCGCTCCTTGTCAGAGGAAATGATGCTTTATTCATCTTTGTATCCTTCAGAACAGAGCTTCTCAAAGACTGTGCCGTGGCGCTGTGGTATGCCCTGAATCAGCTAAAGAGGTTCTAGTCAGTCATCCCCTCAGCCCTCCACAAAGAGACTTCAGCAGCCAAAGTCCCACAAGTCAAGCCTCAAGCAGCCTCAAGCAGCCTCCTCCTTCAGCCAAGTATTCGCCATGATGACTTGAGGAGCACTAAGAGGACGCAACACGTGGTACACAATGGATGCACACTAAACATGTGCTGAGCTGAACCTTGGAATAACTCACCCATTCCCCTTCAACCACTATGTTCTCAAGAAAACTTACCATCCAGACTAGACTCTCTCTGAACATTCTCCCCGAACAGGTTCTGATCATCTTTTTAATAATCGCCTGTTTATTAGCTGGTTATACTTGCCTTACCATCCAAAGCCCACATCGATAGTTTACTGATTAAAATAGCAAAGGATATGAACAAACAATTCACCATGAAGAGACTCAAAGAGAAAAATTCAACATTATAGAACAAAGAAGTACAAATGCCACTTTACACTATTAAATAAGCAAAGACTTATAAGGAAAAAATGTATTTATACCCAGTTATGGTGAAACAGGTACATCTGTATATCTGTTAGTAGTACAAACTGGTATAACATTCTTGAAAAACAGTATGGCGATATATATCAAAAGCCATAAAAACATTCATACCATTTAACACAATAATGCATTCAAAAATTTATCCTAGAGATATAATTAGCCAGAAAAAAATACAATAATATCTACAATAACGTAAATTAAAGTATTACCTGAAAACCAGCCAGCAACATAAATATCTAACATAAAAAGATTTAAGTAAATTATTGACGGCATGACTTGTTGAAATATTTGCAGCCTCTCAAAGTGTAATCATGTCAATTAAAATTGTGACAACTATAACATGGAAATGTTTCATAATCTAATAAGTAGAAAAAATTCAAATTATATGCATTATAATTAAAAATGAGTACAATAATATATGTTTGTGTGTGTAGATATATATAGATATATATCTATCTATATATCTATATCTATATCTATATCTATATATATATTTTAACAGAATGCCAAAAAGAAAATCAACTGTTTTAGGGGTAGTAACCCAAATATTTAACAATTTACTTAATAACAATGCTTAAATTATTTTATAATTTAAGAGAGAAAGTTCTACCATACTGAGGAAACTTAGGGGTCCCAGGGTGCAAACTCGATAGAGTCTCAGGAAGAGGTCCACACCTCTCTTTTACTGCTCACTTTGGCCTTAACTCAGAACGCTCATGTACTTCTTATCACAATGACCTATGACAACCCAGACCCCAGCTTTCCAAGGACCAAGAAACCAGCTCAACTAGCCTTCTGATCATCCCCATCAACCTGTGGGGGATGAATCGTGCAAACTACCCTAACTCAAGAAACAAAGAACCCCTACAGCAATGTTTTACTTTAGCAATCAATAAGTAGCCAAGTCTAAGTTTAATTATAAACCCTAAAATTATATAGCATTGTCTCATTATAGTCTCTGGGGCTAGCATTAAAAATATATCAGGGCTTCCCTGGTGGCGCAGTGGTTGAGAGTCCGCCTGCCGATGCATGGGACACCGGTTCGTGCCCCGGTCCAGAAAGATCCCACATGCCGCGGAGCGGCTGGGCTCGAGAGCCATTGCTGCTGAGCCTGCGCGGTCGGAGCCTGTGCTCCGCAACGGGAGGGGCCACAACAGTGAGAGGCCCGCGTACCGCAAAAAAAAAAAAAAAAAAAAAAAGAATCTTAAATATAGTCTGACAGATAATTATAGACTAATTTGCATTTAATATCAATACCATGCCTACTTCTTAAACAGAGGACAAAAATGCATGTGTAAGATCTGGTCTACTTATTTGTAGGTCCCTCTGCAATATTCTTAGCCTTTCATGAATATGCTCTATATTTTTAAACTACACTTTTGCAAGTAGGAATGATTTCCCCTGTTATGTTGGCTTCACTCCCTTCTCCAGTAAAACTCTGGACTGTCCATAAATGTATACAGACTTTAAAACAACGTAGATTGAATACTCATGGTATTAGAAATGAAACTTCTTGCTAACAACTGCAAAAATCAAGCACATCAGCTGATAGAGAGGCACTTACTGACTCCCCAAAACTCCCGCCTTACCTAAAAATAGTGTCCCAGCTTCCCAGCCAAAAGGACAGACTAAAAAAGCTATGTCTTCATTCAACTCAAAGACACAGACCCTCGCTTCACCACAAACTTCAGTACTATGGCATTTCCCATTTTAGAATGCTTCGTGTGACAACCTGTTCGGTGGCCAACCACCAACTTCACTTTGAAGTCAATACTAACACTTCACATGGTCTACACGTGTGAAAATTGTGGAAAATGTCTTGACACAGCTCAGGCCAAACAACACTAGCCACACAAGATGACCTATTTCTAAATATTCCCTTTTGGATTATAAACAAACATCTCCATAGGCCCAAAAGTAGATCATTGGTTCTTTCCACAAAGTAATATGTATTTTAAAAAAAAGATAAAAGGTACAGATTGGGAGGTCTAAGGCATGAATATGCCTCCATCTGTAAGCTGAAAATAAATAAATTTTAAAATCCATATTTGCTCTGCTAAGAATAAAAATAAAAATATATGTAATACACACAAGCACTTCTGAGTTTCAAACACAAGCAAATGTGGTGTGTGCACTTTCAAAAAGATCTTGGTTTATGTCCACCTTCCTCTCCCAAGTTTTTTTCTAAGGCAAAAATGTCAATTGTATGCCTCAATCTGGAATAAAATAAAGCACAGCTTACTCTTCATAAACAGATGTGTGATAGAGATGAAAACTTTGTGAGTGAATTTCAAAATTCAAAGGCTACTCAGATGTGTTAAAGGAAAAATGAACAAAACCCTGCAGTAACCAATCTACCATAACAACTTACATTTTCTCAATAAACCATAGTAAAATATTTTACAGACACACACACTCACACACTGTAGTATAGTACATCTACAATGACTAAAATAAAAAAAAATAAAAAGATATATTTTTAAAGTTGAGAAAATTGCTTGTGAAGAATGTAAAATTAGCAACACTCTCCTTCTCACCAGTACAGAATACTGACTGTTCATTGACACTGTATTCATAATGTTCTATAAATCCAAAGCCTTATGAATTAGATTAAATAAGGCAACACTCTGAATTCACACACTACATGTGACCAGAAGATAATGACAAGCCAGTCTTATCCCTAATAACCTAACCAAAATGCAACACTATCATTTTTATTTCCAAATAATTATGAGAGAGCCAAGCACTGTTCCATTTTTCAGAAAATAAAAGCACGATTTGCCTGAAATCATTCTTTCCAATGCAAAGGGTGTACTTTACACGAGTACCACAAACTGTAGACACACAAAATCCGCATACACAATCACTAACACTCAATGCAGACTAAGTGATGGACACCAAAGCACAGATAAAATTAAGACATTCAATTAAAGTTATACAAGGGAATTTAAATAGGCAAACTATAATTACCCCTGGTGAAGATACTAATCAAGGATGGCTGCAAATAACATTTGGCTCTGGATAAGCTCCAGTAGCTGAAAAGTTTGGTATACTTGACACAGTTGTCCTTTCCTAATCTAGCCCTGCCTCTACTCCCACTTGACTGAGTGAGTGATTTGGAAATAAAGATGGCCCCATCAAGTTACTTAGTTTCAGTCTCACCCTCATGACTTGATTAAAATAAAGAAGGAAAAAAGGTAAATCATTTTTAACTGCAGTCTCACCTTACACATCTCACCAGCACTGTAGTTCTTTAGTCATCAATGACTTCATCCAATTCCTGAGATAAACAGAAAAGTAAAATGTGTCTAGACAACACCAGTAAGAGACATGTAGCAAACATTCTATCAGCCTCAAGTGAAAGGGCATATAAATTTCAAATGGAAAAGTTACCAAAATGGTACAGTATGCAGCTTTGTAAATGAGTCTGTTTGCTTTACTTTAAAACAAAAACATTTCCTCTCTGTGTGATAAAAGAATAATTAGAAAGTGTTCTTAAAATCCAAACATAAAAATGTCATATCTGACTGACCTTACTTTCAAAAACTCAAATGAAAAAGAAGGAGAAAAAAGAAGAGATGAAGGAGAAGAAATCCACTCATACGAGTTGAAGAGAGGGCAGAATGAAGAACAAACTGCCAGGACGACGCCTTCCTCTCCCCTCCCCCCGCCCAACTCTAGGCATCCACTGTCTCTGCAGTTACACATCTATTAACGATTTGCCTGAAAAGTGTAAGTGGTGAGGGTGAAGGAACAACAATTTTGAGTTTCAAACACAACCTGAGGGTCTCAATCCAAGAAGAATCCTAAGACCCTGATTTCCAACCCTGGCTGGACGATCCTCAGCAAAGGGGAGGGTGCAGGAGGCTCAAATAATTCGGGGGAGAGCAATCAAAGTTCCTTAGATAAAGCTGCGGTCCCTTAGCTCAAGAAAAGGGAAGTCTTGAAGGAATCTCCAGGAAAGGATGCTCTGTTTTCGTTTTTGTTGATGTGCTTGTGGCCCAATGAGAATTTCCGAGGAGGGGGTGGAGAAAGGGGGTAAAGAAAGTGAAGCTCAGGTAACAACCCTCGGCGGGGGAGGGAGGGGTGCACCCCTGACCCACTTTTCCCCGCGCTCACCCTCCGGCCCCCGCCCCACCCCGCGTGGAAGTCCGAGCCCTGAGGGGGCAATCGAGCAGGGCGTGGGAGGCCTGCACGCTCCCCACGCTCAGCGGCGACCCGGAGGAGGGGAGCGTGCAAGGCGGCTCGACTCCCCCTCCCGGCGTGCCGTGGGCTGGACAAACCTCCCGCACGCTCGTGGCCGGGGTCTGCGAGGCCCCCTCCACGGCCTGGGCCAAGGGCTCCGCGGCCCCCCAGTGGAGGGGAAGGGGGCCAGGGAGGGAAAGAAGCTGAAAGCAGCCCCAGCGTCCAGGCCTCGCCTCGAAGAGCCCCGCTTCCCAGGCCCCGCCGCGGGCCGTCTGGGCCCCAGGCCCGCCCCGGGGCTGACCCTCCCGGGACTTGGAGGACCGGAGGGGAGTCCGGTCCTCTCTCCGGTGGGCTCCGGCAGCTCGCGGAGAGATCCCAGCAGCAGAGAAGAGGGAATTCAGGACTTACCTCTCATTACTTTCTACGCCATCTTGGATCCACTATGGCAACGCCCCCACAAAGCATTATGGGTAAGAAAGAGACTTTAAAGTGACCGGCCCCCTCCCTCTGCCTCGGACTCCTGCCTCCCGCCGCCGGCGCCGCCCCTGGGGCCGCACCTCCCACCTGGAAAGCTGCCCTGGGTGGCTTGGAGGCCCAGAGGCCCGCAGCCCTGTCCCCACCTCCCCAGTACTGTTTTCCTTTAAAACCGCCCCCCATGTTTAAAAACGTGGCTTTGGGTCTTTCCCGTCGCTCCTGCCCTGGCCTCCCTTCCCCCCACCCTTCACCTCCACGCCGGTTCCCTGTACCCTGCCGCCCTCCTGTCCTGGCAGACACCCCGCGTCTGCATTTAATCAGCCCGAGGTTTCTCTGCTGCTGGCAGCAAAGAGCCGCTCATTGATTTATTTATGCGTCTGTTATTGCTCTAGATCTTCGTTGCCCGGAGGCGGGCTTTGTTTCCCGGAGAGGGGTCGCCATCGGGGCCCTGGAGCCTGGCAGCCCTGCAGGCCAACCGGCGCTCTGACTGCAGCATCCGTGTATGGAAAGATGCTTCTGTCCTGCCAAACCGTTCCGGGGCCGTCGGGCTCCGGAACCTGGGGGGGACACTGTGTCCCTGAGCCTACCGGCATCGCAGCGCGTTAGGGAGGGGGAGGGGGAGTACTAACCGAAAAGCAACTTTTACCCCTGTTGACTCTCCCTTCCGCTGTCTCCTCCCCTCGGCCAGTAATGCGATCTGCGACCCTCTAGATGGGGACCCCACCCCTCCCCTAGAAATGTGGTTTTGGGCTCTGCCGCATCCACCCTTTTACAGTGCGGGCTGCTTGTGAACTGGGACTTCCCGAGGCAGGTAACACGGGGGCGCAGATAGCGAGCTCTGGCCGGCGAGCAGAGGCGCGCCAGGGCTCGAGGGAGGGTCCGGGAGAGGGGCCGGGGCCGGAAGGAGGGTGTGCCCGCCGCAGTCCACAGTCCACCTGCCGGGTCCCAGCCGGGTGGCGAGCGCCGGCGGCCGGGCGAGCGGAGGACTGCGGGCAGAACTCTGGCCCAAGGCTGGTTGGGGGCCGCTCAGGTCGCCTGGCTGCGATGGGGCGCGCTGGAAATAGGGGCGCCTAGATGCCAGCCGGGGAAGCAGGCGAGCGACCCCGCAGCCCACGCCCGCCGCCTGGGGCTCTGCTCCTGCCCGAGGGCTCGCTGCAGGGGAGCTGAGCGCTCTCGCGATTCTCGCCGCCCGCGTTCGGTTGCGCGGGCGAGCAGAGTTTTGGCCCGCGCCCTCTCGCGGTGGTCCCCTTGCCCCGGGGCCCGTTGGTCAGTCCGCCGCACTCTCGCCTCCCATTGCCACTGGTTTCTGCTTTGCAGACTTTGGGGGCCTACTCTGGTTGCTTTTTTGTTTCCCCCAAGCAAATTTTGACCAAGAGGTGTCCAAGGGAATATTCCTCCAGGACACCAAGACTTGCGAAATTGTATTCGGTATAAAATGCTGTTGAAAGGCTCTGAAATTAGAAGAATGCACAGGCATTAAAGCCCTCCTTCGGTGCACGGGGAGGGCCTGGGGCCTTCGGGTCCACCCAAGGGTTTTACGCTCCACCAGACCCTAGGAGAAGCCTCTCTCGAGGAACCTGGATGGTTGCTGACAGAAGCCCTGCCCCCGGGGAGCTAAAAACTCCACCAGGCAATTGTCCCGGCCAAGTGAGAAGAGTGGGGTGTAGACTCCTTAAGGGATTGGCCCGGGGTCAGCGGCGAGGGAGGGAGCGAGGTGGTGAGTCACTTCAGGCCGGCTGAGAACGCGGCGTGCCGGGAGAGCCCTCAGCTGAGTCACCGCTTCTCTGAGCTCCGAGTGAGTTGGGAAACTGGAGCCCGGAGCCAAGTTCTTGGACAATCCAGGCCCCGCCACGCGGGTCCGTGGGCTGGGGGTGGGGAGGCAGCGCTGCTCGCGACCCTCTGCCGCTGCCCGCTGGAAAATGAGCCGCCCCGCCCGTCTGGAGAAGGCTCCAAAGTCTCCCCTTTACGCGGTAGCCAGTTACTGTTTCCAGTCCCCCTTCTGCACCTAGTCAGCCCCTCCTATGCACTGACTTACTGGTTGCTTTGTGTTTACCCGGCACCTTAATATGTGTGGTCTGAGCTTCCTGTAATTCAGCATTCAGTAAGCTGAGGGCAAGGACTGTACCTCGCCCATGTTTCTTTAGGAGGTGCTTTTCTTGGCCTTGCATAGGCCTGGACCCAGAGAAGAGCTTGATATATGTATGACTGCCCGACCCACCCGTTCGTCCAAGACAACGTGCATCCTGGCCCATCCTAGTGCAAGATGCCACCTGTGGCCTCAGCTAGAAAACCCTCCTAACTCCTTTCGCTGCCTCCACTCTGCCGCCTACTGTCTGCTCTCCATCTGACCAACCCAGTGAGGTCTGTGAAATGTTGTCACGTGAGTCCTCTGATTAAACCCATGGGAGGTGTCCTCGTCACACTTAGAATAAAACCAAATTCCTAACCATAGCCTACAAGGTCCCATGTGAGGGGGCTCCTCACCATGATCAGCACACTGGCCTTCAACATTCCCCTGCAGCACTGCAAGCCTCCGTCCAGCCAGATCCTTGACCCCCAGATCTGATGGCCATCATCCTTTTAGCGCTCAGGTCTCAGCTCGGATGTCCCCTCCTGGAAGATAATTTTCATGATCCCCTTCACCAAAGCAGGGCATTCTCTATTCTCTTACCCTGGATTAGGAATGTCTTGTTTTTCTATTTGTTGATTTTTTATTATCTGCCCCTTCCCCCTTTGGAGTATAAGCTCCATAAGGGCACAGGCCTTGTCTAGCTTGTTTACTCAGGGCCTGGCACATATATAGGCATTCAGTAAAGATTTGTTGAATGAATGACCAAACCTTTATGAGAGCGAGGGGTGGTGGTGAAAGAGTGCAAAAGCATGGAATGAGCAGCTGACGGCCCTGCCCATCATCAGACCACTGGGATTGTACACAGCTAGAGGCAGGCAGGTAGGAGTGGATTTGGGGGGAAACAGACCCCTTGGTCACCATTAATGGTGCTCCATTCTGATTCTGATCTGATGAACCACAGCCCCAAATAATTCCCCACTCACGCCCGCTTCCTTCCCTCACTTTTTTTCTCCCCATCCCCAGCAATGGCCACATCTTATTCTGTCCAGACCTAAGGCTCAGCCCTTGGGTCTCTCTTTTTCAACTACACTGCCTGCCCTTCTCTTTCAGTCTCAAGGCTTTGAGTAGAGCCTTTACCCTGAGAAAGGACTCTAAACCTGTAGCTCAAGCCCAGGGCTTTCTCCAGAGCTTCAGACCCTAGTCCAGCATCATTTTAGCGTCTCCACATGAAACTCGCATGGACGTCGCAAGCTCAACATGTCCAGAGGTGAGTTCTTGAGTTACCCCCACAAACGTGCTCCACCATGGTCTTCCCTAGCTCCATCTCTTAATTGCTCAGGCCACAGTCACTCCTGTCTTTCTCTCAAACTCCATCTTCAATCCATCTACAAATCCTGCTTTGCCTTCAAATTGTATCTAGCAACCGACATCTCTCATCACCTCCATTGTTGCCACTCTGGTCCCATGCACTTTGATCTCCTTCCCTTTGCCCCCATTCAGTGTATTCCCAACGTAGCCACCACACTGGTCTCGATAAAGTGCAGATCGATTCCTAGCTCTCCTCTGCTCACACCCATCTGATTTCTTCTCATCTCATTCAGAGGATAAATCTAGAGTCCCACACGATTTGCCTCTGATTTGTTTGACCTCATCTCCTGCCTCTCTCCGCTGGCTCTGTTTCAGCCATAATGGGCTCCTTTTTGAGTGTTTCCTCTTCCAGTAACACCATCTCCCCTATATTCACATGGCTCACTCCTCTGCTTCCTTCAAGCTTTGCTAAGCCCAGTGAGTCCATCTCTCACCAGTCTATTTAAATTTTCAATACTCCCCCCTCCCAGACACTCTATTTCTTTCCTGCATTTTTCCCATAGCATTTATCACCTCCTAAAGTAATAAATAATTTGTTATTCAGTTTCTTGTCTGTATCTTTCCATGTGAAGAATCAGTTTGCTGGTCACCAAAGACTTGTGTTTGTTACTGGGAACTACATTTCCCAGCCATGCCCTTGCCTTTGGGGCCATGTGACTAGTTCTTGCCAATAGACATGAAGCAGAAGTGTGACTCTGAATGAGCAGGGCAGATCCGCAGGACCAAAAATACATGCAAGGACTCTCAGCTGAGCAGACCACAGACCTTTATTATGTTAACCTGCTGAGAAGTTGTGATCTGTTTGTTACAGCATTTAGCACCTCAATCACTGTACCTTGGGTACAGTGGCCCACTAGAGCAGAAGCTCAGTAAGGGCAAGGGCTTGTGTAGGTTTTGTTCATTTGTTTCTCCTCAGTGCCCAGAACAGAGCTTGGCATATAGTGGGTACCTAATAAATATTTGTTGAGTGAATGAATTAGTTTCCTTTTTCCACGACCAGTCATGAAAATAAGTGAATGGTTGGCAAGGAAAGGACAATGTGAAAGGAATTTTTTGTTTGTTTGCTTGTTAAACAAGTAGTAACTCTGGATTTCTACAGAAGCACTGGCTACGGGTCTTGGTCAGACTAAATGGAGCTTCCTTTAATTCTGTTCTCCCTGCTTCATCTTTCTCTTCTCTTCTTCCCACTTTTCTGCCTTCTCCCTCTCTATCCCTCTAGGTCCTCTTTCTCTCTCCCCTTCTTCTTCCACTCCTTTTTCTTCCATGGATTTTCTTCTCTTTTTATTCCCACTTAATCTAAAAAAAAACTCACTGCCTGTTAATGTGATCTACTGTGAGTACTCAGCCAGGATATCTACTCCGGGTTACTTAAAATAGAGACGTGGGAAATAACGTGGTTTAAAAAATAAAGAAATATTAAATCCATGGACTCCTACTCTCCTTCTACCTTTAAGGCCCACTTCATTTCTTTTTGAAATACAGAAAAGAAGTGATGGTGGTCCAGATAATTCAGACTAACCCTCCCACCAAGGACTACTAAAACAAAATAGACAATGTATTCCTCAAAACATCTGCTTGGAGACATCTGGTGGGTTAATAAGAGTGAAAACTATCAGGGGTAGACACAACAGGGAGGTGATTCTAAGCTTTGGGGTCCTTGTGCCCTAAGGTCCTTTGCTTTTGACAGCAACTTAAGTCCAGAGTAAGTATCACCTCGCACACATTTAGACAACTGTTATCAAAACAAAAACAAAAAACAGAAAATAGCAAGTGTTGGCAAAGATGTAGTGAAATTAAAATACCTGTGCATTGCTGGTAGGAATGTAAAATGGTGCGACCACTATGGAAAACATTATGGCAGTTTCTCAAAAAATTAAACAATGACCATATGACCCAGCACTTCCACTTCTGGGTATATAACCAAAAGAATTGAAAGCAAGGACTCAAACAGATTTTAAACACTCATGTTCATAGCAGCATTATTCACAATCACAAAAAGGTGGGAGCAACCCAAGCATCCATCAAGAGATGAATAGATTTTTTTTAATGTGGTATATACACACCATGGAATAGTACTCAGCCTTAAAAAGGGAGGAAATGCTACACATGCTACAACATGGATGAACCTTGACAACACTGTGCTATGTGGAATAAACCAGCAGCAAGAAACAAATAACTGTCTGCTTGTATTTGTATGAGGGCATCTAGAGTAGACAAATTCTTAGGGAGTAGGAAGGGTGATTGCCAAGCAGGGGTTGGGGAGGAAGGATGGGGAATTGTTAACTGGATACACATATAGCGTCTTCAGTGTGGTAAGATGAAAAGACTTCTGGAGATTAATTGCAGAACAATGTAAATGTACTTTACTGTACACTTTAAAATGACTAAAATGGTAAACTTCCTGTTAACAGAGATTTTACCGCAATTTTTAAAACTTTTAATGGTTAAGACAGTAAATTGTGCATTGCACCACAATTTTTGAAAGAAAAACAAAAATTTAAAAAGACAAACCATGCAAAAACTACCAAAAGAAAGTAGGCATTATGGCAAAAAAGCATGACTGGAAGTAAAGAGGGATGCTTCATAATGATGGTATGCTTCATTCACCAAGAAGACATAAGAGTTCTGAATTTGTGTGTGCCTAATACACATAGCCTCAAAATATAGAAAGCAAAACCATGGACAGAATTGCAAGAAGGTAGAGACAAATCTACAAATATAATGGAAGATGCATATATCAGTAACTGTTAAAACGAGCAGATGGAGAGCTAGTAAGAAATAGATCTGAACAACTGGATAAGCAGACCTTACCTAATAGATATATAGAGAATACTGCAGCCACAACTGCAGATCACAAATTCTTCTCCAGTCTACATGGAATGTTTATGAAAATGCTGGGCCATATAACAAGTCTCAACAAATTCAAATGCTCTAAATCATACAGAGTACATTCTCAGACAGTGATGCAATTAAGATAGAAAACAAGAAAAAAAGTAAGAAAATATCTACATATTTCAAAATTCTTTTTTTTTGTGGTATGCGTGCCTCTCACTGTTGGGGCCTCTCCCGTTGTGGAGCACAGGCTCTGGACGCGCAGGCTCAGCCGCCATGACTCATGGGCCCAGCCGCTCCGCGGCATGTGGGATCTTCCCAGACCTGAGCACGAACCCGTGTCCCCTGCATCGGCAGGCGGACGTTCAACCACTGCGCCATCAGGGAAGCCCAAGAGATGGTTATTATGTAGTCATTAAGAACAATGAGTTTGGGAATTCCCTGGTGGTCCAGTGGTTAGAACTCTGGCGCTTTCACTGCTGAGGTCCGGGTTCAGCCCCAGTTTGGGGAACTAAGATCCCGCAAGGTGCTCGCAGCGGGCCAGAAAAAAACCAATGAGGCAATGAGGTCAATCCGTAAGTACAGACATGGAAAGATGCCTACAGTACATTAGGAAAAAAGGCAACATGCAGATCAATAAGAGTAATATCCCAATTAGGTTAAATACCCAAATAAAGCAAAACAGAAATCCTGAATGTGTTTATATATGTATAGGAAAATCTGGAAGGCTGCAAACTGATTGTTAATAATGGAGTTACCTTTCATAGTGTTGGATTATCACTTTTTTTTTCTCATCGTACGCGGGCCTCTCACTGTTGTGGCCTCTCCCGTTGCAGAGCAAAGGCTCCAGATGCGCAGGCTCAGCGGCCATGGGTCACGGGCCGAGCCGCTCCGTGGCACGTGGGATCTTCCCAGACCTCGGCACGAACCGGTGTCCCCTGCATTGGCAGGCAGACTCTCAACCACTGTGCCACCAGGGAAGACCAGATTATCACTTTTTAAATTATGCACTTCTTTGTATTTTTTTTTGTCAAAGACATGTATTACTTATATAATTTTTAAATTTTGTTTATTTATTTAATTTATTTTTTGCTGTGTTGGGTCTTTGCTGCTGGGCGTGGGCTTTCTCTAGTTGCAGCAAGCGGGAGCTACTCTTCATTGTGGTGCGTGAACTTCTCATTGTGGTGGCTTCTCTTGTTGCGGAGCACAGGCTCTAGGCACGTAGGCTTCAGTCGTTGTGGCATGTGGGCTCAGTAGTTGTGGCGCACGGGCTTAGTTGCTCTGCGGCATGCCTGATCTTCCCGGACAAGAGCTCAAACACGTGTCCCCTGCATTGGCAGGTGGATTCTTAACCATTGCGCCACCAGGGAAGTCCGTATAAATTTTTTAAATAGGTAAAAAACATGAATAACCAAAGCAGCACTGTAATATTAGAATTGACTTGAACAGTTAGAGGTGCTTAAATACAATTTTGTTACTTTCCTTTTATTTTTGTGACCTTAAGGTTAAAGTATGTTATTGAAATGCCATGTAGATGAAGATTTTTCAAATGGATGAAAACGTAGTAGTATTTCCATAGCCAGTTTTTCCATATTTTAAGTTTTCTTTTTATTTATTTTTAAATTTGTTTCCCATGTTTTAATTTTGTATGAAGTTATTTTTAAGAACAATTCCATTTTCTACAATAATCAAGGATATAACTCCATTGGTCCAAAAGTAAATAGGTGAAGATTAGTATTTTTCACTTATAGGCAGGATATCTAATTTATTTTACTGTGACATCAATTTTTTAAAAAATACCAAAAGAAGGGAAGATTGATTAGAGATCTTGCAATAACAACTCTCAATTACGGCTTCCCTGGTGGCGCAGTGGTTGAGAGTCTGCCTGCCGATGCAGGGGACACGGGTTTGTGCCCCAGTCCGGGAAGATCCTACATGCCGTGGAGTGGCTAGGTCCGTGAGCCATGGCCACTGAGCGTGCGCGTCCGGAGCCTGTGCTCCACAACAGGGGAGGCCACAACAGTGAGAGTCCCGTGTACCGAAAAAAAAAAAAACTTGGGAATTCCCCGGTGGTCCAGTGGTTAGGACTCCATGCTCTCACTGCTGCAGGCCTGGGTTCAATCCCTGGTCAGGGAACTAAGATCCCACAAGCCACATTGTGCAGCCAAAAATTTAAAATTAAAAAAAATGTTAAAAAAATATCCATCTTGCTGGAATATTTTCAGAATTCAAATAATGACAACTATTGTGATTTGATTTCCATTTTAGAAAGTTAGCTCTTTAAATCAACTCACAGTGTAGAGTGAATCAGAAAGGGAGGAGATTAATGAGACCAGTTAAGAGGTTGTAGTTTTAGCAAAGAATGAAAACTACCTGAACTAGGATAGCAGCATTAAAAAATAAGGATGTTGCAGATTCAAAAGTTGTGGGCAGTGTGAGTTGAGGGAAGGGGAGAAGTTAGGGCAGAGCACATGGAGAAGCAGCCCCTGGGGGAAGCTACCACTTAAATGGGATCCTCTGCACGGGTTTTGTCTGCAGGTTGGTTTGTGCCCAGGCCCCAGTGTAACCAGACCGGTTGGTCACAAGTACCCCAGTATCTACTGCCTTGGAGCCTGTATTCATCTCCCCAGGCTGCCGTAACAAAATACCACAGGCTGGGTGGCTTAAACAACACATACTCACTTCTCACAGTTCTGGAGGCTGAGAACTCCAAGATCAAGGTGCCGGCAGACTAGGTTGCTGGTGAAGGCCCTCTTCCTGGCTTGCAATGACTGCCTTCTTACTGTGTCCTCACATGACAGAAAGAGGCTGGGAGTTCCCTGGTTGCCTAGTGGTTAGGATTCCCGGCTTTCACTACCGTGGCCCGGGTTCAGTCCCTGGTTGGGGAACTGAGATCCTGCAAGCCTCACGGTGTGGCCAAAAAGAAAAAAAAAGAGAGAGAGACTGATATCTCTATTTCTGTTCTTATAAAGCCACTAATCCTATCTGGAGGGGCCCACCCTTATGACCCTATCTAACCCTAATTATCTCTCAAAAGCCCCATCTCCAAATATAGTCACATTGGAAGTTGGGCTTCAAGGTATGAATGGGGGAGGGGGACATGTGTCCATAGCACAATGTAAAGTCCATGGAAGGAGTCGGACTCTTTTCTGAGTGAGTGTGTGTGTGTGTATTAGATTGGATTTTTTGCCTTTTGTCTGCTATCTTCTTTCCTTTTTCCTTCCTTTATAATTGTACTACAACTCTTTTTGTTTTGGGCATTCAGTTTGGCAATATTTAGTAAATTTTCAGCTGTGGCCCAGCTATTTCACTTCTCTGAGTGTCCATGTAAAGGAAAAACATACTCCTGTGTGTTTCCTCTGCTCTCAGTATTCTACTAAAATGCTGATTCACTTTTTAAAAATTAATTAATTAATTAATTAATTAATTTTTTAAATTTTATTTTTGGCTGCATTGGGTCATCATTAGCTATGCGCCAACTTTCTCTAGTTGTGGCGAGCATGGGCTACTCTTCATTGTGGTGCACAGACTTCTTGCAGTGGCTTCTCTTGTTGTGGAGAATGGGCTCTAGGTGCACAGGCTTCAGTAATTGTGGCATGTGGGCTCAGTAGTTGTGGTGCACTGGCTTCGTTGCTCCATGGCATGTAGGATCTTCCCAGACCAGGGCTCAAACCCGTGTCCCCTACATTGGCAGGCAGTTTTTTATTTATTTTATTATATTTATTTATTTATTTATTTATTTATTACGGTACGCAGGCCTCTCACTGTTGTGGCCTCTCCGATCGTGGCGCACAGGCTCTGGACATGCAGGCTCAGTGGCCATGGCTCACGGGCCCAGTCGCTCTGCGGCATGTGGGATCTTCCCGCACTGGGGCAGGAACCTGTGTCCCCTGCATTGGCAGGTAGATTCCCAACCACTGCGACACCAGCGAAACCCTGGCAGGTGGTTTTTAACCACTGTGCCACCAGGGAAGTCCCTGATTCACTTCTTTTTCCCAATTCACTTTTAATTAATTAATTTATTTATTTATTTTTGGCTGCATTGGGTCTTTGTTGTTGCATGCCGCTTTCTCTAGTTATGGTGAGCAGGGGCTACTCTTCGTTGCAGTGCACAGGCTTCTCACTGTGGTGGCTTCTCTTGTTGCAGAGCACGGGCTCCAGACACGCGGGCTTCAGTAGTTGTGGCACACGGGCTTGGTAGTTGCGGCCTATGGGCTCTAGATCACAGGCTCAGTACTTGTATCACACAGGCTTAGCTGCTCCACGGCATGTGGGATCTTCCCAGACCAGGTTTCAAACTCATGTCCCCTGCATTGGCAGGCAGATTCTTAACCAATGGGCCACCAGGGAAGTCCCTCCTGACTCACTTTTGACACTAGATGTGTGTGGGTTTTCCACACATCAGGCAGGAATTGTTAAATAAATTATAGTGTATCTATACTATAAACTGGTATTCAGCCAAAACTAAAGTAGAGCTGTATCCACTGAGGTGCAAATATATCTATGACCACATCATTTACCAAAAAAAACAAGTTCCTATATAAAATGTAGAGTCTGGTTTTATTTCTTTATTTTATTTTTTTAATATTTATTTATTTATTTGGTTGCACTGGGTCTTAGTTTCCGCAGGCAGTCTCCTTAGTTATGGCTCACTGGCTCCTTAGTTGTGGCATGTGAACTATTAATTGTGGCTGTAGAAAGAGAATCAGTAGGGCTTTGCATCTGCCCTGGGGTGCACCGAGGTTGCGAGCCCAGGTGACTGATGGGGGTGCCGGGCGTGGGCTGGGGGACAGGCGGTGTTTGTATTAGATCCATCAAGCTGGAACTAACCCTCCATCCCAGAGGAGAAGCCCAGCAGGTACGGGGGCCTCCGCTGGTTTTGTGTTCTCTCCCTTCAGAAGAAGAGCTGTTTTCCTGCGTACCACAAAAAAAAAAAAAGGAGAGCTGTTTCTAATCCTGGGGAAACCTGGGGTGTTCCGGTGTCACAGCTGTTCGGTGACCTGTGTCACCTGAGCTGCAGTATTTGTGTGGCTCCAGCAGCTGCTGGGCCTCGGGCAGGATGTACTTGCACCTCCCCACGGGAGACAGCCACTCCGGGTCAGGGGTGCACAGAAGTGATGAGAGGAGAGACCAGCCCTCCCTCTGCATGTCGCCTCCTGCCGCCCTTCCCAGACCCCCTTTCCTCCTCCCCGCCCGTGGCCCCTGCCCTGTCCCTTCCCCTCTAACATGTTTGACTGGCGCTTACTTTTTTCCCACCCAGGAATGTGGCATCACCCCAGAAAGTGAGAACCTGACCTTGTCATCGAAAGGAGCTGTTGACCAGTCGTCCTGCACAGGGACGCCTCTCTCCTCCACAATTTCCTCCCCAGAAGGTACATGATGGTGGGTGGGAACAACTGCAGGTCCTTCCCCATCAGCCGAGTCCATAGTGCTTCAAATATTTCCTCCCGGATGGACTAGGGAGCAGCAAATTAATACCTAAGCGGCAGACAAAATAGGGCCCGGCTTGAGAGGAAGTGAGACTCGCTCCCTTGCAATGAGAGGGCAGTCTAGCGGCTGAGCTGGGGGAGAAGCAGGTATCTCACTCCCAGTCCTGCTGTCATAAGTATTTCTTTAACATTATGACAGGGAAAAGCAAATCCCTCATCCCTGAGGTTGAGTTTGGAGCTCTAAAGCATAAAGGAGCCAAACCTTGGAAAACCTTCCATGTGAACCCTATTTGATGAGGGCAAGGCCAGGCCGCTGGTGTCCTAACTGCCCGGGTGCAGCGAGAGAGCTCTGCTCCCAGTCCATTCACAGCAGCCGGGCCTGACCTCCGTGTCCTTCCTCCAACTCCTGTCTCCAAAGACCCTGCCAGCAGCAGTCTGGCCCAGTCGGTCATGTCCATGGTGTCCTCCCAGATCAGCACCGACACCGTCTCTTCCATGTCCGGGCAGTACGTGGTTTCCGCCTGACATTCCATATGCGGTTTTCACCTGACATGCCATACGCAGTAGATGTATGTTTCTTCCTCTCCCTTTCACCGAGGAAAGAAAACCGGGTGGGGAGCTTGAAAAAATAACATCTAAAACTGTCCCCTTCCCATCTTACACGACTGTAGGTTTCTGGTCAGCCCCTTAAAACATCCTCAGAATAGCAAATTAAGTCTCAAAGAAAATAAATCATAATTTTGCGAACAATGCGATTCTTTGATTTGAGGTGCAAAATTACGGGACCAAAGAGCTTTAATTGCCATTTTATGTATTAGTCATTTCGCAGAGCCTTGTGGTCATAAACACACCCCACATGCACCGACAGACTCAGGCCGGAGCCCGGGGTCACTTCCCCCGTGGCTCTCCTATCTCTTCCAGCCTGGCTTAGCTCTGCTCTGGGACCGGGTCTGCATGTCCGAATCCCACAGACCTCCCCAGGGTCTGATTTCCCAGGAATGAAGGCTGGAAAGGGGCCAGTTAAGGAAACAGAGCAGAACAGAGCGAGAACACAAGCGTACCCACACAGTTTCCTTTATTGTCCACTCTACCCACTTAATTATTGTCTTTTTTTAACATATGATTTGATGTTTTTTGTCTCCATCCTTAAGATTTTTATTTTAAGGACAGCAAAGCAGAGAAAGACACAGCGAGGTCCTCTCTAACTGCCTTAACTCCGTTACAGGCCAGAGGACATTCGCATTTCTAGGTATGGAGTGTGACAATAACAATGACTTTGACATCGCCAGCATGAAAGCACTGGACAATAAGCTGTGCTCTGCGGTCTGCTTACCCGGTGAGTGGCAGTCTGCTGAACATGAACTTGGTGGGAGACGCTCCCCTGCTCGCACCCCTACTCTCACCTTGGGACACCCATCTCCTGCCCTGCAGTTCCTGCAAGAAGGCCTGGGCTTTGCTAAGGTGCTGGGAGCCAGTTGCTGAAAGGAAGTGAGGCGGCCTCGGGAGAGTCCTTGGGCAAAGAGCGACTCTGCTCTAAGCGAAACTATTTGGGCATGGAGAAAGGCGCAAAAATACCTCCAAAGCCTTCCGATTTGACCTGACCGTGTCCCCTCCATCATGATCTTGCAGATCCCATGGCAGGGGGCCTGGTCTTGTTTCCATCAACAGGCAGTTTAAGGCAGACACGGCCTCTGTGATAAGGTCTTGGAAAGAGAGCCTGAGCCCTTGAAAAGGGAACCTGTAGCCCCTCAGAGGACAGTGTTTAGTTAGGATCAGAGAGGAATTTCAAAGCCAGCATTTTAGAGACTAGCTCTGTGACCCAGTGAGCCCTGGGCTACCACCAGTTGTCTTGTGCTCCCTAGATTTGGATCCCAAAGGAACGGTCAGGGGTCGAGGGTGACTCTTCTCCCTGGAGCCCTAACTCTATAAATTCAATCAGGGTCATCAACGTGCCCCTTATTCCTTCTCATGACACTAAACTGAATCCGGGATGAGTTCTCAGGAGGAGCCCACCTGTCAGTCACACTCTGGGCACTGATGTCCCTCTGCTCCGTGCTCACGAAGGGCTTCACCAACCATGGCTCTAAAGCCACGTCTTGCCCGGTGGACTAGGTCGAAATTGCCCCTCCTGGGTTCACGGCAGAGACTGCCTTCATGTTGCATGGTTTGTAATCACTTAAACATGCCCTGGACATGCTTAAGCTTCAGGACAGCCACGTGCCATCGTGGGTCGAGTGCTTTACTCCCTTGGCAACGTGGCTACAGGTGCTGGAGGGACACAAACTCCTGTGGTTGCCACTCTCCATCAGCTTGCAAAAGACCCAGGTCCTCACCCCTCTGGCCCCATGCAGGCTTGTGGTGGAGGAAGCCGTAATCCCCAGAGACACCTCCAACGGCCTTCCCAGAGGCTCGCCAGCCTTTCCACTTAGCGTTGACCCAGCCAGGCCTGGGCCAGAGAGGCTGAGCTCCAGGGTACACTTCACTTCCTGCCTTCCCTCTCTTTAACTGGCTTCTGTCTGTCCATTTGTTTCTCATGTCTTTTTGCTAAATGTACGTCTGTCTGTCCAGTTTGTTCATTTTGAAACTCATTTAGGTTATCCAGACTTCATGTGAAAGTTCATGTTCAACCACTCCCAACCCCAAGCTTGCTGGGCGCGCGCACATCCGAGGGGCCCTCGCTGAGGCTTCCATTCCTAACTGGCAAGAGCCTGTATTTAATATGCTGAAATTTTCCAGGAAAAAAAAATATTTGTGAGACTAGATTAATCCCTGTTCCACAAAAGCGGGGATGCTTCTGTGGCAAAGGTTACGGGCACGATTTGTTTTGGTCACTAGTTGGGGAAGATGCCATCTCTGCCCTCACTCCGCCCTGAGTCTGTGGCAGCCGTGCCGGCCAGCCGCTCACTGGGCTTCAAGAGAGGAATCTAGGCTCCTGCCTCCCCACAGTGGCTCCCCACCAACCCCCGTGTTTGGCAGAGAGAGCTCCTGGGAATTGTCTCAGCCACCCATGCTGGTGGAAACTGACCCCAGGCCTTGTGCTTCCTCCTCTCCCTAACTCCTTCCGGCCAACCTGCTGGTGGATGTTTATTCCACTCTGGGATTGTGGCAGGGGAGCGAGACCTGGAAGGAAAACAATGCCTGGGCTTCTTTACGGTGATCTCGGGAGCCAGCCATTCTCAGATTAAACTGGCTTCACCGTTCAGGCCAGACATGAAACCGAATGACAGTGGCGGCTGCCAGAGGAGAGAGGTGAGGGTCGCATCGTAGCCTCACCCCGAGGTCTCAAGGGCTCTTACGGGAGAAGGAAAGTGCATCTGCTCTCTTGGTAAAATGTTTCTCGGGTTCTGCTGTTAGCGTCACACTGGTAGTAAAGAGCTGGGGAACTCTCTGGAAGCATCTGTCGGGTTAATGTCGGGTTAATGACAGGAGCATCCACTGTGGTAGGTCCCGTGGAATCAACAGACTTCACCACGCTCAGCTGTAAGTTCAAAGTTCCATCCTATGACTGAGGTGCCTCAGGCTGGCTTGGCAGTCAGGGCAGCGTCTCAGGCACTTGGTCCCCCTCTCCACGCCGTTTCCCTCCCCACACGGATGCCACTCCCCTCACGGAGCGCCCACAAGGAGGGAGCCCGGGGAGCATCCCATGGTCCACCCTCCCCAGGCCCACAGGTGCTCTGCCACTCCTGGCCGCAACGATGGCTCAGATTCCCATCCTTGCTGCTCTCATCACCCTTGTGGGAGTGATGCTGAGAAAGCACCTGTGTCATTCCAGCACCTCTTCCCCTAAGAAGCCTCTGGGTCTTCTTTGGCCCCAAGACCAATGCGGTGGGGGAGGGCGATGGTATGTTCTGAGATTGTTCTGCAAGGTTCTCAAAGGGAGGAAATCTGAGTTGACCAATGTAGGTGGTGAGCCGATTAGAATCGCGAGGCCGTGCTAGGTAGACGGGCCTCCAAGGAATCTGATGGAGTATCACACAGGCGGCAGGATAGTGGCCAGTGGACCAGTGACAATTCTGTGAAAAGGCTCTGGGGAGTGTGATGGGAAAAAGCAAAGATAATTTGAGTTTATTAGTGGAAATACAAATGTTTTTGTTTTGTTTTGTTTTGTTTTTTGTGGTACGTGGGCCTCTCACTGTTGTGGCCTCTCCCGTTGCAGAGCACAGGCTCCGGACGCGCCGGCTCAGCGGCCATGGCTCATGGGCCAAGCCGCTCCACAGCATGTGGGATCTTCCCGGACCGGGGCACGAACCCATGTCCCCTGCATCGGCAGGCGGACTCTCAACCAAGGGTAAGCTGTGACAAAGCGAAAGAGAGGCATGGACATATATACACTACCAAACGTAAGGTAGGTAGATAGTGGGAATCAGCCGCAAAGCACAGGGAGATCAGCTCGGTGCTTTGTGACCGCCTGGAGGGGTGGGATGGGGAGGGTGGGAGGGAGGGAGATGAATGAGGGAAGGGATGTGGGAACAGATGTATATGTATGACTGATTCACTTTGTTATAAAGCAGAAACAAATAAAAAATAATAAAAATAAAAATAAAAACAATAAATACTTGGGAAGAAAAAAAAAAACTTTGACTCAAGACAAGCTGGACATGGAGGAGTGAGAGAGGGCCAGGGGTAGAGGGAAAGACATGTTTCTGGGTGGGAGCTGGTGTACCATCCCCCGGGCACAGCTCCTGCGCAGAGGCCTGATAAGGAGCCCTCACCTGCACCCACCCCCTTCAACCAGAGAACTTCCAACTGCAGCTCCTCAGTACCTGAAGAGCAGGAAAGCTGGTGACTGGAGGGAGGCTGGGGGACGGGAGGAGGAAGGACCACAGTCCAGCGTTAGTCCGTCACTTAAAGGCTGGTGAAATTAATGGGGCAAATGACCCCAGTAAAAGAATTTGGCAAGTCCACGGCTTTCCTGGGTTTCACCCACCGGCTCTGTTTCCTCGGCTATCTGGAAAGAAGGGAGAGCACTTCCGAAGAAGCCTCTGGAATGTCAGCTTCTGGGAATCTTGCTGAGGACGGGGCGGGGAGGGAGCGCTTACCGGGAAACACTGGATTACCCTAGCCGCCTTGGGGTGTCTGCGACCGGGGCTGCGGTTTCTGCGGACCTGAGCGGCAGGTGGCATCGGAGAGTCAGACCTGCTTGCGGGCACCAAGACGACACTCGGTCGGTAGGCAGGGACAGGCCGCAGAAACGTGAGCAAGTGCCACTCGCAGCCCAGAGGAGAGGAAAGGAAAGCCCCAAGCATGCACCCAGCCCTGGCCCCCGCGCCACGGGCTGCGTCCCAGGAGCCGTCGCCACCTCTGAGCAGCCCAGATGGGAAGGGGGTGGGGCGGAGTACGGATCCTGCGGCAAACTGCTCGCCGAGGGCCCCGGGGCCTCTGCGGGAGCGCCGAGCCGCGCGCCTCTCCGAGCCCTGCGCGGGGCCCTCGGGCGGGAATGCGCGGAGCCGGGACGCGGTGGCGGGTATGGGGCTGGGTCGCGCGCGGGAGAGGGCGGCAGGAGGGAGTTGGAAGAGAGTTACTGCGTGAGAGAGCGGTTAAGAGCCCGCGGTCTCTTTGGAGACGCCCTGGCCAACGGCAGAAGCGGAAGCTGTTTATATGGGCGGGGCGTCGCCTCGGCAGCAGGAGACGCCTTGCGAGTGGCTACTGAGTGCCGGTCCCCGGCCGCTGGCTTTCAGAGAGGCGCCGTCGGGCGTGAGTGGCGACGAGGATTGCTGGCTGGGCCCTCGAGCTGGGAGCAGAGAGCCGCGGTGAGGGTGGGCGGTGGGAGGAATTTCTTTGAGAACCTTCCTTTGGCCCGGGCTGCGCTCTGAGCCACGTAAGGGACGGGGAGGGCTGCAGGCCTTGGGAAGGGAGGGCGTCAGTAGCAGCCCGCTCTCCCATTTGTCCCCGACGGAAGTGGTGGGCCCGGGGACTGACATCAGAGGCGTTTGGGGGACACTCACTTCCCGCCCCCTTATAACTCTCTGTATTGTTTCCTTCCTTCCCCTTGATCCCCATCCTAATATCCCTTTTCAAAGATCGGACGACCTCCCCCGCCCCCCGACCCGTCGTACTGCCCTCCTGGACTCTCTCGCCCCATTTCCATTGGTTGTGGACGGAGAGAGGGGTGTTAATTCCCCGCTTTGAGGGAGAAAGGGGTGGCCTCGCATGCCCCTACACTATTCCCTCGTTTGGCTAATTGTCTCCTCTAAAAGATCAAAGAGGAAAAGAGCGAGGCGAACCCCGTGTGGGTCGGACCCCCGGGCACACCTTCTGTTTCCCAGACCTCGGCAGTAAAAGATCCTCCCCAGCTGCAGGAAGGATTTTAGTAAGAGCCTCCCCCCTCGCACACACTCTCCCCTCGGGGGTGGGGAAAGAGGGCTCAGTCCCCGCTCTGGTCCCCGCAGGCACCACATTCAGTTTGGAGGAGGCTACCCCCGGATCGCGGGATGGAAGCCCGCTTCCGGGAGGCTGCGTAACTGAAGCCGCGGGAGTCAGCGGGCCAGAGAGCTCGGCGGCCACCCTCGGCTCGGCTCGTGGATGTTGACAGCCCCCTCGGAGAGTCCCCGCAGATATGGCGGAGAGCTGGCTACCCGTCTCGGGAGCAGGGGCAGAGGAGGATGCCGGACCGGAAGGCGGCCTGGAGGAGTCCAACGCCCTGAATGACAGCCTGACCATCCTGCAGTGGCTGCAGGAATTCTCCCTTCTCAACGCCAAGGTCCCCGCCCTGCCTTCGGGGGACACCGACCCCCACGGCTACCACGAGCTGTCAGGCTCGGCCGAGCCGGGGTCTCCCCTGGTGGCGGACCGCGCCTGCCTGGGGCAGCCGCACACGCCTGGCAAGCCCACGTACTCCTGCACGCCGCGGAGCCCCCCCTCGGGGCTGCAGGCCTCGCCTACCGACGACGTGGACTACGCCACCAACCCGCACGTGAAGCCGCCCTACTCTTATGCCACGCTCATCTGCATGGCCATGCAGGCCAGCAAGGCCACCAAGATCACCCTGTCGGCCATCTACAAGTGGATCACGGACAACTTCTGCTACTTCCGCCACGCTGATCCCACCTGGCAGGTAGGGGAGGCACTCCCTCCCTCCCTCCCCATGCCCGCACGGACTGGACTCACATCCCAGATCCGCAGGCCAAGTAGGCGCGGTACGGCCAGGGCCCCGAGAGAGGAAGGCCGTCGAGGAAGGACCTCAAGGGAGCCCAGTGCTTGGACTGCTGCCCCTTTGACTTCAGAGACGGAGGAGGGAGGATGTTCAGAGGGCTGTAGGGGTGCCGACATAGAGGTTCAAGTGGAAAGAACTTGTCACTCATCCGGCAGGCTCAGCCCAAAGACCAGGGCTGAACTGTGCGTGGACACAGCCCCCCAGGGTAGGTTGATGGACTGAGGGACACATTTTTGTCCCAAGTCCTGGAATTCCTAGACACTACCCTCCTCGAGGTCAGTTTGTCAGGGCCTGACTGGAGGCAGAGCATCGTTCCTGCCAGGCTCTGCATCCTGCCTGCTTTCAGTTGGCTGGAGGGGTTCTGGGAGGGGAGAGAGGCGTGCTGCGGGGTGTGAAGGCCATCTGTGTCCCAGTGGAAGGGCTACGGGGCCTTCCGAAAGCTGCTGTGCCAGCCCCCACCCCAAGCCCTCCCTAGTTTCCTGCCTACACTCGTCCCCCTCTTCTCATCAACCTCCCTGGGGGGACAATTACCTCAGCCACGTGCTTTCCACAGGGGCTCTTTCCTCCCACACTGGCTTCATGTTCCAAGTCTCCGGAACCTGGCACAGAGCTGCCAAGGGGCCCAGGCCACCATGTAAACATCCCAGTCTTGCCAGGGGGCACTACTCACCTGCTGGCCCCACCCACCAGGCCCCAGACCCCTGTGCCCCAGCGTGGTTTGGACTGTGCACCCAGGCGTGAACAAGGCAAGATGGTCATTCAGGCTGGGCACAAACTGCCCTGAGCATCTTCGACCATCAGGATCAGGGGCTACTTGGGCACAGAGACCCTGAAGATGCACAGATCCTTCCCTGTGGCACAGGTCACAGGATCACAGTTCCTGTGATCCCAGCTATTCCACGTTTGCTTGGGCCCTGACCCTGGGGCAGGTACCATTTGTAACCTTGGTGAGAAAGCAGAGACCCTCCACCACCCCCCACCCTACCCCAAGCCTGAGAGGCCCCAGGAATGAGCGCTATGCTCTTGGCTGTGTAATAATCAACTGAGGCCTCAGAGCCTGGGGTGGGAGGAGGGGGACATGGTGGGTGAGGGTCCAGGCCAGCAGCCGGCTCTAGAAACAAGGAAAGTCATCAGATCCTCCCACTCTTCATCCCCCCACCCCCCCACATACACCCTCACACCCACTCAATCATTTCACAAACAGAGCAGGCCAGCCAGGCCCAGGCAGAGGGAGATGGCTGTCCAGGCCCTGGGGGAGCCAAGGTCTTTGACCAGAGGCCGCAAGCGGTGGGGTAAGGGAGGGAGGGCAGGACAGGGTGGCATTGAGAGCCACCCTGCAGCTCAGGGCTCGGATGACTGAGCAGGCAGATATCCTGGCAAAAGGGAACAAAAGCCCCCGACAGCACTCCCAGCGCCTGGTGCCCCGTGCCTGGTACCCCAGAGCCTCCCGGTCGGAGCAGCGCCTCTTTCTCCCCTGCCCCCATCAGAGAGAAGGTGGTGGTGGGACTGGCAGTGGCGTTAGGAACCCCCCATCACAGAACCCACCCACTCTCCCAGCTGTCTTCCTTCTCTCCTACCTCCCTGTGTCCAGAACTCCATCCACCACAACCTGTCCCTGAACAAGGGCTTCATCAAGGTGCCTCGGGAGAAGGACGAGCCAGGCAAGGGGGGCTTCTGGTGCATCGACCCCCAGGACGCCGAGCGGCTGCTGAGTGGGGCCTTGAAGAAGCGGCGGCTGCCCCCAGTCCACATCCACCCGGCCTTTGCCGGCCAGGCCGCGCCGGAGACCAGCGCCGCCCCATGGGCCAGACCACTGACCGTGAGCACGGAGGCCCAGCAGCTGCTGCGGGAGTTTGAGGAGGCCACTGGGGAGGCGGGCTGGGGTGCAGGCGAGGGCAGGCTGGGGCATAAGCGTCAACAGCTGTTGCCCAAGCAGGAGGCCAAGGTCCCGCGGCCCTCCAGCCCCCTGCTGCTGACGCAGGAGGAGCAGGGTGTGCTGGAAACTCTCAAGGGCAACTTTGACTGGGAGGCCATCTTGGACGCTGGCACGCTGGACGGGGAGCTGGGCACGCTGGAGACCTCGGAGCTGATCCCGCCGCTGAGCCCTGCCTCACACGGTGACGTGGACCTCCCCATCCACAGCCACCACATCGAGTGCCCTGTTACCTGGGGGCCTCCAGTGGAGCAGGCTACCGACAGCCTGGACTTTGATGAGACCTTCCTGGCCACATCCTTCCTGCAGCACCCCTGGGACGAAAGCACCCGTAGCTCCCTGCCCCCCGAGCCCCTCTTTGAGGCCGGGGATGCCACACTGGGCTCTGACCTGCATGACTGGGCCAGCCTGGGCGCCTTCTTGTAAGAAGCCAGGCCCTGCCCCACCTCCAGACAGCACTGAAGTCTGGGCCCAGACTGCCCCCCTCCCCACCAGTGCAGGCCCATGGACACCCTACTGCCCAGGCAGGGGCTGGGCCAGGTCACCCCACCAGGCCACACGACCCCCAGCCCAGGCCATCCTCAGATTCTAGTCCAGCAGGCTGAGAATTGGGGCCCAGGACCAAAATTGTTGCCTCCGCTCCCCAGCCCCCCATACACACAGTGTTTCATTGATCCACTTCTTCGCTGCCCCAGAGACACGCTAAGGGCCCTGCACTATGAGAGCTGCAGCTTGGAGGGGCCCTGGCCAAGCTGGAAACATCAGTACAGGGCCCGCCCCAGAACACCTTAGCTTCGAAGCTTCTCTCTCTCCTTCTCTCCTCCCCAGGTCTCTATCCAGAGAAAGCTCCCAGGTACAAGAAATACTGATTAGGTGACTACAAATTAACACCCAAGAGGCCTCTCCTGGCAGTCTGTGAGTAGGAGCTAGGTGGAGGGGGGAAGAGAGAGGAGACAGAAACGAGGCCGGGGTGCTGGGTGGAACCAGGAGATTTTCTAAGGCCTCTGGGATCTTCTGGCTTCATCCCTAGAGATGGGGCAGACGGTATGTGTCTCTAATCTTTGAGCCCAACTTGAGGCTGAGAGCAGCGGGGAGTTGGGGATCTGGGGGTTAGGGGCTTGGGCAGCCAAGCTGCAGAGGGAAAGGGGACAGACAGACTAATGTAGTGAGTGTAGCTACAGCTGAGGCTTAACTGGAATGGACGCAGTGCTTGCTAGAACCACTGGGACCAGGAAGGGGGGATGGCCCCGTGCCCTTGCTTGCACTCCTGCGGGGGAGTGTCTTGCTCCACCATAAACCCCCTGGGCTGCATCCCACATCCACTCTCCTAACCCATCGGGCAATTTAACCTTTTTCATAGAAAGTTATTTACAATAAAATCATTTTTAAAAATAAAGTTTTAAAAAAATCTCAAAATGGACCTGCTTGCAACTTTCTCTGGGGAAAAGCATGGGCCAGTTTTGGGGAGGCCACGGCCCAAGGGGGAACGGCTGGGAGGAAGATGGGGGTCACCAAAGGCCTGCAGAGTGTCCCCTGATGCACTCCTCATGATCTCTGGGTCCCCAGAGAGAAAGGGGCTGAGAGGCGGCCCTCGGGGGTCACCTGCAGACAGGGCCTCGGCACGTCTAGATGTGCAATGGGGAGACTGTACCCACAGGCCCGAGGAGCAGGTGGCAAAGGAGGCACAGCCCCCTCCCTGGCCCTGGGGACTCACTCACAAAGGCCGTTCTTGCCCAGGGCTCAGCTCACGTTCCCCACATTGCCCAAGTTGAGGGCCTGCCCAGACTCACCTGCGGTCCTCGCCTGGGCCTGTCTCCAGCTCCTCCCTCCCTTGGTCCCTTCCTGAAGGGACAGGGTGTGAGGTCAGAGGGCCCCAGCCCCTGGGGCCCCACTTGCCACCCTGGGGTTCATTCACCCCGCCCAGGGCCTTCCCTCCAATGCAGATTGGGGCTGAGGGAGGCCATCAGGGCAGACGGAAGACGGGGTGCCTAGACCCTACAGCTCCAGCCTGTGAGGAATCAACGTAGCAGAGTTCTGATGGGGAAACTGAGGCACAGCAAATATGTGACACTCAGCAGGCACCTTTCAACCACCTCACCCCAGCTTTGCCTGGAACCCATCTCTCCCCCGAGCCCGCACCTGGCCCCGCCAGCACGCCCTTGTGGTGCACAGCCCCTTCCCCCAGCACTCACGTGCATGTGCGCACAGACGCACACACACACACACACACAAACGGGCACTGTCCTACACAATCCTGCCCAGCCTCCACGGTCCCCTTTCTCCTGAAGCCCCTTTCTTTCCTTTCACTCGAGGCTGGCTCCAGGACAACATGGCATTCCCCCGCCAACTTGCTGCTTTCCCTTGCTAATTATTCCAAATATTTCAGAAGGGTGCACACACTGCAGGGCCAGCCGGGTTGGGGCCTTACAGAGCTCAGGAGGCAGCCCATCCCCTTCCCACCGCTTGCTGAGGAGGCTGCCCCAACCTCCCTCTGAGACTCCCTTCACCCCCTAAGCAACGACTCCCTCCCTCTCCCCACCACCCTCCAGCCTTCCTCCCCACGCTCCCCAGCACTGGGGGAACATGGGGGCTCCAGCCTCTCCACTGGTCCCCAGGCTCAGCATCCAGCCCCCGCCAAAAGGGGTACACCCTGGATTGACAGGTGGGGCCGGTCACTGTCCCCCCTCCTCACCCTCTGCCTGGACCCATGCTGGGGGAAGAGGGGCAAGGTCAGGGGCTGGCAGAACTGCCTGCCAGGTAAGGAAAGGCTGAAGAAGCTTCTGGCTGCCAGGAAGAATCACCAGGAGCTCCTGAAAATCCCTATGCTTGGGACTAGCATCTCTGGGGCTGGGACCCAAACACTGGCACTTTTAAGGGTCCATGGATGCTGCCAACGAGCAGCCAAAGCTAAGAGGGGGCTCTGAAGTGGCCAGAACACAGGGCTTCACACACCCTTTCAGCAGGCAGCGTTTGGGGGTTGGTGGTGGAGGGGGCGGGAAGCGTGAGTGCATCCTGTCCCTCCTATTCATCCCTGCCCGGGCCCTTGGCTGGGTGGCTTTTTCAAAAAACGTTCAGTGAGTCCGTATTTATTTAGAGATTCAATGTAATCCCAGTCAATATATATTTTGCGCCCTTAACAGTAAGTTGCAGACAGGCTGCCCCATTAGCACTAGATACTTTAGTGTGTGTTTCCTTAGAACAAGGACACGCCTCCATAATCCCAGTACCACCATCACAATCAGGAAATGAACACTGACCTGGTAATCCCATGTAACCGCAGACCCCCTTCACGTCTTGCAGATCACCCCAGTAATGCTCCTCTCCATTCCAGCATCCCAATCCAGGACCCCATGTTGCACTGAGTTGTCCTTTCTCTTTTGCCCTGTGTGGCTTTGAGCCCATGACTCAAGCTCTCTGGGCAGGTTTCGCATTTCCTTTGATCTCCACTTTTGAGGTGAGAAGCCCTTCAGCCACTTCACCCTCAGGTGTGGTACAGTCCCTTCCCAAAGCAAGAAGCCAGCTTTCTGTCTCCTCACTTTCCACCTCTTCCCTATCCTCCCTCCCCCATGTATCGCCAGCCAGGAAAGGGATGAGGGGCAATGTTCAAGAACTCAGTCTTTGGGGACCCTCCCCGTCTGCCCACGGGACAGGCCACCCCCAGCTCCAGTGACGGGAAGGCCCCTGGGATGGGATTCCATGCTGGCCTGAAGCAAATGCGCCAGGCCTCCTGAAGAGCTGAGCTGAGGGCAGGAAACACTCTTCTCCCCGCCTCTGCCCCCCTCAACATACCGGGAACCCAGACTTGCAGAAGGAATCAGGTGAGCTGGAGGGCAGGAAAGAAGGCCTGTGAGGGTGGGTGGGAGGAGATGGTCAGGAGTCAGGCGAGCTTCCATCCCCGGGCTGAGGCCCAAAGGTTAACAGGTGTATTTGGACTCCTGGCAGGCGGGAGTGGGCTGGCCCTGCGGGGCAGGCCTGGGCCTGTCAGGGGTGGGGCTGTGGAGAGGGGCTGCATTACCAATGGGGTGGGAGAGGAGCCCCAGGTCCTGCTGACATTCTTGTGTCATGAAGAGGAAAACACAGGTGACAAGGGAGGGGAGGCACTTGGACAGGGGAGGGCGCTTTGTGAGGCCACCCAGGCTGGGCCTGCGCTGGCCAGTGTGAGCCAAGGAGGTGCATGGAAGCCTTGGGGGGTCACCTTCCTCCTGGGGCACGTGTGTCCAGCCCACTCTGAGGCTCCCAGGTGGGACAGGTCAGAGCCACCGTGACTGGCATGCTGGGCCTGAGCTTTCCCTGTGAGTGCAGGAGCTGGGAGGAAGCAGCTGAAGGGTTGGTTCCCCCAGAAGGCAGCCAGGCTGAGCGGCAGGGGAGGGGAGGCGGGGTACACATTAACCAAGGCGGGAGACAGGGCCGCAGGTCTCGTTGCTGCCCCCGACTCCAGCTCCCAGCAGAGCCCTGTCACCCAGATGCTGATCTGAGGGCAGGACAGCAGCCAGGGTCCGAGCCCCAGACCCCTTCCTCCTTGAAGGAAGCAGCTCGCTGAGCTCCCAGGAAAGCAAGAGCTCCAGGAACTGGGGAGCGCAGGCTGCTTGCACACATCCCACCCTACCCACGGCCCCCAAGACCCTTTGAAGCCACAGTGGATTGCCGGCAGCCCTCCCAGGGCTGCTATTCGCCCAGGGAATTAAGCTGAGGCTGAGAGGCTGCCAACTGGTCTCCGCCCTTCACCCAGCCACCCCCCTTCTGTCAGGGGCTCTGCCCCCTTGCCCAGACCACCCTGCACCCCGCTCCTGCCTCACTCTGCGTACCAAGCCCTATCCCCAGCCCTAGCGGCATCCCAGTTCCCTCCAACTTGCTTAAAGTGAACTGTGGGCGGGGGTGCTGGGAGGGGCAGGGTGGCCTGCAGACGCCGCCTCTGAGAGTTTCAGCCTCAGAAGCCCATGAGTCTGCAGACCCCTGTGGGCAGATAACCTGCCGCATTCCTACGTTTGCTACATCCAGCACAGGGCCCGGCGTTTTAAGTATTGAATGAATGAATGAGCTGCTGAGCAGATCGTCAAAAGGTGGAAAAACAGCCAAGTCTCCTTGGAAAAATGTGACCGCAGACAGTAAACACTAAGGAGTTCTCGGTCACTGGGCCCCGGGTGCTTCCTGATGCCCCCAGGGGTACAGAGCATTCAGCCAGGGGGGCCTCTGAGGAAACCCCACCCTGCCCTGTCCTGGAAACTATTAAGAGGCCACGCTTGCTGACTCTGTGGGCTTGTGTGAGGTAATAAAGGAGGGAGTAGGGCCCTGAGTGCCAGCTGAAGCTTGAGTGGGGCGTGTGGCTGGTGTGAGCCAGGGGAGGGCGGAGGGAGTGGGATCCGGGACAAGAGGGAAGGGGTGGAGGGCAGCGGGCGAGGCCTGGCCTTTCTCATTCTCAGCTGCTCCTTTTTGGTCCCCAGCTGCCCTGGAGCCTAGGCCCTGGGGATAAGGATCACAGAGGCCCGAGATGCAGGGTTGGTGCGGTGAAACCAGCATTCAACCCCTTCACACGCATATCTTTTATTACCCCACCCAAGCCCACAGGGTCAGCAAATGGCCTTTGACATGTTTGCACCCGACAACAAGGTCACCAGGTAAGAGCTGTGCCCAGCTCAGCTTTCCCTGCTGGGCTCACCCCACTGTACACCAGGACAGGCCCTCGGGCCACTGAGCTCGACAGCTGTGGAGCCCAGAAACTCAGGGTCCAAGCTGGGGCTGGGAGCTCTGTGAGGGGCCCGAGAGTCCCTGGTGCCTCCTGTTTGGCTAAAGAGGAAGCCTGGCCTGATGGAGATGGCCCAGGAGGCTGGGCCCAGAGTTGGCACTGTGCCACAGGGGCGGGTGGGCTTGGGCCTACAGTTCAAGGCCAGTTTTGGAGAGAAGGGTGGGGGGGCCAGGTGTGGTGGGCGGACCTCACAGGGGGCTGGGGCTCAACCCCCAGCCACATTCCCTGGCTCAATTTCATGTGTGGGTTCTATTACAAGGGGGATTAAGGGTCTCCCAGGCAAAGAGGAAGAGAAACAGCAACTAGGCCCAACGACCTCCATGCAGGGAGAAGTGGGTCACAAAGAGAAGGCAAACCCCACCCTGGCCCCCCACCCAAATGCTCAGCTCTAAGGCCCTGCCCCCCTTGGGTCCAGGAAGCTTTATCTGAAGGACAAGTCGCCTTCCAGACTCCTGTATGAAGATGACCCGTGGTGACCTCCAAGGGGACTTGGGAAGAGACAGGTATAAGTGACAACCAAAGATGTGGCTACAAAATGAAAATGAATCGCACCTGGAGAAATGGAGGACCGTGTGAAGGAGTGGAGAGTGACAGACATGTGTTGAATTCACAGGGAATGAATAACCATATGAAATAGTAAATGAAGTGGAGCCATCTGGGGGAGGGGGAGATGACAATGGCGTTAGTCCTGTCCTGCGGAGGTCACCCCAGGTTATGCAGTGGAGATGGTGGAATCTGTTGGCGAACAAACATGATGCTCAAAACCGGAAGGAGATAGAGCCAGGACTAAGACACAGTCCCAGGGGACCTGGTGAATGTAAAGGCTGCAGCCCAGGTGCACAGACTCTTCCAGAAGGGAGACCAGAGAGGAGAGCAGAGAGTAAGGAGCCTGGAGAAGGGCCACCATTAGGGCAGGAGGGAGCCCCCTCCCCCACCCCTCCCCCACCCCGCCCCCTACACACACCTACACGGACGCACCTCTTCCTGGCTGGCCCCGCCCCACGGAGCCTGCAGTGAGAGTCAACAGGCCAGAGTGGGCTCCGGAAGGAAGGAAGCCAGCATTCGCCCAGGGAAGGCCTGTGGCCTCCCACAGGGCATTTCATTAGCAGGACAGGGGTAGAACCCAGAGTCTGAGAGCAGGCAGCAAACTCTGAGCTAGATCAGGGTGAAAGGGAGGAGAGGGCAGGCAGTGATGAAGACAGGACCAAGGGAAGCTTTTTTTTTGTGGGCCTCTCATTGCTGTGGCCTCTCCTGTTGTGGAGCACACGCTCCGGATGTGCAGGCTCAGCAGCCATGGCCCATGGGCCCAGCTGCTCCGTGGCATGTGGGAGCTTCCCGGACCGTGGCACGAACCCGCGTCCCCTGCATTGGCAGGCAGACTCTCAACCACTGCACCACCAGGGAAGCCCTAAGGGAACCTTTTTTAAGATGGGGTGACCTGCGTGTGCTTGAAGGAAGGAAGGGGCTAGCCTGGGGAGAGGGTGAATTGCAGATGCTGGGGAGATGGGATGCTGGGAGAGCAAGGACGGACCCTTCTGGTGGGAGCAGGAGGCAAAGGGTCTCAGAGGAGGCAGGAAGGGTGAGCTCTGCCCCAGCCCAGGGCAGCAGTCACTCTGCAGTGCCTCTTGCTTGCAGAGGGAAGAAGAAGGTGGCAGGGCGGGGGTGGGTGAGGAGTAGCGGGGGCGGGGGCTGTGCCGGGATGCATTAAGAGGACTGTGGGGATCTCTGGTTCTGGCTCCAGCTAGAGGGCAGCGCAATGGGAGTAAGGAGGGAGGAGAGATCTGGAGGGACGTGGGAGTGCACTCAGGAGCCGGGGACACGAAAAGGAGGAACGGGAACAAGGGGAGACCAGCCTTGGCCCTTGAAACTCTGCAATGGCCCAGCCCCACCGGCATGTCTGCCTCCAGCTGGCAGGACTCAGGGGGATTCCCAGCTGCGTGGAGGAAGGCCAGTGTCCCAGGTGCTGAAAACCCTGGTCAGTCATCACCTGGTTGCTTGGTCAATGTTTCCTTTCGTCTGTGGACCTGAGTCTGCGTGGACACAAAGATGGGTGAGACCTGTTCTTAGAGAGACTTCCCAACCCACTGAGCTGGGTGGCGGCGTGGTCTTGCCAGGACAACTCTCCAATTTCATTCCCACGATCAGGCAGAGGGGTTTTCTGAGGGCTTGCAAGCCACAACAAGAGATGACTGGGAACTGGTGGCCGGCGGTGCCATCGTCCCCTGAGTGGGGAATGCAGCATGAAAGAGAAGGGAAGGGGGGGAGTTCGGCTGGGGGTACAGAGAGTTTGAGGCACATGTGGCACAGTTGAGGGGTGCCTGAGAGGCTTCTGGGTAATGAGGGATGGCTCTAGGAGACTCAGCTTGGAAAAGGAACCACACTGTGTGAGCAGAGCCCAGTCAGCCCCTCCTGGCCCCTCCAATCCCCAAGCAACAATTCGATTTCTACCACCATAGGTCAGCTTTTCCTATTCTACAATTTCATATAAATGGCATCATACACTTTTACTTTGTGTTTGGCTTCTTTCACTGAACATATTATTTTTGAAATTTAACTACGTTGTCACATGCATCAGTAGTTTGTTCCTTTTCACGGCTGAGTAGTATTCCATCAGATGACTATAGCAATTTGTTTATCCATTCTCCACTAGATGAATACCTGGGCTGCTTCCAGTTTGGGGCTATTGTAAATGAAGCTGCTATGAACATTCTTGTACGAGGTTTTTTGTGGGTTTTTTTTTTTGTTTTGTTTGCTGTAGCACACGGCAAGCGGGATTTTAGTTCCCCGACCAGTGATTGAACTTCGGCCCCCTGCAGTGGAAGGGCGGAGTCTTAACCATTGGACCGCCAGAGAAGTCTCAGGGTTTTTTTGTAGTAGGGCTTTTGAAAAAAATCCTTTTCATTTGAAAGGGGCTTGGGAAGAGAAGACATAAACATGTGTGGCCCAGCTGCCATGCTTCACTGGACTATGCTGAGTTGATTCTTAAAAGGGTCAGCAGGGGGTATCCAGCAAGACGCAGAGAGGACAGGAGTTACAGGCAGAAGGAGAGGAGGTGGGAAAGGGCATGCAGGTGGACACCCAGCTGGCTGGCTCAGTGCAGGGGAGGGTTAGTGAGACTCTTCTCAAGTACACTTCTGGCCATGTCACTCATCTGTGGAGAACCCTACAATGACTTCCCTCGCCTACAGAAGACTCTAAACACCATCAAGATCCGCCCCTGCTCGCCACTCATCTTCCCACCTACCCCTCCCTCCGTGATCAGTCACACTGATGTATCGCCCAGAATCACTGTTTCCTCCCTCTGTCTCCTACCCCTGCCCTCTTCCCTGCGCAAACACCCTCCCACTTCACCTGCGTAACTTTTCAGGACCTAGTTTCAGGGTCCTATCATGAGTCCCCAGCTGTGGTCCCCCAGCTGGAAGGACCCTAACATCCTGCTAGAACTCACACCAACCCTTTTCGCACTTCTGCTTGAGAAGGCAGTTGGTTACACATATTGGGGTCCCCAGACTGGTACCCAAACTGAGGACAGCACCAGCGGGGCCACATCCTCAAGGAAGGGTGGGGCTGGCTGGAGCAGTGTCCTCAGCCAATGGCTCTGCCTCCAGCTGGCCAGAGTTCTGGAAAGCCCACCCACCACGGTCTGCTCTTGACCCTGAACCCTTTTATTTGGTGGATCTAGAACTCAGTTTGGGGCATGACCTCCATCGCAACCCCTTTTCCTTCTTCACCCCAGCAGTTTGTTGCATGACTCAAGGTCAGAGGACAAGTTCTGGGGGTTCTGTCCTCCTCCTGCCCGGTGCTCATGCCCTTCCCCTGCTGCCAGCACAGAATGCCCAACTCGGGGCTCCTGGCGGCTGTCTGGAATTCAGGTTTGTTGGAGAATGTCTTGGGCTGAGCCCTGAGCTCCAGGAGCCCACCACATCAGCTGGCTGGGCCTCTGGCAGACCCCAGGATCTTCAAGCCCAGACTCCGGGGGATGAAGGGGCAACGTTGGTCTGTTTGCTGCCTCTGCGGGAGTGAGGGGGCAGCTGGAATGGTCCTCAGTCATAGAGGCCTAGACCTTAATCTGCAGGAAGGATTAGGAGCCTTCTGGTATCACCTGCAGAAGAGGAAACTAAGGCACAGAGAGGGGACCCAGCTCTGAGGATGTTAGCACAGGTGAGGTTGGCTTCTCCTGGGCACTACTGGCGGGGGACCCATCTGGACATCTGCCACCTCTCCACCCACTGCCATCCTCCAGCGCCCTTTATTTCACCATGTTGGCAGCATGGGCCTCTCCTGCTGGACTGGGAGCTCCAGGAAGTCAGAGGCAGTGCCTGGTTCTCCATGGCACCTGCCAGGAGTTGGGAGTGGCACACGGTGTGTGCTCAACAGAGCATGGCGGAATGGATGGAAGGGGTGGGAGTGCACGCCCCAATTCTCACAGTGACTTAGATCCAGAAGCAGCACTCTGAGCTGGGCAGACAGTTGAGAGCCAGAGGTAAGGCAGCTCAGCCTGTCTTCCCTGCCCTCAGGGACCCCACGCCTTGCCTCCCAGATCACCCCTCTTCCTTGTCCTTATTAAAAAGTCCTTGCTGAAGATGTGATTGTGTGTGGTGCCCTGCCGGTGGTGTACATTGAGAACCGCATGTGCCCGTCACTGGTCTCTGTGCTCATTCACTCATTAAACAAATCTCAGACACATGGGAAGACACTTCCACTGGGTGTGGAGGGCATGCACACAACAGAAGACCAAACGCATAGAGCAAGTGGGTCCCAAGAGTGCACCAAGGGAATTCCCTGGTGGTCCAGTGGTTAGGTCTCTGCACTTCCACTGCCAGGGGTCCAGGTTTGATCCCTGGTCTGGGAACTAAGATCCCCCAAGCCATGCACAGCCAAAAAAAAAAAAAAAAGATTGCACAGGGGAGGTCCCCCTTCCCAGGCAGTGTCATCTCACTCAATCCCCTGCCTCAGGGCAGCTTTCAAGTCAGGGAAGGAGGCCTCCTGGTTTCCCATGGCAAAGGAAGGAACCATCTGTCCTCAGTACCTTTGGGGGAAGAACTGGCACTCAGCCTGCTCCTGGCAGGACTTTCCTGTGGCCCCTCCCTCCCAGCCAGCAGATCTAGAGTCCGCCCATCCTGGGCTCCACTACCTGAGCAACGCCATTTTCTCTCTCTGCCAGCTCCCTGTGTCCACTCTAGTTATCATACAGGTCATGACCATAGCCTGCTCACTTAGGTCCCAGCCCCAGGTCACCCTGCTGAGGCACCTCACCAAATACAGTCTAACTCTAGCCGATGCTTGGTCCCAGAGGCCACTCAGCCAGTCTCCTCTCTGGACACCCTGCCTACTTCCCAGCTGCCATAAGGCTGGGCCCTCTTCCTGGGGTCCCTCTTCCCATCCTTCACAATCCAATCCACACAGTTGTGCCCTCCAAAGTCTCCCTGATATACCCAGGGGTCTGGGAACACTGTTTCCCCCAGGCCAGGCCTGGAGACCTTTGTCCCTCCTGTGGCCTGAATTCCACAGGCCAGCAGTGCACCCCAAATTCCCAGATATTTCCTAGAGAACTATCTTACCCGCAAACTTCGCCAGTAAGAAAGACAGATACTGTATGATCTCACTTAGATGTGGAATTTAGAAAAACTACCAAACTCAAAGAAAAAGAGATCATATTTGTGGTTACATCAAGCAGGGTTGGGGGCAGGGGGAATCGGAGGAAGGTGATTAAAAGGGTACAAACTTCCAGTTATCAGATAAGTGAGAGCTAGGGATGGGGACTTCCCTGGTGGTCCAGTGGCTAAGACTCCACACTCCCAATGCAGGGGGCCCGGGTTTGATCCCTGGTCAGGGAACTAGATGCCATGTGCTACAACTAAGAGTTCACATGCTGCAACTCAGGATCCCACAACTAAGACCCAGCACAGCCAAATAAGTTTAAAAAAAATTAGGGATGTAATGTACAACATGATGACTCTAGTTAACACTGCTATGTGATAGATAGGAAAGTTGTCAACAGAGTAGATCCTGAGTTCTCATTGCAAGGAGAATTTTTTTTTCTTTTCTTTTCATGCTATTTGAGATGATGGATGACAACTAAACCCACTGTGGTAATCATTTCACAATACAGTTGACCCTTGAGCAGCAGGGGTTAGAGGAACTGACCCTAGGGCAGTGGAAAATTCACACAGAACTTTAGAGTTGGCCTTCCCTATCCATAGTACTATTGTGTACTACCGTAGTATGTACTCATTGAAAAAAATCCAGGTATAAGTGGACCCCCAGAGTTCAAACCCATGTTGTTCAAGGATCAACTGTATGTGTAAATCAAACCATCTTGCTGTACACCCCCCACCTCCTACCCGCCCAGGTCTGGGGTTCAGGTTCTAGGTTAGCGGGACCTGCGCGCCCCCCAGCGGCACAGCCACATCCTCAAAACCCACTCTCTGTGTTCTGGAAAGTGGAAAGCGGCCTCCAGAAAAAGGCACCTTGAGACTGAAGATAAGCAGGCTGGGGAAGAGGCAGATGTTGCTGCTAGCTAAGGTAGAAGGAAGAGTAAAGTGTCAATTTTTTTTAATTGTTGTTTTGCTTTCTTTTAATTTTTAAAATTTTATTTGATATTAGAGTATACTTGATTTACAATGTTGTGTTAGTTTCAGGTGTACAGCAAAGTGACTCCTTTATACATATACATATATCCATTCTTTTTCAAATTCTTTTCCCATGTAGCTTATTACAGAATATTGAGTAGAGTTCCCTGTGCTCTACAGGAGGTCCTTGTTGATTATCTACTTTATGTACAGTAGTGTGTATTTGTTAATCCCAAACTCCTAATTGATCCCTCCCCGCCCCACATTTCCCCTTTGGTAACCATAAGTTTGTCTGTGAGTCTGTTTCTGTTTTGTAAATAAGTTCAGAAAAGTCTCAAAATTCTTCACCCATTTTTCCATAGAGTTAGCACAGGGTTGTGCTGGGAAGTGTGCAGTTTGAAATGGAGGGAAACGTGTGTGTTTTGGGACAGGGGCAGAGGTGGGGGAATCGAGCCAGGAGTAAAGGGACAAGGAGGGAGCAGTAGCCACGAGGAATCATCTGGCCTTGGTGGACTGGGCCTCCCCAGCTGGCCTTCGGCCAGGCCTTAACCCTGGGATCAGAAGCAAATCCCTGCCGTCCTCTAAGCCCCACTGACGAGAGTTTAAAAAGCGAATGGGAAATGTTCCCTCAAGTGTCGGTCCCCCTCCAAATCCAGACAGTGGAGAGCCTCTTGCCTGGCGACCAGGGTCCCTGAGCAAAGGCTCACCAGGCCCAGGGACAGCAGCAGGGCTGTGACACGCAGACTCCAGCAGCAGGGAAGTAGCTGGGTGCCTCCTTGACCCACTCTCTCTCTTTGGGACCCGAAAGGCTGAGTCCTTCAGGGTCTCCCCAGGTGGGACGGTGGCTGTGGGCCTGAAGTGTTCCAGCTAGTCCCAGGAGGGTCATTCTGATGTATCTGTGTGAGCCAGCCTGCCACATGATGAAGGATAAAAATGGAGCATCTGCTTCCTGGCTCTGGCATCTTTCAGACACTTCTGTGCACCTTGGTTCCCCCTCCCATTAAAACAAAAATACTCACCTCCCCCCGCAGTGCACACAGGTGGTTGTGAGGACTCGGAGGTGACCATTTTAAAGGCTCAGCATGGTGCCAGCACATGGTAGCGCTCATACCTCAGGCTTACTTCCTGGTCTGTAAAATGTGGTCAGTGTCACTCATGTGTTCCCCTCAGCCAGTGCCTTGTGGCCTCCGCTCTTTAAACAATCCATCAGCATTTGGGTCTCACTACCTCTTTTTTCCTTTAATTGAAGTATAGTTGACTTACAATGTGTTCGTTTCAGGTGTACAGCCAAGTGATTCAGATATATATATTTTTTCTTTTTCAGATTCTTTTCCCTTATGGGTTATTACAAGATATTGAGTAGAGTTCTCTGTGCTATACAGTACGTCCTTGTTGGTTCTCTATTTTATGTAGAGTATTGTGTATATGTTCATCCCAAACTGCTAATTTATCCCTCCCCCTTTCCTCTTTGGCAAGTTTGTTTTCTATGTCTGTGAGTCTGTTTCTGCTTTGTAAGTAAGTTCATTTGTATCATATTTTAGATTCCACATATACCTGATATCATGTGGCATTGGTCTTTCTCTGTCTGACTCCACTTAGTATGATAATCTCTAGGTCCATCCATGTTGCTGCAGTGGCATTATTTCATTCTTTTTATGGCTGAGTAATATTCTATTGTATATAGAATAGATGTATAGCACATCTTCTTTATCCATTTATCTGTCGATGGACATTTAGGTTACTTCCATGTCTTGGCTATTGTAAATAGAGCCGCAGTGAACATTGGGGTTCATCCTTGATCTTTAAGAATGACCTCAGTGGATGGGACCAGGGCCAGGCCACTCAGGATGCTGTCAGTGACTCAGGACTGTTTTGGGGGCAGACAGCAGGAGTTGGTGAGGTTCCAAAGGTGCTAGATAAATCAACAATTTGGATCTCAGAACACATTTCTAGGGGACTTCCCTGGCAGTTCAGTGGTAGGGCTCTAGCTTCCACTGCAGGGGGCACAGGTTCAATCCCTGGTCAGAAAACTAAGATCCCATAAGTTGCACAGCACAGCCAAAAAAAAATTTCTATGCAGAAATCAATTTAGTTCCTAATATACTCCAGCTATAGCTGGAAAGGCCAGCCAAGGAAGGGCTGGGGTGGACACTGGTTAACATCCCTTGAGCACCTGCTATGTGCCGGGCCCTTTGTATTTGCTGTGTCACCTAATTCCTGTGAAATGTTATTCAGAGGGTCCCTCCCTTGGCTGAAGTCACATGGCTCATGGGTGGCAGGGCTGGGAGCAGATGAGCCCATCTGACCTCACACCTGGTTCTCACTCTCCCTCTCTCTGCCGTTATCGCCCTGGCTGTGATTGTCACAGGGGTCAACAACCACGTGGAACACACTCCTATGGGAACACGTGTCCGAAGCCAGACCCCCACCTGCTCCACTCACCTCTCCTGGCACCTCCCCTGGGTAAGGGGACAAGTGAGGGTGGGAGGCTGGGGCGGGGGTCCCCAGAGGGGCAGGAATGGTCAGTGCTTCTCTCCAGCCACATCTCTGTGGGGTGTTTCTGCCCCTCCTGAGTGTGTTGCTGTAATTCTCAGGGCAGATAGTCTCACGGTGGCCTCAAAATAGTACACCTGCCCTCCTTCCCCTGCTTCCCCGTTCTGGAACACATACCCACCAGTTTCTCTCACCCTTTTGGTCCTCCTTCCAGGCCCCTGCTCCTCCCTTGCCCTCCTGGATTTAGCTGTCACACACTTATTTGTTCCTCACAGATTTGCTGGGCATCCTCTCTGTGTCAGGCCAAGGCTGGGTGCTGGAGACAGCCCTTTAGAAAGCTGGCCCAAGGTCTTCCTGTCACCTAGCTTTCCTCTCGCTTTTGTCACTCAACCGTGAAGAACAATTGCTTCATGCCTGCCTCTGATCTGCCTTCAGCAAGGCTCCCTTGTCCTGGCCACTCCTCGCTCCAGCTCTTGCCTGTGAGATCCGTCTTCTAGGCATGGCCACTTAACAGGCTCCGCTGGAAGGACTGGGGTCCAGCCTTCCAGCCCTCCCTTTCCAAGCTCACTTTGCCTCCGTCCCTCAAGCAGGCATGGATCCCCAAGTGATGTCCCAGCCTTTTTGAGGACCTTCATTCAAACCAGTTTACTCTGGGGACATTCAATTTGCAGTTGTGAAAATAATGTTAAAGCTCACCTGAAAAACATAAACAAAATTAGAATATCTAGGAAGTTTTTATTAATTAAAAAAAAGGCGAAGAAGGAAGGGTATGCCCAACAAATATTAAATTAAATATAATTAAGTCATAAAGCTACATTACCTTAGCTGGTTTGGTACTGGTGCTGAAATAGGTAAAAGCAGTTCATTTGAATAGAATATACCCCAAATATCTATGGGGAGTTATTTATGATATAGGTGGCGTTTCAAACCAGTGGTTGAATAATTATTGAAAAAATGATATTGGGACAATTGGGTGTCCATCCAGGAAAATATGCAGATGGCTCAATGTTGTAAACATTAAAAAAAAAAGCAAATGAAGAAAAAGGAAGAAATTAGTAGAAAAAAACAAGAGTGTTTAAAAAAAAAAAGAAAGGGCTTCCTTGGTGGCGCAGTGGTTAAGGATCCGCCTGCCAATGCAGGAGACATGGGTTCGAGCCCTGGTTCGGGAGGATCCCACGTGCTGCAGAGCAACTAAGCCCATGCACCACAACTACTGAGCCTGCGCCCTAGAGCCCATGAGCCACAAGTACTGAGCCTGTGTGCCACAACTACTGAAGCCCGCGTGCCTAGAGCCTGTGCTCTGCAACAAGAGAAGCCACCACCATGAGAAGCCCGTGCATCGCAATGAAGAATAGCCCCCACTCTCTGCAACTAGAGAAAAGCCCACATGCAGCAATGAAAACTCAACGCAGCCAAAAATAAATAAATAAAATAAATACATTTATTAAAAAAGAAAAAAGCTTAGACCAGGGCAAGCCTTTACAAGCAAGGCACAAAACCAAAAAGCTATAAAATAAAAAGTCTGATCAATATGAATAAATTAAAAAATTAAAACTTTAGTAGAAAAAAATTAGCAAAAACCAAAATCTAAGACACATAATATCATAAAAGGAAAAATATTTTCACGTAAATGTTAAAGGCCAATTTCTTTAATATATAAAGAATTCTGAAAAATTAATATGGCCATTAAACAAGAAAGATACTCAACTTTTAAAAAAAATATTTATTTATTTATTTATTTTTGGCTGTGTTGTGTCTGCCTTGCAGAGTGTGCGTTTCTCTCCAGTTGCGGTATGAGAGCGTCTCTGTAGTTGTGGCGCACGGGCTCCAGAGCACAAGGGCTCTGGAGTTTGCAGCACGCAGGCTCTCTTGTTGAGGCACGTGAGCTCAGTAGTTGTGGCGCATGGGCTTAGTTGCCCCACGGCATGTGGGATCTTAGTTCCCTGAACAGGGACGAACCCGTGTCTCCTGCATTGTAAGGTGAATTCTTTACCATTGGATCACCAGGGAAGTCCCTCAACTTACATTTTTTAAAAAGGATTTTATTTATTTATTTATTTTTGGCTGCATTGGGTCTTCACTGCTGTACGCAGGCTTTCTCTAGATGCAGCGAGAAGAGGCTGCTCTTTGTTTTGGTGCACGGGCTTCTCCTTGCAGTGGCTTCTCTTGTTGCAGACCACAGGCTCTAGGCGCACAGGCTTCAGTAGTTGTGGCACTTGAGCTCTAGAGCTCAGGCTCAGTAACTGTGGTGCACGGGCTTAGTTGCTCCGAGGCATGTGGGATCTTCCCGGACCAGGGCTTGAACCCACGTCCCCTGCATTGCCAGGCGGATTCTTAACCACTGTGCCACCAGGGAAGTCCCTCAACTTACTTTTAATTGAAGAGAAAAATTGAACATGAGATGCCATTGAAAGATTTTTTATTAATAGACTTTATTTTTTAGTGAAGTTTTATGTTTACAGAAAAAAATTGTGCAGAAAGTACAGAGTTCCCATATGCTCCTTCTTTTCTTATTGCATTAGATAGGATTTCTAGTATGATGCTGAATAAGAGTGGTGAGAAGAGGACATCCTTGCCTTTCTCCCAGTCTTACAGTGAAAGCATCTAGTTTCTCACTATTAAATATGATATTAACTGTAGGTTTGTTGTAGATGTTTTTATCGAATTGTGGATGTTATTCAGTATTCCTAGTTTGCTGAGAATTTTTATTGCAAGTGGATATTGGATTTTGTCAAATGCTCTTTTGTTTTTTTGCATTTGTTGATATGATCATATGATTTTTCTTCTTTAGCTTGTTCATGTGATGGATTACCTTAATTGAGTTTCAAATATTGAACCAGTCTTGCATACCTGAAATTAATCCCGCTTAGTCATGCTGTATAATTTTTTTTTTTTTTGCGGTACGCGGGCCTCTCACTGTTGTGGTCTCTCCCGTTGCGGAGCACAGGCTCCGGATGCGCAGGCCCAGCGGCCATGGCTCACGGGCCCAGCCGCTGCGTGGCATATGGGATCCTCCCAGACCGGGGCACGAACCCGTATCCCCTGCATCGGCAGGCGGACTCTCAACCACTGCGCCACCAGGGAGGCCCCATGCTGTATAATTTATTTTTATACATTGTTGGATTCTATATGCTAACATTTTGAGTATTTTTGCATCTGTATTCATGAGCGATACTAGTCTATAATTTTTCTTTCTTGTAATGTCTTTCACTTTTAGTTAAAGGCATTAGTACTAGGGTAATTCTGACTTCACAGAATAAGTTTAGAAGTATTCCCTCTGCTTCTATTTTCTGAAAGAGATTGTAGAGAGTCAGTATCATTTCTTCTTTAAATGTTTGGTAGAATTCACCAGTAAAACCATCTGGGCCTGGTGTTTTCTATTTTGGAAGCTTATTAATGACTGATTCAATTTCTTTAATAGATATACACCTATTTATTTCTCCTTGTGTGAGTTTTGGGAGATTGTGCCTTTCAAGAAATTGGTCCAATTTCACCTAAGTTATCAAATTTAGGGACATAGAATTGTTCACTGTATTCCTTTATTGTCCTTTTACAGCCCATGGGATCAGTAATGATGACCCATATTTTATTTCTGATATTAGTAGTTTGTGTCTTCTTTGTGTCTTGTTTAGCCTGACTAGAGGTTATCAATTTTATTCATTTTTTCAAAGAACCAACTTTTTTTTCTTTTTTTTGGCCGCTCCATGCAGCAGTGAAAGCACAGAGTCCTAACCACTGGACCAGGGAATTACCTAAAAGAACCAACTTTTGATTTTCTTGACTTTCTCTACTAATTTCCTGTCTTCGATTTCTTTTCTTCTGCCTATTTCAGATTTAATTTGCTTTTATTATGCTTGTTTCCTAAGGTGGAAGCTTAGATTACTGATTTTAGATCTTTCTTTTCGAATGTATCTATTCAGTGTTATAAATCTCCCTCTAAGTACTATTTTCACTGCATCCCACACATTTTTGTTTTATTTTCCTTTCCATTTAGTTCAAAAATTAAACATGAGGGACTTCCCTGCTGGTTCAGTCGTTAAGACTCCACACTCCCAATGCAGGGGGCCCAGGATCGATCCCTGGTCAGGGAACTAGAGTCCGCATGCTGCAACTAAGAGCCTACATTGCCACAACTAAAGATCCCACATGCCACAATGAAGATCCCGCTCATGGCACTGTGCTGCAACTAAGACCCAGAGCAGCCAAATAAATAAATATTTTAAAAACTTAAACATGGTATGCCATTTTTCATCTATCTGATTGGCCAAAATATTAAAGCTTGCTAATATTTAGTGTGGGTTAAGGTGGTATAAGGGAGTATAAGGCACATTTGTACATTGCTATTGGTAATATAGACTAGTTCAACCATTTTGGATGGCAATTTGTACATATCTGTACAAATTTAAAAGGGGTATACATTTTGATTTAGCAATTCCACTCTCAGAAGGCTGAGAGCAGAGTGTATGTACGTACAGGGGGCAGAGTTTGCAATAGAAAATACCAGGGAAAAATCTAAATGTCCAATAATAGAGACTGCTTCAATATATAATATCTATTCAGTGAAATACTATGCAAAGGCTATGCAAAGAATACCCTGTTATTGAAAGATGGTCAAGGTATACTGTTAAGTGAACATGCAGGCTACAAGAATAGTATGTTTAATGAGATAGCATTTGTGGGTTTTTTTTCTTAAGGATAACTTATTCTGTTTATAATATGCTTGGATTTGTATGGATACATCTGGAAAGTCATAACTGCAGTTATATCTTGAACAGAGGTGCTTGGGGCCAAGGAGGAGGTGGGCACTTTCTGTTCTTCACTTTATACCTTCTTTACAGTTTGAATTTTTAACCTTGAATAAGTATTACATTTAATTTGAAGAGCAGTTTTAAACCCAAATTGCAGATTTGAGCCCACAGGTGGCTTGAAGGACGCTAAGCATTTCCTTTGCTGTCTCTGCCTTATATGAGAGCATGAGAAAGGCTGCCCATCCCTGGGCTTTGGGCACCCTGGTCCTTTCTCTCATTTTATATATAAGAGGATTTCAAGAGAAAAAAAAGAAAGAAAGAAAACCCTCCCGACCACTGTGTCGGATGGCACTGTTGATGGCTGGCTGGCAGTTTCTAAATGAAGAAAAGAGACTCATTTTAATCACTACAGAAAAAAAGAAGATTTGTTTTCTTCCTTTTTGTTTTCTTTTTTGGCTATGTGGGATCTTAGTTCCCTGACCATGGACTGAACCTGAGCCCTTGGCAGTGAAAGGACAGGGTCCTAACCACTGGACTGCCAGGGAATTCCCTAGATTTGTTTTCTTAGATGTGTTTTTATAGAAAGGTAATTTAAACTCATCATCTTTAGAAACTAGAGAAAAAGAATCATCCATCTCCTCTACTTACCATTTTAGTATTTTGTGGTGTTTTCCTGACTTTTTTTTTGCAATGCAGCTATCATATTTTAAATGGCTGTCATCCCAGGGAACATATACTCTTGTGATCTGCTTTTGTGGCTATTATGTCATACCGTATTCATTATCAATATTGCTGCAGGGCCAGGAAACATTAATTTGGAGCAATTATATAGCTAATTCCTCAGAAAGAGCACAAAGTCCAGAATTCGGAAGTTACCAAACTAAAGAACAGGTTGTTGGGACTTCCCTGGTGGTGCAGTAGTTAAGAACCTGCCTGCCAGTGCAGGGGACATGGGTTTGATCCCTGGTCCAGGAAGATCCCACATGCCGCAGAGCAACTAAACCCATGAGCCACAAATATTGAGCCTGCACTCTACAGCCCGCAAGCCAAAACTACTGAGCCCGTGTGACACAACTACTGAAGTCCGCACACCTAGAGCCCATACTCCACAACAAGAGAAGCCACCGCAATAAGAAGCCCACGCACTGCAGCAAAGAGTAGCCCCTGCTCGCTGCAACTAGAGAAAGCCCACACGCAGCAATGAAGACCCAATGCAGCCAAAAATAAATAAAATAAATAAATTTATTTTAAAAAAAAGAACAGCCTATTGGGGAACAAGCTCTTCCTCCCCCCTCCCTGTGGAAAGAGCATCTCTGTGAGTGGACAGCTGAGGGCTCCCTGGTGACCTGCACCTTTGTGTTCTGAACAAGTTTGCGAATGAAAGCCAAGCTTCTGAGGCTGCAGCTGAAACACCACTTGCTCCTTTTGCTTGCGCTGAGCATAGTTGGGGAATTACAGCTTTTACTGAGTCAATGTCCACTTGTCAACATCAGCCTGACATTGGGTTGGGAATCATTGGAACTCATCTTTTCATTCTGTCTACCCTTTACTAGATATGGTTGCCATAAATATAATAACTTGCTTTTCACTGTGGATTTTCTTGAAAATCAGATTGGCAGCTTTGCATAACAGCAATCAGAACTCCTAAGCTACCCAGCATGGGGAGACCGAGAACAGCCTTAGCTGTACCGTGTCCTGGCCAGCTGTGCTGACTCAGTGCAGCTGACCTCTCTGAGCCCGACCTTCCTCGTCTGCAGAAGGGAGACAATAGCTGTGCCTGACTTGTGAGTTTATTGTGAGGATTAGACGAGATAACACAAGGTGGGGCTTGTAACAGAGATGGGCAAACAGAAGGCTCTCAACTGAGTTGGCTACCAAATTAACCTTAGAGAAGGAAATTGGAGAAAATACAAAAACCCACACACATGTGTAGTTTATTTACAAAATTGCAGTGATAATATACAAAGCTCAAAGTATTTGTTCACAACCATAGAGGATTTTTATTTTAATTAATTTATTTAGTTTTGGCTGTGTTGGGTCTTCCTTGGTGCGTACGTGCTTTCTCTAGTTGCGACGAGCGGGGGCTACTCTTCGTTGTAGTGCATGGGTTTCTCATTGTGGTGGCTTTTCTTCTTGCGGAGCATGGGCTCTAGGCACGCAGGCTTCCATAGTTGTGGCTCGCAGGCCCTAGAGCGCAGGCTCAGTAGTTGTAGCGCACGGGCTTCGTTGCTCTGCGACATGTGGGAACTTCCTGGATCAGGGCTTGAACCCTTTTCCCCTGCATTGGCAGGTGGATGCTTTTTTTGTTTTGTTTTGTTATGTTTTGTTTTTTTGTGGTACTTGGGCCTCTCAGTGTTGTGGCCTCTCCCGTTTTGGAGCACATGCTCCAGACACGCAGGTTAATCGGCCATGGTTCACGGGCCCAGCCGCTCCACGGCATGTGGGATCTTCCCGGACCGGGGCACGAACCCGTGTCCCCTGCATCGGCAGGAGGACTCTCAAGACACTGCGCCACCAGGGAAGCCTGGAAGGTGGATTCTTAACCACTGTGCCACCAGGGAAGCCCCATAGAGGATTTCTTCCTGAGACCTATAGAGCATGATGTTATCAATAGTTTCTGAAGCATTTCTTTGTCTTGTTTTGTTTTTTTGGCTGTGCCGCATGGTGTGTGGGATCTTAGATCCCCCACCAGGGATTGAACTCGGGCCGTGGCATTGAAAGTGTCGAGTCCTAACCACTGGATGCCAGTGCCACCCTCTAGCCCACTTACTCTTTACTGTGGCCCCTAGCAGTTTAAACTTCTCCCTTCACTTAGTTCTCAGGACTGCCCAAGGACCACCTCAGCTAAATCATCCTAGGTATCCTTACACAGGACTCTGCCTTTTTATCTCCCTCATCTGCAACAGGGCTGCGTCTCCTGGATATTTCCTTCATCAGCACTTTCACGGCCGCCCACCAGATCTGAAATTGTCCTCTTGCCCCAGAATAGCTGCCTAATCCTCCTCCAGGCTTTCTGTCCCACTTCTTTCTCCTCTTTGTGGAACTGGGTCCTGGGAGGGCCTTGGGAACCCTATGGCTTGGTGCCCACCAGCGTATGCCTCATTGTCTATCTACCTGTACCTGGATGTCAGGTCCACAGACGAAGTGAACAAAGCTGTGTGGCCACTTACTTCCCAAGGGCTGGGGGCAGAGACAGGGTGAGCAGAGAAGGGATGGAGGAGGGAGTAACTAGGTTTTGCAGGAGCTGGCTCTGGTGGTGAATCCAGAACATCCATCCCTGCAGGAACCTTGATTCAGGTCCCCCTTCCTGCCCCAGAGCTGTACTTAGAGGAGAGTCTGGGCAGAGGAACTGAGACATTCTGGCACCCTGCAGCAGGGGCCCTAGCAGCTCTCCAAGCCTTTCTGATTTCCTCAGAGGCCCTGTGAGCAATGCTCCCCGTGTGTCTGAATACCTGCAGGCAGGCCTCAACCTCTCCTTAATTGACACCACCACCTGGGCCCCAAGCCCTCAGACAGGTCTGGGCTCTTTCAGCCTTCCCCTTGCACTGTTTCCAGATGTAGGAAAACTCCCCGCTGAAGCCACTTCTCTACTCGTCCAGGTCCTCAGCCCCCACACCCGCTCCCTCCCCCCAGCAGGGTCCTCACCCCCAGCAAATAAAACCACACAGTTCTCTACAAAACAGACTCCTTCCAGTGGAGCTTGGGGCTTGCTCTCCGGTCCCATCCAAATCCCTGGGATGGACGCACCGAGAACTCCCGCCACAGGAATTTGGCTGAGCCCCTCCACAAGGCAGGATTGTAGTTATGGGTGCTGCTGGGACCATGGGTGACCACTCTGTCCCCATACGAGGGCTTGCACACAGGGCCCGTTCCATGAGCTTTAGGGCCGAAGGGGGACAAGATTATACAGGCTCCTTCTTCATTAAATGGGCACACATTAGGCGCCTGCTGTGTGATAAGCTCTGTGCTATGCTTTGTGGGGAGCGCGACATCGATGCCTGGATCCAGACTCGATCTAGAGAAACGAATTCGTCATTGATCTTTGTGAGAAGAGTCAGCCTTCCCACGAAGACGACAAGTGAGTTGTAACTGTTGTGACAAAACAGCGCTCAAGAGAACCTTCTCTGTTGAGGGTGGAAACCCGCATCAAGGACAAACCCGAACACTGTTCTCTGCCACACCCAAGATGGCCACCTGCCCGGTGCCCCTGTTCTGAGTTGCACGCAGGCTCACTCAGCCTGCCACTCCTAACATGGCACATCAGCGCGGCACCTCGGAGCGGGGCCGCGGGTGGAAGTGGGTGTGACAGGAATGGGAGCCCAAAGGACACTCGGAGGCGAGGTACTGGGCAGTGAGAGCCGCTGGGAGGGTCGAAGTCATGATCCCCCCACAGGAGGCGTCCGCCTGGCGGCGGCAGATCGAGGACAAGCTGAAGCAGGTGGGGCTGGAGCTGGGGAGACGGGGGAGGAGGTGAGGGAGGGGGGCGAGATGCGGGCCGGGCCTCTACTCAGGGAGGCGGCGGGAGTGGGAGGGGGCCCTCCCTGCGAGGAGACCTAGTCTCCTAGGGGCGAGGCCATGGATCTAGGACGCGGTGGTCTCCTTTAGCCTTCGGCTTCAGGTGATGTCCTTGCGTGCGCTCCCCCCAGGAGGAGGAGACGCTGTCCTTCATCCGAGACAGACTGGAGAAGAGTGACCAGCTTTCCAAGAACATGGTGAGTAACCCCTTAGCTGGGAGAGCTTCCAGACGCTGGAGGAGAACCCTGCGACCCGGTAGTTCCGGCACCTAAGGCCTGGGGGTGCGGGTCTGGGTAGTGGTGGTGGTAACCTGTGGGTTTCTCTAGCAACAGTGTGACACGTCTCTTAACACTCCCTTCCCCTTGTCCGCCCCTTCGCTGAGGATGCTGCAGCCCCCACTGGCCTGGACTTTCTGCTTTCTGCCTAAGTTCTCCATTCTTCCTTCTCTCCTTCTGCAGACATTTAGTGAGACTGACTTAGGTGGGCTGGGTACTGGCCATGCGTCATCGTCAATTCAAGTGACGGTTGGACGGCTGGGTTACCACTTCTGAGATTACTGAGGGCAGAAAAAGACTCAGCCTTCACCCCAGAGGGCTTGAGGTGTAAAATGAGCTCTGAAGTCAGAGAGATCTGGGGTCTAGTCAGCGCCCCTCCACCTATTTGTGTGTGGCCCCTGACAGGTAACTCTGAGCCTCAGTTACCTCCTCTGCTAAAACAGACGATGCCAACCTCCAGTGTAACTGTGAAGGTCATTGAAGCCAATGCATGCAGATGCATTTTGCATAGTACCTGGTATACAATAGGTCCTCAGTAAGTATGAGTTTCCTTCCTTGTTCCTAGAGAAGACTGGAAAAGCACAAACTGAGCAGATACAAACTTGAGTATGTATTTAATAACACAGTCATCAGGTGCTAGGCCTTACTTAATGAGATTCACTCTTAGAGAGAAAGGGTTTTGAAGGTACCAGCAATGCATTTGAGGCTCCTCTGTATGAAACTACTTCCTGTTCAGTCCAGGAAAGCATCAGAGAGAATCGAGATTGAGATTTGGTTTCAAAGGGTGGAAGGGAAGCCATCCTGAGGTGATTATGTGAGGAGGAGTTAATTTAATGCTTGACTTGCCTTCAAATCCAACTTCAGCCAATTTATTTGGGCCACCTCCTATGTGCCAGGCACAGGGTAGGTTCTGGGGATACAGTGGTGAACAGATATACCCTGTCCCTTCCCTCATGGAGCTTATTGTCTAGAAAACCAGAGAAGAGGCAGCAATTGCCAAAGACCTGGTGGGTGGCAGAAGCAGTGCTGGGACAACCCCGAGGCCTGAGAGCACGGAGCTTCCCCCCACAGGTGTCTATCCTGTCATCCATTGAGAGTCGCCTTATGAAGCTGGAGAACTCCATCATCCCTGTGCACAAACAGACGGAGAACCTGCAGCGGCTGCAGGAGAATGTTGAGAAGACCCTCTCCTGTCTGGACCACGTTATCAGCTACTACCATGTGGCCAGTGACATGGAGAAGATCATCAGGGAGGGGTGAGCTAGGGCCAGAAGGTCACATTCCTAATGCCTCTTGCACCAGTGGCTGTGGGCCTTGGAAGGGAGGAGTAGATATATTTGAGCCTCGAGTCCCCTGTGTTAATTCTCTTCTCCCCTTTCCAAATACCATTCTCTTGGTCCTTCCTCTTCAACTTCCATGTGCCCAGGCTAATAGGACTTTTCTCCTTTCCAGCCCCCCAGGTAGGCTGGAAGAGTACCTGGGCAGCATGGCCAAGATTCAGAAGGCTGTGGAGTATTTCCAGGACAACGTCCCAGACAGCCCAGAGCTCAACAAAGTGGTAAGGGGCCAGCAGAGTGATGTGAGAGGTTTGGGGACACGAGTCACGGCCCTGGTCTCATGAGAGACACTGAACCAGCTTAAAAGAGAATATAGTAGAATAAACAGAAGTATATAATACCATACACATACTGTAGGCATTAAGATCTCTGTCTCAGAAATTACAGGTATACATTTTTATTGAATCTTAATAATTTAACTAAATTATAAGTTAAATATGAAGTATAAGTTTAACATTTGATTTTTATAAATGCATGGGTATTTTTTTATTGTAGCAAAAAATACATAATATAAAATTTGCCTTTTTAACCATCTTTAAAGGAACAGTTCAGTGACATTAAGTATGTTCACACCGTCGTATAACCATCTCCAGAATTCTTTTCATCATCTCAGACTGAAACCCTGTACCCATTAAACACTAACTCCACTTTCTCCTCCCCACCCATCCCTGGCCATCATCACTCTACTTTCTGACTCAATGAATTTGACTAGTCAGGGGACCTGCATTCATGTTTTCATATGCAATTTTTTTGTGTCATATCTTTGTGTTTAAGTTTTGGGGTCTTTAGATCACCAGAGGGAGATGGAGAAGGGCTGGGAAGTGAGATTTACTCAATGCATTGAGGAAAGGAGAGAATGCAGACAGGAGAAAAGGTGGGAAAAGAGGCCCAGCCATCCCAGCCACTGAGGAACATTAGAGGGCAGGGCAGCTTGGACCCCCAGTCACCTGGCACACCTTCCTGGTGGCACCACAGTTCTTGCCCTGAGGCGTGTGTCTTACCCAGAAGAGGGGGTGGGCTGGGGAACAAAGATGGGAAACTGGCTTTTCTCCCACCCAGAAAGCTGTTGCTTAGAACAGTGCCTCCCAGCTTTTCTCCCATCGTGGCTCCATCGGAAATGAGAATGCTTGTGTGGCACACTGGGGTAAAGTAACAAGCCAGTGGTCTCTGGCTGCACACAGCACCACCTGGCTACCCGGAGGACTGACAAGATCAATACCTCGGCACACCAGTAATGCAGTGGGCACACACCAGTAAAACCATAATACTGCAGCCCTTGGGTGGGCAGCCTGGACTCAGAGATTGGGATGCCAGGGGCTGGAGAACTTGATTCTCGAGGGTCTCTACCAAGTTTGGATCACAGAGTGAAGAGCTCTGTGCTAGAACTTGGGTGTGGGAGTGGATTAGAGAAGGAGAATACAAAAAATATGCTATAGGTTTACCCTAGGGGACGTACTTTTCATTTAAGCAGAAATGCTCCAACTCCTCTCTCTATTTTTAAAACATCTTTACTGAGATATAATTCACATACCATAAAATTTACCCATTTAAAGTATAAAACGCAGTAGTTTTAGTATAATCACAGAGTTGTGCAACAACACTGGAATAAATTTTACAACATTTTCATCGCCTAAAAAAAGAAATCCATTGGCAGTCACTCTTCTTCCCTTCCCTCCCCCATTCACTCAGCCTCTGGTAATCACTCAGCTATTTTCTGTCTCTGTAAATTTACCTATTCTGGACTTCTCCTGAAAATGGAATCACACAATATGTGACCTTTTGTGTCTGGCTTCCTTCACTTAGCATAATGTTTTCAAGGTTCATCTATGTGGTAGCGTGTGGCAGTGTTTCATTGCATTGTATGGTTGAATAATATTGCATTGTATGGATCTGCCACGTTTTGTTTATCTGTCCATCACTTGGTGGACACTCCACTTTTTGGCTGTTATGAACAGTGTTGCGATGAACCCTTGTGTGTGAACATATATTTTCAATTCTCTTATCTGTCTGGATACCTGTCGCTTGTCAGATACATGATTTGCAAGTATTTCCTCTCATTCTGTGAATTGCCTTTTCACTTTTTTAATGGTGTCATTTACAGCACAAAAGTTTTTAATTTGATGTAGTCTAATTTATCTATTTTTTTTTTCTTTTGCAAACCCTTTTCTAACAAGAACACAAATTATGGTACAATGAGAAAATAATCAGCTGATATCTGTGAAGCACCTACTTCTTGTAAAACTCTGGTTTCACCTATGAACATCCATTTTGAGAGAACACAAGGGAAATAAATAATCAAGGAAATCTTCCCGGCATTTATTCTCTCGGAAAAAAGGAAGTGAAGGCAGAGGAAGGCCGAGGCCCAGAATCAGGAAGCCAAAGGAAGGGGATGGGGAGGCGAGGGCCTGCTGAATGCTGGAACAGCCGTGGACCCTCTTTCTTCTCTCCCTCCTCCCTTCTTTCCTTCTTCCCTGTAGAAGCTGCTGTTTGAGTGGGGGAAGGAGTCGCTGGAGTCCGAGTTCTGCAGCCTGATGACACGGCATAGCAAGGTCTTGTACCCTGTGCTCATCCTGGATCTGATCAGCGGTGAGGACGACCTGGAGGTACAGGAGGAGGTGCCCCTAGAGCATCTGCCTGAGAGCATGCTGCAGGACGTGATCCGCATCTCCCGCTGGCTGGTGGAATATGGACGCAACCAAGGTGAGGTGTCCTGGGGAGGCGGGGGCCCAGGTGGCAGGGCCAGAGGGAGTGGACTTTGCCCTCTGTTTCTTTAATCCCCCTGCATTTCTTTTAAAACAAAGGAGTTTATTAGGAAACAATATGAGCAATAAGTCTTATCAAATTATGAATCTAGCTAAATTCAAGCTTTTTAAAATATACCTTACTTTCCTGTTTCTTTCCTTTTTTTGATTAATTATAAAAACTTCAAATGGCACAGAAAGGCTTAGGTGAAAAGCAAAATTCCATCTCCCCACTTCCCTGATGCTTACAGTATCATAACCCAAAGATGAGTACTGTTAAGGTTATTTATACCCTTACAAAAAATTCTTTATGCCACTGTGAGAGAGAGAGAGAGAGAGAATAAATATGTGTGTATCTGCTCCTCGTTCCCAAGTGGAAGGAAGCATACTAAACACTCCCCTAAGATTGTTTTTTTTGGATTTTGCTTTCAAATTAGTATTATGTCTTGAGTGTGTTCCACATCAGTACATGTATATTTGCTTCATTCTTTTTGGCAGCTGCATAATATTCCATGGTATGTTGGTGCATCATTTCTTTAAATCCAGTCCCAGAATTTTTTTAAAAATCCCAAGTTAAGCAAAAAATTAAAAAACACCCCAACAGTAATGAATATTCAATTTTAAGCTTTTTAGCCCCCCACAGTCTTCTTCTCTTTGTTAGTTTGTACACATACCAAGTTGTCAGTGTGCGTTATCACTATCCCTGCCTTCCCTCAAGGACTCTGTGGTGCCAGGTCTCAGGGCCGACTGTACTGACCACACGGCATGTCTGAGGCTCACGAGCTGCACTGTGGGAGCTGAGGGCTCAGCAGGAGCTTTTCAGGGGCTCCCTTGGGATAAGCCAGAGGCCAGTAGATGCCTCCAGACCCCTCAGTCCCCTTCAGTCAGAGCCTCAGTACTTTGTTCCATTTTTCACATTGGCGACACATTCGTTGGGAACTGCTAAAATGTACCATGGCATATTCGTATCTCTTTCCTTGCTCGTTTGCATTTTTGGATTTTCCAGCTTTCCAGTATCGACAAATAGTGCTGCAGTGAGCACAATTGGATGGCTTGCTTTTCTTATTTAGGAAGTTCTCTGAGATATTTTCTCAGAGGTGCAGTTATCAGGCAGAACTGTCTGAACAGATCTGTAACCTTCTTGCTGTCTTGAGTTCATCTCCGGGTAGCTGGGGCCAGTCAACTGACCCATCGAAAATCCCACAGCTATTTGTTCTTCATTAGCTTTATTTATCTTAGCTATTTGACAGGGTTTTCACAATCCTCTAATTTTTTTAAAATTTGCATTTCATTCATGGCTAAAGAAATGGTGTGTTTTATAATTCAGTGACACTTGTTGTCTCTTTACCGCATATACGTTGCTCACATCCTTTGACCCCTTACCAAGTTGAAGCTGGATGTTAACTTTACATTTTTTTTAATCTAAAAAAACCTTACTGTGGACTTCTTTGGCAGTCCAGTGGTTAAGACTCCGCACTTCCAGCGCAGGGGACATGGGTTCAATCCCTGGTCAGGGAAGATGCCATGTGGCATGGCAAAAAAAACAAAACAAAACAAAAACCTTACAGGGAATTCCCTGGCGGTTCAGTAGTTAGGACTTGGCACTTTCACTGCCAGGGGCCCGGGTTCAATCCCTGGCTAGAGACCTAAGATCCCACAGGCCACACGGCACGGCCAAAAATAAATAAATAAAATAAAAAATAACAACTAACTGTTGGTTCTGTTGGGGGATACTTTCCCTTTTAAGCTTTTGATTTGGGACGGACAAGGCCATGTGGGAGGCCGCTAGGAAGGGGATAGCAAGGAGCAGTGGCGGGCACCACTGCTGCCCTGAGGATCTGCGTCTGGAAGTGAGAGGGAGGCCCTGGGACCAGGCAGAGTCAGGGACCCCAGCTGTCGCCCATCTCTCCTCAGACTTCATGAACGTCTACTACCAGATCCGCTCCAGCCAGCTGGACCACTCCATCAAAGGCCTGAAGGAGCATTTCTGGAAGAGCAGTTCTTCGTCCGGGGTCCCCTACTCCCCTGCTGTCCCCAACAAGAGGAAGGGCACACCTACCAAGAAGCCAGTCAAGCGGCCAGGTGAGTCCCCACCCTGGCCCACCTCAGAACCAGACAGAAGCTCTGTGGGACCCGGGTTACCTTTGGTCACCCTGGGGGTAGCAGCCGCTACAACTTGACCTCACAGCGACCCCCAACTATAGGTATGCAGGACAGAAAGCAGGTGTCTGCCCACCTAACAAGGCCCCATCCAGTGAGCTTCTCTCTACCCAGCCGAGTCTGGGGGCTACATAAGTGTCCTTGGAGTGGAGGGTCACAGGCACGGAGAGGTGAGCTGACAGGGGTGCCGGGGCAGAGCCCCTTGCTGTACCCCCTTCTCCCTGCATCAGGAGGCCAGGCACGTTGCTGCCGCCAAAACCGTGGAAAGGACAGGGGCAGGCACTGCAGCCGTCACCTTGCAGAAAGCCAGGGTGGCTTGAAGAAGTGGATAGGGGAGAGTTTCCACTTTCACAGTCACCCAGAAAGGAAAATAACCCCACGCATTCTCCAAAGAACTTAATCCGGCTTTTGGGCCCCACTCGAAAGTTAGTGCCTTGCGGCGGGAGAGTCAAGGGAGGGGTGTTGAGGTGGGAGACACCTGGGCTGTGGGTGTTGGTATCCTGGGCAAACAGCTCACTGTCTGTCCTTCTTCCCGTCATCATGTCCCCTGTAGTCTACGCTCCAGGTAAACAGTGTTCCTGGGTGTCAGCTTCCGCTTGGCAAGCCTGGCTGTGTCTGGCTGCTGAGAGATGTGGCCCTCGAGAGGCTGGGTGATTCCAGGGTGAGAGGCTGCTGCAGGCCCCAGGGAGAGAGAGCCATTGAGGCTGGGGGCTGCTCCCACCCTAGCCTTCCCTGTCCAGCTGCTGCTGTGGGCACACACCCCACGTGCCCCAGCGGGACACGCCCCTCATGACGGCCTTTTCCTTACCTGCCCCTCAGAGAATGAAGGACCTGTTGACACTCACCGTGAGCACCTGCTCCTCCTCAGGCCTTTGTTCAGGCTTCGGAGATACGGCTGAGCCGAGGGTGCCTGCAGGGGCGCAGGGGAGTAGATCGTAAGGGAATCTGGGTGGCCCCAGCAGGAAGAGCCCTGCCTTCCCCCTCCGCAGTGTGGATATCCTGGCCGACCCCCTGGGGAACCTGCCACAAACGGTGACCCTACTAAGCCAGGCTGCGCAGCCGCAGCTGGCTGCACCTGGGCCTGTCCGTCTCTGTGCCTTGGTTCTGGGAGGCTGCGAGGCTGCCTGGGCCTTGGCCTGTCTGTGCTCTCTTCCCCTCTGTCTCTTCTCTGATGGGCCCAGTGGAGGCCCCAGGACCCAGTCTGCATCCAAGAGTGCTGCTGGCCGTGCAGGGAGCAGGGATCTGATCTCGGGGCCCCCAGTGGGACTAATCTAGCTTGGATTAGAGCCCCAAGAGGAAAACTCAGGCTCTGAGCATCCCTCTGGTTTCTGTGGGCTTTCAAGAGTTGTCAGGAGCTGGGGGGCTCAGGACTGACGTCAGGAACTAAGGAATCAGGCCCCTGGGACATCAGTTCCCAGCCCTTGAGGAGAGGAGCAGGGAGGCCTCGGTGGGTAATGAAGCACCGACCTCAGCGTCGTTCGTGGTAATTGTGCTCCTGATGGGTTTGGCGGCTGCCCGATCAGTGTCCCCAGCCCACGTCCACACGAGCATACTGGCGAGGCTCCTGGAGGCCCGGCGGGCCCACCTGCTCCTGGTCCGTTGTGGGGCAGGGCACTGACTCGCTCATTAGCGGGGCTGCTCACTGAAGGGGCAGAAGCCAGCGAGACAGATGCTGAGCCCAAGCCCCAAACTTGGTTATTAGTAACTACTTGCGGTTGGTGCAAACAGAAAGAAACGAGCCGCTCCAGACGCTGTCCCTTCTCCACTAGCCTTCTGGGGAGCTGCCAGGACCCAAGAAGCCTCACTGTGTTCAGAGGTGCAAGTGGGCACCTGGCAGTCCCCAGGGAAGTGGGATGGAGTTACACTCATGGGTGCCTCCTGTGCCCCAGTAATTTTATTAACAGGGCAGCTGTACACATCTGTTTTAAATGCTGTTTTATTTCCCCACATTTTCTGTCCTGTGACGTCTCGTTCCCACAGAGGTAGCTGACCCTGGAGGCTGTGGGTGCTGCAGTTTTGTTTTCATTGTTCTCACTTGTGATACTAACTGTTGGTTCCCCCCCCGCCATGCCAAGAGCACGTGCCCTTTCCTGCTGCCCTCCCTCCTTCTCTCTGTGTGATGGCTCCTATTAACTTCTTTTTGGCTTTTGAGTTTTCCCCAATTGCTTTGGTGGTTTGGGTCCCTCCCCTGGTATATGGGGCCAGTCTGCCTCTGGCTCTCCAAGCCTTCCTTCTTGGGCGCTGCTGTCCCAGGAAGCTCAGTCCCATTTCACCAACTCCTGGGTGCTGCTTTCCTTTGGCTAATGTTTAGCCACGTCCCAGCACTGAGCATGCCTGGAGAACTCTGCCTGCCCTTTGGGGAGGAGCCATGGGCCTGCCCACTTCAAGGTGCCCCCAGGCTCTGCCACTTGGTCTCGCCTTCTAGGTGTGAGAGCTCCATCGCTAGCTCCTCCATCCCAGGCCCTTGTCTATTTCTGAGTTAAGTGCCACTCAGTACTGTTTTTTATTTTTGGCTTCTCCTGGTGGATCTTGGTCCATCTCATCTCCTTCACCCTCTGCACTTCCTAAAATGAACTCAGATCTGGAACGGTGAGGGTCGCTGGCAGGATCAGGAGCTCCACTGGGGGAACGAAATGTGTCCGTTCCTCCATCTCCTTCTGCGGGACCTCCGGCGGGCCCGGGAGAGGCCTGCTGAGAGAGATGGTACCCAGGCGTGCTCTCTGCTGGGGGTGGGCGTGGGCCTGGGGGGCAGGTGGAGGGCTGCTGCTGTTTTCTCTCACTCGTTTCCTAGGTCTTCTTATCTCCTCTCTGTGTGGCTCTGGTGACAGGGATGATCCGTAAGGCTCAGAACCTTCTGAAACAATATTCCCAGCATGGTCTAGATGGGAAAAAGGGGGGCTCTAACCTCATTCCTCTGGGAGGTAATCGTCCTGTGTTCCTCTCCTCTTCCCTCCTCCTCCACAGTGTGTCCACTCACGTGGTAGCGCAGAGCCTCCAAACCCCCAGAGGGCCTCAGGTGCAACCCTGAGAGGGGACCAGGGGTGGGAACTGAGGTCCTGGGCCTCTGACCCCAGCTGGCTCGGGGGCAGCTTTCATGGCCCTCGGCCTGGCCCTGTCTGGCTGACGGCAGCTCTGCCCGCCCAGAGGCTTCCCGCTCCCTCCCCTCCCTGTCTCTGTCCTTGTCTCCTGTTTGAACTCAGAGAAAGTACTTTGTCGTGGGCAGCCCTTTCACGCTCAGAACAGCAGTGGCAGAACCAAGGCGGCCGAGGCCTCCTGGCCGCCCCCCTCCACCTGAAAGGCGAACATGTGCCACAGGGGACAGGCAGCCCATACACCATGTCCCTGCCTCCCTCTCATCAGAGGAAGGACAGCCCTGCCCTAGTGGAACAGATCCACCTTCAAAAGAATGACCCTGTGGGCAAAAAGAAGCCTGTCCCCATTCACTGGGCAGTAACATTTCTCTAACTGGATCTCTCCCGAAATATGGTGAGATAAACCCCCTGGGGCTGAGCATCAGACCTTCCGCAGCTGCTGGAAACTTCAGAAACCCGGCTTTCTCTTAGCCTCCAGGCTTGGGGAAACCAGCTCGCGAGGATGGTCCGGGGCACTGCAAGTCAGGCTTGAAACGGCTGTTCCCAAGGTGGTCTGAGCAGAGGAGGGGCTCAGAGCCCTCTCCAATGCCCCTTCCTCTACACCCCATCTCACATCCCCCTCTGGAGATCGAGGGCTTCTTCCCAGTCCCCCGAGAGGCAGCCACCCCGCCCCTGGATAAATGCTGCTTGTGTTTGTGGCTGACGTTTCGCTAGGGCACGAGTATGATTTCCGAGTTAAGCACCTGTCTGAGGCCCTGAACGACAAGCACGGGCCACTGGCTGGTGAGTATTGCAGCCCAGCCTGAGGGCAGCCATTGCTGCATTCACGGCCGTCCCCAGAGGGCCTGCTCCGGCCTGGCCTAGCCAGCTGCCCTGCTCCAAGGATGAGCCCAGCCTACTCGCCTCTCTCTCTCTCCAGTCTGTCTCTCTTTTGGGCACTAGGCCCCCTTGCCTCTCTCCAGGTGGGAGTGCACGCCTGGCTCTCAGGGCCTGGGCCAAGGGCAGAAGTTGCTGCCACTCGGAAGGCAGGCAGAGAGGGCAGGCGGGCCCCTGGAAGGCAGGGAGCACCAACACCTGACTCCAGTGATGGCTCCAAACCTCTAACCCCTCGGAGCCCGTCCCTCGGCACATAGGACCAGGTTGCCAGCGGGGACCCCTGCCCCAGCCTCCAATGCAGTAGCGGGATTCTGTCTCCTGCTGGGACAGCTGACAACCAGGGAGCCCTCCCCCTCTGAGGCTCATTTTGCCTCTTCTCCAGTTTTGACGCCATGCCAGCTAGCCTTATGGATCAGAGCTCACTGCCTTTTTATACGTTCCAGAAGGCCTGGCGGGGCTGGTATCTGGCTCCAGAGGCCCAGCATTTTCGGAGATGGGTGACCACAGTGCCTGCCTCCTTGAGGTGGACGCGGCCACTTGCCCATCCCTGGGTGTCCTCTTCCCAGTACAATTCAGAATCCTCAGTCTTGGGGTCAGGCGTGTCTTATCCAGGAAGTCGATTGGGGGATCTTCTTATCCTTTTTATCCATCTCCCCAACACCTCTCGTACTTGACATTCTGGAACAAAGGCTGGACTCAGCCCGTTTTTCTCCTCGCACCCTGTCGGGCCTGCTGGAGTTCTCTCAGCTTTCTGCCGGCACAGTCTTCTTCCCCATCTGCTGCTAGTGTGGCTACAGGCCAGGAACTGGGGAGACTCGTGCCCCACCCCACAGCAGGGAGAGGGTCTGCCCGAAGCCAGTAGCTCAGCGGCGCTGCTTTTCCCCCAGGGAGAGATGACATGCTGGACGTGGAGACCGATGCCTACATTCACTGCATCAGTGCCTTTGTCAAGCTGGCCCAGAGCGAGTACCAGCTGCTGACGGACGTCATCCCTGAGCACCATCAGAAAAAGACCTTTGACTCTTTGGTACAGGTCCTGCCCCACCCCACCCTGCCCCTGAGCCCTGACCAGATGCCCCAGCAAGAGCTGTCACTTCAGACGCTTGAGTTTGGTCCAGGCATGCGGTCCATAGCCCTCAACTCCAGCCACCACCTCCACGTCCCATCCTGGGGATCTGTCCTGGGTGGCGTGTCCTGGTCAGGACCTCCCCATTGGGGGCATACTTCCCCCATGCCCCTCCAGATGCCCTCACCGTCCCTGGGAACCGGCTGTCTGCCCCCTCCTCTGAGCCCTCTCCCTGCCCCACTCTCTCAGGATGCCCTGGATGGGCTGATGCTTGAAGGGGAGAACATTGTGGCTGCTGCCCGGAAGGCCATCATCTGACGCGACTTCTCGGCTGTGCTCACCGTCTTCCCCAGCCTGCGGCACCTCAAGCAGACCAAGCCTGAGTTTGACCAGGTGCTCCAGGTACGTGGGTGAGGATGCCCTTGGGGACTCCGGGAGGAGGAATCCTGTTGCCCGGCACAGCCTCCCAGAACTGTGTTCTCTACCCCCATGCGTCTGCTCTGAGGGTGAATGGGGGCAGCTTCCTCGGGGCCCCGGGCATGTGGAGGTGCTCTCAGGGTGAGTGAGAGGGGAGACAGTCCCCTGGGTTGAGGGGCTGGGAAGGAGCAGGGCCCCAGGCACAGCCTATAGCCGGGTTCTGGAGCCCTGTGCAGCCATGTGCTTCCTCAGGGGACGGCCACCAGCACCAAGAACAAGCTGCCCAGCCTCATCACCTCCATGGAGACCGTTGGAGCCAAAGCATTGGAGGACTTTGCTGACAACATCAAGGTGCTCTCCCTCCCTCTGCTGCCATGCAGGACGGCCCGTGGGGCTGTGGGCAGTGCCACCCGTGACCTGGCTTGGGAACTTTCTGAAAGCAGACCTCCAAGAGGGGCGGGCCTGCCCTGTGGGGAAGCTGGCCGTGCTGCTAGTCTCCAGTTTCCTCAACACTGCTTTATCTCTTGTGCACAAAGCCTGCCCAGTTTCATACCATTTAATTTGGACCACTTCATGAGCTGAGCTCTTCCTCCCTGGTACTGTAATTAATGCCATTTCCTCCCAGATGCTCTTGAAGAGATCTGTTGGTTCCATCAGGATCCCCACACCACCCACCAGAGTTCCTGGCACACAGTATGTGTTCATGAGAGGTATGTCGCTGGAAAAGGGATTATAGGTTTGTGAGGAGGGGAAAGGGGAAGCTGGACATGCTCCATCTCTACAAAATTTAAGTGCACAGTTGAATCTTGGCCTGCTGAAAATTTCCCAAAGCTCCAAGTTTAACCTCCAAGGCCCAAAGGGTCCCCAGAGCCCATCCCTTCCCCTTCCTGGACCATCCCCTTCCTTCTCTCAGGGGATCCTTCAGAGAAGGGTGACCAGGAAGCAGAGGCCACTCTCCTATCAAAGAGTCCCAGGTAGCACTGGCATAAGACCGAGACCTCCCTCTCTTTAATTTCCTGTGCCTCCATTTCACTCTCCAGTAAACAGTGTTAAGACTCCCAAGTTGAGTCTGGTGAGGTACACACCCCAGTGATGGGGAACACACAATGGGACATCAGATCACTGCCAAAGGTGACAGAGAAAGGAGAGACACAGCCACTCTGAGGACCAGGATCAGTGAGAGTAACACAACAGATGGATTTCTAGGGGGTCAAGCAAATCTAGAAGCACTCTGCAAATGATGTATTTGTGGAGGTGCCTGAAGCTGCGTCAAACAAAAGAGAAACTGGCCCAGAGAAAGAAGCCTTCAGCAGCCCAATTCCTGCCCCAGAGCCAGTAATCTCCCGGAACTAAATAGGAGGAAGGCAACCTCCACATCCACCAGGCCACGGGAGGAAAAACAAATGGGGGCAGGTATCTTTTGCTACGGCCAAGTCCATTTCGCTATGCAGAGGCAGCAGATACTTCACCTGGGATGCTGAGTGTACTTTATTTTAATCAAGCAGAGTGTATTTGTAGTTTTTCTTCTGGGCATCCTTGTGCTTTCAACCTTGCTCGCTTACCCAGTAAGAAATGTTTAAGTAGGAAGGAAGTTAAAGAGAAGGTGGAAAAGAGACGAAGAGGGTGATAGAAAATGGGGAACAACACCCAGGCCAGCAGAATGGTACCTTTTTGTGGATTTCCTCTGGTGAATAATGAACTAGCACTGGCAGTTTGAAACTTTGAAAAATCCCTTAAATGCTTTTCAGTCTTCCCTCATGTAAGGTTTGCACCACCTGCAGAAAGCAAAACGTGTGTGTACAGGGGTGACTATAAAGTATGTACTGAGACTGTCTTCATCCTTTTTACATTATAGTCACATCCTCTGTGGAGAGACAAACTTGTACGTATAGCATTGCCCAGGCTTTATAGCATATCTGTGATATGACTTTAGGATAAGCTATAACGGTAATCACTTATAAGGTAAACCCTGCTTATCAGCTTAATCAAATGGGGAAAGGAGGAATTTTGTTAGAAATGCAGATTTCCAGGCCTTGTCTAGACCTACAGAATTAGGGAGGAAGAAAGTGAGGGGTAAAGAACATGTATATGAGGAAAATATACAGCAGAATGGGATTATATGTGGAAGGAGCAATTGGAAGCGCTTGATATTTCCCCTGGAGTGAAGACTCGCTTGGGGCTTCTCAGAGTTTCTTCCGCCTGGCGGTGGGTGCACTTCAGCATCCACCCACTTCCTCTCCGTTGCTCCAGACAGCAGACAAGGCTGCCCAGCCTTCGGGGTCTCCCCGCCCTGGGAGCAACTCAGGCCCTGTGCGCAAGCCCTTCTCCCCACCCCGACCTTGGAAACCCTCTCACTCGTGGCTATTCCAACCCTCTTACGTCACAAAGAGATCAATTCCGTTTCCTGAAGAGCATCAGTCGCCGCGGTAACTTCCGGGAAGTGCAAATGGAAACACACCCGCTCCCCAAAAGAGCGGAGACAAGATAAACACCGCCCAGCTAAGCCTAGGGGGACGTCCCAGGGAAAGAGGGAATCTTCTCCGCGAGTCCGCCCCCAGGAGGCCAGACTTGGGAGCTGTCATTCAGAAAATTCCCTCGTTTCGGTCCCCCTTAGGGAGACACGCTCCCAGAAGGGCCGCCTGTTGGGGGAAATGCCCCTTGCCTTTTGCCACTAGCCAGAGACCAGAGTGAAACCGGAGGAAAGATGCCTCCTCCAAAGCTGGGAAGAAGGGAAAAGGGAAAGATGGGGTGATGAAGGCCAAAGGTGCGAAGTCCTCCCGCACGCGGCCGGCTCCGAAGGCGGCCCTGCGCGGCCTAGAGTCCCGGGCAGGGTTGGACAGAGGCCAAGGCACTGCCCCAGAGAGGAGAGAGATAGGTGGGTGGAGGGTGGTGGCCCGGGGCCCTGGGAAAGAGAGGACCTCTGTGGGACGTGGTTCCGCAGTGATCCCTGAGCAGCACCCAGATGCTGACGGGGGTGGTCAAACAACGGATCCCGGTCGCCCGTGGCAAATCCCTGCCCCTGCCCTCCTAATGACTCTACCCGCTGCCCTGGCCACGGTTCCAGCGGAAATCGTCTGTCCTCCGTCCTTGCTCTCAGTCCTCTCTGGCAAGTGGCAAAGTGAAGGGGGCATTTCCCTGGACCATGAACCCTGATTCCGACCCCCAGCGCTGCAGAGAAGCCCCAGCTTGCTCGTCCAGTCTGGCTGATACTTCCAGACCCTGGGAGCGTGCCTCTTCCCACAGCACGGCCAGGGAAACTGAGGCCTAGAGAGGGACAAAGTCACCCACAGAGAGCTAGGAGGTAGAAGTCAGGCAAATAACACCGCTGGGGCTCTGGCTTGGGAGTGCTTAGTCTGCCTGGGACGAGGGCTTGAGGCCAGTGGTTCTAATGAACTTTTCCCGGATCGAGCCTGCAGACTCTCGGGTTTCCTCTGGGATGGTCCCCAGATAAGAATAGATCCCATTTGTTGGAGGTTTTATGGGCATAAACTCACTGAATTCCCACAACAGACAAACAAGGTAGGTAAGTTCACCCCTATTTTACAGGTGAGAAAACTGACGCTCTGTGATTAAAATGAAACTTGCCCACAGCTGCATTGCTAATAAACTCGCCGAGCCGAAATTTCTCCAGAGCCTATATATGCTGTGAACCTTGGATCCAAACCACTCACCCAGCTTCGGTGCTCATCTCCCGCATTCGCCTTGGTGCTTGCGCCCCATGGCCCGAAGATCCTTTTAGCTCTTGGGCCTGTAGTTATCCTGGATGACAAAGGAGCATGGGTGCAAGTTGTCCCCCCGAAGGCAGGCAGCAGAGAGTAGAGAGGAGGGTAAACGGTTCTGAAAAGCCATAATACGCGGACTGCATGCGCATTGCAGTGGTCGGATACAGATGCCTGCGTCTCTTGGGGCCGCCAGTGGCAGGGCGCGCTAGGGCGCCAGCTATATCCCTGCCTCTGCCACATTTGTTATGTGACCTCCAGTTAGCCGCTTCTCCCCAGCCCTAGCTGAAATTTTAGAGCTCCAGGCGCATGCAAAGTTGCCTAATTGAAATAGACTAAATAAAAGACTGTGGGGAAGACCGGGACGCCCATCAGAGGGCAAAAATCTGGACACCTGCAGATGTGCTTTAATGGAGGAAGGCCACATGGCCTTGGAATGACCATAGCTAAAAGCTGAAGTTACTCTGTGCAGAGACAACACAGTTAGGGGCACTGCCAGAAAGGTCCCAGTCCAAGGCTGCCCCAAGGCGCGACCTTACCCCTCCCCGGACCCTTCCACACAGTCCTCTAGCCGGTGGGATTGGAGTTGATCAGGCTGCTTGATTCTGGAGTCTGAATGGCCCTCTCTCCCCGCACGGAAGGAGACTCCAGGCTGGGAGAACAGGGTTGCCGGGCTGTTTGGAAATTAACATCCCTTCAGTAGTGCAGATCCGAAAGAAGGAAATTGAGGCCTCTGAGGATTTGGAGCGGAAGGGAAGGAAAAGGCCTGTTTGCTTAGAGGAAAGTAGAAGGGAGGAGGAGTTTAGCAGACAAGCCCGAGATGTCGCAGTCACAAAAAGTTCTCGAGTGTGTTTTCTTTAAGGTGCAATTCACTGGGTGTTTACGCACCGCTCCGCTCTTGGAAGTCTTTGCTGGATGTGTGTGATGTGAGTGTGCAAATATGTTTGTACAAACGAAGAGTGGTTGTATATCGTGGGTCTGTGGAATACGACTCTGTGGCATTGAGTGACATCGCGCACTTGGGTGCATGTGTGCACGTGTGCTTGAGGAGGATTGTTGCACACAAAAGTGAGTACATGAGTGCATGTGTATAGTGTATGCATGTGTCACGTGTAGACATTCCTCCTTTATGTGAGCGGGTGTGCATGCAATGTGTGTGCAAAAGCATGGTACCTGTGTCTGAGCCTGAGCTTATATGTGATTCGTGTGTCCATATGTGCATGTGAAATCCAGCAAAGTAGTCCCCCAAAGATCTCAGGTCCAGTCAGAGGAAAGGTGCAGACAGGCTGCGGACTGAGCGCCCCATGGCAGGTGTGGAAACTGTGGATCCTTTGACCTGCAGGTAGCAGGAGGTCGCCCACGGGGCGCAGGTGCCGCCCAGAGGCTACAGGTTAGCGCCCAGCTCGGCTCCAGGCGGGCGAGGCAGGTTCCACCGGGGTCCGCAAATTATGCGGAATGCGCACGCACTGATCCCTGGTGGACAGTTCCGCACTCTCAATTGTTCCTCGCGCACAGTTTCTGATTATTGATGCCGTGTGTCCTAGAAGAGACTGCTTCGGGTTATCTGCATATTTATTATCTTTATCACCTTCATTATTTGGTGGCTGTATGAAGATGGTGCCAAGCCCACCAAGACCGCCATGCCCCACCTCCCCGAGGCTGCCCTGGACGCGCAGTGACCCGCGGGTGCCCGAATCTTCCCTTTACTTGGAGCCACAGCGCCACCTCGCGACCACACTGCCTCCCTCCCATCACTGACGCCCAAGGCAGAGCCTTTCTTGCTCCAGACCACCCAAGTTCCCATTCTTGGCTTTCCATTCGCTTTTCATGGGAGAAGAGTAGATGTTAAGGAATTCGGTAATGGGGTAAAAAATGGAGAAGGAAAAAATAAGGGCAATTAAAAGTAAAAGACTGGAGGAGAGGAGAAATAGTAAGAAGGAGAATGAAGATAAGGAATCATTGACAAACAAAAGGTGGAAATAGAAAGTAAGTCAATGTGGATCGGGGAGATAAGGAAGACTTGAAGAAAGGCTGCTAGTTCAGGCAGAATGGAGAGAACAAATAAGGAAAGGCAATTCTTACATGACGGTGAAGATGCCATTGTAGGTGTTAGGTTCTGGCTTAGGCACACTGTGGAGCTTCTGATTTGGGCTGAGACCAACACATGACAACGTCTCATTTTTTCAGGTACAGAGCTCATATATGCTGATGTTTCTGGTGGCATTCTGTTATGGCTGCTTCTTTTCTGGGATATATTTTATACCAGGAATACCTTTTGATAATGAATACTGAGTCAAAGGTAAAAGAACTGTCTCAGATGGCCTTGGTTGCTGAGATATGTTAACTCCAAGGTCCACAAGCTGAACTGCGATTGTGTCAGGTTTGGTTGTGAAAGTGTTACCTCAGGGTGTTTTGGAGGGGGAGCTGTAGTCTGCTGTAGGGATGTAGAATGTCCAGCCTCCACAGTGGGTTCTGGAGTTGTGGTTTGCTCTAGGTCCACATGATGAACTGTGACGCTGGATGATGTTGAATACAGACCTTGATGCTTGCTTGGAGTTGGAACTGTCATCTCCTGCTGGAATGGAGATTGTACTACAACGTCCTGAGGTGCCTCTTGAGGCTGAGTAGGGGCCTTCTGCGTGATTGGAGAAGGTAGAGTCTCCGTATTGGATCCTGTAGTAATGGTAAGCTCCACATCCATAGGTTGAATTGTGACTTGAGTCAGGTTTGTCTGTGCAAGTGTCAACAGTTCACCTGACTCAGCAGGTAGAAAGTAGCTGTTTGGCCCCTCTGAAGGAATGCAATAGCCTCCTTCACTGCCCCTTGTCTACGTCCCCTTACCTCCTTTTCTGAAGAGGTTAGTGGTTTGCAGCTTCCCTCTTAGGGTTAGCTACAAAGGCTGGGAAGTGAATGGAGAGGAAGATTCTTCCTGCTGCCGGCAAGGCCACGCCCCTAAATTATAACCACGACTCTTTTGGGAGACTGTCGTGGTGGTTCCAGACCAGCCCGGCCTCCATTCAGAGTTCAGTCACTCCTTTTGCTCTGCGGAGATCTGGCGGCTATCCTGTGAGTTGTAGTTTGTCTTCAAAGCTACCAGGGCGTTGGGGCCACGCACCCACATCCTTTCCCGTTCCCTTGAAGTAGTGCCTGATGGAAGTTGTAGTTTCTATAGAGATAAACTATTCTGTGTCTTTACAAGATCAGGTCAACCACACAAACACTCCTTGGGGTTAGAAAAGAGGCCTAATAGGATGGATCTGAATAACAATAATGAGGGGCATACACTAGGGCATGAGGAGAAATAGGGGACTCTACATCTCACTTGGGAGTAGAGGCGCCCTGGTCATTTTAATCTAGAAGGGTTCTTGCGTGCAATTATAACTTCAGATAGAGATGAGACTGCAAGCCTAGAAAGGTTGCACATGACTTGCCCAAGGTCGGAGCTGAGCCAGAGAGGTGTTGGAAATGGGCTCTCCAGCTGGGACGTATCTCCTTGGAATCGGTGGTGGTAACGTTAGACAAGAACACGCCGATAGTGTGCATGTAGTGACCCAGGGATGGATGTCTGACTCAGCGAAGGGACATATTAGTGTTGCCCACCTCAGACACACAAGTGGTGGCAGGGAAAACACTTTGGAATCTTGCAGCGTATGTGTGTATTCAGAAGAGTTATCAGGACTGAAAATCAAGTCCAGAGGAAACCCCAGCTGGGATAGGGCAGGGCAATGAAAAATTATCAGCAGAAGGAAATGGCTTTCAGCGACAATTGCTATCATGGACCCAGCTTAAGTCCAGGATGAAACCAGGAGCCAGAATAATAGGACAGAAAGATAGGACATCAGAGACACGCTCACAGATTAGACCAATGCATACTCGACAAGGAATTCTTACATTCCTTACCCCCAGGGGTCTGTCTCCACAGTGAACTAGGCCTAAGTCCATGGGCAAGAAAATTAAGTGCAGACACCTCGAAAAAATTAGAGGCCTATGAAGGAGGGGACCCTCAGAATCCAGGCCTCAATTTGGGGAGCCTACAACACAAGGTTTCCTAGTCCCTGACAAAGAGAGGACTTCTCCCTCAGTAACCAAGAGCCCCAAACACAGCCCAGAACGGGGGAGGCAAGTTTCCATACATCTGATCATGACCCAAGAGACCAGATGAGGAAAACTGAAGCCTGGGCTCTTTCTCACAGGCTGGGGAAATCAGGCATTGGGTGTCCATCCCTACATCTTATCTTCTCCCCAGAGGGTGGCTTCTGAGCCACCCTAAAAAGAACTAAGTTTTCTGCACTCTGGGGGAGCTTTAAGATGCTTGGGGGTGTGTGACAGGGAAAGGAAAATTGCTCTAAACTCTAAAGCACTGCTCTGCAATAGCATTTTCCATGATGATGGAAATGTTCTAAATCTGTGCCGTCCAATGCAGTAGCCACTAGCTCCATGTGGCTACTGAGCACTTAGAAGATCATGGCACTGAGGACCAGAATTTTCTGTTTTTTTTCTGTCCAAGCCATGAAGCTTGTGGGGTCTGATTTCCCCGACCAGCGATTGAACCCCAGCTACAGCAGTGAAAGCGCCAAGTCTCAACAACTGGACTGCCAGAGAACAGAATTGGATGCCAGGGAAATTCTGTTCCCTGAGGAAGAGAATTTTTAAACTTTAACTTAATTTTTAATAGAATTAATTTTCCTTAATTTTAATTAATTTACATTCTAATAGGCATTTGGATAGTGGCTTCTGTAATTGACAATGCAGCTCTAGGGCCTTGGGGATAACGGATTTAGCTAGACAGCGATGGAGGGAAAGCAGGGATAGTTTAGGTCCTCATCAGGACCAGTGTGATCGGGCTGGGTTGAATGTCCTCAAACAACCACAGAAGAATTCTCTTGTCTCTTTATTTCTCATGCTTATCTGTTCCCTCTTTTTCTAAGTTTCTTATCACACACTGATATCCCCACTCCTTGATGGTCTCCAGTTAGTTGTTGGATGTCTCTTGATGAAGGCGCCTGAGAGACAGAGCTTCGCACTTGTCCCTGCCTGCTCTGTCTCTGGCGGGAGTCAAAGATCACACGCCCAGGCCTCATACCTGATAGTTGTGGCAGGCTGGAGGAACTGTATCCATGGGGTGGTACACCTAGTCTTGGCTGCCTGCTTGCTGCGAGGAGGTTAGCAGGTCATTGTAGGCCCCCTGAGCCTTGGCAGAGCAGGAGTTGTGACTGGGTGGGACAGAAGTCCATGGTATGTGCTGCCCTTCATCCTGCTTTCGAGGAACTGCCTCAGATATAAATGACTTTTGGGTCTGATGTGGGCCCGAAACATGGACAGAGTCAGTTCTTAGAGGGTTCTTGTGTAGGCCAGGATCTCGATTAATTGCTGAGTACTTGTGGAAGTTAGGGTCATGGATATGGTCTGAGCTCCTGTAAATTCCACCACCTTGGGTAAGGCCACATCTCCTTTTGACTTCAGTGGCTTGGGAAACACCTGGATTCTTATGGAGGTCAGAATCTTGAGTAAAGACTTGGCTCCTGCAGACTCCAGAATCTTGGGTCAGACCTGGATTCTTGTAGTCTCCTGAGTCTCGGGTAAGGCTTGAGCCCTTATGGAGGTGAGGGGTTTGCACAAGGCCTAGGCTCTTATGGAGACCACATTCCTGGCAAAGGACTGAGCTCTTGTTGACTGCAGAGTCTTGGGCAAGATATGGACTCTTCTGTGTCCCAGAATCTTGGGTAAAGTCTGGACTCCTAGAGACTGCTGAATCTTGGGCATTACCTGTACTCTTGTCACGTCCAGAATCTTGAAAAGGGCGTGGGCTATGATGGAAGCGAGTTTTTTCAGAAAGCCCTCGACTTCTATAGAGTACAGTCTCTTGGTTTTGTTCTAGATTCCTATAGACTCCAGAATCATGCATAAAGGCTGAGCTCCTCTGAAAGTAAGAACTTTGGAGAAATGATGTGTTCTTGTGGAGGTCAGAGGGTTGGATGATATATAACCTTTTAAAGAAACGTCCATGTAGAGTAGAACCTAAGATCTTCTGGGAGCTAGAATCTTGGGTAATGACTGGATTCTTCTGAAGGTCAGAGTCTTGGGAAAGGCTTGGATTCTTGCAGAGGTAAGCGTCTTCGATAAGGCTTCGAAGTTCGTGGAGGCGTGGATCTTGAGCAAGGCCTGGATTCTTGGGGAGGCCTGTGTCTCCAGTAAGGCCCTGGTTCTTGTGGAAGCCCGGATTTGGAGTAAGGCCTGCATTTCTGGAAACTCTACAGCATTTAGAAGCTCCTGGGGTCCTTTGGAAGACAGAGCCTTGGTTGAGGCCTAGACTCTCATGAATTTCATGGGTTTGGGGATTGTTTGGGGTTTGAGAAGTACTGGATAACTGGGGAGGGATTGGGCCCTGGGGAGAGAGGACAGACTGAGGAGACTTGGAGGTTGGGGGAAATGTGGGGGTTTGTATTAAGGTGGAGGGCTTCTGGTGGTTGCTGTGTTGATGAAGGACAAAGGAACTGGGAGAAACAAGAGGCAGAGAAAGAGTGTGTGGGGGAGGAATGGGGCATGGTGAGCTCTGGGCACCGGTCGGAGAATGGAAGCAAGGTTGAGAAGGTGTAGCATCATTGGAGTACACCAGGAATTTGGGGTAGACGGGAGTCTGGGCATCCGTGTTTCTCTTCTCAGAACTGCAAGGATGGAAGCTACAGTAAGCGAAGGTCTTGGACTGTACAAATTTGTCTTTGGCATCATTTGAGATCTTCCATTCCATATTCCCCAACTCCACATAACCCAGTATGGATCCTGTGGAGGGCTTGGCACTGTCCCCACTACATTGCTTCAGTGTTTGCTCAGCTGTACCAGAGCTCACCAGACCATGCCCCTCTTGGGGCCTGGAGAGGGTACCCAAGTCATTTCTGGAGTACCCAGAGTTCTGAGGGGGACACACATGGAATAAGTTCTGCTTTATGCTGCGGGCATCGTAGACCACATGGCCAGAGGAGAGGACTTGGCTGAAGGCAGACAATGTAGAGGGAATAGAATCTAGCATGGGGCTATGGGTGTTGGAAGGGACTGGAGTGGTCGTCAGGGCCATGACCAGTGCTGGGACAGAGGTTGTGGCAGAGATCGGGACAGGGGCTGGTGTAGGGGCTAGGGCAGGAGTAGTAGCAGGGGCAGAAGTTGGGGGAGGGACCAGAGTGTTGGCATGGGTATAGGTCAGATGAGCATGGGTCAGGGTGCAGAGAGAAGTGTGGCCCAGGGAATGGGCTGAGGCATGTGAGGGGGCCTGGGCTTGGGCCTGGGCTGGGGTATGGGCTGAGGTGTGCTCAGGGCCATGGACCTGGGCAGGGCTGAGCTCAGGGTTGAGGGCTGGGGAGGGTGTCTGGACCTGGGCGATAGTGTGCTCAGGGGGTTGTAATGTGAAGCAAGTCTGGGCCTGAGGTTGGGCGTGCACAGAGGGGTGCTTGTAGGAGAAGTTCTGGGCCTTGGCAGGAGAATGTGCAGGGAGCTGAACTGGGGAGCAGGTCTGGACCCGGGCTTTGGCCTGGGCTGTGTCATAGTCTGGGGTCTTAACCTTGGTCTTTGGGGCAGGCGCATTGGAACCATGTCCCCCTTGCTTATCCTGCGGAGCTTGGAAGATGTCTCTCACCTGGAGTTAAAGGTGGCTTGGGACTTTAAGGCTGTGACCGCAGGGGCCTTCCGAGCTCCCAATACCCCTTCCTTCCACAGTCCCCGTGGAGCCTCCTTGGAAGCCCAAGCCGTCCGCACTGAGGAGGCATCCAGCAGCCCTTAGAAGCCGTCTCATTATCTCTTTCTGGTATCCAGCAGTCAAGGTGTTTTGGGTGCCTGAGCCAGAAGCTTGGGTGATGGCGGAACCAGGGACAAACTCTTGAACACAGGTTCTTTGGATCCACGGGGCAGTGCATGCACATGCGATGTCTGCCTACACAGCTGGCTTGCTTGTCTGCAGGGAAAAGTGAATTGGGACAGGGCCTGGGTTCCTGAGGGCCTGAGAATCAAGTCAGGGATAGAAGAAAGGTGACAGGCCCATATCCCCTGAGCCCACGCTGGCGCCCACTCACCTTTGGGGAAAATACGATTGAAACGTGCCCGCAAGAATCTCTTCAGATGCATCCAGAGATGAGGGAAGCAGGGGAGGGGGGAGGACGGGATCAGGGTGAACCCTGAAATCCAACCCTTGTCCGGCCTCACCCGAGAAGCCCTCCCACCTCCGACCCTTTACAACTCCAGTGCTCCCCCTAACCCACTGCCCAGATCCTGCCCTCACCATAGTCACCACATTAATCCCCAAGTTGAGCAAGATGAAGCTGAAAAGGATCAGAAGAATTGAACCTCCTAGGTCCTGCCATTTCCGGGGGTGGTGCCAGAGCACGTCTGGGGTAGGTAATGGGATTGCTCAGCCATGGCTGGTGGTCCCAGGACTGCCTGGGTCCCCTGGCCTCCATATATATACTGGGAGACAGACTGGGTCATAATGGGGCAGGTGGTGGCGTCACAGTGAGGGAGGGGGACGAAAAGGTGGGCCAGGAGTGGCATTCCATGGTTACCCAAGTGAGGTAAGCTGAGACTGGACAGCCAAACAGGGAACGGATTCCGGCACACCTCCCCTCGAGCTGTCAAACATTCGCTCACCGCCCACTGACTCACTTGTTCAAATGTCACATTCCATCTCTTGGGCCCTCCTGAGACTAGAAAGACCTTGGCCTCAGAGCCCTGCGGAAGGCCTGGCTGGAGTCCAGAGCCTCAGCCTTCTTCATGCCCTTCACTGGCTGTGGAGCTGGACCTGCCCAGATGTCGAACCTCCCAGTTTGGAAGCAGCTTCTTGTATGAGGCTCTTTGGGGACAGGGACAGCTGAGACACAGAGGAGGTGCCAAGAGACCAGTGGTTTGGAGACTGCAGCTGCAGATCTACTTAGTGCATGGTATCGGACCAGGAGGGGCCTGCTGGCAGGACTGTGGCCACTAAACCAAGGGGACCCTCAGGCCCAGAAGGGGACACTGGCTTCTTATTGCAGGAAGCCAAAGGCAGGGACCCAAGCTGGCAGAAGGAGTGGCGCTTCCAAGCCACAGACCGCCAATGTTTTCTGGACCATGGCGCTCTTTATTCCTCTCTCCATGCCCTGCCGCTCCCCACCCGCCCCCATTAGCTGCTGGCCAGTTCATTTTCCCAGTCTGGCTTCCGTGCAGAGAGGGCCTCGAGGCCGAGGTGGAAGGTAGCAGCGAGTTGGCCCGCGCTTGGCATCCTGCACTTGCCGCTTCAACTCCAGGCTGTCATACACCTGGTAGTTGGCATTTCCCCCTGGGTTCCGGCTGAGTGGCATGAAGGTCGGCATGGGTGGAGGGCGTTCGGTAGCCTGGACATCGGGCAGAGTCTGGGAGGGGTGGAGGAGCAGCGCTGAGCTGGGATCCGAGGCCCGCTGGTAGGGGCCTCGGCCAGCACCGTGAGGGAGGCGGAGGCGGCCAGAGGGTGCCGCACAGGCAGCATCTCTGCCCATTCGGCCGCCCAGCGCCGCACCTCGTGGGGATCCCGGGAGTAGTTCAAGTGTCCCGTGGAGTGGCGCGGGCTGTGGTTGGGCTGGCTGTGAGCACAGCTGTGGAGGCTCCGTCCGTGGGCCGGTGGGGATTGCGCTGCCATGCTTCGGGCCGGTAGCCCTGAGGCACCAGAGCTGATGGAGGCTCAGAGCCCTCCAGACCACGCCGCCGCTGATCCCAGGAGTCATACGGGAGATGGCCCCCTGAGGGGTAAGTTCTGTGCCCCCCAGGGACCCACGAGCTCTTAGGGGGCAGCCGTCGGGTAAGTGATGGAGACGAGGTCCACTGGTCAGCATCCACATTGCCCCAGATGCGGGATGGCGAGCAAGGGGCCCCGAAGGACTGCAGCCCTAGCTCAGACTTGGCCTCCACACGCTTGGGCATGCGGTGCAGCTCGGGCCACAGGTAGAGACAGGCTGGTGGCTGGATGGCCAGGATCCCACCCTGTCGACCCCAGAGGCCCACGTTGGAGGGCAGACCCATCTGCTGGTAGAGCCCTCCCCAGCACCCCCACGGGTACTTGGGTTGTGGGAAGGAAAGTTGGTCCTCCTCCTCCAGGTAGGAGTCCGGGTCCTCCCAGTTAAAGGAGGGCATCGGAGGCAGCTGTGACATCCCGTGGAGGCGATGCGGCCTACGGAAGCCTGAGCAGCTGGAGGGGAATTTTCTAAATTCTTGGGCCTCCCCTGGTGGCTTCAGGGGTAGCGGCTGCAGCTGCGGCTACGGTTGCGGAGATGGTGGTAGGACGACGAGGAGTAGCAAGTGGGCCGGGCCATTCTCACTTCCACAGGGTCCAGGGTGCAGTGGATGTGGATGTCTTGGGCCTTGGCTGGAGGATGTTTGGAGGAACTTTCACAAGCCTGTGAGATTTCATCTGTGGGAGGCGAGAGTCCGTGAGGGCAGGGCAACTGTCAGAAGATTTCAGGGTTGGGAACCTGGGAGCCTGGGTTTCTAGGGCCCTGGGAATGGCGAGGCGGGGTGCCCCCTAGCTGTCTTCTATAGTTACTTTTCTGAATAATACAATACATGGTCTTGTCTAAGGCATTCTGGAGCCCATGCCATATCTGGTGTGGGGTGGGGTGGGGTGGGTGAAAATGAAGGCCAGGCTCTCTACCCTCACCACCACTCCCAGCCAAGACCGTTCCTGCAGACGGAGGTGCAGGCTGCAGCTGGTTCCCACCCTCAGCCATCTTCACCCCTACTGGTGATCCCCAACCATCGCTGACCATAGTTGCCATGCTGATCCCAATGCTGACAAGAATGACAAGGCCCAGCAACAGGAGTAGGAAGTCCTCTGCATTCTGGGTACTTTCTTGTTATTGATGGCAGCACCCCAGGTTGTCATACCAGAGCTGGTGTTCCATGGTGGGCGGGTCCTAGGTCCACGTGAGCCGTGGGACGCCCCACAACCCCCAACCCCACCGGCCCTGACCCACACTGCACTCATGCCAGGACCTGGTGACACCCACCAACAGGTGAGGGAGCATGGTCATAATGAGGCCCATTGCAGGGAGTCACAATGCGGAGTTGTCCAATCTTTCATCCACTCAGCTGGTCCTTTAGGTGGCCGTCTCTGCCCTCGGCTCCCACTACATGGAGCCTAGTCCCCAGAGTTCAGTCTGTCCTTCTGTCTCCATGGGGCCTTGCTTAACTTGATTTGCAAGCAGGGTTGCTACAGATGAGAGACAGTCTTCATAGTGACTGGATCATGCATATAGGATTTCCTCCATTTCATTGTTCAAGACATTAGGACCGCTTATGTAGCCTGTTGGGCTTCTTAGAACTAGCCTGCAGTTCTTAAAAAGTTTCAAGAGAAGCCAGAAATCCAAATTGCTCTGTGAAATAGCCACATTTTAAAAGTAGCAAACCAATTCAAATTTTAAACTCTGCTGGCCAACAACATGGGCCACACAAAACACACCAGTTTGTAACCTCTGATGTATACTGTATAATGCTTTTGTTCTCATCTTCTCATATGATCCTCAGACTAGGCAGCAGATACTATTATTCGCTTCATTTTACAGATGGAGAAACTGAGGCACAGAGCAGTTTAGTAGCTTGTCCAAAGTTTGAGCATCACAGCTGGAACTTGAGGTTTTTACAGTGTGCTTTTTTATCCTCATTACAAATGCATCCTTTTAGAAAGAACCTTTTCTTATCCTAAAGATAATACATATTACAAAATACAATAAAGTACAGAAAGGTCAAAACAAAGAAAAAACGACCACTAGTCCCAACATGCCAACATAAGCACTATTACTTAGTGTATTTCCTTACAGAAAAAATAATTTCCCTATTCATTCAATCAGAGGTACCGGCTGTATAGGTTAGGATCTGTGCTAGGTGCTGGGGATATTACAGTGAACAGCCATAGTTCCTGCCCTCAGAAGGCTTACAATCTAGTTCTTGTTCTTTGTTCCATTCATTGCCAACCTAGATGTGAATATCCAACGGGGCTTCTTCAAGAAGCCACAGAGTAAATAAGCGGATAGTGCATGTCAGGTGGGCCCAAGGCCCCCTGCTGCCCAGTCCCACCTGGGCTTCCTCCCTAGAAACGAAACGAGGAGAGGATTGGACTCCTAGTGAAGGAGTTAAGATGCAGAAAAGGATAGGACTTGAGAGTACTATCAAACTCTCAATTCAAGTGGCCGAGGACCTCGGTCTCGGCCCTCTCGTCCTCAAGGAAATGGGTCCGGAGGGGGCAAGTGGTACGTGGCATCCAGAAAGATGACGAGGGTCCACAGGAAGAGGCGGTCCACCACCATGGCCACAAACTGCCAGTCCTCCTTCAACTGGGGGTAGGAAGATTAAACTGTTCCTGGGCTCCAGACAACCAGGGAAGGCGGCCTCAAGGCCCTGTACTGCACCCAGGTCCTAATACCACAGCTTTGAGACAAGGGCGGGCCTGCAGAATAGCAGAGAGCGAAACTGCGGGCGACGGATGTGAGTAAAGAACAACTGGGAAGCCAGGGGGCGGGACCAAGTGAGGCAAACTTCCAATAGAAAAAAAATCGAGTTCTGGGGGCGGAGCCTAAGTTTGCCGGTGGAGCCAAGGCCACCCAGGCCTTGCCTTAGCCCACCCACTTTGGAGTCACAGCTTCGTGGTCCTCCTGTTCCCGCAGCTGTTGAGCGGTGTAGCTGATTGAAGAAACGACCTCCCGTAGGTCGGGAGGCAGGCACACAGCCCGGCTTGGACCATCGATAAATGGCCGCAGGTCCGGGGCAGACAGTTCAGGCTGGAACGTGGAAGAGGCGAGTCTGTTTGGCCACGACCGGGGCACAAAGACGGCCTGCGTGGGTGCTCTAGGCCCCGCCCCAACTCCCTCCTCCAACGCCCATCCAGGTTTCCAAACGTGAGAGAGCCCTTCAGGTTCTCTTCAACAGCGGCGACCTCTCTAGCCTTCCGCAATTCCTCCTATTCCCTTACGCTTTAGTTCCCACCTCCCCGCACAGTGGGCAACAGAAGGGGGACTACAACTCCCATGATGCTCAACCACGACATCCTCTGAGAGCTTAGGACGCCTGCCTCCGCACAGTCTTCTGGGAACTGTAGTTCGCCCTCTCCCTTCTACGTGGGCCATGGGGAGTAGATACTACCTGTTGGGTTTGGGGAAGAGAAAATCATGTGGTGGCTTGCGGATGAAATATTCATCTGTTCCCCGACCCCAGCCACTTCCTGGAGAATCCCTGAGAGGTATAGGAGGTGGCTCCGGTATCTGGTCTCTCTCAGGTTTGGGTCTCTTCAGACCCAGATACGGAGGGAGTTTGTGGATAAAGATCTGCAGAGTAGAAGAAGAGGCGTGTTGGAGGGGGCTCTTATGCTTTCAGACCAGAAGGGAAGCCGCCAACCACCCCCACGGCACGTGCCCATTCCTGCGCATGCGTGTATGCATCCCACAGATGAAATGCAACTACACAGTCCAAGAGTCCTTAAGGGGGTTAGGAGGCATCCTGACTGGAAAGAAAAGTTCTGAGGGCTTCCACCCTGATAGTACCTAACCCTGAGAATGCTTCCTTGGGACCCACGATGGGCAGTATTGATGAAGAGAGTCTGGGATCTACGCAATGTTAATGATGGGAAGATAAAATTAATTGGGCAACATTTCAACACCCAAAGACCTTGGCACTTTGACACTCTACCAGGAGTTGTAGTTCTCCCTCAGGTCTGTGAAAGGGAAGGTTGAAAGTTGGTGGGAGTGAGGAGCGATACCTGGACAAAAAGCCAAATACTGGGATTGAGAGTTAACACAGGTTGGAGAGGAGATCTTCTTACCTGACGGACCCAAAGGGGCATTTGGTGGGTGTGGGGTGAGCGATGGTGCAGGTTGAGGACTACGATGTTAAGGATGACTGAGAAGGTGACGAGGACCATGGTAAACATGAGGTATTTGATAATGACGGGGACAGACAGGGAGGTCTCAGGCACTTTGTCTGCCAGCAGCAGCAGGAACACAGTAAGGGTCAGCAGGGCAAAGATCGAGAGCCCTATCTGCTCTACTTGGGGGACAGAGGGGAAGGCGGAAGGATTAGGCTTTGCCAGAAAGCAATCTCCCTGGCATAATCAGTGACCGTGTTTCCAGCCCACTCAAGGACAGGCTTTTGGAAGGGCCAACTGCATGCAAATAACTCCTACATTTATACCTCCAACCTGGACTGATTCCCCTAAATTCCACACTTGTATCCACCTGCCTACTTAACCTCTCCATTTGGGTGTCCAATAGACATCTCGAACTTAACATGTCCAAAACTTAATTCCCTCACCACCGACTCCCCACACAGTCTTCCTCAGGTCATAAATGACAACTCGATCTTTCCTGTGGCTCAGGCCAAATCCCTTGGAGTCATTCTCAGCTCTCCTCTCTCTCATCCCATATCCAATCCATACCAAACCCTATTGGCTCTACCTTCAACATATATCCTGAAACTGATGACTTATCCCATCTACCACTACCATCCTGGTACAAGCCACCATTACCTCAGATCTGAGTTATTACAAAGGCCTCCTCTTTGCTTCATCTTTTGCCCCCCTGCTGACTGTTCTCAACAGAGCAGCCACATTGATCCCGTTAAAATGTAAATCAGATCAACCAAGAGCCCCAAACACAGCCCAGAATGGGGGAGGCAAGTTTGCATACATCTGGTCGTGACCCAAGAGACCAGATGAGGAAAACTGAAGCCTGGGCTCTTTCTCACAGGCTGGGGAAATCAGGCATTGGGTGTCCATCCCTACATCTTACCTCCTCCCCAGAGGGTGGCTTCTGAGCCACCCTAAAAAGAACTAAATTCTCTGCGCTCTGGGGGAGCTTTAAGATGCTGGGGGTGGGTGACAGGGAAAGGAAAATTGCTCTAAGCTCTAAAGCACTGCTCTCCAATAGCATTTTTCATGATGATGGAAATATTCTAAATCTGTGCCGTCCAATGCAGTAGCCACTAGCTCCATGTGGCTACTGAGCACTTAGAAGATCATGGCACTGAGGAAGAGAATTTCTTTTTTTTTTCTGTCCAAGCCATGAAGCTTGCGGGGTCTGAATTCCCTGACCAGGGATTGAACCACCGCCACATCAGTGAAAGCGCCACGTCCCAACAACTGGACTGCTAGGGAACAGAATTGGATGTCAGGGAAATTCTGTTCCCTGAGGAAGAGAAGTTTTAACTTTTTAACTTAATTTGTAATAGAATTAATTTTCCTTAATTTTAAGTAATTTACATTCTAATAGGCCTTTGGCTAGTGGCTACTGTAATAGACAGTGCAGCTCTAGGGCCTTGGGGATAACGGATTTAGCTAGACAGCAATGGAGGGAAAGCAGGGATAGTTTCGGTCCTCATCAGGCCCTGTGGGATGGGGCTGGGTTGGATGTCCTCAAAAGTCCACAGAACACTTCTCTTGTCTCTTTATTCCTCATGCTTACCTGTCCCCTCTTTTTCTATGTTTCTCACCACACACTGATATCCCCACTCCTTGATGGTCTCCGGTGAGTTGTTGGATGTTGGAAGCCATCCTGGAGCCATTGCACCATGACAAAGTCATGAAGCAACGGAAGGCGAAACTGCAAGGCAGCGCCGTGCCAGGAAGGTGGACTACAGCTCTGTTGTTATGTTTTATGATAATAAATTTAAATATAGGGGCAATTTTGGGGGGATGTTGCTCCACGTGAAAGAAAAATTCCTCTAGGACTCCCCCTCCTGAAACTACCACAGAATGGGAAGTACCCACTAAAGACCCGGGGAAATGGGTAAAGAATTAAGAGCCTGGAACTAAGGGGATATTTTTATGAAAAACACCCTCTAGTATGGAGTTATGGCCATGGGCTGGAGTTCCTGATGACATAGGAAATTTATGGTTCTATTATAAAGGAAGATTAATTATAGAAAAGCAAATGCCTAGAGCAGAATTAGTTGCTAGGATAGGGAGAAAGCACTGTCTCAGTTGAAGGAAACAACGAGAAAGGGCATGCAGGGTACATTGTAAATATTTTCGTGGAACCATTGTAAAAGGGTGCCCATGCAAGAAGAGAAATAGGAACAAGTAGCTTCAACTTTTACAATTAAAATAATCATATAACTGCTTGGCTTGGTTACTAAGAAATAACCTGTGATTAATGGGAACTTGGGAAATATTTTAATAGGACATCTAGAAACTAGGGCATATTTTTAAAAAAAAATCTTTATAGAACATTTTGAGGTTTGATTGTGCTAAGATTGTTTGGTCACATACCTGGTAATGTAATCAACTACAATATATAAACCTGTGATTGTAAACAATAAAGAAGAGAAACATGCAATGCTGATACTTTAAGAAGTGTAATAGATTTATTTCCTTCGCCGACGCTATCTATCCCTCGGGTATCCCTTGACTCGCTGGAGCTGGACTCCTGCAGTTGGATGTCGCCCTATGAAGGCGCCTGGGAGACAGAGCTTCGCACTTGTCCCTGTCTGCTGTCTTTGGCGGGCGTCAAAGACCACACGCCCTAGAGAGAGCTTCGCACTTGACCGTCTGCTGTCTCTGGCGGGCACCAAAGCCCACACGCCCTAGAGAGCTTCGCACTTGTCCCTGTCTGCTGTCTCTGGCGGGCGTCAAAAACCACACGCCCCAGAGAGAGCTTCGCACTTGTCCCTGTCTGCTGTCTCTGGCGGGCACCAAAGACCACACGCCCTAGAGAGAGCTTCGCACTTGTCCCTGTCTGCTGTCTCTGGCGGGCACCAAAGATCACACGCCCTAGAGAGAGCTTCGCACTTGTCCCTGTCTGCTGTCTCTGGCGGGCGTCAAAGACCACACGCCCTAGAGAGAGCTTCGCACTTGTCCCTGTCTGCTGTCTCTGGCGGGCATCAAAGACCACATGCCCTAGGTGGGTGCCTGCTGGTTTTGGGAGGTGTAGACATCTGGCCATAGTTCTGGCAGGCTGGGTGAACGGTATCGGGTGGTACACCCAGGCTTGGCTGCCTGTTCGCTGCGAGGAGGTTAGCAGGTCATTGTAGGGCCCCTGAGCCTTGGCAGAGCAGGAGTTGTGACTGGCTGGGACAGAAGTCCATGGTATGTGCTGCCCTGCATCCTCCTTTCGAGGAACTGTCTCAGATATAAATGACTTTTGGGTCTGACGTGGGCCCCAAACTTGGACAGAGTCAGTTCCTAGAGGGTTCTTGTGGAGGCCAGGGTTTGGGATAAGGCCTGAGTTGGTATGGAGACCTCGTCTCTTGGATAAGCCAGAGACTTGAGTAAGGGCTGGACTCTTATGGAGGCCAGGATCTCGATTAATTCCTGAGTCTTTGTGGAAGTTAGGGTCATGGGTATGTTCTGAGCTCCTGTAAATTCCAGCATCTTGGGTAAGGCCAGGATTCTTATGGAGGTCAGAATCTTGAGTAAGGCCTTGGCTCCTGAAGACTCCAGAATCTTGGGTCAGGCCTGGATTCTTGTAGTCTCCGGAGTCTCGGGTAAGGCTTGAGACCTTATGGAGGTGAGCGGTTTGCACAAGACCTGGGCTCTTATGGAGATCAGACTCCTGGCAAAGGACTGAGCTCTTGTTGACTGCAGAGTCTTGGGCATGGCATGGACTCTTCTGTGGCCAAGAATCTTGGGTAATGACTGGATTCTTCTGAAGGTCAGAGTCTTGGGAAAGGCTTGGATTCTTGCAGAGGTAAGGGTCTGCGGTAAGGCCTCGAAGTTCGTGGAGGCCTGGATATTGAGCAAGGCCTGGGTTCTTGGGGAGGCCTGTGTCTCCGGTAAGGCCTGGGGTCCTTTGGAGGACAGAGCATTGGTTGAAACCTAGACTCTCATGAAGTTCTGGGGGTTGGGGCCGGTTTGGGGTTTGGGAAGTGGTGGATAACTGGGGAGGGATGGGGCCCTGGGGAGAGAGGACAGACTGAGGAGACTTGGAGGTTGGGGGAAAGGTGGGGGTTTGTATTAAGGTGGAGGGCTTCTGGTGGTTGCTGTGTTGATGAAGGACAAAGGATCTGGGAAAACAAGAGGCAGAGAAAGAGTGCATGGTGGAGGCATGGTGCATGGTGAGCTCTGGGCACTGGTCGGAGAATGGAAGCAAGGTTGAGAAGGTGCAGCATCCTTGGAGTACACCAGGAATTTGGGGTAGACTGGAGTCTGGGGATCCGTGTTTCTCTTCTCAGACTGGCAAGGATGGGAGTTACAGTGAGCGAAGGTCTTGGACTGTACAAATTTGTCTTTGGCATCATTTGGGATCTTCCATTCCATATTCCCCAACTCCACATAACCCAGTATGGACCCTGTGGAGGGCTTGGCACTGTCCCCACTACATTGCTTCAGTGTTTGCTCAGCTGTACCAGAGCTCACCAGACCATGCCCCTCTTGGGGCCTGGAGAGGGTACCCAAGTCATTTCTGGAGTACCCAGAGTTCTGAGGGGGACACACATGGAATAAGTTCTGCTTCATGCTGCGGGCATAGTAGACCACATGGCCAGAGGAGAGGCCTTGGTCGAAGGTAGACAAGGTAGAGAGAATAGAATCTAGGATGGGGGTACAGGTGGTGGAAGGGACTGGAGTGGTCGTCAGGGCCATGACCAGTGCTGGGACAGAGGTTGTGGCAGAGATCGGGACAGGGGCTGGTGTAGGGGCTAGGGCAGGAGTAGTAGCAGGGGCAGAAGTTGGGGGAGGGACCAGAGTGTTGGCATGGGTATAGGTCAGATGAGCATGGGTCAGGGTGCAGAGAGAAGTGTGGCCCAGGAATTGGGCTGAGGCATGTGAGCGGGCCTGGGCTTGGGCCTGGGCTGGGGTATGGGCTGAGGTATGCTCCGGGCCATGGACCTGGGCAGGGCTGTGCTTAGGGTTGAGGGCTGGTGAGGGGGTCTGGGCCTGGGGGGTAGTGTGCTCAGGGAGGTGGAATGTGGAGCAAGTCTGGGCCTGAGCTGGGGCGTGCACAGTGGGGTGCTTGTAGGAGAAGGTCTGGGCCTTGGCAGGAGAATGTGCAGGGAGCTGAACTGGGGGGCAGGTCTGGGCCCGGGCTGGGGCCCGGGCTGAGTCATAGTCTGGGGTCTTAGTCTTGCTCTCTTGGGGCAGGCAGAGTGGAACCATGTCCACCTTGCTTCTGCGGAGCTTGGAAGATGTCTCTCACCTGGAGTTAAAGGTGGCTTGGGACTTTAAGGCTGTGAACGGAGGGTGCTCCCCAGCTCGCACTACCCCCTCCTTCCACAGTCCCTGTAGAGCCTCCGTGGAAGCCCAAGCCCGTCCACACTGAGGCGACATCCAGCAGCTCTTAGAAGCCATCTCATCATGTTTCTGGTATCCAGGGGTCAAGTTGGTTTGGGTGCATGTGCAGGAAGCTTGGGCGATGCTGGAAGTGGGGAGAAACTCTTGAGCACATATTCTTGGGATCCACGGAGCAGCGCATGCACATGCGATGGCTGCCTACACAGCTGGCTTGCTTATCTGTGGGGAAAGGCGAGATGAGACAGGGCCTGGGTTCCTGAGGGGCTGAGAATCAAGACAGGGATTGAAGAAAGGGGACAGGCCCACATCCCCTGAGCCCACACTGGCGCCCACTTACCTTTGGGGAAAATACGGTTGAAACCTGCCCGCAAGTATCTCTTCAGATGCATCCGGAGCTGAGGGAAGCAAGGGAGGGGGGAATTCGGGATCAGGGTGAGCCCTGAAATCCAACCCTTGTCTGGCCACACCGCAGCAGCCCTCCCATGTCAGCCCCTTCAAGACCCCAGGTCTCCCCCAACACCACTGCCAAGATCCTGCCCTCACCCGAGTCACCACTTTGATCCCCACGTTGAGCAAGATGAAGCTGACCAAGATCAGAAGAATTGAGTGTCTTAAGTCCTGCCATTTCCTGGGGGTGGTGCCAGAGCACGGCTGGGGTAGTTAATGGGTTCGCTCATCCATGGCCGGGGGTCCCAGGACTGCCTGAGTCCCTTGGCCTCCATATATATACTGGGAGCCAGAGTGAGTCATAATGGGGCAAGGGGTGGTGTCACAGTGAGGCAGGGGGATGAAAAGCAGGGACCAGCGTGGCATTCCCTAGTTACCAGGGTCAGGTAAGCTGAGCCTGGTCAGTCAAACAGGGCCCGGAGGCTGGCACGCCTCCCCTCGAGCGGTGAAACATTCGCTCACCGCCCGCTGACTCACTTGTTCAAATGACACATTCCATCTCTTGGCCCCTCCTGAGACTATTAAGACCTTGGCCTCAGAGCCCTGCGGAAGGACTGGTTGGAGTCCAGATCCTCAGCCTTCTTCATGCCCTTCACTGGTCGTGGAGGTGGACCGGCCCAGATGTGGAAACTCCCAGTTTGGAAGCAGCTTCTTGTATGAACTTCTTTGTCAACAGGGACAACTGAGACAAAGAGGAGGTGCCCAGAGACCAGTGGTTTGGAGTCTGCAGCTGCAGGTCTACTTAGTGCATGGTATCGGACCAGGAGGGGCCTGCTGGCAGGACTGTGGCCACTAAACCAAGGGGACCCTCAGGCCCAGAAGGGGACACTGGCTTCTTATTGCAGGAAGCCAAGGGCAGGGAACAAGGCTGGCAGGAGTGGTGCTTCCAAGCCACAGACCACCAATGTTTCCTGGACTCTGGTGCTCTTTATCCCTCTCTCCATGCCCAGCCGCCCCCTGACCCCGCCCCCATTTGCTGCTGGCCAGTTCATTTTCCCAGTCTGGCTTCCATGCAGGGAGGGCCTCGAGGCCGAGGTGGAAGGTAGCAGCGAGTTGGCCCACGCTTGGCTTCCTGCACTTGCTGCTTCAGCTCCAGGCTGTCATACACCTGGTAGTTGGTATTTCCCCCCGGGTTCCCGCGGAGTGGCATGAAGGTGGGCTGGGGTGGAGGGTGCTCAGTAGCCTGGACGTCTGGCAGAGTCTGGAAGGGGCGGAGGAGCAGCGCTGAGCTGGGATCCGAGGCCCGCTGGTAGAGGCCTCGGCCAGCACTGTGAGGGAGGCGGAGGCGGCCAGAGGGTGCGCACAGGCAGCATCTCTGCCCATTCAGCTATCGGCGCCACACCTCGTGGGGATCCCGGGAGTAGTTCAAGTGTCCCGTGGAGGGGCGCAGGCTGTGGTTGGTCTGGCTGTGAGCACAGCTGTGGAGACTCCGTCCTTGGGCTGGGGGGGATTTGTGCTGCCAGGCTTCGGGCCGGCAGCTCCGAGGCACCAGAGCGGATGGAGGCTCAGAGGCCTCCAGACCACGCTGCCGCTGATCCCAGGAGTCATACGGGAGATGGCCCCTTGAGGGGTAAGTGCTGTGCACCACAGGGACCCACGAGGGGTTAGGGGGCAGCCGTCGGGGAAGTGGTGGAGAAGAGGTCCACTCGTCAATGTCCATGTTGCCCCAGATGCGGGATGGTGAGCAGGGGGCCCCGAAGGTCTGCAGCCTTAGCTCGGACTTGGTCTCCACACGCTTGGGCATGCGGTGCAGCTCGGGCGACACGTAGACAGGGTGGTGGTAGGCTGGCCAGGATCCCACCTTGGTGACCCCAGAGGCCCATGTTGGAGGGCAGGCCCATCTGCTGGTAGAGCCCTCCCCAGCACCCCCAAGGGAACTTGGGTTGTGGGAAGGAAAGGACATCCTCCTCCTCCAGGTAAGAGTCCGGGTCCTCCTAATCAAAGGAGGGTATCAGCCGCAGCTGTGACATCCCGTGGCTGCGATGCAGCCTACAGAAGCCTGAGCGGCTGTAGGGGAACTGTCTGTGGATCTTCGGCCTCCGCTGGTGGCTGCAGGGGTGGCGGCTGCAGCTGCAGCTACAGTTGCGGAGATGATGGTAGGAGGACGAAGAGTAGCAAGTGGGACAGGCCATTCTCACTTCCACAGGGTCCAGGGTGCAGTGCATGTGGATGTCTTGGGCCTTGGCTGGAGGATGTTTGGGGGAACTTTCCAAGCCTGCGAGATTTCATCTGGGGGAGGCGAGAGTCCATGAGCGCAGGGCAACTGTCAGAAGAGTTCAGGGTTGGGAACCTGGGGACCTGGGTTTCTAGGGCCCAGGGAATGGCAGGGTCGGGTTGCCCCCTACCTGTCTTCTGTACTTACTTTTCTGATTAATCCAATACATGGACTTTTCTAAGGCTTTCTGGAGCCCATGCCATATCTGGCGTGGGGTGGGGTGGGGTGGGTGAAAATGAAGGCCAGGCTCTCTAACTTCACCCCCATTCCAAGACAAGAACATTGCTGCAGACGGTGGTGCAGGCTGCAGCTGGTTCCCACCCTCAGCCCTCTTCACCCCTACTGGTGATCCCCAACCATCATTGACCATAGTTGCCAAGCTGATCCCAATGCTGACAAGAATGACAAGGCCCAGCAGCAGGAGTAGGAAGTCCTCCGCATTCTGGGTACTTTCTTGGTATTGATGGCAGCACCCCAGGTTGTCATAACAGAGCCGGTTTTCCATGGTGAGTGGGGGGTCCTAGGGCCACCTTGACCACGGAACGCCCCCGGCCCACCGGCCCTGACCCACACTGCACTCATGCCAGGACCTGGGGACACCCACCAACAGGTGAGGGAGCATGGTCATAATGAGGCATGTTGCAGGGAGTCACAATGCAGAGGTGTCCAATCTTTCATCCACTTAGCTGGCCCTTTATGTGGCAGTCTCTGCCCTCGGCTCCCACTACATGGAGCCTTGTCCCCAGAGTTCAGTCTGTCCTTCTGTCTCCATGGGGCCTTGCTTAACTTGATTTGCAAGCAGGGTTGCTACAGATGAGAGACAGTCTTCATAGTGACTGGATCATGCATATAGGATTTCCTCCATTTCATTGTTCAAGACATTAGGACCGCTTACGTAGCCTGTTGGGCTTCTTAGAACTAGCCTGCAGTTCTTAAAAAGTTTCAAGAGAAGCCAGAAATCCAAATTGCTCTGTGAAATAGCCACATTTTAAAAGTAGCAAACCAATTCAAATTTTAAACTCTGCTGGCCAACAACATGGGCCACACAAAACACACCAGTTTGTAACCTCTGATGTATACTGTATAATGCTTTTGTTCTCATCTTCTCATATGATCCTCAGACTAGGCAGCAGATACTATTATTCGCTTCATTTTACAGATGGAGAAACTGAGGCACAGAGCAGTTTAGTAGCTTGTCCAAAGTCTGAGCACCACAGCTGGAACTTGAGGTTTTTACAGTGTGCTTTTTTATCCTTATTACAAATGCATCCTTTTAGAAAGAACCTTTTCTTATCCTAAAGATAATACATATTACAAAATACAGTAAAGTACAGAAAGGTCAAAACAAAGAAAAAACGACCACTAGTCCCAACATGCCAACATAAGCACTATTACTTAGTGTATTTCCTTAGAGAAAAAATAATTTCCCTATTCATTCAATCAGAGGTAACGGCTGTATAGGTTAGGATCTGTGCTCGGTGCTGGGGATATTACAGTGGACAGCTATAGTTCCTGCCCTCAGAAGGCTTACAATCTAGTTCTTGTTCTTTGTTCCATTCATTGCCAACCTAGATGTGAATATCCAGTGGGGCTTCTTCAAGAAGCTAAAGAGTAAATAAGCGGATAGTTCATTTCACGTGTGCCCAAGGCCCCCAGCTGCCCAGTCCCACTTGGGCTTCCTCCCTAGAAACGAAATGAGGAGAGGATTGGACTCCTAGTGAAGGAGTTAAGATGCAGAAAGGGATAGGACTTGAGAGTATTATCAAACTCTCAATTCAAGTGGCCGAGGACCTCGGTCTCGGCCCTCTCGTCCTCAAGGAAAGGGGTCCGGAGGGGGCAAGTGGTACGTGGCGTCCAGAAAGATAACGAGGGTCCACAGGAAGAGGCGTTCCGCCACCATGGCCACAAACTGCCAGTCCTGCTTCAGCTGGGCGTAGGACGATTAAACTGTTCCTGAGCTCCAGACCCCCAGAGAAGGCGGCCTCAAGGCCCTGTACTGCACCCAGGTTCTCCTACCATGGCTTTGATCCAAGGGCGGGCCCACAGAATAGCAGAGAGTGAAACTGCGGGCGACGGATGTGAGTAAAGAACAGGTCGGCTGCTTCCCACTACCTATCTACCTTACGTTTGGTTGTATATATATGTCCATGCCTCTCTCTCACTTTGTCACAGCTTACCCTTCCACCTCCCCATATCCTGAAGTCCATTCTCAAGTATTCCTGTTTTACACGTGGGTTCTTCATAACCTTTTTTTTTTAAAGTCCATATATATGTGTTAGCATACGGTATTTGTCTTTCTCTTTCTGACTTACTTCACTCTGTATGTAAGCTTTTTACATTCATCATCTCATTTACTCTTACAATATCCTCCATTAGGTGATAAGCTGTATTAATAATGCTATTTGCAGATAAAGAAATTGCACCTTAGAGATATTAAATACCTTCAAATGTTTCTGGCTAGAAAAACTTAAAATTGCAACAACAACAGCAAAAAAAAAATCTAAGAGACTAAGTTAGGACTCAAACACAGGTGTCCAAGGCTTATAATCACTACAGTATTCTGTATGATAAGCAAGCAATTGGGGAAGAACTGGATCAAACACTTTCTGTATGAACTGAGGCAAGTCACTCTACATCTAAACACTGGGGACAATAGTATCTGCTGTCATTTTTCTCACAAATGCCACAAAGAACAAATTTAAGACTGCTGCTTTGAAAGCATCTGGTGAATGAAAGAATATGTAATGTTTTAGATAACCATTATTTTCATCCAATTAACTTTTCAAGTAACTTTATTTGCTCACTGAAATTGAAGTACTTCAAGGACAATCAAAAAGGTCTTACCTAAAACCACAATCAGCAGTTTCTGGAATGCATCTGTCATAGCCTTCTGAATAGCAAGCTTCTGGGTTACCTTCCTTTCCATAAGGAATGATAATGACCCTAAATCCAACCAAAACAGATGAATTTTAAGTGTCTGTCTGAATAACTGATTTCTAGGTTATGTGTTTAAAACTAAAAATGCATCTGTGATTCTTAGATCATTATCTTAGTGATTAAGGGCAGGCACAACACTGGGGTACGGGTGAATGTCTCTGTTGTAGGTATACCCTGGCATGGCACATTTTTACTGCTCAGATCTATTCTGGAAGTTCCTAAAATACTCGATCGGAAATGCAAACCAAGAACATGGCTCTAATCTCATACTACTCACAGATTTCAAATGGACAAGCTGAGGCTGCACTGCTACAGACCCTGCTCTCCTGTGCGTAAAGGGCTTGATTCATACACTGAGATAGATTTGGTGATAGTGCAGATGATCTGGCCGCTCCTCAACCATCACCCACTCAGGTGGATGGTGGACTCTCCTCCACTCCATTCGCTAACAGCCCTGCCTCTGAGTTAAAACCCTAAGCCCAAGTGCCATGGATTCTAGGAAGAAACTCACTACCAATCAGAATCCCCTTTCTAGGGATCTACATTTACTTTTTCTGCTCAGGCCCTTCTATAGGAGGCAAAGGACTGAATATATACACAAGAGTTTATTTCAATCTTTAGACAATGATTTTGTTGGGATAAATGAAGGCCAGAAGACATCTGTATTTAAAGGAATATTTTAGCACATGACAAATTATTAACAACAACAACAAAAACTAACTAATTTTCCATCCTCCTAAGCTTCTTGGCAGGCAGTCAGTTCTAAAATTCTAAAGTTTAAGGTGCTGTCAGGTATTGCCTAAGATAAAAACCTATATTGTCAGGCAGAAAAAATCTGCCCAGGGCTTTAATGGCTTAGAAAAGGTGATGATGTATCTGAAAAGGTGAGTTTCAGAAAGAAAGGAAAAAAGAGAAATCCCACTCCCTCACCTCCCCACACACAAACATACTGGAAAACAGACCTTCCTCCAACTTATGCAAAGGTTCCTCAGCCATGACAACTCCGGGACTCCTGCACTCATGGGAGGGCAACACCACCTCTAAAGCACAGAAGATCTTCAGGCTTTGCTTCTGAAGTGGTGTCACAATATCTTCATTTTCCCTTTCTTCAAGGTTAGAAAGATCCTGAAGCTGTTAGGATTATGAATTAAACGCTAGACTTCAAAATATCCTGTTGTTAGAAATAAAAACAAAACTCCAGCAATCCCAGGTAATAGTTTAGGTATGCAATAGCTTCAAAATCAAGTGAGACTTGCAAATGAATGACTAGATATGGACAACTATTTTTTATTATATACCATACAAATACTGGAGAAAATTATGGACACCACCATCCAAGTCATTGAGATTATCACTAATTCTAGGTGGCAGGCCAATGCTCACATACTTCCATGTGGAAGGCTCTCACATCTCCTCCCCATAGCCCTGTTCTATTCTTCTCTCTAAAGTCTAGGAGTTCAATGTTGAAAGGAGTCTGGTGAGTCAAAGAAAATCTACAGTTTACCTTGATGATCCTTTTTGACCACCCATTGAAACCAAAGTAGTGATTTGCCAATTCTTGGCATCTGGAGCTGTTTAGGGCCAGCGTATTATGTTGAACCGCCTTATGTCTGGCGCCAAGATGAACCTAAAGACATAAAAGTCCTAAAAATATCACAATCCTACATAGAGACTTGTTTTGGATATACCTGAGATTTATCAACACCAATTTCATAGAGTGGTTGTGAAGATTAAGTAGGACATTTTAAGCAATGAGCTCACAGTCAGCCCTAAATAAATGTTATTTATTATTTTTAAGTCAGTACTTTTCTGCATCATTTCCAGGGCCCCTGATTAACCGGAAGGTTCCCTGACCTCTGGTGGTGAAAGTGATGATGAAAACAACCAAGGAAGCCCAGCAGAAGCCTATTATGGGGCTGGGGGTAAGCAAAGGAAGTGAACTGTTTTACTCGTCTCATCCTGTAGCTCCTGCTTGAGAATATGACCTGAAGAGGAGGTAAGATGGACCTGCCACTGAATCAGGACCTTAATCTGTAGCACCCCCTCCCCACGTTACTAACCCCTGTTAGAAGAGGGAATACCTATACCTCTATAAATGTAAATAAAGCAACCAAAAGAATTAGGGGTTCATCTGCATTAACAAGCTTCTTTGAGAGTGCAAATATTTCCAGTCGTAACTCTCTAAATAACTTACATATTACTGTGGATTTTTTACATCACTAGTTCTTTCTTAAATATCTATTTCCACTTTGAACAGGGTGTAGTATATAAATATAGTCATAAAAATTCAAATAATACAAATAAAGTCAAAGCATTGTTAATTCTTTATTGGTTTGTGCATCTTTCTCTGTCACTAGTTTATGAGCTCCTTAAGTGCTTGAAGGAACCATATATTATTCTTTCCTTGTTACCAGAAGCAAGCATAGATCTTGGCATATAATAGAGGAGTGATGGTCTGTTGACTGAGTGAATGAATGAGTACATAAGAAAATGAAATTACTTTCTCCAACTGAAGCTGCCTGCTGGGAAGGAGAAATGAAGACTAATTTTTAAATGTTGAGTGTCGCATGAGAGGCTAGGCCCTGTACGGTGAGTCATAATGGAGCTGTCCTGGACAATTAGGAAGCTTCAGAAGGGCTCTGAGCCCCTGGTAGTAGAGACAGTTGACATCTGGGATAACCTTGCCACAGTTCTTGCTGGCAAACATCTCCCTTCGTGCTACTGAGAAAAACTCAGATACATTAGGCCTTTCCTTCATTTTATTTTAAGATGTTATTCACTTTTCTGTATTTATAAAAATACAGGGGAAAAAAGATAAGAATTATGTATACATGCCAATGGATAAAGGAACACATAATTGGAACTTCCCTGCTGGTGCAGTGGTTAAGACTCTGTGCTCCCAATGCAGGGAGCCCGGGTTCGATCCCTGGTCAGGGAACTAGGTCTCACATGCATGTATCAACTAAGAGTTCACACGCCACACTTAAGGAACCTGCGAGCCGCGACTAAAGGAGCCTGCCTGCTGCAACTGGGGAGCCCTTGAGCCGCAACTAAGGAGCCAACCGGCTGCAACTAAGACCCGGTGCAACCAAATAAATAAATAATTAAAATTTTAAAAGAACACATAATTAAAGTAGATAACAATATCGAGGGTGTGGGTAGTAAACTAAGGCTCTGCATTAACAAAAGAAATCTAGGGCTTCCCTGGTGGCACGGTGTTTGAGAGTCCGCCTGCCGATGCAGGGGACACGGGTTAGTGTCCCGGTTCAGGAAGATCCCACATGCCGCAGAGTGGCTGGGCCCATGAGCCATGGCTGCTGTGTCTGCGCGTTCGGAGTGTGTGCTGTGCAACGGGAGAGGCCACAACAGCGAGAGGCCCACATACCGCAAAAAAAAAAAAAAAAGAAAGAAAACCAGAAGGTGCAAAACTGTTTCCTATCCCAGACTCCTATCTTCCGTCTTACAATACTGTAACTGACACTTCAGAGAATCAAAGTCCACACCATGTAGGATTTTTCCGACCAGTACAAAACACTGGCTCAAGGGCAAGTTCGAACTGGCTATTAATTCAGTTCAGCAAACATTTCCTGAGGCCAGGCCCTGTGTTAGCAGCACTAAACTCAAAGAGGAAGCATGCCATCGCTACTTTCAAGAAACTTAGATTCTAGCAAGACAGGCAAAGCACAAATGAAAAATAACAAGAAATACCTTTCATCTGCCGAAAGGCATGAGCTGCCCTCAAAAGAAGAACACAAGTTCACTGTGCAGAGATGATAGGGAGAGCACAGGGGAGTTTATCAGAGAGAATGCACAAGTCACCAAGAAAGGAAAAAGCACATGATACACTCCAGGTGTGTCAGAGAAGGAGGGAAAGGAGTTAAGAATGCCCTCCAATGCCACAAGAAGTGAGGGCTTTATTCCATAGCAATGGAGCATGATGGGAGGTGTTTAAATAAAGAAGGAACCTATCGGGCAGTGCAGTGGTTGGGAATCCGCGCTTCCTCCATGGCGGAAAGGGGTGGGGGGAGGGTTTGATCCCTGGTCGGGGAACTAAGATCCCACAGGCGGCATGGTGTGGTCAAAAAAAAAAAAAAAAAAAAGAAGGAACCTATCATGTAGAAGTCCTGTGAACAACTGGTGATAAGCAGGCATTGCCATTAATAACAGACCACTAAGCAGTCCAAGTAATAGAGATTGAGAATTCAAGCGCAGCCTCTCCTGAGCTATACCACTCATAATGCAGGGAGCAGCAATCCTGGGCAAAGAAGACCTAAGATCCTCTGACCTGACAGTCACAACATTGCTCCGGCGGACCATGCTTGCAGACCTCCCACCACCATGTCTGTTGGTTCCGAGACTGCTCTTCTTGCCTGTTCCCAACCTCGCTCACTCTCCCCACTTTCTACCTCAACAAACGGCCCCAAGGTACAGGTCTCCTCCATCCTTCCAAAGCTCAATTTATGCCACTTCGCTTTTAAGAAAGACCCACGTTAGCGCCTGTTTTCCCTACCAAAAGAAATCCAAAGAGGTATCTGTTTTCACAAAAAAAGGGGGGAAAATGAGAACAGTGCCCAGCACATGTTGTGCAGCAGCCCATACAGAGGCAATTCACACTGTGTGCTGCAAAAGCGGGTGCAAGGGGCACCACCCAGCTCCTTCCTGGGAACCACACTCAGCACCTCAGCATCAAGCCACCATAGCTTTGAACTGTCACTGAGCTTCTGTACTTTAGCTCAATTTATTTTGTGCATCCGTTAGCAAGATGTGTCCTATGGTCACTGCTTCTTCGCTTTATGCCACTTCGGCTTATGAAAGGTTTCATGGGAACGCTCTGCTTTCAGTCATTGGGGGAAACCCATACTTTCTGTCCTCCCGCCTCCCTCCAGCCTACACATCCACTCTTGGCCTGGCCTTTCCAGCTTTGAAAAGAAAACCTGGCTCCGCCCTCGACCGCCTATATACTGCAGTGAAAGATGAGGGGAGAAGCTGACAGGCAGACAAAAGGCAGCATCAGTGAGTGAGGCCTGACGACAGACAACGGAAGAGTTCCAGGCCCCTTCAACTTTTGAGATGTTTGGTATAATAAAAAATGTAGAAACACCTAAGGGATGGGATGAGAAAGAGCTCAAAATGGACTTCAGTATTTGTTAGCATTTGTTAAATATGGGTGGTACATACACGGGGTACACTGTAATATTCTCCACTTTTCTAAGTATGAAATTTTTAATTAAAAATATACCAAAACACGGATTTAAAAATTAGAGGATATTTAAAATGTTTATACATTTGACAAGTTAATACAACACAAAAAATGAAATCTAATTGTGTAATTCACAAGGAAATCCAACAAATATTTAGAGTATTGTATCCTCAGGCATTACATGGCCTCCCTTTAAACTTCCTCAGCTCTCCCTCAGTGGGCTATAATTCCCCATTTACTTTAAGGGAACTTCAATATTTAAGTTATGATTGGTGTTTATGTCCCTTATACAAACATGCATTAATTTGGGGAAATCAATTATCAAACAAACATCAAAAGTAATCATTTCTACATTACTAATGTGACTTTGCCCATTAGAGATCAGAATGGCATTACAAGATCATCAGTCACTTATTCTATAGGCCAGAGTTGACGCTATTGACATTTTGGGCTGAACAATTCTTTGTTGCGGAAGGCTGTCCTGTGCCTCATAAATGTTTCAGCAGCATCCCGGCCTCTGACCACTAGGTGCCAGGAGCACGTCTCCTGACTTACGACAACTAAAGATGTCTGTCTCCAGACATCAGCAAATGTCCCCTGGGGAGCAAAATCATTCCTGGTTGACACCTACTGATATAAACAAGCATATAGTGTTTGCTTGCCAAATAACAGCAACAGAAGATGGATAAATCCATGGATTCCAAAGGTCCTAGAATTAGCAAATCTTCTCTATAAAACTCCTAGCCCACATCTAGAAAATATTACAAAAGGAAGCAAAATGAAAAGAAAAACTAACAACACATGAGCTAAAATCTTTACTAGGCACAGAACACAGCACAGTGATCCAAAGCACAGACTTGGAGCCAGAGGACTTACATTCAGAACTCACCAGCTGTCACTCACCAACTGTGTCACTCACCAGCTGTGTGACCTGGAGCAAATGACTTAGCCTCAAGTATCTCAACTTGCTCACCTTTAAAATGGCAAGGAGACAACTAATACCTACCTCCTATGGTTATTTATTTTCACTTAAGAATTAAGCGAAATAATACGTGTAAAGTGCTTAAAAGAATGCCTGGCATACAGTGAGTGCTCAGTAAGTGTTAGCTAGTGTTATTTCACTAAAATTCCATATTTTCAATTTATACAAAGTGGAAATCACTTTACAGATTTCAACATACAACACTGTATTTATAGAAAATAAAATATCATGCTATGTAACTACTTTATCTACTTGACAGAGGAATTATTTTCACCCATTTTCAACATCTCGGTAAACTAATAATGGTTATGATTATGCAATCATAATAATGATTATGCTCTCCAATAGCCACTGGAGAAACAAGTGTACCTGTACATCGCTGACAAAGACAAGCTAACCCCTAAAACTGGCTCTGAGGGGAGATCACAAAGCCTACCATCAACATTAATCACCAAACATATTAGCCAGGGATATCTCAATAAAAGTAACACAGAAGTAGAGATTAGGGACAGAATTACTAACTCCGGGAGCTATGGGGGGAAGTGACTTAATTTCAAGAGTTAATGTCTCTGATATGTAGGCTCAGGTGCCCACCTCAGCACTGGATATGAAGATGCCTACCACAATTAATCAGGTCCCAACAGTTCATTTCTAACTGCGGTCTCCCTGAACCTCACTGTGGGTACTTCTGTAGCGTAGCTCTCCATACAAGGCAGGTCTCTGGTAACTCTGTTCTCTGGTTCTTCAGGAAACAGCATGACCTGGCTACACATACTCCTGAAGAAGTTCAAGCATCTTCTTGAAAAACATAAAATAGAAACTGCCAGCTGAAGTCAAAGTGAGACAATGTCTCAAGCCACGCTAAAATGGGCTAAAAAAACCACAGAGATCTAGAAACTACCTCTATACGACGCCAGCACCAGACACACCTCACCATGTAGCCAACACTCTTGGCCAGGATACACGGATACACCCGTGTCTACAGCATGCAACCCTGCCACGTAGCGGACAGACACTTACCAAGCTGGGTCTTGTACAGCCTCTGCCATGGGGACAGAAAGGCCCAGAGAAGGGCGCTGAGTCGCTTAAACCCACCAGTGTGGGAAGAAGCACCACGTCCACCCATTGAGAAGGCCACCCCTATTTGCCTTGACTCTTTCTCTTCCTGTTAAAAATTATCCAACTTTCACCAAAAGAATACACAATACTAACTTTCTGCAAACTCCTGCCCCTGTGGGGAACGGCATTCCTGGAGGATGTAACTTCACAGACAAAAAAGCTGGAATCAGTAACCAAGGTTCTAATTCAAATCCGGTCTAATTCAAATCCATTAACCCCTGTGATCCGTTGCCGATCTACAAAAAGAGCCTAACAGCATATTAGTCGTTTGACCAGCCAGCGTCCATCCCTTTTTCTGGTAATAAAAGCCCACAAATTCCCTCAGAGTAGGCACCTCTCCCCGTCTCTCAGTCAGCGTGGTTCTGGTGGGATCGAATCCACCAAAGAACCACGGGTGCCACGTGACCAGAACTGGCCAATCCCAGTCTCACAGCCTCAAACAGCGATTGGCTCCAGGTCAGACATGTGACCCCATAAGAGCCAATGAGACATCATGAGACTTTTGCTGAGGCTTCTGGGAAAGAGACAGGCGCTCGTTCCGGCTGAATCTAAATGCTGACAGGCTACAGGGGGTGAATATGCTACAGCCAATTTTCTAACATACAGTTCCTACAACTGAAGTCCATACAGGAAAAGGAAGAGTTGACTCGTGGGGAGAACCTGAGTCCTGATGACTTTACTTGAGCCCTGAATCCAGCTAGCTGTGCCTGACTTTGCAGTTAGGTGAGCCTAACTCAAATTTCTTTCCAGCTTAAGCCAATTTAGGTTGATATTTCAGGCAGCTGAAGCGAACTGATGTACATGTGTATATCTGATTAGTACCTCACAGGATGTGAAAAATGGAATGAACTGATAGCTGTCTTGTAAAACAGTGTGTATATACATGATTATTAAAAACACTGGTCACAGGTATTGATTAATAATAACAAGTGCAAAGAGAAAAAAGTGGGCATGGGAGAGAAATGACTTAGTGTGATATGTGCTTATTCTGACTCTTGAAAATATTCCAAAACATTTGTTTAAACAATTTTATCATAAAGCTATTTCAGCAATAATAATAAGAATAATAACAAGAGCCATTTGCTGAATGCTTACTGTGGGCCAGAGGCCGTTGAAATGACTATATTATGTAATCTGCTTGAGTCCTCATAATGACCTTACAAGGTGGATGTTATTATTATCATTCCCACTAACAGATAAGGAAACTGAAGCACAGACAAGTTAAGTTACTCACCCACAGTTACACTGTAAATAAAAGGCAGGATTCAAATGCAGACATTCTGATGCAGCTCGTGCTTTTAGCCAAGACACTGAATCGGAACCTACACTCAGAGTTCTAATGCTGTTCCAGTGAAGCAGAAACTCAAACTCAGGCACTCCCCAAAGCATCAAATGGGAATGTAATATACCACTATTTTAACCCTGGAAGAATCTTAAGGACTAATTCCTACATAGTTCTGCATTATGAAAGTATACATATTTAACCACATTAGTGATTATCATTTTTTGAAAAAGTGTGAAAACCCTCACAAACCTCAACCAATTGCATCCTTTGCTTAAACAAAAGTCCTAGATGTTCCCAAGACTAAGAGGTATATTAATTAGTACTACCTTTCCAGAAAATAACATTTGCACCTTCCACAAAGTCAACTTTATGAGGACATTCCCATCACTAAGTTACTTTTCACCACTTTTATAGAACAGAAACTTATTTTAAAATCTACCCATCTTAGTATAATATAAAAAAGAAAAAAATTTATGAACTGGACTTTCTCAAAATTAAACCTTTTCCTCTTTGAAAGACACTATTATGTTAGAAGGATACGAAGCCAAGCTAAAGACTGAGAAAAAACCAACGGCCAATCACATACCTGAAAAAGGATTTGTATCCAAATATATAAAGAATTCTCAAAACTCAACAGTAAGAAAACAACCCAATTAAAAGCTAGGCAAAAGATTTCAATGGCACTCCACTAAGAGGATCTAATGATGGCAAATAAGCACATGAAAAGATGTCCAATGGCATTAGTCATCAGAGAAATGCAAATTAAAACCATGAAAAGATATTACCACATACCTATTAGAATGGCTAAATTAAAATCACTGATAGTGTCAGTGATGTGGAATAGGTGGAATTCTCGTACATTGCTAGTGGGAGAATATAAAATGGTACAGACACTCTGGGAAAAGGGTTGACAGTTTCTTATAAAGTTAAAAATATACTCACTATATCACCCAGCAATCCCCTCTCCCCAGAGACAGCTACCCTAGAGATAGAGAAATGAAAACTATGTTTGCACAAAAGTCTGTACACAAATGTTTATAGCAGCTCCTAACATTCCTAAATGTTAAAAATTGGAAACAACACAAATGTCCTTTAATGAGTGACAATGGAAAACTACTCAGTAATAAAAAGGAATAAACTTTCAATACATGCAATAACTTAGATGAATCTAAAAGACAGAGTAAAAGAACCCAGTCTCAAAAGGTTACATGTATGTTTGCATCTATAGAACATTCTCAAAAAGACAAAACTATAGGGATGGAGAAAAGGTCAGTGGTTGCAGAGGTTATAGGATGGGGACAATTAATTATAAAAGGATAGAATCAGGGAATTCTGGGGGGTGATAATATTATTCTGTATTCTGATTGTAGTGATGGTTGCACAAACTACACGTGTTAAATTAACAGAATAAAAGAAAAAAAGTTAGTTTTACTGTATGATAATTTTAAGAATAAAATTTTAATATTATTTTTAAATATGAAACTCAATGTCACAATGGACACGGTTTTTAAAAACTGGAAAGAAATGAAGAAGGATAAGTTTGTTAATAAAAAGAAAACCTGGGCTTCCCTTGTGGCGCAGTGGTTGAGAGACTGCCTGTCGGCGGGGGGGGACACGGGTTCGAGACCAGGTCTGGGAGGATCAAACGTGCCACAGGGCAACAGGGGCCGGGAGGACAACTACTGAGCCTGCGCATCTGGATCCTATGCTCCACAACAAGAGGGGCTGTGGCAGTGAGAGGCCCACGCACCACGATGAGGAGTGGCTACTGCTCGCCGCAGCTAGATAAGGCCCTCGCACAGAAACGAAGACCCAACACAGCGAAAAATAAATAAAAAATAAATATAAATAAATACAGTATTTTCCACAACTACTGAGGCCACACGTAGCAACTACTGAAGCCCGCACACTCTAGGGCCTGTGTGCCGCAACTACTGAGCCCAGGTGCTGCAATTACTGAAGCCCGCACACTTAGAGCCCGTGCTCCACAACAAGAGAAGCCACCACAATGAGAAGTCCGCAGACCACAACAAAGAGTAGCCCCCACTTGCCACAACCAGAGAAAGCCTGCGCGCAACAACAAAGACCCAACACAGCCAAATATAAACAATAATAAAAATAAATAAATAAAGGCATCATCACATAAAAACAAATGAGGAAATAATTTTTTTAAAAAGAGAATAAGTGGTGGGGCAGTGGTTAAGTATCCGCGTGACAGTGCAGGGGACACGGGATTGAGCCCTGGTCCGGGAAGATCCCAAATGCTGCAGAGCAACTAATCCCGTGAGCCACAACTACTGAGCCTGTGCTTCTGGAGCCTGTGCTCTGCAACAAGAGGGGCCACGGCAGTGAGAGGCCCACGCACCACGATGAGGAGTGGGCCCTGCTCGCCGCACCTAGAGAAGGCATTTGCACAGAAACGAAGATCCAACACAGACAAAAATAAATAAAAAATAAATACATTTCAAAGGAAAACCTACACATTTCCCTTTCTGCAAATGTAGGTTTTCGAGGCAAGAGTAGAGCCTCAGAAAGAATGTCTGCAAACAGAACAATCACTAGTTCACTAAGTACAAAATGTAGGACACTTTTGAAGAATCCCATCACAGCTAGATAATTGGTCCAGGACCAAAAGTAAACACTGGAAGAAAAATGAAATCAACAGTGTACCACAGAGGTGGTAGGCAGACAGGCCTGGACTAAGACATGTTCAGTAATAGATAATGAGGGTGGTGATTTGTAAACATCATTCTTGTCCCACTGTGGACTTCCTTCTGCCACAGTATAAGGATACCACCAGATCATATTGAAATCAAGTCAAGAAATGTACTTTTATATTTTTAAAAATCAATGATTGTCCTTAAATTAACTTTTCTTATTAGTTTAGTGATGGTCCTCTATTACTTCTACAACATTAAATCTTATTTGATTAGAGACAGACTTCAAAAACTAAAAATAAACTGTGATCAAACAGCAGGAACAAACAGTAGTAACTAAAATTTCTTCAATCTAAACTGAAGATGATTTCTGTATCTCTGTCTTTTATATTTGTCTCCATTAGGGAAAAAAATATGTACCTCATAATTAACTTGACTGGAGTGAATCACACTGCATTGGTAAAAGTTTCAGAAGACAAATCAGCTGTGCTAAACAGTACCACTATCCACCTGAGCAGAAATTACTCTCCATAAGTTTCTTCACATAAGTAACAAAACAAAAATTTAAACAAAAGAAGAACTACTAGAAAAAAATTAAAGATTCAATTTTTAAGTCAGTAATTTGCCTTTAGTCAGTAATTTGCCTCATACATTATTATTTTCCCTGTGGAAACCCAATTATTATCCTGAAAACAAGACCACTTTAGAAAGCAAATGCATTGTGACAAAAGAAAGAAAAGCCCGATTGATACATTATTAAAATAACTCACACGCCATACCCTGAGGAGTAAGGAAGCCATGGAAGAGCAGGCCCCCTTCTCCTCAATACACAGCACAGCTGTGGGGAAGACACTGCAGCTAGCAGAAGCGTGTCACACTTCCTCAGGGAGGAAGCAAGTTACAGAACACTCTAGACAGGGCGCCCATAAACTGACGGCCACGCTCATTACCCAACAACATCCAGGGCACCCACAGGCTGACTGCAACCCAACTTTCCCACCATTCCCACACAGGCCCCAGGAACCGTCAGGCCTCTGAGGCTCTGCCAATGCCCTTCCCTCTACCTAAACATCCTTTCCTTCCTCTCTCCGGACCTCAATCCTGCCCAGCTCTAAATGAACACACCAAAGCCTATTTCCCTAAGAATGCCTCTCTCAAAACCAAAATTACTTCCTAGAGAATGATCCGCCTCTTACTCATACATTATCTTGGATTAAATACATCATGTAAGATGCCTTATGCGACCAACACAACTATTTTAGAAATAGGAGTCATGTTTTATATCATCTATGACATGACATGACAACCAATCAGCTCACTAAAACCATTCAATAAATACTCTAATTGAATTTCCGAAAGAGTTGACCTAAAATAACCTAAATGCTAAGCATTTCAAGAACTGTCCTGAACCAAATTCACTTCTCATTTGAATGCCAATGTCATAGACAGGGATGTTGTATTGTCTTTAAATGTACTTGCCTTTATCCAAAACTAGAATCTCTGATGGATCTATGGGACACACATGTAAAATATTCTGCAAAGTAAAAAAGCTTTATTTATTGTACTGTGCTTAATATTCAGCCAGACCTGCATTTTTCTATAAAACTTATACAATTACTGAGTATGCACGAAGCATTAGAAGAGAGACTAAGACTATTGAGAAGAAAACTGGAAGCGAAGGTCATCAATCATTTTCTACTTTCAATAATCTCTTTCATAAAGAGGTAAATTCTCCTAAATTCCAGAATGAATGGAATTCAATACAGCAAAGTAAAATGCTTTAAATACATAAAATAAATATCTTGATGGACCTTCCACCATCTGTTTTAGTCACTTAAATTATAAAAAAGAACCCTAAATTCAAGAAAAGTTATATCAACAGCTAAAATTGAGATTTTTTTTCCATCTATTACTTTGATTTTCCTGACCCATTTTTGAGAACTGTCAGCATTGTGGATCAATAATTCCAAAGTATTTCTTGAAGAGAGTGAGATTCCTCCCAAGTAATTTAACATGCTTACTAATCAATAAAGATATGAAAAAACAAAAAAAACATATTTATGAAGCAAGCAAATTATATTAAAAGACTGACTTTGGGAAAAGGTTGCTGCTTGCCAAGAAAATTTTATTATTATAAAATATTTTCTGTCATTTGTATTTCTTCATTTTCCCTTCCAGATTATCTGTGTAGCCTTGTAAACACATCATAATCCAAAGCAGTGGAGCTTTATAAATAAAATGTAAATCAACGCAAGAGAGCCAACTGCATAATTAAAACAAAAGTGTACCGGGCTTCCCTGGTGGCGCAGTGGTTGAGAGTCCGCCTGCCAATGCAGGGGACACGGGTTCATGCCCCAGTCCGGGGAGATCCCACATGCCGTGGAGCGGCTGGGCCCATGAGCCATGGACCTTGAGCTTGCGCGTCCGGCGCCTGTGCTCCACAACAGGAGAGGCCACAACAGTGAGAGGCCCGCGTACCGCAAAAAAATACAATAAGAAATGGGCTTCCCTGGTGGCGCAGTGGTTTAGAGTCCACCTGCCGATGCAGGGGACACGGGTTCGTGCCCCGGTCCGGGAAGATCCCACATGCCGTGGAGCGGCTAGGCCCATGAGCCATGGCGGCTGAGCCTGCGCTTTCGGAGCCTGTGCTCCACAACGGGAGAGGCCACAACAGTGAGAGGCCCGCATACAGGAAAAAAAAAAAAAAGCATACCACCACCACGACCACCATCATCCCAAGCAGATTACAAAATAGCAAGCAGATTATAAAATAATAGTCTACAAGCCTACTTTTTAAAATATATATCTATATGCACTGAATATCTTATATAAAAAGCCAAGAGAGAGAGATGAAACAAAATATTAAAAGTAAATATCTCCTTCCCCAAAACCCTAGCTCCATTCCAGTCATGAGGAGAACATCACACAAACCTAAGCTGAAGGACAGTCTATGAAATACATGAACCAGGACTCTTCAAAATTGTCATTAAAAAAAGGAATGTCTGGGACTTTCCTGGTGGTGCAGTGGTTAAGAATCCATCTGCCAATGCAGGGGACACGGGTTCCAGCCCTGGTCCGAGAAGATCCCACATGCCGCAGAGCAACTAAGCCCGTACGTCACAACTACTGAGCCTGTGCTCTAGAGCCCATGAGCCACAACTACTGAGGCCACAGGCCGCAACTACTGAAGCCCGGCACTCTAAGGCCTGTGTGCCGCAACTACTGAGCCCGGGTGCTGCAATTACTGAAGCCCGCGCACTTAGAGCCCGTGCTCCGCAACAAGAGAAGCCACTACAATGAGAATTCCGCGCACCACAATAAAGAGTAGCCCCCACTTGCCATAACTAGAGAAAGCCGACACGCAGCAACAAAGATCCAACACAGCCAAAAATAAACAATAATAAAAATAAATAAATAAAGGCATCATCACATAAAAACAAATGAGGAAATAATTTTTTTATAAAAGAATAACTGGTGGGGCAGTAGTTAAGAATCCTCCTGCCAGTGCAGGGGACACGGGTTTGAGCCCTGGTCCGGGAAGATCCAACATGCTGCAGAGCAACTAAGCCCGTGCACCACAACTGCTGAAGCCCGCACGCCTAGAGCCCGTGCTCCACAACAAGGGAAGCCAACACAGTGAGAAGCGCGTGCACCACAATGAAGAGTAGCCCTTGCTCGCCGCAACTAGAGAAAGCCCACACACAGCAACGAAGACCCAACGCAGCCAAAAATAAATAAATTAATTTAAAAAAAAGAAACTAAAGAGTCAAAAACAAACTAAAGAAATAAAATATATTTTGGGAAGAAATAGGAAAAATTATACATGGACTTGATATCTGATAGTATAACTATTAGTATTACTGAATTATCTTCTTAAGTGTGATAATGGTATTATGTTTATGAAGAACTATGTCCTCATTCTTAGGAGACACATGATGAAGTATGAATGAAATGCCATCTAAGATGTCTGCCACTTACTTTCAGCTGGCTCAGGAAAAAAAAATTCTATCTATTTGACAGAGAAAGAGAGACAAGGCAAATTATGACATAACGCTAACAATTGGGTATTGATTATACTATTCTTACAACTTTGCTGTAGGCATAAAGATTTTCATAATATAAATTAAACTAACAGTTTTCTTTAACTTAAAAAAGATTCAAAACCCAAACTAATCCAGAAGTTATAATCTTCTCATAAATATAAAATATATTTTATTTTATGCTGCTTAACTCATCTCCTCCAAATTTAAAAAAAAATTGAAAAGGGATGACTTATTTTACATAGTAAGGAATTATAGCTAACATCCAGGAGTAATATTTAGGTTTCCTTCAAATTGATATTGAATACAGTCTTTTTAATCATCTGAGCAGTTTATACAGATCTTGGGCTCATTAACTGCTAACTTACCTAGTTTTATTTAAATAAGAATGTTTATTTGAATACAATTAACTTATCCCTTAAAGAAGCTGGAAAGAAGATTAAATAACCCAGAAGACACAGTTGGAAACTGTAAAGAAGTATAAGAAAGAGAGTCACTGGCAGAAGAGAAGAGCAGATCTCTTGCAAAGCTGCATTCCATGTACCCTGCCTGGGTCAGACATAGTTCATCTTGAGCCGAAGATCCAGTGGAGACCCATCTGCCCAAAATGCCTTTCTCCAACTGAGAAAGAAGTGAAAATGCTAAGACATATGAGAACATTCGTTGCTGTCTACAGCCAATTGAATTGGAAATCTTTAATACCATTTCCAGTCCTGAAATTCTATTATTCTACATAAAACACCTTTAAAAACAAGTATATATTATCATTTCACACCCATTAGGATGGCTACTATAAAAAAATAGAAAATAACTGTTTGAGAGGGTGTGGAGAAATTGGAACCCTTTTACATTTCTGGTGGACATAACATGGTGCTACTGCTATGGAATACAATATGGGGATTCCTCAAAAAATTAAACACAGAATTACAAAAGGATCTACCAATTCCACTTCTGGGTATTTCCCGAAAGAACTGAAAGTAGGGACCTGAACAGATATGTATACACCCAAGTTCACAGCAACATTATTCACAACAGCCAAAAGGTGGAAGCAACCTGAGTGTCTATCAAAAACTTGATGGATTTTTAGAAATGTGGTATTTACATACAATGGCATAGTATTTAGCCTTAAAAAGGAAGAAAATGCTGCCACATGCTACAATATGGATGAACCTTGAAGACATGCTAAGTGAAATTAGCCAGTCACAAAAAGACAAATATTGTATCAGTGCACTTATATGAGGTACCTATGGTATGAATGGACCCTATTCAAATTCTTAGAAACAGAAAGTAGAATGATGTTTGCCAGGTGCTTGAGGGAGAGGGGGATGGAGGGTTAGTGTTTAATGAGAACAGACTTCAATTAGGGAAGATGATGGAGTTCTGGAGATGGATGGTGGTGATGGTTGTACAACAATGTGAATGCACTTAATGACACTGAATTGTATGCTAAAATGATGAAAATGGTAAATTTTATGTTATGTATATTTTAACAATATTCAAAAAAAAACCCCACAGGTATGCAAGCCATAATACCCTCCTAACCCTCCTTAAAAGGAGTGAGGCCCTATCCTAATCCTGATGCAAACTTAAGGAATGCTCACTGCCCATTTCCCCATCTTCCCTGCCCAGGAAGGAGAACCACGACCTGGCAGGGCAGAGCCAGAGGCAGAGGCGAGAAATTGGTCCTGACGTTAGTCCCACTGAAGAAACTCAGAAGAGCCACAACAGAGGGTAAGGCCCAAGAAGACGGACAGAGGCAGGCTAGGGAAGAGAAGACAAAAGCAGAAGGAAGGAAATCCCTGAGAACATGGGCAGCTGATGTGACTGGGAAGGGACACCACAGCTGTGAGCAAAAGGAGGATCAGACAACAGGGGAAATCAGAGAAGGGAACTGCCCCAAGGTAAGGAAAGAGAGTAGTAGGAGAAAAAAGAAGAATTGTAAGCAAGAAGGAGATTCATTCAAGAAGAGACTCTTCCCAAGTACCAGCAGGAAAATGACTTCGTTCCACTGAGGTGGCCATTTGTATCTAAAGGAACCAAGAAAGTTGGTGAAGCCTATAAAAAGTTAGGAAGAAACATTCTTTTCTATGTAAGAATATTAATATACCCCCATCCACAGAGAACTATGTACTGCCATTTTTTTTCATTTGTTTTTGTCCTTTTTTTCTCCCACAAGAAGAGAACACTTACTTGTTTAGGAATAATTTCAATCAGGGCCTACCTTTTTTATTTGTACCAAACACTAGTACACCATGAATGAGCTAAAGCGTTTTAATGGCACAGGGGTAAGAGTATAGGCTTGAAGCCAGCTCTACCTGAATCTGAATCCTGGCATTGTGACCTGAGGCAATCTGCTTAAAAATCTGCTTTGATTTCCAAATCTGCAAAATGGGAATCATAACAGTGCTACACTTCAAGGCATTACTGCAAGAATTAAATAGGGTAAAATATGAAAGCACTCAGAACAGTGCATGGCCCACACTAATCACTATTAAGGTATTAGCTTCCTATTATACTCCAGACCTAGAACATGGGTTCCAGGAGAGCTGAGATTTTGTCTGTTGTGTTCCCTGTTGAAGCCTCAGGTACCTCACATAATTCTTTGTTGAATAATAAAAATGTATTGAATGCCAGCAACACAGAAGCCCAAAGGAATAGCACTACCTTTCTGTTATTACCAACAACTAAAATCTGCATAACACTTCAGGCTCACAGTTCACAGAGCATTTTCTACACCTTATCTCAGGTAATTCTGTGACACCGCCATTATTACCTCCGTCTCACAGACAAACGAAGGCTCAGAAGACATAAGTGATTTGCCCAGGAATTCTGGCAATTAATGCTACTTCTGTTCACTCTACACCCCCACCCAGAAAGCTCAGAACATACACTACTGAACTGTTCAATTCTCCTTAACTACAGATACCCAGAGTTCAAGTTCACCAAAACACTTTATCCAATTTGCTTCAATAGAATTGATGGAGAGGGAGGAAACAGATGAAACAACATTACTAACTATTAAACTTGAACAACGGGTACAGTGGGATTGATTATACCCTTTCCACTTCTATACATCTGAAATTTTCCATAATAAAAAAAATGTAATTAAAAAATAAACTCTTCACTCCCAACATAAGCTCTGCCACTTCCAACTTCCTATTGAGCACACCTGGGTGCGAGGAAAACACCACAGCAGAGAAGTTTCTCAGTCTGAGGCACTGAAGAGAGTGCTGGACTGGAATCACGAAGCTTCAGTCTTCACTCTGCTTTATCTAACTGTGAGACCTCACTGGTCCCTCAAGCTCCTCTGGGCCCCGAACTTCCTCATCTGTTCCTTCCAGGGTTAAGATTCTGATTTCACCTTTCTACTAGTTCCTTAAACTCAACACACAAAACCAAAATCGTCTTTTCTCTATTCTAAACCCCTAAGACCTGCTCTTCCTCCTGACTTCTGTATTCCTGCTGTCCCATTCTGCCAGCCATCCAACCACAAATACCTCAGCATCATCTCTGACTTAAGACACAGAACTGACTGTTCCTTCCCCTCCTACCTAATCAGTCAGCACATCTCTCTGTTCAACCTCCAAAGTATCTCTTGACTCCACCACCTCCTTTCATTCCCAAGCACACTAACTCAGGCACTCATCATCCCTCACCTGGAGGAGTACCATGAACTCGACTGAAAACCCTGTCTCTAGTTTCTCCTCACTGACCATCCATCATATGCATTCTCCAAAACCCAGTCATGACCTCTCAACAGCCTCACTGTCCACTATGTTTTTTCATGTAACCCAGGGTCCGGGTAATTTGGATACTCAGTTTCTGGACATCCACCTCATTTCCAACACCACCCCTCAGCCTTTGCTCAAGCTACCCTTCCCTCCAGAATGCCCTCTTCTTGCCCTGGCACCTCAATTTCACAGTGGTGCAATTTAAATGCCACCTCCTCAGTTGAAGTGTTCCCTTACATCCCCAACGGCGCAGTATCACTCCCTCCACTGAACCCCTAAGCACCTTGTCTGAACCCCTCTTACAGCGCCCTTCAAATTCCTATTATTCCTTTCTTGTTTTGGTGCCCCTACTCTCTCTACTAGATGATTCGCTCCTTGTCAGAGGAAATGATGCTTTATTCATCTTTGTATCCTTCAGAACACAGCTTCTCAAAGACTGTGCCGTGGCGCTGTGGTATGCCCTGAATCAGCTAAAGAGGTTCTAGTCACTCATCCCCTCAGCCCTCCACAAAGAGACGTCAGCAGCCAAAGTCCCACAAGTCAAGCCTCAAGCAGCCTCAAGCAGCCTCCTCCTTCAGCTAAGTATACGCCACGATGACTTGAGGAGCACTAAGAGGACGCAACACGTGGTACACAACGGATGCGCACTAAACATGTGCTGAGCTGAACCTTGGAATAACTCACCCGTTCCCCTTCAACCACTATGTTCTCAAGAAAACTTACCATCCAGACTAGACTCTCTGAACATTCTCCCCGAACATGTTCTGATCATCTTTTTAATAATCACCTGTTTATTAGCTGGTTATACTTGTCTTACCATCCAAAGCCCACATCGATAGTTTACTGATTAAAATAGCAAAGGATATGAACAAACAATTCACCATGAAGAGACTCAAAGAGAAAAATTCAACATTATACAACAAAGAAATACAAATGCCACTTTACACTATTAAGTAAGCAAAATCATTTAAGGAAAAAATGTATTTATATCCAGTTATGGTGAAACAGGTACATCTGTATATCTGTTCGTAGTACAAACTGGTATAACATTCTTGAAAAACAGTATGGCGATATATATCAAAAGCCATAAAAACATTCATACCATTTAACACAATAATGCATTCAAAAATTTATCCTAGAGATATAATTAGCCAGAAAAAAATACAATAATAACTACAATAACGTAGATTGAAGTATTAACTGAAAACCAGCCAGCAACATAAATATTTAACATCAAAAGATTTAAGTAAATTATTGATGGCATGACTTGATGAAATATTTTCCAGCCTCTCAAAGTGTAATCATGTCAATTAAAATTGTGACAACCATAACATGGAAATGTTTCATAATCAAATAAGTAGAAAAAATTCAAATTATATGCATTATAATTAAAAATTAGTACAATAATATATGTGTGTGTGTGTGTGTGTATATATATATGTATATATTTAACAGAATGACAAAAAGAAAATCAACTGTTTTAGGGGTAGTAGCCCAAATATTTAACAATTTACTTAATAGCAATGCTTAAATTATTTTATAATTTAACAGAGAAAGTTCTACCATATTGAGGAAACTTAGGGGTCCCAGGATGCAAACTCGATATACTCTCAGGAAGAGGTCCACACCTCTCTTTTACTGCTCACTTTGGCCTTAACTCAGAACGCTCATGTACTTCTTATCACAATGACCTATGACAACCCACATCCCAGCTTTCCAAGGACCAAGAAACCAGCTCAACTAGCCTTCTGATCATCCCCATGAACCTGTGGGGGATGAGTCGTGCAAACTTCCCTAACTCAAGAAACAAAGAACCCCTACAACAATGTTTTACTTTAGCAATCAATAAGTAGCCAAGCCTAAGTTTAATTATAAACCCTAAAAGTATATAGCATTGTCTCATTATAGTCTCTGGGACTAGCATTAACAATATATGAAAAAAATAATTTTAGCACTGATGCCCCACAAGGACAATATGAAAACTGTCTTCTAATTGTTTTTTCTGTAGTATTACCATTTTCTTAGTTTAATACTGAATGGCCAAGATACTATAATGGACCAAGAAGATTAATTACTGTGAAATAATAAATACTCAAGACTAAAATAACACTCTTAGGGCATTTCAGCAGTAAACAAATAATCTAAAGGACTAATACAACCATTAGGAAAAACGTTTAACCTTCTGTTTCCATTGTAATGTTCCTGGTATCCAGATCCTCAAAAATGCGGATATATAGTCATTCATGACAATACACACATAGTACATAACAGGAAAACAAACAATTTAATACTTAACCCGTTCATCAGAGCACTGGGTGATCAACACTCAAGAATGTTGACACAAAAACTGAAGGACCTCTGAAGAGCCAATCATATGCAGATAGGTTGAATCCCTGTGCAGTTACTCATTCAAAACAGAAGTGGAAGATTAACCTACCCTCACTTCTCTTCAAACAAACTGACAAAGCATCAGGCAGTCTGTTTGGAGTAGGTTCACCATCATCCAGTCGGCTCCAGAAGTAACCAATTCAGCCAGGTCACCACTGCTGCACCAGGGCCCTACTTCCTCCACCTTGTCCCACCTCATCTTGCTGACCAGACACCCTCCTCTAGATTAAGTCCCTTTTGTCTTTTCCTCAGGCATTACCAAGTCCTTGCTGCTTTGTAAATAAGGCTCTCCCAGACCTTACTCACCTGCAGTTCACTGCACTGGGTATCACACAAAGAGCCCATCAGAGCTCTTTATAATTTCTGAAAGAGAGAGGAGGAACCTTTTAATACATACTAGAGAACACCACTGCTGATGTATCAGTTCTGAAGCATTTGTATCCAGTGGTCACAGCGTATGGTCCTTTGCTCCAAAGTACTGCAGTAAAATGTAGCATAACCAGCCAGGACCAAGAGTCCTGAGATAAGGGTCCAGAGATAAAAGTTTGCTTTAATGTTGCTACTAATCAGCTGTGTGACCTTGGGAAAGTCACTTGACTTCTCCAGGCCTCAATTTCCTCATCTGGAAAATAAGACAGACTAGATAGAAGCTATAGTAAGTATACTGTGCATCTCATCATAAAATTCCACAGATGATAATTACCAACATTACTCCCAGCCCTAAGGTTACGTGAATTCAAGTTCCAAATAGTTATTTCCTTACAAGATCAACAAATCAAAACTTTACCAACCTGACAATGCAATTAACTGTTTGAGTGTTTCACTAACAATTCAATTACAGTTATCTTAAACTAATGGAAGTTTAAGATTATCAATATTAATTAACATCACAGGAAATAAGGGTGGAATACCTGCCTAACATCTAAACGGGTTCAGTGGCCATGCCTTCCATGACTTCTCCCTCTGCTTTCACTACTGCCCGCGCACCTAGGCAAGAGAGGTCTTCCAAACACCAAGTAACACCAACTGCTTTCTACGGTCAGATTAGGGGGACATGGCTAACGATGGAGGAAGGAGAGCAGAGGCTTCTTATCTTTTTTCTTATATACACTTAGCACTGCTTGGATTTGTTTACCATAGCATGCATCAGTTTTACATAAAAATAAATAAGTTTTTAAACTATATTAGTTACACATATTGCCTACTGAAAGGAAGCTCGCCTCACAGGAATATTTTCACCACCAGGAGAATATCGACAGAAGAAAGCAAAAAGGCAAATTCAGATGTTCTGAGAACACCTAAAATATGGCACAGAAATAACAAACATCACAAACATTCACACGTCACAATGGTTTACTCAAAAAAATGTGCCTGCATTCTTTGAAGAACCTAATGATGAATCAGGGTTTCTGGGGGTCAAAACAAGTTGAACACACAAATTCTGGCTTTACCAGACAACTTCCTGCCCTTGGAGAAACTGACCCAGTACAATTTACACCAGTAAACAAGTTGGTATGACCTTTAGTAGTATGCTGAAAAACTTTCAATTTGCTTTAGACAATTGGTACCTTTTAAAATAAAGATATATACATATATAAATATATATGCACACATATATAGACATATAAATTAAAAATCTTCATGTTATATCTACTATTTCTTTTTGAAAGAGGAATATTAACCTTATTAAATTCAGGATAGCTCAAAAGTATAATCTCAGCCACCGGTGAAGTGACAGACCACTAAGTTTTATGCGGCTCCTAGCCAGTGCTACCAAAGTCATCCTGACTACACCCAGCAGTTTAAATGAACTACAAGCTGCTGCGGCCACACTCTCCACACATATCATACTTCTCTCCTAGAAAACAATTCAAACTATTATTTAGAAATCAAATTATATTTGCATGTATACTTATCTAAGTTGATGGAAATAAACAGCCATAACAATTTGTTTATAATTTTTTAAGTAGCTCCTCCCCATCTCTTGTTTATCGACAAGTTGATAAATTGGCCCCAAATCTACTATGCATTTAAAACTGCTAAGCATTTAAAACAACAGGCCAAAGGACCTTACATCTTGTGCTGGGCCTGTATTTAGAATCTTAGGGCTTCCCTGGTGGCACAGTGGTTGAGAGTCCACCTGCCGATGCAGGGGACACGGGTCCGTGCCTCAGTCCGGGAAGACTCCACATGCTGCGGAGCGGCTGGGCCCGTGAGCCATGGCCGCTGAGCCTGCGCGGTCGGAGCCTGTGCTCCGCAACGGGAGGGGCCACAACAGTGAGAGGCCCGCGTACCGCAAAAAAAAAAAAAAAGAATCTTAAATATAGTCTGACAGATAATTATAGACTAATTTCATTTAATATCAATACCATGCCTACTTCTTAAACAGAGGACAAAAATGCATGTGTAAGATCTGGTCTACTTATTTGTAGGTCCCTCTGCAATATTCTTAGCCTTTCATGAATATGCTCTATATTTTTAAACTACACAAGGTCCTTTGCAAGTAGGATTGATTTCCCCTGTTATGTTGGCTTCACTCCCTTCTCCAGTAAAACACTGGACTGTCCATAAATGTATACAGACTTTAAAACAATGTAGATTGAATACTTACGGTATTAGAAATGAAACTTCTTGCTAACAACTGCAAAAATCAAGCACATCAGCTGATAGAGAGGCACTTACTGACTCCCCAAAACTCCCGCCTTACCTAAAAATAGTGTCCCAGCTTCCCAGCCAAAAGGACAGACTAAAAAAGCTATGTCTTCATTCAACTCAAAGACACAGACCCTCGCTTCACCACAAACTTCAGTACTATGGCATTTCCCATTTTAGAATGCTTCGTGTGACAACCTGTTCGGTGGCCAACCACCAACTTCACTTTGAAGTCAATACTAACACTTCACATGGTCTACACGTGTGAAAATTGTGGAAAATGTCTTGACACAGCTCAGGCCAAACAACACTAGCCACACAAAATGACCTATTTCTAAATAATCCCTTTTGGATTATAAACAAACATCTCCATAGGCCCAAAAGTAGATCATTGGTTCTTTCCACAAAGTAATATGTATTTTAAAAAAAAGATAAAAGGTACAGATTGGGAGGTCTAAGGCATGAATATGCCTCCATCTGTAAGCTGAAAATAAATAAATTTTAAAATCCATATTTGCTCTGCTAAGAATAAAAATAAAAATATATGTAATACACACAAGCACTTCTGAGTTTCAAACACATGCAAATGTGGTGTGTGCACTTACAAAAAGATCTTGGTTTATGTCCACCTTCCCCTCCCAAGTTTTTTTTTTAAGGCAAAAATGTCAATTGTATGCCTCAATCTGGAATAAAATAAAGCACAGCTTACTCTTCTTAAACAGATGTGTCATAGAGATGAAAACTTTGTGAGTGAATTTCAAAATTCAAAGGCTACTCAGATGTGTTAAAGGAAAAATAAACAAAACCCTGCAGTAACCAATCTACCGTAACAACTTACATTTTCTCAATAAACCATAGTAAAATATTTTACAGACACACACACTCACACACACTGTAGTATAGTACATCTACAATGACTAAAATAAAAAAAAATAAAAAGATATATTTTTAAAGTTGAGAAAATTGCTTGTGAAGAATGTAAAATTAGCAACACTGTCCTTCTCACCAGTACACAATACTGACTGTTCATTGACCCTGTATTCATAACGTTCTATAAATCCAAAGCCTTATGAGTTAGATTAAATAAAGCAACACTCTGAATTCACACACTACATGTGACCAGAAGATAATGACAAGCCAGTCTTATCCCTAATAACCTAACCAAAATGCAACACTATCATTTTTATTTCCAAATAATTATGAGAGAGCCAAGCACTGTTCCATTTTTCAGAAAATAAAAGCACGATTTGCCTGAAATCATTCTTTCCAATGCAAAGGGTGTACTTTACATGAGTCCCACAAACTGTAGACGCACAAAATCCGCATACACAATCACTAACACTCAATGCAGACTAAGTGATGGACACCAAAGCACAGATAAAATTAAGACATTCAATTAAAGTTACACAAGGGAATTTAAATAGGCAAACTATAATTACCCCTGGTGAAGATACTCATCAAGGATGGCTGCAAATAACATTTGGCTCTGGATAAGCTCCAGTAGCTGAAAAGTTTGGTATACTTGACACAGTTGTCCTTTCCAAATCTAGCCCTGCCTCTACTCCCACTTGACTGAGTGAGTGATTTGGAAATAAAGATGGCCCCATCAAGTTACTTAGTTTCAGTCTCACCCTCATGACTTGATTAAAATAAAGAAGGAAAAAAGGTAAATCATTTTTAACTGCAGTCTCACCTTACACATCTCACCAGCACTGTAGTTCTTTAGTCATCAATGACTTCATCCAATTCCTGAGATAAACAGAAAAGTAAAATGTGTCTAGACAACACCAGTAAGAGACATGTAGCAAACATTCTATCAGCCTCAAGTGAAAGGGCATATAAATTTCAAATGGAAAAGTTACCAAAATGGTACAGTATGCAGCTTTGTAAATGAGTCTGTTTGCTTTACTTTAAAACAAAAACATTTCCTCTCTGTGTGATAAAAGAATAATTAGAAAGTGTTCTTAAAATCCAAACATAAAAATGTCATATCTGACTGACCTTACTTTCAATAAATCAAATGAAAAAGAAGGAGAAAAAAGAAGAGATGACGGAGAAGAAATCCACTCATACGCGTTGAAGAGAGGGCAGAATGAAGAACAAACTGCCAGGACGACGCCTGCCTCCCCCCTCCCCCCGCCCAACTCTAGGCATCCACTGTCTCTGCAGTTACACATCTATTAACGATTTGCCTGAAAAGTGTAAGTGGTGAGGGTGAAGGAACAACAATTTTGAGTTTCAAAAACAACCTGAGGGTCTCAATCCAAGAAGAATCCTAAGACCCTGATTTCCAACCCTGGCTGGACGATCCTCAGCAAAGGGGAGGGTGCAGAAGGCTCAAATAATTTGGGGGGAGAGCAATCAAAGTTCCTTAGATAAAGCTGCGGTCCCTTAGCTCAAGAAAAATCCTCTGTTTTTGTTTTTGTTGATGTGCTTGTGGCCCAATGAGAATTTCCGAGGAGGGGGTGGAGAAAGGGGGTAAAGAAAGTGAAGCTCAGGCAACAGCCCTCGGCGGGGGAGGGAGGGGTGCACCCCTGACCCACTTTTCCCCGCACTCACCCTCCGGCCCTCGCCCCACCCCGCGTGGAAGTTCGAGCCCAGAGGGGGCAATCGAGCGGGGCGTGGGAGGCCTGCACGCTCCCCACCCTCAGTCGCGACCCGGAGGAGGGGAGCGTGCAAGGCGGCTCGACTCCCCCTCCCGGAGTGCCGTGGGCTGGACAAACCTCCCGCAGGCTCGCGGCCGGGGTCTGCGAGGCCCCCTCCACGGCCTGGGCCGAGGGCTCCGCGGCCCCCAGCGGAGGGGAAGGGGGCCAGGGAGGGAAAGAAGCTGTAAACAGCCCCAGCGTCTGGGCCTCGCCTCGAAGAGCCCCGCTTCCCAGGCCCCGCCGCGGGCCGTCTGGGCCCCAGGCCCGCCCCGGGGCCGACCCTCCCGGGACTTGGAGGACCGGAGGGGAGTCCGGTCCTCTCTCTCCGGAGGGCTCCGACAGCTCGCGGAGCGGTCCCAGCAGCAGAGAAGAGGGAATTCAGAACTCACCTCTCATGACTTTCTACGCCATCTTGGATCCACTATGGCAACGCCCCCACAAAGCATTATGGGTAAGAAAGAGCCTTTAAAGTGACCGCCCCTCCTCCCTCCGCCTCGGACTCCCGCCTCCCGCCGCCCGAGCCGCCCCTCGGGCCGCACCTCCCACCCGGAAAGTTGCCCCGGGTGGCTGGAAGGCACAGAGGCCCGCAGCCCTGTCCCCACCTCCCCCGTACTGTTTTCCTTTAAAATCCCCCCACCATGTTTAAAAACGTGGCTTTGGGTCTTTCCCGTCGCTCCTGCCCCGGCCTCCCTTCCCCCCACCCTTCGCCGCCACGCCAGTTCCCGGTACCCCGCCGCCCTCCTGTCCTGGCAGACACCCCGCGTCTGCATTTAATCAGCCCGAGGTTTCCCTGCTGCTGGCAGCAAAGAGCCGCTCATTGATTTATTTATGCGTCTGTTATTGCTCTAGATCTTCGGTGCCCGGAGGCGGGCTTCTGCTTCCCGCCCGCGGGCAGACGGGTTTCGCCCTCGGAGCCCCGGAGCCCCGCAGCCCTGCAGGCCAAGCGGCGCTCTGACTGCAGCATCCGCGTATGGAAAGATGCCTCTGTCCTGCCAAACCGTTCCGGGGCCTTCGGGCTCCGGAACCTGGGCGGACACTGTGTCCCCGAGCCTACCGGCATCGCAGAGCGTTAGGGAGGGGGAGGGGGAGTACTAAGCGAAAAGCAACTTTTCCCCTGTGGACTCTCCCTTCTGCTGTCTCCTCCCCTCGGCCGGTAATGCGATCTGCGACCCTCTAGATGGGGACCCCACCCCTCCCCTAGAAATCTGGTTTTGGGCTCTGCCGAACCCACCCTTTTACAGTCCGGGCTGCTTGCGAACTGGGACTTCCCGAGGCAGGTAACTCGGGGGCACAGATAGCGAGCTCTGGCCGGCGAGCAGAGGCGCGCCAGGGCTCGAGGGAGGGTCCGGGAGAGGGGCAGGGGCCGGAAGGAGGGTGCGCCTGCCGCAGTCCACCTGCCGCATCCCAGCCGGGCGGCGAGCGCCGGCGCCTGGGCGAGCAGAGGACTGCGGGCAGAACTCTGGCCCAAGGCTGGTTGGGGGCCGCTCAGGTCGCCTGGCTGCGACGGGGCGCGCTGGAAGTAGGGGCGCCTAGATGCCAGCCGGAGAACCAGGCGAGCGACCCCGCAGCCAACGCCCGCCGCCTGGGCCTCTGCTCCTGCCCGAGGGCTCGCTGCAGGGGAGCTGAGCGCTCTCGCGATTCTCGCCGCCCGCTTTCACTTGCGCGGGCGAGCAGAGCTTCGGCCCGCGCCCTCGCGCGGTGGTCCCCTGGCCCCGGGGCCCGTTGGTCAGTCCGCCGCACTCTCACCTCCCATTGCCACTGGTCTCTGCTTTGCAGACTTTGGGGGCCTACTCTGGTTGCTTTTTTGTTTCCCCCAAGCAAATTTTGACCAAGAGGTGTCCAAGGGAAAATTCCTCCAGGACACCAAGACTTGCGAAATTGTATTCGGTATAAAATGCTGTTGAAAGGCTCTGAAATTAGAAGAATGCACAGGCATTAAAGCCCTCCTTCGGTGCACGGGGAGGGCCTGGGGCCTTCGGGTCCACCCAAGAGTTTTACGCTCCACCAGACCCTAGGAGAAGCCTCTCTCGAGGAACCTGGACGGTTGCTGACAGAAGCTCTGCCCCCGGGGAGCTAAAAACTCCACCAGACAATTGTCCCGGCCAAGTGAGAAGAGTGGGGTGTAGACTCCTTAAGGGATTGGCCCGGGGTCAGCGGTGAGGGAGGGAGCGAGGTGGTGAGTCACTGCAGGCCGGCTGAGAACGCGGCGTGCCTGGAGGGCCCTCACCTGAGTCACCGCTTCTCTGAGCTCCGAGTGAGTTGGGAAACTGGAGCCCGGAGCCAAGTTCTTGGGCAATCCAGGCCCCGCCGCCACGCGGGGCCGTGGGCTGGGGTCGGCGAGGCAGCGCTGCTCGCGACCCTCTGCCTCTGCCCGCTGGAAAATGAGCCGCCCCGCCCGTCTGGAGAAGGCTCCAAAGTCTACCCTTTGCGCGGTAGCCAGTTACTGTTTCCAGTCCCCATTCTGCACCTAGTCAGCCCCTCCTATGCACTGACTTACTGGTTGCTTTGTGTTTACCCGGCACCTTAATATGTGTGGTCTGAGTTTCCTGTAATTCAGCATTCAGTAAGCTGAGGGCAAGGACTGTACCTCGCTCATGTTTCTTTAGGAGGTGCTCTTCTTGGCCTTGCATAGGCCTGGACCCAGAGAAGAGCTTGATATATGTATGACTGCCTGACCCACCCGTTCGTCCAAGACAACGTGCATCCTGGCCCATCCTAGTGCAAGATGCCACCTGTGGCCTCAGCTAGAAAACCCTCCTAACTCCTTTCGCTGCCTCCACTCTGCCCCCTACTGTCTGCTCTCCATCTGACCAACCCAGTGAGGTCTGTGAAATGTTGTCACGTGAGTCCTCTGCTTAAACCCATGGGAGGTGTCCTCGTCACACTTAGAATAAAACCAATTTCCTAACCATAGCCTACAAGGTCCCATGTGAGGGGGCTCCTCACCATGATCAGCACACTGGCCTTCAACATTCCCTTGCAGCACTGCAAGCCTCCGTCCAGCCAGATCCTTGACCCCCAGATGTGATGGCCATCATCCTTTTAGTGCTCAGGTCTCAGCTCGGATGTCCCCTCCTGGAAGAGAATTTTCATGATCCCCTTCACCAAAGCAGGGCATTCTCTATTCTTTTACCCTGGATTAGGAATGTTCTTGTTTGTCTCTTTGTTGATTGTTTATTATCTGCCCCAGCCCCCTTATGGAGTATAAGCTCCATAAGGGCACAGGCCTTGTCTAGCTTGTTCACTCAGGGCCTGGCACATATATAGGCATTCAGTAAAGATTTGCTGAATGAATGACCAAACCTTTATGAGAGCGAGGGGTGGTGGTGAAAGAGTGCAGAAGCATGGAATGAGCAGCTGACGGCCCTGCCCATCATCAGACCACTGGGATTGTACACAGATAGAGGCAGGCAGGTAGGAGTGGAGCTGGGGGGAAACAGACCACTTGGTCACCATTAATGGTGCTCCATTCTGATTCTGATCTGATGAACCACAGCCCCAAATAATTCCCCACTCACGCCCACTTCCTTCCCTCACTTTTTTTCTCCCCATCCCCAGCAATGGCCACATCTTATTCTGTCCACACCTAAGGCTCAGCCCTTGGGTCTCTCTTTTTCAACTACACTGCCTGCCCTTCTCTTTCGGTCTCAAGGCTTTAAATAGCGTCTTTACCCTGAGAAAGGACTCTAAACCTGTAGCTCAAGCCCAGGGCTTTCTCCTGAGCTTCAGACCCTAGTCCAGCAGCTTCTTAGCGTCTCCACGGGAAACTCGCATGGACGTCGCAAGCTCAACATGTCTAGAGGTGAGTTCTTGACTTCCCCCCACAAACGTGCTCCACCATGGTCTTCCCTAGCTCCATCTCTTAATTGCTCAGGCCACAGTCACTCCTGTCTTTCTCTCAAACTCCATCTTCAATCCATCTACAAATCCTGCTTTGCCTTCAAAATGTATCTAGCAACCGACATCTCTCATCACCTCCATTGTTGCCACTCTGGTGCCATGCACTTTTATCTCCTTCCCTTTGCCCCCATCCCGTGTATTCCCAATGTAGCCACCACACTGGTCTCGATAAAGTGCAGATCGAATCCTAGCTCTCCTCTGCTCACACCCATCTGATTTCTTCTCATCTCATTCAGAGGATAAATCTAGAGTCCCACACGGTTTGCCTCTGATTTGTTTGACCTCATCTCCTGCCTCTCTCCGCTGGCTCTGTTTCAGCCATAATGGGCTCCTTTTTGAGTGTTCCCTCTTCCAGTAACACCGTCTCCCCTATATTCACATGGCTCACTCCTCTGCTTCCTTCAAGCTTTGCTCAGGCCAGTGAGTCCATCTCTCGCCAGTCTATTTAAATTTTCAATACTCCCCCCTCCCAGACACTCTATTTCTTTCCTGCATTTTTCCCATAGCATTTATCACCTCCTAAAGTAATAAATAATTTGTTATTCAGTTTCTTGTCTGTATCTTTCCATGTGAAGAATCAGTTTGCTGGTCACCAAAGACTTGTGTTTGTTACTGGGAACTACATTTCCCAGCCATGCCCTTGCCTTTGGGGCCATGTGACTAGTTCTTGCCAATAGACATGAAGCAGAAGTGTGACTCTGAATGAGCAGGGCAGATCCGCAGGACCAAAAATACATGCAAGGACTCTCAGCTGAGCAGACAACAGACCTTTATTATGTTAACCTGCTGAGAAGTTGTGATCTGTTTGTTACAGCATTTAGCACCTCAATCACTGTACCTTGGGTACAGTGGCCCACTAGAACAGAAGCTCAGTAAGGGCAAGGGCTTGTGTAGGTTTTGTTCATTTGTTTCTCCTCAGTGCCCAGAACAGAGCTTGGCATATAGTGGGTACCTAATAAATATTTGTTGAGTGAATGAATTAGTTTCCTTTTTCCCTGACCAGTCATGAAAATAAGTGAATGGTTGTCAAGGAAAGGAAAATGTGAAAGGAATTTTTTGTTTGTTTGCTTGTTAAACAAGTAGTAACTCTGGATTTCTACAGAAGCACTGGCTACAGGTCTTGGTAAAACTAAATGGAGCTTCCTTTAATTCTGTTCTCCCTGCTTCATCTTTCTCTTTTCTTCTTCCCACTTTTCTGCCTTCTCCATCTCTATCCCTCTAGGTCCTCCTTATCTCTCCCCTTCTTCTTCCACTCCTTTTTCTTCCATGGATTTTCTTCTCTTTTTATTCCCACTTAATCTAAAAAAAATTCACTGCCTGTTAATGTGAGCTACTACGAGTACTCAGCCAGGATATCTACTCCAGGTTACTTAAAATAGAGACGTGGGAAATAACATGGGTTAAAAAATAAAGAAATATTAAATCCATGGACTCCTACTCTCCTTCTGCATTTAAGACCCACTTCATTTCTTCTTGAAATACAGAAAAGAAGTGATGGTGGTCCAGATAATTCAGACTAACCCTCCCACTAAGGACTACTAAAACAAAATAGACAATGTATTCCTCAAGACATCTTCTTGGAAACATCTGGTGTGTTAATAAGAGTGAAAATTATCAGGGGTAGACAGAACAGGGAGGTGATTCTAAGGTTTGGGGTCCTTGTGCCCTGAGGTCCTTTGCTTTTGACCGCAACTTAAGTCCAGAGTAAGTATCACCTCGCACACATTAAGACAACTGTTATTCAAACAAAAACAAAAAACAGAAAATAACAAGTGTTGGCAAAGATGTAGTGAAATTAAAATACTTGTGCATTGCTGGTAGGAATGTAAAATGGTGCGACCACTATGGAAAACATTATGGCAGTTTCTCAAAAAATTAAACAATGACCATATGATCCAGCACTTCCACTTCTGGCTATATAACCAAAAGAATTGAAAGCAAGGACTCAAACAGATATTAAACACTCATGTTCATAGCAGCATTATTCACAATCACAAAAAGGTGGGAGCAACCCAAGCGTCCATCGAGAGATGAATAGATCTTTTTTAATGTGGTATATACACACCATGGAATATTTCTTAGCCTTAAAAAGAGAGGAAATGCTACACATGCTACAACATGAATGAACCTTGACAACATTGTGCTATGTGGAATAAACCAGCAGCAAGAAACAAATAACTGTCTGCTTGTATTTGTATGAGGGCATCTAGAGTAGACAAATTCTTAGAGAGTAGGAAGGGTGATTGCAAAGCAGGGGGTGGAGAGGAAAGGTGGGGAATTGTTAACTGGATACACATATAGCGTCTTCCGTGTGGTAAGATGAAAAGACTTCTGGAGATTAATTGCAGAACAATGTAAATGTACTTTACTGTACACTTTAAAATGACTAAAATGGTAAACTTCATGTTAACAGAGATTTTACCACAATTTTTAAAACTTTTAAAGGTTAAGACAGTAAATTGTGCATTGCACCACAATTTTTGAAAGAAGAACAAAAATTTAAAAAGACAAACCATGCAAAAACTACCAAAAGAAAGTAGGCATTATGGCAAAAAATCATGACTGGAAGTAAGGAGGGATGCTTCATAATGATGGTATGCTTCATTCACCAAGAAGACATAAGAGTTCTGAATTTGTGTGTGCCTAATACACATAGCCTCAAAATATAGAAAGCAAAACCATGGACAGAATTGCAAGAAGGTAAGACAAATCTACAAATACAGTGGAAGATGCATATATCAGTAACTGTTAAAACAAGCAGATGGAGAGCTAGTAAGAAAGAGATCTGAACAACTGGATAAGCAGACCTTAACTAATAGATACATAGAGAATACTGCAGCCACAACTGCAGATCACAAATTCTTCTCCAGTCTACATGGAATGTTTATGAAAATGCTGGGCCATATAACAAGTCTCAACAAATTCAAATGCTCTAAATCATACAGAGTACATTCTCAGACAGTGATGCAATTAAGATAGAAAACAAGAAAAAAAGTAAGAAAATATCTACATATTTGAAAATTCTTTTTTTTTTTGTGGTATGCGGGCCTCTCACTCTTGGGGCCTCTCCCGTTCGGAGCACAGGCTCCAGACACGCAGGCTCAGCGGCCATGACTCACGGCCCCAGCCACTCCGTGGCATGTGGGATCTTCCCGGCGGGGCACGAAGCCGTGTCCCCTGCATCAGCAGGCGGACGTTCAACCACTGCGCCATCAGGGAAGCCCAAGAGGTGGTTATTATGTAGTCATTAAGATCAATGATGTCGGGAATTCCCTGGCGCTCCAGTGGTTACAACTCTGGCGCTTTCACTTCTGAGGCCCGGGTTCAGCCCCTGGTTGGTGAAATAAGATCCCGCAAGCTGCTCGCAGCGGGCCAAAAAAAAAAAAACAATGAGGCAATGAGGTCAATCCATAAGTACAGACATGGAAAGATGCCTACAGTACATTAGGAAAAAAAGAAACATGCAGATCAATAAGAGTAATATCCCAATTAGGTAAAATATCAAAATAAAGCAAAACAGAAAACCTGAATGTGTTTATATATGTATAGGAAAATCTGGAAGACTGCAAACTGATTGTTAATAATGGAGTTACCTTTCATAGTGTTGGATTATCACTTTTTTTTCTCGTGGTACGCGGGCCTCTCACTGTTGTGGCTTCTCCCGTTGCAGAGCACAGGCTCCAGATGTGCAGGCTCAGCGGCCATGGCTCACGGGCCCAGCCACTCCACGGCACGTGGGATCTTCCCGGACCGGGGCACGAACCCATGTCCCCTGCGTTGGCAAGCACACTCTCAACCACTGTGCCACCAGGGAAGCCCAGATTATCACTTTTCAAATTATGTACTTCTTTGTATTTTTTTGTCACAGACATGTATTACTTATATAATTTTTAAATTTTGTTTATTTATTTAATTTATTTTTCGCTGTGTTGGGTCTTCGCTGCTGGGCGCGGGCTTTCTCTAGTTGCAGCAAGCGGGAGCTTCTCTTCGTTGTGGTGCGTGAACTTCTCATTGCGGTGGCTTCTCTTGTTGCGGAGCACGGGCTCTAGGCACGTAGGCTTCAGTCGTTGTGGCACGTGGGCTCAGTGGTTGTGGCGCACGGGCTTAGTTGCTCCGCGGCATGCGGTATCTTCCCGGACTAGAGCTCGAACCCGTTTCCCCTGCATTGGCAGGTGGATTCTTAACCATTGCACCACCAGGGAAGTCCGTATAATTTTTTTAAATAGGTAAAAACATGAATAACAAAAGCAGCACTGTAGCATTAGAATTGACTTGAGCAGTTAGAGGTGCTTAAATACAATTTTGTTACTTTCCTTTTATTTTTGTGACCTTAAGCTTAAAGTATGTTATTGAAATGCCATGTAGATGAAGATTTTTCAAATATATGAAAACGTAATAGGATTTCCATAGCCAGTTTTTCCATATTTTAATTTTTTCTTTTCATTTCCTTTTCTTTTTATTTATTTTTAAATTTTTTCCCATATTTTAATTTTGTATGAAGTTATTTTTAAGTACAATTCTATTTTCTACAATAATCAAGGATATAACTCCATTGGTCCAAAAGTAAATAGGTGAAGATTAGTATTTTTCACTTATAGGCAGGATATCTAATTTATTTTACCGTGACCTCAATTTTTAAAAAAATACCAAAAGGAGGGAAGATTGATTAGAGATCTTGCAATAAAAACTCCCAATTAGGGCTTCCCTGGTGGCGCAGTGGTTGAGAGTCCGCGTGCTGATGCAGGGGACACGGGTTCGTGCCCCGGTCCAGGAAGATCCCACATGCCGAGGAGTGGCTGGGCCCGTGAGCCATGGCCACTGAGCCTGTGTGTCCAAAGCCTGTGGTCCGCAACGGGAGAGGCCACAAGAGTGAGAGGCCCGCGTACCGCAAAACAGAACAAAACAAATAAATCCCTCCCAATTAGCATGAGATAGTGACTCAAATCCAAAATATATTTTGCTTCATCTTTTACTCTATACAAATTATCACAATTTTATTGCTTACTCAGCGTCTTTGAATTTTGTTAGTTTTATAAAATATGAAGTTTCCAAAAACTTAAAATCTTTTATTTGGAATCATGCCATGACAATAAATAAATTGCTATTACCTAGAGGCCTAAACAGTTGAGTTTTTTCCCCTAACCCTTTTTCTGTAGACCAACATATTTCAGTAATACCATAGATTTGGAAAGAAAAGTTATTTTAAATTAGAATAAAATTAGAGTTTCTGTTTGTTAACATTTAGGGTACCCTTTAAATACAGAATTGTAGAAAGACGGGAAGGATGTTTAACTGCCCTTTATTGCGTGATGTGATAATACATAGTGGTTTGGTGGCAAATGTCAGAATATCTCACTGGGACAGACATAAATTCTGGAATTCACTGAGCAACACTGAATTTCATTGTGATGTTAAGAATATGCCCTAATATCTTAATTCACTGGGTAAATTATTTAAGTTAGTGAATTCTAAGATTTTTCTCTTTGTTCTCTTGCTGAGTAACAAATAGTTGTATTTTTCTTCATGGATAGTTGAAAAAAGAATGTGACTAGCTCCTTAAAAGTTTTTATATTGATTACCTATTGAAATAATATTTTGGATATATTGCGATATTGGGATATCCAACATTGGGCTAAATAAAATATATTCAAATTAATTTTGCTTATTTTTATTTTTTAAAAATGTGGCTATTAGATAATTTAAAATTACATATGTGGCTTGCATTTATGGCTCATGGTATACATATATATTTTTTTGGCCACACCACGCGGCATATGGGATCTTAGTTCCGAGACCAGGGATTGAAGCCATTCCCCCTACAGTGGAAGCACGGAGTCTTAACTACTGGACCTCCAGGGAAGTCCCGTGTTAGTGTATTTTTGTTCAGTGCTGATCTGGAAGAACAGCACTAGTGTAATTTTCTTCCATTGTAAGTAATTTGATTTTTGTTTGTCTGGATACCTTTTTACCTTTAATACTTTTTAAAAAAATACTGAAAAAATATTGTATTAGCACTGGTCATTCTGGGCCACACCTTATGGTTGTTTTTTTCTTGATATTTATTTTTTTTGTGGTTAAAAATACATAACATTAAACTTACCATCTTAACCATTTTCAAGTGTACAGTTCATTAGTGTTAAAATCTCTAGAACTTTTTCTTCTTGCAAAACAAACTCTGTACCCATTAAACACGAATTCCCCTTTTCCCCTCCCACTCATACCTTATGTTTTAAATATAATTTGGTTAAGAAGTTATAGCCAACTAATAACGGAAAGCTTGCAGGTTATCTACTAGTCCTATGTTTTTTCCTGTTAGCAAACAGGCAAAGAAGTGTTTTAGTGCAGTTCTTTTTCCCCTGCCGTTTCTGATTTTAGAGCGCAGTTCACACTAAGAAGCAAAAATGTGTGCAAATTGTCCAGAAGGCATTTTTTTCAAGGATTGTTAGTGTGTTTGGTGCTCCCATCTGCTGATGTGGCTGCTCTAGGTCATTGTGCCCTGATCCACACCTCTGGGCAGCCTGGGCACACAGGCAGGATGCTTTAGCTAGGCTGCAGATAGCAAGTTTGCTCTCCCTCTAGTCTAACTGGGGTTATTAGTGAGGTGCATTTCAAAGAGAGGAAAAAACAAAATTTCAGTTGTCTTAAGTTTAATTTTCCTTTTACCTGATGAGGCATTTCTATTTTAAGTGCACCAAGGAAGATCAGCTTTTCCCAGGAACGTGGCATTGACGCCTCTCCTGAAATGAAAACTCCCCTTTTCATTTGCGGATTATTGACCTTAAGTTTAGGTCTTTGTATATGTGTGCTCTTGGTTTCTAATGCTACAGTTAGCTCTGCACTGCTTTCTGGATGATTCCTTTTAATGTCACAGCTCCCCCCAGAATGGCATTTCCAATAGAACACTGTCGTCTTTAACACTTTAACCCTGAGGCCATTAGTGCTCTTCTCTTGCTAGGATCAAATCTCCGTGGATTTCATTGTCCCCACATCCCCCACCTGACTGCTCCCAGGTACTGGAAACTCAGCGTGTCCCACATTGAGCTCAAACTGTACCACTCCAGACACCAAACCTGCTTCTCCTGGTTCTTTATTCATGATTTGGGCAAGTCATCCATCCATCAATGTGAACATCTTTCCCTTTTCTAATTTCACCTAATGTATAATAAATGTATAATGTCTAGTGTATAAAAATATATTTTACTAAGGTTCAACAGTAAATGACAAATTCTTTGAGATGGCTGCATCTGCTTATGGCAACTAGGCACCTCCCCTCTCTATAAATTATGCACGTGGAAAATAGGGCTAGTAAGTGCTAGACATAAATAATTGATAATTAAGCTTTCCTAAATGATGAATCGCACTGTTGTATCACTGCAGATGGCTGCCGTGTGTGTTTTCATTTTGATGGGTAACTTTCAAGGGTTCCTCAGTGATTGCTTTGGTTTTGGCTGCTGTTACTCTCAAATACTGTTTTCCTGCTTGTTATTTAATTAAAGAAATGCCTCACTTTGTGGCGAGTGATTTTATCACGTTGTTTTGTTTAATAAATATTTCTAGACTAAAGCAGCTCCATGTGTAGAAAAACCAAAAAATGAACATTTGATTCCATTTTTCTCTTAGAACTTTCTTCTCTGTCTTCCTTGCTGTGGCTTCTTCACAGGCTGAAATTGCTGAATCTTATTTTTTTAAGAGTTTGCTGTATACCTAATACATTGAAACATTTACCTGAGCCGTATAACACATAAAGAAGACTTTTGCCGATTCATAAGTTCTTTGTATTAATCTAAGAACTGGGGTATATGAGAGCATCGATAAAGTATGTTATGTTAGGAGTCATTCACTTTGAACAGCTTGCCTTTGTGGGAGAATTAGATTATAGAAATGTGGCTAAAGAAGCATTTTTTTTCTGGAAGGGGTGTGGTGAAAAGGGAACCCTCCTGCACTGTTGGTAGGAATGTAAATTGGTACAGCCACTATGGAGAACAGTATGGAGGTTCCTTATAAAACTAAAAATAGAACTACCATAGGACCCATCAACCCCACTACTGGGCATATACCCAGAGAAGACCGTAATTCAGAAAGAGACATGTACCACAATGTTCATTGCAGCACTATTTACAATATAGCCTATAGCAGCACTATAGCCAGGACATGGAACCAAACTAAATGTCCATCAACAGATGAATGGATAAAGGAAGATGTGGCACATATATACAATGGAATATTACTCAGCCATAAAGAGAAATGAAACTGAGTTATTTGTAGTGAGGTGGATAGACCTAGAGTATGTCATACAGAGTGAAGTAAGTCAGAAAGAGAAAAAAATGCTGTATGCTAACGCATATATATGGAATCTAATAAAAAATGGTACTGATGAACCTAGTTGCAGGGCAGGAATAAAGAGGTAGGCATAGAGAATGGACTTGCGGACTTGGGGTGAGAGTAGCATTGACGTATATACACTACTGAATGTAAAATAGTTGGCTGGTGGGAAGCAGCAGCATAGCACAGGGAGATCAGCTCGGTGCCTTGTGATGACCTAGAGGGGTGGGATAGGGAGGGTGGGAGGGAGGCTCAAGAGGGAGTGGATATGGGGACATGTATGCGTATGGGTGATTCGCGTTGTTGTGCAACAGAAACTAACAGTATTGTGAAGCAATTATACTCCTATAAAGATCTTTTTTTTTAAAAAAAGCATGTTTTTAATTGAAGTATAGTTGATTTACAAAGTGTTCATTTCTGCTGTACAGCAAAGTGACTCAGTTATACATATACATACATTCTTTTTTCTATTCTTTTCCACTATGGTTTATCACAGGATATTGAATATAGTCCCCTTTGCTATGCAGTAGGCCCTTGTTGTTTATCCATTCTATGAGAAGCATTCGTTTAATCATGAGATTTGTAAAGTGTTCCCAGATGGAATGTGCAGTGTTACCCAAGCCTCTCTTGGTGACTTAGTGCCATCACGTCCTGGCACGGTTCTTCCTTCTATCTGGATAAGGCAGATGGGGATTCTGACCCTGACTGCTGATTGCATCTGGTTAGTGTAGAGTTGAAAATATCCCTGCCTCCTGGCTGGTCAAGGTGGGGCAAAGAGAGCCTGTGTGACTGATGTCCCTGTAACCTTGGCCATTAGCACTGCTAATGAATTTGAGACTAGGGTTTGTGTAAGTGTCTATATCTTTCATAGCACTAAACCTGTCCAATTAAACTACATAATCTATGTGGAAGTTGGTAGGTAAAGACTGGGGCAGTATTATTTAAATTTGTATTTTCCTATTAAACAATCATTTTGAAACAAATATGAAAAACAAAGAGCCTTCATTGTAGAGGGTTATGGAGGTATACACATAGGTAGGTAGGTGCTGAGACTTCTGTGTATAGGTATGAGCTGGCTTATGAAAAATCTAGGCAAAGAAACGTATGTGTGTATGCATGCTGATACCTGCAGATAAGATTCCTGAATAGGTGGAGAACAAAGAATAACAGCTTCCAGTGTAAGGAAAAAAATCAGGAACAAAACACATATATATGTTCATTAACATCTCTCTCTCTCTCTCTCTCTCTCTCTCTCTCTCTCTCTCTCTCTCTATATATATATATATATATATATATATATATATATATACATATATAACATAGATATGTTCATACATTATATGTTCAGGTGCATTGTTGGGCCTTCTGGTCTTTTGCTCCATGGTATCATAGGCAGATCATGGTAAAGGTTCAATTAAGAATGTCACAAGGAATACGGTGATCTATTTTATATTTGGTATCTTGGGTTCTCACTGCTATGATTTTGCTTATTTTGTGCCATTATCTCCAATCAAGAGAAGAAAATTTTCCTAGGGTTAGAAATAGCTCTAATTGTTTGTTGAAGGGTTAACCTTTTTTTTTTTCTGCATCAGCTTTTTCACTTGGCTTAGTTTGACTGGTTTCTGTTTGATTTTTCTGTCTCTCGCCCTCTAGGACGCTATTTTGCCAGCCACTTCATTATGGGAGGAGAGAAGTTTGATTCAACTCATCCCAAAGGCTACCTGCGATCTGAACTTTCTGGGAAACAGACCAGTTGCAGTATGATTGTAATCCATTTACATCCACGCGGGGCTAAGTGGCCCAAGTCAAATGGTCTTGTCAAAATAAGTTTGTAATTGCTGGTTCAGCAGTGTTTGTAGCTTGGTCTGAGTTGAGAGGGGCCCTGGGAGCCAGACTGCAGCCTCTTTGATGGATCAGGGTCTCCTGGCACTAGAGGCCGCCCCGTGGAAAAGTACAGAGTCTGCCTGAGGCCGAGGACAGCTCACAAAACCCAGCTCTCCTAGGGATCGGAAGCTCTGCCTAAATGCCACCTCTGCAGACTGCCCTTGCCCAGCCCCTATCTGGCCCTCACCTCGCTTTTCGTTCCTCTTCATAGCACTTAATACCATATAAGCGTTTATTTCTCTGTCTCCTCCTGTTTATTATCTGCCTTCCCCATCAGAAGGTACATTTCACAGGGCAAGGGCTGTCCTACTGCTGCATCCCAGCACCCAGGACAAAACCTGGGGCATTATGAGAAGCCCTTAATAAAGATCTGTTGAATGAATGACTCAAAAAGTTCCCCTTGATATCTGATCTGCTATCAGACTGTCTCTCTCTCCATTCATTCATCTCATTCCATAAATGTTTATGGAGCATTTTCTCTGCACCCAGCCTGAGGCTTTGTAATAATAGCTTCCATATGGCAATTGAGTGTCTGCTGTGTGCTAAGGAAGGCCCTAGAGACTTCTCAGACATTATTCCTAATCTTCACAAAGACCCACCTGACAGAGGATTTATTATCAATCCCATTTTGTAAGTGAGAGAAGTGAGGTTGCAAGAAAACTGTGTTTCCATGAGGTGAACAGCAGTAATAGCCTTATACGAAGTGCATACTATGTTCTGGGCCCTGTTCGAAGTGTTTTACAGAAAGTTTTCCCAAAGTCACATAACTAGATCTGCCTAGCCAGAGATCCATAACCTTTCCACTGCTTCTCATGCTTCAAAATATCCTGCCTTTCTCCAGAAACTCCTAGTTTAGTGGGGCAGACAAAACATAGGAACAGGAAAGGTTTCAGTAGCACGCAAGGCCCGAAGGGATGTGATTCTGTAGGAATAGGGAGTGTGGGAGGGGAGTGGCAAGGGCAGATGCTTCGGTGCTGGTGTGGAGAACAAGGCCTTGGAGGATGGCTGGGTGTTCACGAGGCGGGTGGGAAAGGGGCTTCCCGGGAGTGAGGTGCAGAGCACAGGCCTACAAGCATTCACGTTTCTGTTGAATCAGCGACCATTTACTGAGAAACTACCATGGACCAGGTACTGTGATAGGCGCTGGGGATACAAAGCTGAAATGAGCATGGTTTGTTCCTCCCCTGGAACAAGTGAGGAAGCCAGTCTGGCGGGAGTGGACCTTTCCTGATGGCGAAACAAGATTGGAAAGGTAGGTGGGGACTCCATTACCTCGAGACGTTTTCCACTCTCTCCTGTAGGCTCTGAGGAATACTGAAAGTTTTTAGGCAGATATGTGCCCTGGAGATATTATCTGTTTGTTTGTTTGTTTGTTTGTTTTTTAGGAAGGTTAATCTGGTGACTCTTCCATCTGGAGCTTTAATTTAAAAACGTTGTTGTTGTTGGTGGTGGTTTTCATTGTTTTCTTCCTTTCTATCTAGGGTGACAATCCTCCCCTTCAACACCTTCTAATTCTGAGACCAATAGTACTTTAGAAAATACCAAGTCCTTTCTGCTTCAGATTCACTTATGACAGCTCACACTCATCAAATATCTGTTCTCTGATTTTGCTGCTACTATCTTAGCCATTAGAGTGGAAAGATTTTTTTTTTTCTGATTGAGCCAGATAAGTACTCTTCCTCATTCACCAAGAGTCAGCTTATGCCTGGAAAATGCCCTTTCTTCTCACATGGACTTGCTGTTTGCGTCCATTTCTTCCTCCCTTTTTTCTTTCCTCTGGTGTCAGAATAGTTTATGTACTTTAAAAAAGTGTAGTTGTTTTTTTTTTACCTTTTCAGGACATAAAGATTATTTTATTTATTTATTTTTGGCTGCTTTGGGTCTTTGTTGCTGTGCGTGGCTTTCTCTAGTCGCGGTGAGCGGGGGCTGCTCTTTATTGTGGTGCGTGGGCTTCTCATTGCAGTGGCTTCTCTTGTTGCAGAGCACGGGTTCTAGGCACGTGGGCTTCAGTAGTTGTGGCTCATGGGCTCTAGAGCGCAGGCTCAGTAGTTGTGGTGCACGGGCTTAGCTGCTCTGCAGCATGTGGGATCTTCCCGGACCAGGGCTCGAACCCATGTCCCCTGCATTGGCAGGCAGATTCTTAACCACTGCACCACCAGAGACGTCTCAAAGATGATTTTAAAACAAGGGAACACTCATTTAGGTTCATTTTGAGGTTTATGCCAGCTAACAAACCTTCGCAAAGTTTAACCGCCTTGTTTACACTTCTCTGTGAGCCTGTGAATGACTGAGCTCTTCCAGGAGCACCGGAGAGCAGACTTGACCTTCACTTGCAGGCTGTCTCCCAAAGGAGCATCAACACTGGCCGTTTTGTTGTTGTTTTTATGAAGTAGTCATTAACTGTGCTTCATGTTGCACAGAGCAAATATTTTCAAAAGGCTTCATGATTTCATGTTAAGAAAGCAAATCAGGGTCACTTCAAAGAGGGAGGTAGAAGCAGAGAACACAGAAGAAATGTGGCACATTTCCCTTTGCTTTCCCCCTTTCTTAGTTAATAATAATAATAGCTAACATTTATTGAACACTTACTGTTTGCCAGGCCTGGTTGTTCTAAGCTCTCCATACATGTTCTCTCGCTGTGTTCTCACCCTAACGAGTAGGGTCCTGATTTGACAGATGAAGAACAAAGAGACACAAAGAATTGAAACAAAGATCGCAAAGCCTGGAAGTGACTAAATCGGGATTTGATCCCAGCAGTCCAGCTCCAGAGCCTGGGGTCCTCTGCCCTTTCCTGCTGGTCAGGTCAGGTGCACTCAGGACCCCTGCGCATGTCCTGTCTGTGAATCTGTCTAAGTAGATCATCAAGTGAGGTTTGTGAGATATGGAGACACAACCATCCGAAAGTAGCCAGCATGGCCATGACATGTTCTCCTGAGTGTCTCTTGACAGAGTCCATATCTGGTGTGTAATTCCACCTGCCGACCTGACCTGGGGAGTCCGCCGTTACCGCACGTCAGCTTGTTTAGGGGAAGGCCCATCGATTGAAGGTTGACTGGTCGCTTGAGTTCTGCAGAGCTGACCTCTACTCTCTAGTAACGTATCTCGGTGTCGGTAAATGGGCGTCAGGTTGCAGAGGAAAGAGAACAGCCTTATAAAGCCATCCAGCATCTCCAGGCAGGAACAGCACCTCTTTCCAGAGAGATGGGGACAAAATATGTTGAAATAAATTATTAGATTAAATTATAAATGCCATAGACTTCCTGGCTTCTGGGTCTTGTTTTTCCTGTCATTTCTGAATGATCAGACTAAGATGAGTACCATTCAGTTCTCACTCAGCCTGCAGTTTTTACTGGAGCTGATCTCCCACTTAGGATAAATCATCAAAGTCAAATGAATTATCAAGTCTTCAGGTCAGATTTAAAGAACCAGATATATATAGAAGGATGTATATATAGAAGGATGGTTGAAGAGAGGTTGGAATCAAGATTGGAAGTTTTACGTACCTTAAACTCTTTTCAACCTTGGCAAGTCTATCACTCAGGCTCTCAAATTACCCACTTGTAAAGTGGAGGCAGTTCTGACTTTATAGGAATGTCATGCTTGAAAAATGCATTGCAACTGCTGGATGCAAAGAAGTATGGAGCAAGGTTAGCTGCACTCACTAGGCTTTCAGGTTGGTTATTTCTGCAGTTACTGATAGTTCTGGGTGGAGAGAATACCCACTGTTTTTTAAGCAACTGTCTTAAGTAGTGAACAGGGCTTCTGAAGGCCTTTCTGCCCCGGTCCCTTTATAGTGGAGATAAGATGGTTGTGTTTGTACATCACTGTTGAGTAAAGGCCATTCCTCCCCTTCTTAGGTGGCAGAAGAGCTGGTGCTGATTTTTTTGGTCCTTTATTGCATTAGATCTTATTTTGTTGAGGTAAATTACTGCTAAAACTCTAAATTATTTGGAGGCTTAGTGACCTTAGGATTGTCAGATATCAAGTGTTCTCTTGACTCTCCCGGAGTTCAGATCTCTCCTGTCATCTGAGAGGAAGCAGCTGAGTTTTCGTTGGGCCCCTAATACTCCACATCCTCTTGTGTGTTTTGTCACTTCTTCCTCACGCTCCCTACAGCCAGGCTGCACAGCTGGTGTTAAGAACCAAGGCGCACACAGGTGGGCCTTCCTTCTTCCTCTCATAGAGGTGAACCCCCACGTTGTGCTTAAATCCAGTTGCCATAAACTGAACGCTTTTATTCACATATGGGCAAGGGAGAGCAAGTTAGTTAAAGGAACTTGGTGATATATCCATTTATGAAGCAGGATTTTACACATACAGAGCTTTGTGTTAGCCATGGTGCCATTTATTCATTCAGTAAATACCTGTGAGTCATATATTGTGCTTGCAACTGGGAATGCAAAGGTGAGAAGGATTTGGCTCCTGCCTCGAGGAGCTCTGACAGAGTGGGGTGGGCAGATTGCCCCTGACTGTGATGGATCATGGTAAGTTCTCCGAGAGAGACAGGGCCAGAGTAACCTGAAAGCACTGGGAAGTGGGGATCCCCTCCGCCCAGGGAACTGGCTCTGAGAGAGGAGTCCTGGAACCTGGAGGGATGAGCAGGCCTTCCCGGGTGGAGACTGGGAAGGTCATTAAGGCAGAATTCACAAGTACTGCGAGAAAGCACAAAGATGCAGAAGTGCACATCGGGCTTCCAGAATGGCAAGTAGTCTGTAAGGACTGGATCGTGAGGGATGTTGGTGGGAGATGAGTTTGGAAAGACAAACTGGGCCCGTGTTCGAAGGGCTGTGACTATTGTACTGAGAAGCTTATACTCTTCTATGGCAGTAGAGAAGGTCATAGTCATGAGTGGCTTTGCCGTTGACTAGCTTTGTGGTGTAGGTTAAGGTATTGGCCATCACTGAGCCTCTGTTTCCCCATCTATAAAAATACCCATCTTGGGGCTTCCCTGGTAGCGCAGTGGTTGAGAGTCCTCCTGCCGATGCAGGGGACACGGGATCATGCCCCGGTCCAGGAAGATCCTACATGCCGTGGAGCAGCTAGACCCGTGAGCCATTGCCGCTGAGTCTGCGTGTCCGGAGCCTGTGCTCCACAACGGGAGAGGCCACAACAGTGAGAGGCCCGCGTACTGAAAAAAAAAAAACATCTTGGGAATTCCCCGGTGGTCCAGTGTTTAGGACTCCATGCTCTCACTGCTGCAGGCCTGGGTTCAATCCCTGGTCAGGGAACTAAGATCCCACAAGCCAAACAGTGCAGCCAAAAAATTAAAAATAAAAAAAAAAACTTTAAAAAAATCCATCTTGCTGGAATATTTTCAGAATTCAAATAATGACAACTATTGTGATTTGATTTCCATTTTAGAAAGTTAGCTCTTTAAATCAACTCACAGTGTAGAGTGAATCAGAAAGGGAGGAGATTAAGGAGACCAGTTAAGAGGTCGTAGTTTTAGTTAAGAATGAAAACTACCTGAACTAGGATAGCAGCATTAAAAAATAAGGATGGTGCAGATTCAAAAGTTGTGGGCAGTGTGAGTTGAGGGAAGGGGAGAAGTTAGGGCAGAGGACACGGAGGAGCAGCCCCTGGGGGCAGCTACCACTTAAATGGGATCCTCTGCACGGGTTTTGTCTGCAGGTTGGTTTGTGCCCAGGCCCCAGTGTAACCAGACCGGTTGGTCACAAGTACCCCAGCATCTACTGCCTTGGAGCTTGTATTAATCTGCCCAGGCTGCCGTAACAAAATACCACAGGCTGGGTGGCTTAAACAACACATACTCGCTTCTCACAGTTCTGGAGGCTGAGAACTCCAAGATCAAGGTGCCGGCAGACTGGGTTGCTGGTGAAGGCCCTCTTCCTGGCTTGCAATGACTGCCTTCTTTCTGAGTCCTCACATGGCAGAAAGACACTGGGAGTTCCCTGGTGGCCTAGTGGTTAGGATTCCCGGATTTCACTACCGTGGCCCGGGTTCAGTCCCTGGTTGGGGAACTGACATCCTGCAAGCCTCATGGTGTGGCCAAAAAGAAAAAAAGAGAGAGAGACTGATATCTCTATTTCTGTTCTTATAAAGCCACTAATCCCATCTGAAGGGGCCCACCCTTATGACCTTATCTAATCCTAATTATCTCTCAAAAGCCCCATCTCCAAATATAGTCACATTGGAAGTTGGGCTTCAAGGTATGAATGGGGGAGGGGGACATGAGTCCATAGTACAATGTAAAGTCCATGGAAGGAGTGGGCCTCTTTTCCAAGTGAGTGTGTTTGTGTGTGTGTATTAGGTTGGATTTTTTGCCTTTTGTCTGCTATCTTCTTTCCTTCTTCCTTCCTTTATAATTTACTACAACTGATTTTTGTTTTGGGCATTCAGTTTGGCAATATTTAGTAAATTTTCAGCTGTGGCCCAGCTATTTCACTTCTCTGAGTGTCCATGTAAAGGAAAAACATACTCCTGTGTGTTTCCTCTGCTCTCAGTATTCTACTACAATGCTGTTTCACTTTTTTAAAATTAATTAATTAATTAATTAATTTTTATTTATTTTATTTTTGGCTGCGTTGGGTCTTCGTTAGCTATGGGCCGGCTTTCTCTAGTTGTGGCGAGCAGGGGCTACTCTTCATTGTGGTGCACAGACTTCTCCTTGCAGTGGCTTCTCTTGTTGTGGAGCATGGGCTCTAGGTGCACAGGCTTCAGTAATTGTGGCATGTGGGCTCAGTAGCTGTGGTGCACTGGCTTAGTTGCTCCATGGCATGTGGGATCTTCCCAGACCAGGGCTCAAACCCGTGTCCCCTACATTTGCAGGCAGTTTTTTATTTATTTAATTTAATTAATTAATTAATTAATTAATTTGTTTTTTGCGGTACGCAGGCCTCTCACTGTTGTGGCCTCTCCCGTCATGGAGCACAGGCTCTGGACTCGCAGGCTCAGTGGCCATGGCTCATGGGCCCAGCCACTCCGTGGCATGTGGGATCTTCCCGGACTGGGGCGGGAACCCATGTCCCCTGCATTGGCAGGTGGACTCCCAACCACTGCACCACCAGGGAAGTCCTGGCAGGCGGTTTGTAACCACTGTGCCACCAGGGAAGTCCCCTGATTCACTTTTTTTTCCCAATTTACTTTTAATTAATTAATTAATTTATTTGTTTATTTATTTTTGGCTGCATTGGGCCTTTGTTGCTGCATGCGGCTTTCTCTAGTTGTGGTGAGCAGGGGCTACTCTTTGTTGCAGTGTGCAGGCTTCTCACTGCGGTGGCTTCTCTTCTTGCAGAGCACAGGCTCTAGGCACACGGGCTTCAGTAGTTGTGGCACACAGGCTCAGTAGTTGCGGCTTACGGGCTCTAGATCACAGGTTCAGTAGTTGTGACACACGGGCTTAGTTGCTCCACGGCATGTGGGATCTTCCCAGACCAGGTTTCAATCTCATGTCCCCTGCATTGGCAGGCAGATTCTTAACCACTGGGCCACCAGGGAAGTCCCTCCTGATTCACTTTTGACACTAGATGTGTGTGGGTTTTCCACACATCAGGCAGGAATTGTTAAATAAACTATAGTGTATCTATACTATGAACTGGTATTCAGCCAAAAATAAATTAGAGCTCTATCCACTGAGGTGCAAATATATCTATGGCCACATCGTTTACCAAAAAAAAAAGCAAGTTCCTATATATAATGTAGAGTCTGGTTTCATTTCTTTATTTTATTTTTTTAATATTTCTTTAGTTATTTGGTTGCACTGGGTCTTAGTTTCTGCCGACAGGCTCCTTAGTTATGGCTCACTGGTTCCTTAGTTGTGGCATGTGAACTCTTAGTTGTGGCATGCATGTGGGAGATAATTCCCTGACCACGGATTGAACCTGGGCCTCTTGCATTGGGAGCTCGAAATCTTAACCACCGCGCCACCAGGGAAGTCCCTGCTTTCATTTCTTATAAATTAACAGTGTATAAAAATATATGCGTACATTTATGTTGATATTTACAGGTGCATAAAAATACATGAGCACAATGCATTTTAACCTGTGATGGGGTAACTCTTGGGGGTGCATCAGTGAGGGGAGGTACTTCCTTCATATTCTTCTATGTTGTTTGAATTTTCCCCAGTGAACATGTTTTCACTTTTTAATTAAAAGCATTTAAATTTTTTCTAAAAATAGAGAAGGGATTACTGCTGAGCACAGGAAGGAAATAAAATATATAGAGGAGAATATATAGAGGTAGGAAAATTAAGGAAATTCATAGAATAATGGTTTTAATTTTTTTTAATGAACTGCAAGAAGGGTGTGGTCTGCTGAGTGGTTACAGGCTTGTGGACAATGAGAAAAACATCAGAATAATCATGGAGAGGGATGGAGTGTCAGCCTTTGGGTGTCAGGCTGCGATGGTTCAGCTTTAGAAACGTCAGATTAGGTGTGCATGTGGCCTGGTTTTAACAAGCTGAGAGTAAAAGAAAACCCAGATTATAAAAGAGCTAAACTAGGGAATAAATATTCATACTTTTTAAAATTTTTTATTTATTTAATTTATGTATTTTTGGCTGTGTTGGGTCTTCGTTGCTGTAGGCTTTCCCTAGTTGAGACGAGCGGGGACTATTCTTCATTGCGGTGCACGTGCTTCTCCTTGCGGTGGCTTCTCTTGTTGAGGAGCACATGCTCTAGACACATGGTCTTCAATAGTTGTGGCACGCAAGGTCCAGAATACAGGCTCAGTAGTTGTGGTGCACGGGCTTCGTTGCTCCGCCACATGTGGGATATCCCTGGACCAGGGCTCAAACCCATGTCCCCTGCATTGGAAGGCAGATTCTTAACCTCTGCGCCACCAGGGAAGCCCAAATATTCATACTTTTTAAATGCTTTAAGGCTTTTCAGACAGCTTTACGTAAGGAGTTTTTTAAAACAGCATTTTTATAATACATGTCTTCCTACATCTGGGCTCTCCCCAGAGGTGACCACGCTGCTCAGTTCAATAAGTGATCTTCTCGATCTTTTACTTTCAGTTTTTTTTTAAATTGTGACAAAATACACATAACATAAATGGTATCATCTCATCCATTTTAAGTATATAGTTCAGTACATTGATATTGTTTTACACGCAGTCTCCAGACCTCTTTTCATCTTGCAAAACTGAAACTCTGTCCCCATTAAATACTAACTCCTCCTTTTCCTCTCCCCCTAGCACCTGGCAACCACCATTCTACTTTCTGTCTCTAGGAATTTGACTACTCCAGTACCTCATCTAAGTGGGTTCTTACAGTATTTGTCTTTTTGTGACTGGTTTATTTCACTGAGCATAATGACTTCAGGGTTCATCCATGTTGTAGCCTGTGTCAGAATTTCCTTCCTTTTGAAGGCTGAATAATATTCCATTGTATGGATAGAGCACATTTTGTTTTTCCATTTATCTGTCAGTGGACACTTGGGTTGCTTCCACTTCTTGGCTGTTATGAATAATGCTGCTATGAACATGAGTATTACATTCAGTTTTTAAGGCATACGTGCACACCAGTATTGGCCTAGGGAAGAAGTGACCATTCAGTTTTAGGAACTTATTTTAATGAAGTTATTGTAGGTCTTTAATTTTGTAATTTAACTTGTTTTTATATCTTCACCCCCCAAAAAAAATATCCTTCTATCTATGTTAACTTTTAGTTCTTAATAAAGATGAAGAAATCATTTCAAATACCTTCTTCTAGGGAAAGTTGCTTCCTGACACTTAGTGAATAAATATCAAATACATAAACAAAGACTATTTTGCAGTGTACAAATAACGTCCTAGTCATTTTCCCAAATACCGAGAGAATATAACCAAATTGTAGATTTTATTCAAGAGTTAGTTTCAACTGTCTCTTGACTCCAGAGATAACATGAGAAACATGAGAAAGCTGGTTACTTTTACATGCAGAGTAGGATAGATTATTTTTTAGGTAAATGAAAGCATAAAATATGAGACTTAACAGTATGTGTAACGTTAGCGCCACCTTTGGATAGTAAGTTATAACATAAAAAAGACAACTTTGGAAGCTAGTTGGTTGGGTCCAAGCGTTTGCTACTTGGCACTAAGAAAAGGATTTTTAGTGGCTTCTGTCTTAGTTTTCCACCCTGAGAATTCTGTTTTCTGGAGATGGGTTTCTGTAGTAGATGAATCATAGGATGGACAGGGGTTCCATTGGTATGACAGAGACCAGCGAGTCACACTATCGAGGGCAGCTACACTTCATACTGAGGTCCAAGTGATGAGAGGGTGTGCCCCCAAAGAAGTCAAATCAGCTGATAGGACTGCTCCTGCCATATGTTCCTTTTTTGGGGTGGGGGGTACGCGGGCCTCTCACTGTCGTGACCTCTCCCGTTGCGGAGCACAGGCTCCGGATGCACAGGCTCAGCAGCCATGGCTCACGGGCCCAGCCACTCCACATGTGGGATCCTCCTGGACAGGGGCACGAACCCACATCCCCTGCATTGGCAGGCGGACTCTCAACCACTGCGCCACTAGGGAAGCCCCCTTTTTTAAAAAAAATATCTTTTCTGGAAGCAAAACCCAACTGCTTTTAATTTACTTTCTATTGCTGTTTTTTTTTTCTTTTCACTTTTGTCTTGTGAATTGTGAAATATTTATATGGAAGTATAGAAAGCACATATCTACAGGTAAAGAAACTGCAAACAAACACCCTTGGACTCACCACCCATATCAAGAAATGGAATATCGCCAGCACCTTAGAAGTTCACCCTATGCCTGACCCTGGTCACATCTGCATTACTTTGTTAAATAAAAGCTTTATTGAGATATAATTCACAATGGGTTTCTCCATGGTAGAGTTACCATCTTTCCCTTTGTAGTTGATAAGTACCTTTGGGAGGATAGTTTGAAACTGCTGCCTAGATTTCTTTTTTTTTTTTAATGCTCACTGTATTCTTTTTTAGTTTGTTTTAATATTTATTTATTTTATTTATTTATTTGGCTGTGCTGGGTCTTAGTTGTGACATGCGAACTCTTAGTTGTGGCATGCATGTGGGATCTAGTTCCTGGACCAGCGATCAAACCTGGACCCCCTACATTGGGAGCATGGAGTCTTAACCACTGTGTCACCAGGGAAGTCCCAGATTTCTTTTTTTTAATTGCTCCTTTCTTAACTAACAGGACGCTGCATATTAGATCTACTGCATTGCTTAGGGATATAAGACAGGGATCATGGTTCTGTCTGTCTGGTGTGTAGGCTTCAGGGTATAGTTTTATGGATTAGAGCTATAGACGGGGGTTTTATTGTAGCCTGAAATTATGAGAGTAAGCAAAAAAAATTCTCTGGAGAAGAAACTTTGTGGGAGATGATGAGGAATAAGAACAGTGTTTAGTAGCTGTTGACCTAGTGGGTTACCTTCCCCATATAAGAATTTCAAAATCAGTTTGGATTATAAAATTATGCACTGGGAGAAGGAAGGAGAGAAGGAGAAGGAAACAGTTTCTTCTCCATTCTTATCATAATTTGGTTTCTGTCCTAGTTGAGAAGATAGTTTTCTTCGATAATCATGAGACCATGCCCACGTTGATCTCCCTCCCATTACACAAATCGTTGATTGATTGACTCATTCAGTCATTCCTTCATAGCGGTTCATTTGACTGAACCCCTGTCATCCTCCAGGCTCATGTTCAACACTAGAGATACAAAGATAAAATGACACCCCTGCCTGAAGGCACTTACTTTATAACCAGGATATACGCACGAGTTGGAGGAGGGGCCGAAGAGCAAAGGCACAGAAGCATCTAACCAAGGTGACAGCTCTGCACTACAGATGATTCAATAAACTTAAAGTGTAGGGTCCAGAGGGTGCAGGGGAGACACAGCAAGAGATAAGGCTGTGGATCCCGGCCTAGACCAAGGGGCCTTGTGTGCCTTCCTGCAAACTTTGGACGTTTATCCTATAGGCATGGGGAACCATTCACGTGGTATAAACTGGGAGTCATTTAATATACATTTTGAAAGATCACTCCGACGACAATGTAGAAAATCAGTTAAGAGATGATTACTTTAGTGTGGGAACATAAAGCAGAGCCCATTGTCCAGATGAGATCTGATGAGGTGTGATCTCAGGTTGCAGTCAGAATAAAGAAGAGGGCCCTGATCCGTGAGGCAGAATCAGTGTTGGTGACCAACTTAGGAGGCAGAGTTTAGGCTTTGGTACTCAGACTGTATCTCCCGGGCCCTCCCAAAGGATACAGCCAGCTCATGGGTTTCCCTGCTTTATGTGGCAGACCCATTCTAGTGTGCCGGCTCCTCTTAACCTTTTGGTCTTTGCTTCCAAAGACTTCTGTGCCAGTTCTGGAATCCCTTAGTGTGGGCCATTGCTCGTCCAAGCTCCTAAGAGGTCCCCTGCCCCAGCACCTGTGAGACCCAGGCCTTCGCCAGCGCGTTAATTTTGAGTCATGAGAGGATGTCCTCGTATCAGCAGCTCCTCCTCATTCTGCTTTATAGGCCACACCCATGACCAGCACCCTCAGGACCCACACATCCTTCCAGCTCCTGCCAACACGTGTGTCAGCCCGGTCCCCTGGGATGTTTGCAATAATACCCCCTCCTCTCTTAGCCGGCCCAGCTGGCCTCAAGTGAGTGATGCAGCCAGGAGGTTGATGGGGGCAGTCCATTGTAGGGCAAGCGGTGTCCTGTAAGAGGCTTGTCTTGTTCGAGACTGCTGCCGTGGTCTTCAAGCAAGGGGGATTCCTCTATTTTCCAAGGAGAGGGAGTTGGCCACTTTGCGGGCCCAGAGAATCTGCGGTTCACAGTTCTCAAGTAAATAGATACAGACATCCCATCTCAGGCCTTAGAGTTCACCCTTTCCATCAGGGCCCTGACTTTGACGTAGGAGACTTGCCTGGACTGAGTTCAGCCTTCTTAGAGCTGCCACCCCTAAACATCAGGTCCTGAGCCTGAGGGAGGTAAGTGTCTTTAGGCTGGCTGACTGTCATACCCGGCTTCAAGTTGCTGGTTGTTGTATCCAAGACTGTCTTTTTCTCTTTTCACTGGGCAGACGGCTCTTAACAACAGCCACCCAGTTCCACAGTCCTTCTCGTGACCATTTCTTCTGCACCTCCTGTACCAGAGACGTTAAACCAGTCAGCGCATCCCCAGCCACAGGTCGCACTACTACAGCACTCCAGGGGCCGTCACCCCACTGATGGGTCCATGTTGCCATCTGGCTGGTAAGCGACCCACCCTCAGAATTCCACCTGCTGAGTCCACTTCCGTAGGCAACTTCTGATGCCACCTGGTCTAAGGCAGACTCTGCAAGCAAACCTGTGCTAGAGACTTTTGTGAAAACTCTTTACTGAAGAAGTGCTCTTTGGAGAAGGTGCATAACGGAAGCCAGATGGGGCAGGGGAGCAAATCTAGGCAGCCGTGTGGTCTTGGCACAGACTTGCTCCAGCCTGGCCCTTTGGGAAAGCTCTGGAGTACAGCTTGCACCACAGAATCCCCCCATCTCGAGGACAGGGGGCTGGCCTTTTGTACCCCTCACTGTGCTGTCGTGAATATTCCGTTGGGTTGGCCAAAAAGCTCATTCGGTTTTAAGTGAAACTGAGACAGTTTTCATTTCACGAAGGACTTTGTTGATCAACGAACATACTCACTACCAGAGCGAACGCAGTATTCTGTGTATTTTGTTCAGCATGTGTACGCATATTCGTAGGAGTACGCCCGCAGCTAGCATTGCCGGCCACATAGTATACTGGAGAAGATACTGCCAAATGGTTTTCCAAAGCAACTATACCAATTTTACTCCTGTCAGGAGTGTTTGGAGTCCCCAGCACCTAGTATTTTCCATCTTTTTCATCATAGCCATTCTGGTGGGAGTGCAGAATTAACTTCCATTTTCCTGATGACCCATGAGGTTGAGCACCATGACATAAATTTACTGGCCATTTGGATCCCTCCTTTGCGAAGTGTCACTTCAAATCTCTTCTCTTAGCTGAGCTGCTTTTGTTTTCTTAGTAAGGAAATAATAAGAAAAACATGAGCCCTTTCTCAGATAAATATATTGCAAATATCTTCTCCTAGTCTCTGCTTGCTTTTTGCTCTCTCTTTTTATTTTGTTTTTATTTTTGTATTCAGTATGTAAGTTTGCTTGTTTTTGCTTAAAACAAACTTTTGGTAAATCTTGGCCAGAGGTAAAAATGTGAGAAGTTCTATTTAACAACCATAATTTATTAGTTTTCAAATGCTGCTGTAACAAATTGTTACAAACTTAGTAGCTTAAAAGAACATGAATTTCTTTTCTTATAGTTCTAGAGGTCTAAAATTAAGGTGTTGGCAGGACCTTCTGGAGGCTTTAGAAGAGAATCCATTTCCTTTAATTTTCCTTTCCTAGCGGTTCCCTGCATTCCTTGATTCATGGTCCCTTCCTCTGTCTTCAAAGTACATCACTCTAGCCTCAGTTACCATCTTCACAACTCCTTTTAATGCCTCTTTTTAAAAATAATTTATTTATGGAGTTCCCTGGCGGACCAGTGGTTAGGACTCCGTGCTTTCACTGCCATGGCCGGGTTCAATCCCTGGTTGGGGAGCTGTGATCCTACAAGCCGCACAGCGTAGCCAGAAATAAAAAATAAATAAGAATTAATTTATTTTTATTGAGATATAATTGACATAGAACATTGTGTTAGTGTGAGGTGTACAATGTGTTGATTTGATAGATTTATATATTGCAGTATGATTACCACCAATGTGTTAGCTAACACCAGCATCAGGGCCCGTAATTATTATTTCTTTTTGTGGTGAGAACATTTAAGATCTAGTCTCTTAGCAACTTTGAAGCTTATGCCTTTTCACTCTCTTCCCAGTATCTTTAGTTGAACAGAAGTTCTAAATGTTAATATAGTCCAATTTATCTGTTTTTTGCTTATATGGTAGCACTTTTTGTATCCTATTTAAGAAATCTTTCAAATACCCAAATCATGAAGATGCTCTGGTTTTCCTCTAATAGCTTTGTTTAACCTTTCACACTTAGGCTCGTCCTCCATCTGGAATTGATTTTGGGGTGTGCTGTGAAGTAGGGGCCAAGGTTCTTTTCCTCCTTTTCCTTCTGTTTAAATTGACCCAGCACCGACCGTGGAAAAGACCATCCATCCTTTCTCACGGCACTGCAGGATTGCCTTTGTCATAAATCAAGTGACGGTAACTAGTTTCTCCAGTGAAGAATCCACTCATGTCCAGCCTGGGGCTGGGGGACAGAGGGGAAGGGGTTGAAAGTCTGACGGCCAGGTTCCAGGAGATGAGCGGGGAAGGAGCTGTGTGGTCTTAGCAAGCCTCCGTGTGGAGACCTTGACTTAGCCCTGTGTTTTCAGAGAGCTCCCTTGCCCTTGGCTGTGCCCCATGTCCCTGGGACTGTCAAATCCTCTGACTGGTAAACGTCTTCTCTTAGAGAGGGGACAGGTAGACTCCTGGCCACGTGGCATCTGGGAAAAGATCTCAGGGTCGAAATGCTCTTCATTCAGACCTTCCCAGTCTCCTCTTTCAAACCTCAGTGTAACCCGCTTTTAGGACGACCTGTTGCCTCCAATTCCTAAGCCTTTCTGGGACTCTGGGCATAAATATGTTTCTGCCATTTCGAATTTCAGCCTTTTCTGGTCTCCTAAGTCAGTTTCCACTTGTCTGTGTGTGATACAGCTTCCAATTGTTTATTTCCTCTCCCATTCTCTCTGTTCTTGTGGTTTTACACTTTTTTTCTTCTTTTTCAATCCCTCTGCTGTCATTTCAGTGGGAATTCAGAAGGGAACAGAAGTCAGTACAAGTATTGAATCTGTTGTGGGCACTGGGAGGCCTATCCTAAACTTTTGCCTTCATTTCTTCAAATTTTCAAATCTGTGCTGATGGGAGCTGGGAAGCACTGTTTGACTTTAAATTCCCTATCATTTCTTCAAACTACATCTCAAAATTTTTTATAAATTTATTTATTTTTTATTTTTGTTTTTGGCTGCATTGGGTCTTTATTGCTGCACGCGTGTTATCTGTAGTTACAGCGAGTGGGAGCTACTCTTTGTTGCAGTGCGTGGGCTTCTCATTGTGATGGCTTCTCTTGTTGCAGAGCAAGGGCTCTAGGCGCACGGGCTTCAGTTGTTGTGGCATGCGGGCTCAGTAGTTGTGGCACTCGAGCTCTGGAGCTCAGGCTCAGTAGTTGTGGCGCACGGGCTTAGTTGCTCCATGGCATGTGGTATCTTCCCGGGCCATGGCTTGAACCTGCGTCCCCTGCATTGGCAGGTGATTCTTAACCACTGCGCCACCAGGGAAGCCCCATACATCTCAACATTTGATAGCTAACCCCTTATATATCTAATATGAAATATAAGATATAATATAAAATAATTTATTACATAGAGTAGAAAGGGAATGAGTAAACAATATAATTGGGGCTTTGAAATTACAGGGCAAGGATTTTCTATGTAAAAATTTTAAATTAAAAGAAAAGCTGTAATGTGACCTTGTATTGTGCTAGAAGGTAACTTACAATTTCCCTCAGTCTCGATTTGCCAGGGAGCTCGTCATTGTCCCTTGTTTTGCATTTATACGTTCTTTGTACTCTGCTTCATGTTAGCCTGAAGTTGTGTAGGAAGCTCTTGAGTGATTCTTAAAGAATTCAGTAAAAGTTCAGTATTTTGCTAGGCACAAAATAACTCACTGTGTGGTCAAGGCAAATCTGATAGGCTGGAAGAACATTCTACTGGAACTCAAGCTTTTTAGCTTAACAGAATTTTCTTATTAATGTATATTCTATTTCAGCTACAGTAATTTATGTTTTCTTTTAATACCAAAAGCTCAACCAAACCAGAAGGAAATCTGGTTGTGTCTTGTACCATATGACCATGGAAGAAGGAACCCGGATATTTCATAGAGAGGCAGTTTAAAATAAGAGGTCTTTGTCTTTGGATGGAGAAGAGCTGCTTCCCAGCTCACGAGGACGCGTCCTGCTCCCTGTAGAGCTTGTGACGTCATCCACACCGCAGTGAATGGTGCTGCCCTTCGCACCCACCAGCCCCTGTGTTCTCCCCTGCAGTTGTACACGAGAGGCTCCTAGGGCAGCTGAACATATGGTGATCTGTGCAGAGTTCACTGAGGCCTTTGGCTATTTAATTTAAGCATGGAAAGAATGTGTCTTGTCATTCTGGAAAGGACAAAACTGTGGGGATGGGAAACAGATGAATGGTTGCTAGGCACTGGGGGTGGAGGGCGGGGTTGGCTGAAGAAGGGAATGAAGGAATATTGTGGGGGGATGGGAGTGTGCTGTACCTTGATTACAATGGTGGTTACAGAGCTGTATGCATTTGTCAAAATTCATAGAACTGTACACTAAAATGGGTGAATTTTACTGGATGTAAAATACACCTCGATAAACCTGACTTTAAAAAAAAAAGGAATGTCTTGGAAAGAAGGAGTGGTTCACAGACATGCCAGTGCTCTCTGTGGCCTGGTGTCCATGTGGCCCAGGGAGCCCCTGCTTATGGCAATGTACCAACAAGAGGCAGTGAACGTGTGTCCCAGACGCCATGTGTGCACGCGGCAGTGGGGTGGGGGCAGGCGGAGGGTCAGCATTGCTTCGGCATCAGCAGCCCTCAGCCAGAGGGGTTAATCCTAGTACCCCAGCAGCAGGGAAAAACTATAATGGAAAAGAATATTAAAAAACGATTGTCTATTTGCATAAAACGGAGTCACTTTGCTGTACAGAGATTGGCACAGCATTGTAAATCAACTACACTTCAATAAAAAGGTAATAAAATAAAAAACAAAAAACACATGGCGATCTGTTTTTTAGTTATTTTGTATTAATTGTGCCAACCTGCCATTTAGGACAAATATCCACAATCCAGATGGTCACCATGGGCACATGCTGTGCTCTTCTGAAGACCTTATTCATATATTCATTCTACACATACCTATTTTTGTCTTTTATGTGTGCTGGTCTAATCACTCTGGGTGATACAAAGATATCTCTAACCTAGACTTTGCCCTCAAGTTTATAATCTCGCAGGAAGCTCAGACACTATATACACACAAAGAGGAAAGTGATAAATGAAGTGTAGACAGAGCTTCCAGAAGTTCTGAGAAAGGAACTTTGCTTTGTGACATAAGTTTTGCTGACTTGGAAAGTGCCACTAAACGCTTGAACATTTGGTTTGTTGTTTAAGGCTGTGTTTCTTAACAAACCAGGGCACAAGGATTGCTGCAGTTTTCAACAGTGAAACTAAAGCATCTGTGTTGTAGGAAGTCCCTCGACATTTCTTTGAAACCCACTGAAACTAAGTGTGCACACTCTCACCTCTGTTTCCTGTTGTCAGGGTCCGCCCCAGCTTATGGGAGACTATATGTATTGGAGTTGCATTTCAAAGAAAAATTTGGTTAACATTTTTCAGCTTTTAAAGAGATGCATAATGACCTTAAATTGTAATGAAAGTGTTTTTACAAAAGTCTTTGAAAGTCAAAGACTTCTGGGTCAAATAGCCTGGTTACATGTAAATAGCATCCCTGAGCAACACACATATTTCACTCAGCTAAAATAGTAGCCCTGACTATTACAGAAATGAGTCAGACATATGCTTTACCTTTAGAAAACAGCTCTGACAAAGCGAGCTTTGCGGTAAAGGTTGCTCTAATTATAGAATAGAATGTAGTCCCATATTTTCCAATTATTAAAAATTTAAATGCTTTTAACACCAAAGGTGCATATCCTCTGTTAATCCATACTGTTAAATATTTTTAAAAGAAAGAAGGGGAGAGGACTTCCCTGGGGGTCCAGTGGTTAAGACTTTGTGCTTCCACTGCAGGGGGCATGGGTTCGACACCCTGGTCAGGGAACTAAGATCCCCGCAAGATGCGTGGCGTGGCAAAAAAAAAAGAGGGAGAGTTATCTCAGGCACTTAATAGAAGTAATGAAAATAATAAGTACTAGTGGGTAACATTTACAGTCTACAAAGTTGTTTCACAGTTAACAGTTCAGCTGTTGTCTCCCAGCCCCAAACACCCTCTAACCTGGGCTGGGTAATTCTGGGGCAGGGACTCTTCAACCAGGTTTCTCCACTTCCAGGCTCTGCCAATGGAGGGCGCCAGAGGGTCTGCAGGGCTGGAGGAAGAGAAAGGGTGGTACCCAGAGACCAGAGTCCCACCCCAGGGGGCGTCTAGGCTGATAGCCCCTACCTCTCCCCTTGATTCCCTCAGCCCCAGGGGTTGTAGCCACTTCCTGAGGACACACTGTGTCAGCTCAGTGTCTCCTTTTTGTGTTTTGGTTCTCTGGTGCCTGTTTAACCATTTCAATTAAATTCTCTGTTAAAGTACCTGGTGTGGTTTGTTTCCCTGACTGGACTAATACAACCTTTATTTTTATTTATTTATTGTCTGCATTGGGTCTTTGTTGCAGTGCGGGCTTTCTCTAGTTGTGGCGAGCAGGGGCTACTCTTCATTGCGGTGTGCGGGCTTCTCACTGCGGTGGCTTCTCTTTGTTGCGGAGCATGGGCTCTAGGCCTGTGGGCTTCAGTAGTTGTGCCGGGAGGGCTCAGAGGTTGTGGCTTGCGGGCTTAGTTGCTCCATGGCATGTAGGATCTTCCCGGACCAGGGCTTGAACCCGTGTCCCCGTGCAGGCAGATTCTTAACCACTGTGCCACCAGGGAAGTCCCTAATACAACCTTTAATCTCACAAATTATAAGATAGCTATTATCAAGCACATTTTACTGGTGAGGAAATAGAGACTTACTAGGGTACAGCAATTTGTGTAAAATTGCTCAACCACTAATACAAGGGCCAAGACCTACACCTTCCACTTTGGGATCCTTTGCTCTTCATTTCCTCTCAGCACTTCTCTTGCTGAACTTTTTTTTTTTTAATACTTAATAGAAGAATTGCAAAGGTAGTAGGGAATTCCCATATGCCCTCCACCCAGCTATCTCTGATGTTAACGTCTTACACAACCATGGAGCATTTATCCAAACTAAAAGTTAGCATAGGTACATTACTATTTTTCAAAACTACAGATTTTATTAGGACTACACCGGTGTTTCCACTAATGTCTTTTTTTCATCCCGGTTACCTTTGGTTGTCATGTCTCCTTAATTTCTTCCAATCTTTAACAGTTTCTCAGTTTTTCCTTGTTTTTCATGACCATGACAGTTTTGAGATGTACTAGTTAGATATTTTGTAGAACTGCCATCAATTTGGGTTTTCTGATGTTTTCTTGTGATTAGACTAGGGTTATGGATTTGCGGAAAGAATACCACAGAGGTTAAGTGCCCTTATTACATCATATCAGAGGCACATAACAGTTCATGACATACTCCCAGTGATGGCAACCTTGAACACTTAGTGAAGGTGGTGTCTGTCAGGTTTACCCACTACGAATCTTTCCTTTTCCATAATTTATTTGTTTAGAAGCCAGTCACTAAATCCTCTTGCTGAACTTTTGACTCCCCACTTAATCCTGGGGCTGTACTTTCTTGGTGGATTATTAAGTAGTGCTTAAAGAATCTTTGAATTGGCCAGACTGAGCATTATAAACCCAGGAGCAAGACTGTGTTAGGAGATATGACCATGTATTGCTCCTTGGGAAATTATTATCTGTTGTGCCGTCTTTGTTTTGCACTACGTTTAAACTTGGAACTTGGCTCTTTTTAGTCTCAGAAAGCTTATGGTTAAGGCTAGGACACCTGTTTTTTTCTTGATGAACTGGAATCACTTCTGACAAGCCTGGAAAGATGATCAGAAGCCCAGGGTCTTAATAGCATGCAGGAAATCAGTAAAAAGAGGAAGAGCCATAGAGAAGTGTTTGCTGAGAATAGGAAAATTGGAGGTGTTGAAGGATGTGGTTAAAGGAGTGAAGATTTACGAGGATGGACTGAGAGGTGATAGGTGACTGGTGGAGGGACACAGAGATGTCAGGTAGGAGGTCAAGAAAGGGATGAGGATGGAACACAGGATGAGAGAGAAGCCAGTGACGTGAATCAACCTTGGGATTGGACTCTGTGCATGATATATATGTAAATATTTGTATTTTGTTTCTGAGATTCACCATCTAGAACATCAGAGTTATACTTCTAGCTCTAGATTTCATAACAGACAGACTTTAAGTGAGCTTAGACTTTAATATATTTAATATATATTTAATATGTGAGCCTAAGAAATTAGTTCAGTTGGTTTATATAACCTTGGCTACTCACTGCTATTTTTTAAGTTTATTTTTGGCTGCGTTGGGTCTTTGTTGCCGCACGTGGGCTTCCTCTAGTTGCGGCGAGCGGGGCCCACTCTTCATTGTGGTGCACGGGCTTCTCATTCCAATGGCCTCCCTTGTTGCAGAGCACAGTCTCTAGGCACGCAGGCTTCAGCAGTTGTGGCGTGCGGGCTCAGTAGTTGTGGCTTGCGGGTTCAAGAGTGCAGGCTCAGTAGTTGTGGCACACAGGCTTAGCTGCTCCCTGACATGTGGGATCTTCCCAGACCAGGGCTCCAACCTGTGTTCCCCCGTACAGGCAGGCGGATTCTTGACCAGTCCTACACACTGCTATTAAGGAGTGAGTGAAGAATAATCAGAGCTCTCAAGACTTTTGGAAGCTTAGCAGGGCAAAGTGAAACAGATTGGTACCTTGTTAAATTAGCTGCAAATTACAGATTGTTTTAAAAATTAAATATTTATTTATTTATTTTTGGCTGCGTTGGGTCTTAGTTGCGGCATGCGGAATCTTTCATTGAGGCGTGTGGGCTTCTCTCTAGTTGTGGCGCATTGGGTCTGGAGTTGTGGTGTGCTGGCTTAGTTGCCCCGCAGCATGTGGAATCCTAGTTCCCTGACCAGGGATCGAACCCCCGTCCCCTGAATTGGAAGGCAGGCTCTTAACCACTGGACCACCAGGGAAGTCCCTACAGAGCTTAATATTAACAATTTAGAAACTAAAACTATCATACATATGCTATAGGTTTTTTTTGGTTTATAAACAGCAGTAATTTTTTATTTTTATTTTCTTTTTATATATTTATTTTTTGACTGTGTTGGGTCATTTTTTTTACATCTTTATTGGAGTATAATTGCTTAACAATGGTGTGTTAGGGCTTCCCTGGTGGCACAGTGGTTGAGAGTCCGCCTGCCGATGCAGGGGACAAGGGTTCGTGCCCCGGTCCAGGAAGATCCCACATGCGGCGGAGCGGCTGGACCCGTGAGCCATGCCCGCTGAGCCTGCATATCCGGAGCCTGTGCTCCACAAAGGGAGAGGCCACAACAGTGAGAGGCCTGCATACCGCAAAAAAAAATACAATGGTGTGATAGTTTCTGCTGTATAACATATAGGTTTTTATTTTATGCTATTTTGTTCCAATTATATGGGGTTTCCATATCTCATGATGAGCTAAGCAAAATAAAATCTCATTAGGGTGTTTCAATTACTAATGGCCTTCTTCCTGGGCCTAGGGCTGTATCGGAAAATAGGTAGCTTAGCCAAAGAAACTGACCTTACCTGGGCTTAGAATTCTGTATTTGATTGGCTTATAAACTTAACTGTTTCTGTATTTCATACTATTCTTTTTCTGAAGCTGAGGTTCCTAACATAGCAGACTTCAGAGCATATTTTTTTAAGATTTATTTATTATTTATTTATTTTATTTAATTTTGGCTGCATTGGGTCTCAGCTGCGGCACACGGGATCTTCATTGAGGCGTGCAGGCTCTTCATTCTGGCGCGTGGGCTTCTCTCTAGTTGTGGCGTGTGGGTTTTTCCCTTCATTAGTTGTGGTGCATGGGTTCCAGAGCACGTGGGCTCTGTAGTTTGTGGCACGTGGGCTCTAGTTGAGGCACGTGAGCTCAGTAGTTGTGACACACGGGCTTAGTTGCCCCGTGGCATGTGGGATCTTAGTTCCCTGACCAGGGATCGAACCCCCGTCCCCTGCATTGTAATGTGGATTCTTTACCACTGGACCACCAGGGAAGTCCCTCAGAGCATATTTCCTTCCAGAAATATGAGAGATGGAGACTTGAAACTCTTGTAATTGATCTTGGCTCTTACAGAGATCGTTTTACGGTCAGTATATTTCAGGAGGGGCACAGGTGGGCAGCTTGGAGTTTTTCAACTTGAAGACCAGCTTACAGTTTTTAGTTTTTAAAATATAGACTGGGGAAGACTTCGGTCCACTTGCTCTTCTTAATAACTGGCCTACTAAAAACACCTCTGTTAAATTAAATGACTGGAAAACTAATACTTGGTGGCATTAGAACATTCATATGCTTCTTTGGAAAAAATGTATATGTTGTGTATTTTATTTTTTTAATTATTTTTTTAATTTTTTAACATGTTTATTGGAGTATAATTGCTTTACAATGGTGTGTTAGTTTCTGCTTTATTGTTGTGTATGTTAAAATACCTGTTTTGGTTGATACCGGTGCTTTGGGCATATTCTTTACCTACAGTATTAAACATCTCAAAATCTCTTACTTAAAACTGGATTCTTATTTGTGAGCTGGGTTACCAGTCTCCTGACCAGATGAATTCTGGAAGTCAGGCATCTAGAATGGGGTGCTGGTCTGAAAGGAGTCGTTTCTCTGACCCTTAGTCATTATTTACCAACTTGCTGGAGGGAAAAGATAACAGTGTCTGCTTTACTAAAAGCACTTTTTTCCCTTTTAACTCTCCTTAAAATTAGCTGGTGTTAGGCAGAACCCTCTGTATCTAAAAGCAGCTCATCTTCAGAAGGATACTTTTATTGTAGAAGCACAGGATGATTGGGTAGTGTTTTATCCCAATGGGAGGGGCTTTCAATGAGGGGAACCAGAAGTTGAGTAGGTTTCACTTGTCATCAAAGCAGCGCACACAGCCCTAGAGGTGCATTTGATATCCAAGTGTACACAACCTGTTGCCCGGTCCGAGTACTCCTGAACAATATGAGTCAAGACCCAAACCATAAGTAGAGGGAGAAAATGGGTCTGTGATGGTTGTCAACAGAGACCAGGGCGATTTTGTGATGGGTGCTTTTCTCTGCAGTGGATCTTTCATGCTCTTGTTATCAAAGAGAACTGGTTAAGTGGGCACACTTGTAGTAGGGTTTAAATATTTTGGAAAGATCAACCTTAGAGGTGATGTCATATAGCCAGGACATTGGTCCCATGTGCACCCTGCCAGGGGACCCAGCGGAGGAGTTTACAGACTATAAATAGACTGCCATCTTGGATGGATTCCTTTGGTTACCAAACCTGGACACAGAGCATCTTTGAGTTAAGGTCATCATGTGACGCCCTCGTGGTATCTCCCTCACGTCTTTGATTTGAGTGAAAAATAATGTCTTTTCACATCTTGTCAGCTTTGTGGTCACCAGTCTTTCTACATGGGTGATTGACTCCCACGAGGATTGGATGGAAAATTAGTGAAAAGGGGTTTTACTGCTGTAAATATAGCACATTGATGTTTTGGTGGACAGCAGGCACAATACAGTCTGCCCCAGGGCTACAGCTGGTTAAATAGGCAAATTTGTATTCATTTCACATCATTCAACCAGGGTAAACTGTTCTCCCTGATGTGGATCTAAGAAAAGGTTATAAAGTATTACAAGTCTAAATATATCCACTGGTAAGTCTTGGACGCACTACATAGCTGAGAAGAGGGGAAGTAGAGAAAGCTGAGAAAATAACCAGGCATCAAATCAAAAAGGAACTGAATTTTAAATATAAAACCCCTAAAATCTATAAAAGCAAGAGCTTATGTAAATGAGTGCTGTAAATGAGCTATTCATATGATCCCAGATGTTGATTTCCATATTAACTATTATTTATTTCTCTGACACAAATATTACATGTCTATGTGTAAAATGAGTACTTTTCTCTTTTAGTCATAAATTGCCTAAAAATAATTTCCTTTCTCTTCAGAGGCAGATTTTTGGCATTTGGGGCTTTTTTCTTCTTAAGTAAAGACTGCATTAGGTCATATTCATTTGTTTTTCTTTTACATCACCCCCCCTCCTTTTTCCTATTAAATTTCCTTTCAGGGAATGTTTATTGCATCATTGTTTGTAATATTGAAAACTGGAAGCAGAACAAGTGTTCATTGGTAAAAGATTAGTGAATACATGATGGTCTGAGGTAGACGTCTCTAAAAAGGAACCAGGGATCCTTGGAGACATGATCAGTTCCAGGGAGGGGACAGAAAAACACAGCATGAATTTGGAATATCTTGTGGTGCCAGAAAGTAAGGAGGAAGTGCTGAAAAAAGTGATGGGGCCAGTCAAAAGGACACAGGAGCCAACTGAGGGAGTTCCCAGTGGCCAAATCCAGGATGCGATGTGTGTACATGATCAGGCCTGAATTTAATAGCAAATGTTAGCAAATTATGTACCTTAAAAAAACTTTTTGTTGAAATAATTATTTATTTTTATGAATGGATTATAGTCCCTTTTACAGACTACTGGGAATTACCCAATAATTTACAATTGAAGTAAGATCCTTTAATCTCGTATGCACTGGGACCATATTTTCTACAGCAAAAATATGAGTGCAGACATGGGGGTAGTTTAACAAAATACTTGAAATTAGAATGGTTAGAAGATCTAGGATACATAGTTGATATACACATACATATATGTGTCTATATGAATATATACGTATGTGTACCCCTCCACACACACACACACACACACACACACACACACACACACACCCAAACCCATATCCGGTCTATCTAAACCGGCAGTTCCACATTTGGCCGCCAAGTGGCGCTTTGCTGGTGTAAGGAAAACGAACAAGGAACCTGATGATCACCAGGATAAATGGTCAAAGAGGCGCTTGCTCTGTATTCATATGAACCTTGATCGCCAACCCCCTGGGGCCGATTGAGAGAGTTCCTCTGGCCGAGTGGGTACTATAATCCCATCCTGGGCTTGAGGTGTTTGGGATTTAAATTATTCTGAGATTTAGGCTTATTTTGGCGTGGACACAAGCAGGCTGGTCCTGGGCGGGGGCGGGGCGGCGGTGGGGGTGGGGGGAGTGCGCTGCTGGTACCTGAGTGCAGGGCGCCAGATGCACGCTCTGTTGTGGGCCCCTTACAGGTGGAACTAAGAGAGGCGTGCCTGGTCCATCCCCGAATCCAGGCCAGCATAGCGCTCAGGGCATAGTGAACGTGTTGAATGAATTGGTAGATGTCTTTGTTCTTTGAAAATAATTTAGAGGAGAAACCACCGTGCTTTAGGAATATCTATCAGTAACACATATTGGAGCATCTTGGGCAGAAGGTAAACAGCGATGAACATCTCCCCTGCTTCTGCTGACAGTGTTCTCTGACGTCACACCCTGAATATACCTTTGTGTCTTCTACAGGTGCTGTTAGCTCTTACAGACAAAAGGAATTTGTCATGCAGTGCTCCAAGAAAGCTTTCCTCTGAGAAGACCTTAGATACTCCTGTTAAAATTTAAAAGGAGTGTGGCATTAGGTATGCTTTTGTATGTACTGCTGCCTAAGCATAAGGGTGTAATCCAGAGAGTTTCGACCAGCCTCTAGAACCTGAACAGGATTCGGTACCTTTTGCAGTGATCATTTAACGTTCAGACTCTCTCCACACTCAACTCAGGTACCTGGAACACTCCTGGGATCAGAACATGTAGCCTTGCCCTGCTGTAGCCAAGGCAGCTGCAGGACAAATGGTGTGGCTTTTGGATTCAAATCCTGGTTCTGCTACTCATTAGCCCTGAGACCTTGAATAATTACATGAATCTTTTGAGTCTCAGTTTCTTTATCTGCAAAATGGGGGTGTTAAAACTGATATTCTTCATTTATCCAGTCAACCAACATATTTCTCTTCAGACTCTCCTCCAAGAGCTTACAGTCTGGTGGGCATGGCCCACATGTCTATTAGTGTTTAGAATATTAAGTAAGAATGTATCTAAACCAGAACTCCATGGGAGTGATGACAGCACAGGACATGTGAATGCATTTGCTGCCACTGGACTGTGTGCTTAAAAATGGTTAAGGTGATACATTTCATGTTATGTATATTTTATAAATTAAATAAAGTAAAATGAAAAAAAAAATCTAAAGAACCCAGCATGATGCCCAGCCCATAGTAAGTACTCAGTAAACGTTTCCCTATGTTCTCTCTTTTCATGGATGGGCGTTGGCAAGCTGTCGTTGCAACAGTTACCCAAATTTTACCCCATTAAGAGGGCTTTCTTCTGGCAGCATTTCTGCTTAGATGAATAGAGTAGAGGGACCTGAGCCTTAATTCTCTGTCAACACATTACTGACCCGGCAGGTTTGGGCCACAAGTCCCTGATCAGACCCGATTTCATTCTTTGCACACTAGTCTTTATAAGCCTGTCTTCACTATGAAAAGTGAAAGAGAATCCTGGAAGCTGTTTTTAAGGTCCTTCATAAGGTGCTGAGAGTTTATTTACTCCAGGATGTTGTCTGAGAAACAGGAAGACGTCTCCTAAGCCCATACTGAGCTTGAGGCAAGAAGTGAGGATACGGCTTGCAGAAGGCCTGTGGGTCCTCCTCCATCTGTGCGCCTGGTGGCATGTTGTGTGCAAGACAGAAAAGGCCACTTCTTCCTGTTTACTGACCTAGTTGTGCCAGGGCGCTTGCATCTGAGAAAAATAAATTCTGTCTGATCTTTCTTTTCATCACTCACTCCCTAATGAGGTACAACTGGGGCTGAGAAAATTACGGTTCCAAGGTCATAAGAAAGCAAGTGGAAACTGTGGATGTGAACTGAGAAACGGTTATTGATGCTGTTCTGAGAACAGTGAATGACTGGTGAGCGGCTCCTTCAGGGCAGTGCTTGGACTGGAGTCCATCCTGACCTTCATCTCCTTCGGTCCCAAGAAGATGTTACTTTGCTTTCATGTCACACATATCTGTTAGCATAGGAGTGCAATCTCTGGCCTTGAATTGAACTAAGATACTTTTTTTTGCTCTAAATATAATACAGTAATGGTGCATGTGTTAAAGAGGTACTGTAGGCAAACAAAAAAGTTCATCAGTGCCTTGCTAAGAAAAAAGAATGAACAAAGACATAGGTTAGTGTTTTCAGATAGCTTTTAATAGCGGGTACTTCAATCCCTTCGTCATCTCTAGGTTAAGCAGCTGTATCCAGGAGCATCTTAGAGAAAGATGGAGGTAGAATGTGTTCAAACCTCAACTCTTCTCCTTAAAACTTGTGGAACTTTGGAAGGTGTTACTGAACCTGTTATTATGTCAATGTCCTTATCGGCAAAAAGGGAACAACCATCTCTCCCTCACAGGATTGTTCCAAGGATAACTAAGATAATGTATGTAAAGAGCTTAGCATCGTGCCTGGCACATAGTAAGTGCTCAGTAAATGATCGTTTTAAAAGCGAAGATCACAAAGAAGGTTAGAGTCACGGTGGGCTAACCTGGCCTTCAGAGGTAGGGGAGGCGACTCTAAGAGCAGAATATTTTCCTTAGTTTGCCTCTGTTCCTGCTGTTTCGTCTGTCTTCCCTGTCATCTCTGAATTTACAAATTACCTTTATCCTTCAAGATCCCAGATCAAATACCACCTCCTCCATGAAGCCTTCCAGATTACCTCAGCCAGAAGCGATCACTTCCTGTATCGTTGCCCTTTCTGTGGCATTTCTGTTTAGTGTCACAGTTATTTGTGTAACTGTATCATCTTCCTTATAATGCTGCTTCCTGAAAGAGCAGGACCTTATCTTTTCCACTTTAAGTCTCTCTTTACACCCAGCACTGAGTGTTGCCGGTAGACTCTGGTTGGGTACATGAATGGCCACTAAGGCTGAAGCTTTGGTAGGTAAGAGCCTACAGACAGGATTAGTTTCTCCTAAACAGATTTTCTATGGTTTTCTTTTGGCGAGGCAGAGGGTAAAGAGCTAAAAATGTAAGTGTGGATTTATTATACTATAAGGATAGTTTATATATGTAAACAATTGATCCCATGATGCCTTTCCCTGAGCAGTGAATAACTTGTGTTCCATTCCAGTTATCATCAAATGTAATACTCTAAATGGAAGGTGAAGAACACTAACTCCCCCCACCTTCCTTTTGTTTTTCTTTTTCTTTTTGCGGGGGTGGGGAGGATATAGAGGGGAAAGGGCAAAGAGTGAAGGGAAAGCTTCTATTTTTTTTTTGCACTCAGGTAGGAGTTAAGGATAACTCCCAAGTACCCGTGAAAATGAATATGATTAAATTCGCTACTCCAGAAAAAAATTTTAATCCCAAAGTCATTTATTTTGGCTTTAGAATAGACAAGCATTTGTGTTGGGTTTTCCTACCTAATTACTTTTTGCTTAAGCTTATTTAAAAATTGTTTAAAATTCCTTTAGTGTGACAGCCCAGCAAAGGGGGTGTGGGGGTGTGGAGAAATAGGCCACAGATGGGATCTGAACTAGGATTTCAGCTTTACTGTATAAAAGCCACCTGATATGCTGCGAGCAGGAGAGCAAAGTTGGAATCAGCTTTCTGGAGAACAATTTGGCAAAATAGTTTTAAAAGTCTTAAAAAATATGCTTACTCTTTGATCCAGTAATTCCACTTCTAGGAATGTCTTAAGGAAATAATCAAAGAGGCACGCAGAAATGTAGGGACAAAGCATTCACCACGACATTTATATCAGGAAAAGAAAAGTAAAACCAACTGAAAACACTGAATAATGTGGAATTGATTAAAGTAGGCCCCAGTCTCTAATGTGTGTGGTTATATTGTCAAATTATAGGCTTTAAAACATTTGCCACATCTTTCTAAGTGAAAGAGAGACAATAAAATAGAAGGTACAGTTTGAAACAGTGCAGAGAAATAAAGGGGGGGGGGGAGGGAGGAGGTGGGTGGGTGGATGGATGCCTATCCAAAAAGACACATTCTGCAAATGTTAACTTTGGTATCACTGAGTGGTGAAATTATGGCTGATTTTGTACTTTTTTGTGTTTTTCAAGTTTTCTGCTTGAACGTGTATTGCTTTGTGATCAGAGAAAACACCTATCATATACTTCAAATGAATATATGTTTAAGGTGAGAATTCCCTGGCAGTCCAGTGGTTAGGACTCCACACTTCCACTGCAGAGGGCCCGGGTTCGATCCCTCGTCGGGGAACTAAGATCCTGCAAGATGCTCCACAGGGTCAAAAAAAAAAAAAAAGAATATATGTTTAAGGTATCAATGAAAAAATAAAATGTTGCTAGACAATATCCACAAAGCAATCATCTGAATGCACAGCTGATAGTTTGGATTAAATGTATTTTCTTAAGGATCACATTCATACACATGAAGTATCAGGGATCACACTGAATACACAAAATCAAACATACCATAGGTTCAATTATGTTTCCCAAGTAAAACAGCAAATATCTGTGAAGACACAGATTTTCACGTGGACGTCCTGTTTTCTGAGACCAGCATGAGGGTTTAGACTCTTCAGAGGTAGGAGAACCACGGTTTTGCAAAGCTCCAAATACTAGTGGGTCTTCTGGGAATCACATGTAAAAAGTGTTTACTGCCCAAATGACATTAGAAGAATAGCGGGAACATTTTAAATCACTCTTAATCTTCTCAAAGCAGTTCCCAATGAAATGTTTTATTGTGTTCCCTTTCTTAACTCCTCATTGTCATCAATTCACTACTCCAAACCCACATGTTTAAACAGGGAAAGAGAGTGAAAGCATAAGGTAAATGATGGACAACCACAAACCTTTGACGACCCCAAAAGAGCTCTTTGGCTCACGTTTTGTTTTTTTTTTAACTCTGCTTTATATGATCAACTGCAGAGGAAATTTGTTCTTCACTGTTTGCAGGCCTCCACTCTGTACACATGATGGGGTTCTCTTGTGTTTGCAGTTCCTAAATTCTTCAGACACCATGTGGCTTCACTGAAGGAAAATCCTTGCAGGTCCGGCTCCCCGTTGTGTAAGGTCAGGTGGAAAAGCCTTTTGTGATTAACTCGGCCACTGTGTGTCCCTTGGTATTTGGAACTTCAGTGGGAGTTTTTATTAGGTGTCCGCATTTTAAATGCTGACTCACATAAGCTTCATCTACTGGGAAAAGCAGATAAATGTAGCGCTTTGGACACCAAGTCGGATCCCAGCTCTCCCACTAGCTGTGACCTCGAGCAGGTCCACTTACTATGGTTATCCGTCTTTCTAAACACAGTCTTCTCCCACTTTGTTTCCGACACAGTTTCCTTATGCTGCCCTTCCTCCCCAAGAACCAGTGAAGACTCTGAGAAGCCTGATCAACATCTGAAAGGATACACTAAGACTCGTCAAGTAAGTTCAAGTTCCCAGCCGGCGGGGGCCAGGTTCCAGGGGCCCTTCTTCGTGAAGGGGCAGCCAACTCCCCAGGGGACACACAGAACAGTTTCTGCCAGACCCAGAGCCCAGCCTCTAGGCCTCCGGGCCGTGGGCTGCTTGCATGAGGGGTCTCCGCACCTATATTGTTCAGAGCTTTCTCTGATAGTCAGTGTTTGGGAAGAACTTTCACTCTCCTGGAAGCTGTCATGATTACCCCGGTATGGTGAACCTTCCAGAAAAAGAACAGTTGGAGGAGAAAGTGAATTCTGCAGATACCTCAACAAGCCTGTGTGAAGATGGGATGTTTGAACTTGGTGCAGGAAATCCTTATTTTATTGCCTATATTTCCTTTTTAATTTATTCTTAATCTCATGTTCCCTTCCTCTGGTGCACTGGGTTTGTTGTTTAATCACCACTGTCAGTACTAATTATCATCAACATTTGCCTTCTTTGTGCTGTCCCTGAAATAGAACGATATTTTTTTTCTTTTTTTTTTTTGACTGCATGGCGAGGCTTGTGAGATCTTAGTTCCTTGACTGGGGATTGAACCCGGGCCCCCTGCAGTGGAAGCACAGAGTTCTAACCCTGGACCACCAGGGAAGTCCCAGAGATAATGTGATTTTTAAACAGATGCTGCTCTCCAGATAGCAAGTCTGTCTACTAAGACTCACTGGTTCCCTGGGGAGACAGATTTGGTTAGGGCGAACCAGAGGTCCCATATTTTTCTCAATTGACAAAGGAAGCTGACTCAGAGACCATGTTATGCTTGTATAGATCAGGGAGTTTATTTCTCTCTGATCATCTTTTTAAAATATAACCACTTCGGGGACTTCCCTGGCGGTCCAGTGGTTAAGACTTCACCTTCCAATGCAGGGGGTGTGGGTTCGATCTCTGCTCGGGGAGCTAAGATCCCACATGCCTCGAGGCCAAAAAACCAAAACATAAAACAGAAACAATATGGTAACAAATTCAATAAAGACTTTAAAAATGGTCCACATCAAAAAAAATCTTAAAAAATAAATTTTTAGGAATAAAATATAACCACTTCTTTGAGATATAGTTCATATGCCATACAGTTCATTCATTTAAAGTGTACAATTCAGTGATTTTTTTTAAGTATTTATTTTTTTATTTGGTTGCACCGGGTCTTAGTTGCGGCAGGCAGGCTCCTTAGTTGTGGCATGCAAACTCTTAATTGCGGCATGTGAAGTCTTAGTTGCGGCATGCATGTGGAATCTACGTCCCTGAGCGGGGATCAAACCCGGGTCCCCTGCATTGGGATTGCGGACTCTTATACGCTGTGCCACCAGGGAGGTTCCCCGATTCAGTGATTTTTAGTTATTCACAGAGTTGTTCAACCATCACTACTATCTAATTTTAGAACATTTTCATCACCTCGAAAAGAAACCCGATACTTATTATTACCCGATACTCATTATTAATCATCCCCCATTTCCCCCCGAAACCCCTCTTCCCGGCCTAAGCAGCCACTAATCTGTTTTGTCTCAGTTTTTTAAAATTTTATTTGTCCCTTAGGTTTTCAACTGCCTCCCCAGCCACTCACACCCCTGGGGTCAACACTGGGGATGGCACAGCCAAGGGGAAACTCTTTTGCTGCAGAAGAGTCTGCAGCCGTGTGTCCCCCCTCCACTGAGGAGTTCCTGCCGCAGGGGGATAGATGGAGGCTACTGAGGCCTTGGGAGCCTGCCAGCTGTCAGCTGCTCCGGCCACTTGCTTCTCTCATCACATATGGTCTGCTCGCGTATATGATGGAGATGGATTCAAGGGTCTGAGCCCCCTTGAGGTCCTGGCCTTGGACGTGGCAGCCTGGCTGCAGCTCTAGAATAAAATGAGGCAACTGCTCTGAGCTTCTGGTTCTCACCTGTAAAATAGTGAACCAACCTTACCTTTCATGGCTGTTGTCAAAATTAAAGGGGATAATGAAAGGGAAAGCACCTGGTGATCAATAAATGTTAAGGGCTTCTCTGGTGGTGCAGTGGTTGAGAGTCCGCCTGCCAGTGCAGGGGACACGGGTTCATGCCCCAGTCTGGGAAGGTCCCACATGCTGCGGAGCCGCTGGGCCTGTGAGCCATGGCCTCTGAGCCTGCACGTCTGGAGCCTGTGCTCTGTAACGGGAGAGGCCGCAACAGTGAGAGGCCTGCGTACCGCAAAAAATAAACACAAAAAATCTCAATAAATGTTAAGATGAAGGGTGAGTTTTGATTTTGCTTTTTCTGAGATGGGACTAAAGTAAATTCTGATTCTCAGATTTCCAGGTAAAGATGGAGGATTGAACATGTACCTTTGCTTTCTCTCCAAACCCCACTAAACAATAATGAGTATTTTTAAACAGCACAAATCCACAAAATTTGGGAGAGTGGGAAAGGAGCAACGCCAACAAATTTTAGAGGCTGGGGGTTCCCTGGTGGCGCAGTGGTTAAGAATCCGCCTGCCAATGCAGGAGACACGGGTTCGAGCCCTGGTCCAGGAAGATCCCACATATCGCGGAGCAACTAAGCCCATGTGCCACAACTACTGAGCCTGCGCCCTAGAGCCCATGAGCCACAAGTACTGAGCCTGCACGCCACAACTACTGAAGCCCGCATGCCTAGAGCCTGTGCTCTGCAACAAGAGAAGCCACCACCATGAGAAGCCCGTGCATCGCAATGAAGAGTAGCCCCCACTCGCTGCAACTAGAGAAAACCCAGCATGCAGCAACGAAGACTCAATGCAGCCAAAAATAAATAAATAAAATAAATACATTTATTAAAAAAGAAAAAAGCTTAGACCAGGGTAAGCCTTTACAAGCAAGGCACAAAACCAAAAAGCTATAAAATAAAGAGTCTGATCAATATGAATAAATTAAAAAATTAAAACTCTAGTAGAAAAAAATCAGCAAAAACAAAATACTAAGCCACATAATAACAACAAAAGGAAACAAATTGTTCCACATAAATGTTAAAGGCTAATTTCTTTAATATTTAAAGAATTCTGAAAAAACTAATATGGCCATTAAACAAGAAAGATACTCAACTTTTTCAAAAAATATTTATTTATTTATATATTTATTTTTGGCTGTGTTGTGTCTTCATTGCAGCGTGCGGGTTTCTCTCTAGTTGCGGTATGCGGGCTTCTCTCTAGTTGTGGCACACGGGCTCCAGAGCACAAGGGCTCTGTAGTTTGCAGCACACAGGCTCTCTTGTTGAGGCACGTGAGCTCAGTAGTTGTGGCACACGGGCTTAGTTGCCCCACAGCATGTGGGATCTTAGTTCCCTGAACAGGGAAGAACCCCTGTCTCCTGCATTGTAAGGTGAATTCTATACCATTGGACCACCAGGGAAGTCCCTCAACTTACTTTTTTTAAAAAGGATTTTATTTATTTATTTATTTTTGGCTGCGTTGGGTCTTCACTGCTGTACGCAGGCTTTCTCTAGTTGCAGCGAGCAGGGGCTGCTGTTTGTTGTGGTGCACGGGCTTCTCCTTGCAGTGGCTTCTCTTGTTGCAGAGCACAGGCTCTAGGCGCACAGGCTTCAGTAGTTGTGGCACTCGAGCTCTAGAGCTCAGGCTCAGTAACTGAGGTGCATGGGCTTAGTTGCTCCGAGGCATGTGGGATCTTCCTGGAGCAGGGCTTGAACCCATGTCCCCTGCATTGGCAGGCGGATCCTTAACCACTGTGCCACCAGGAAAGTCCCTCAACTTACTTTTAATTGAAGAGAAAAATTGAACATGAGATGCCATTGAACGATTTTTTATTAATAGACTTTATTTTTTAGTGAAGTTTTATGTTTACAGAAAAAAATTGTGCAGAAAGTACAGAGTTCCCATATGCCCCTTCTTTTCTTATTGCATTAGCTAGGATTTCTAGTATGATGTTGAATAAGAGTGGTGAGAAGAGGACATCCTTGCCTTTCTCCCTGTCTTACAGTGAAAGCATCTAGTTTCTCACTATTAAATATGATATTAACTGTAGGTTTGTTGTAGATGTATTTATCGAATTGCGGAAGTTATTCACTATTCCTAGTTTGCTGAGAATTTTTATTGCAAATGGATATTGGATTTTGTCAAATGCTCTTTTGTTTTTTGCATTTGCTGATATGATCATATGATTTTTCTTCTTTAGCTTGTTCATGTGATGGATTACCTTAATTGAGTTTCAAATATTGAACCAGTCTTGCATACCTGAAATTAATCCCGCTTAGTCATGCTGTATAATTTATTTTTATACATTGTTGGATTCTATATGCTAACATTTTGAGTATTTTTGCATCTGTATTCATGAGCGATATTAGTCTATAGTTTTTCTTTCTTGTAATGTCTTTCACTTTTAGTTAAAGGCATTAGTACTAGGGTAATTCTGACTTCACAGAATAAGTTTAGAAGTATTCCCTCTGCTTCTATTTTCTGGAAGAGATTGTAGAGAGTCGGTATCATTTCTTCTTTAAATGTTTGGTAGAATTCACCAGTAAAACCATCTGGGCCTGGTGTTTTCTATTTTGGAAGCTTATTAATGACTGATTCAATTTCTTTAATAGATATACACCTATTTATTTCTCCTTGTGTGAGTTTTGGGAGATTGTGCCTTTCAAGAAATTGGTCCAATTTCACCTAAGTTATCAAATTTAGGGACATAGAATTGTTCACTGTATTCCTTTATTGTCCTTTTACAGCCCATGGGATCAGTAATGATGACCCATATTTTATTTCTGATATTAGTAGTTTGTGTCTTCTTTGTGCCTTGTTTAGCCTGACTAGAGGTTATCAATTTTATTCATTTTTTCAAAGAACCAACTTTTTTTTTCTTTTTTTTGGCCGCTCCATGCAGCAGTGAAAGCACAGAGTCCTAACCACTGGACCAGGGAATTACCTAAAAGAACCAACTTTTGATTTTCTTGACTTTCTCTACTAATTTCCTGTCTTCGATTTCTTTTCTTCTGCCTATTTCAGATTTAATTTGCTTTTATTATGCTTGTTTTCTAAGGTGGAAGCTTAGATTACTGATTTTAGATCTTTCTTTTCGAATGTATCTATTCAGTGTTATAAATCTCCCTCTAAGCACTATTTTCACTGCATCCCACACATTTTTGTTTTATTTTCCTTTCCATTTAGTTCAAAAATTAAACATGAGGGACTTCCCTGCTGGTTCAGTCGTTAAGACTCCACACTCCCAATGCAGGGGGCCCGGGTTCGATCCCTGGTCAGGGAACTAGAGCCCGCATGCCGCAAGTAAGAGCCCACATTGCCACAACTAAAGATCCCACATGCCACAATGAAGATCCCGCTCATGGCACTGTGCTGCAACTAAGAACCAGAGCAGCCAAATAAATAAATATTTTAAAAACTTAATCATGGTATGCCATTTTTCATCTATCAGATTGGCCAAAATGTTAAAGCTTGATAATATTTAGTGTGGGTTAAGGTGGTATAAGGGAGTATAAGGCACATTTGTACATTGCTATTGGAAATATAGACTAGTTCAACCATTTTGGATGGCAATTTGTATATATCTGTACAAATTTAAAAGGGGTATACATTTTGATTTAGCAATTCCACTCTCAGAAGGCTGAGAGCAGAGTGTATGGACGTACAGGTGGCAGAGCTTGCAATAGTAAAATACCAGGGAACAACCTAAATGTCCAATAATAGAGACTGCTTCAATATATAATATCTATTCAGTGAAATACTATGCAAAGACTATGCAAAGAATACACTGTTATTGAAAGTTGGTCAAGGTATACTGTTAAGTGAACATGCAGGTTACAAGAATAGTATGTTTAATGAGATAGCATTTGTGGTTTATTTTTTCTTAAGGATAGCTTATTCTGTTTATAATATGCTTGGATTTGTATGGATATATCTGGAAAGTCATAACTGCGGTTATATCTTGAACAGAGGTGCTTGGGGCCAAGGAGGAGGTGGGCACTTTCTGTTCTTCACTTTATACCTTCATTATAGTTTGAATTTTTAACCTTGAATAAGTATTACATTTAATTTGAAGAGCAGTTTTAAACCCAAATTGCAGATTTGAGCCCACAGGTGGCTTGAAGGACGCTAAGGATTTCCTTTGCTGTCTCTGCCTTATATGCGAGCATGAGAAAGGCTGCCCATCCCTGGGCTTTGGGAACCCAGGTCCTTTCTCTCATTTTATATATAAGAGGATTTCAAGAGAAAAAAAAGAAAGAAAGAAAACCCTCCTGACCACTGTGTCAGATGGCACTGTTGATGGCTGGCTGGTGGTTTCTAAATGAGGAAAAGAGACTAATTTTAATCACTACAGAAAAAATGAAGATTTGTTTTCTTCCTTTGTTTTTTTTTTCTTTTTTGGCCATGTGGGATCTTAGTTCCCTGACCAGGGACTGAACCTGAGCCCTTGGCAGTGAAAGGACAGGGTCCTAACCACTGGACTGCCAGGGAATTCCCTAGATTTGTTTTCTTAGATGTGTTTTTATAGAAAGGCAATTTAAACTCATCATCTTTAGAAACTAGAGAAAAAGAATCATCCACCTCCTCTACTTACCATTTCAGTGTTTTGTGCTGTTTCCCTGACTTTTTTTGCAATGCAGCTATCATATTTTAAATGGCTGTCATCCCAGGGAACATATACACCTGTGATCTGCTTTTGTGGCTGTTATGTCATACCGTATTCATTTTCAATATTGCTGCAGGGACAGGAAACATTAATTTGGAGGAATTATATAGCTAATTCCTCAGAAAGAGCACAAAGTCCGGAATTAGGAAGTTACCAAACTAAAAAACAGGCTGTTGGGACTTCCCTGGTTGTCCAGTGGTTAAGACTAGGCACTTCCAATTCAGGGGGTGTGGTTCGATCCCTGCTGGTGGAGCTAAGAACCCACATGCCCTCCGGTGCAGCCAAAAAACCCCAAAAAATCAAAGGGAGTACAGCAAGATGGTTTGATTTACACATACAATTGATCCTTGAACAACATGGGTTTGAACTCTGGGGGTCCACTTATACCTGGATTTTTTTCAATGAGTACATACTACGGTAGTACACAATAGTACTATGGATAGGGAAGGCCAACTCTAAAGTTCTGTGTGAATTTTCCACTGCCCTAGGGTCAGTTCCTCTAACCCCTGCTGCTCAAGGGTCAACTGCATTGTGAAATGATTACCACAGTGGGTTTAGTTGTCATCCATCATCTCAAATAGAATCAAAAGAAAAGAAAAAAAATTCTCCTTGCAATGAGAACTCAGGATCTACTCTGTTGACAACTTTCCTATCTATCACATAGCAGTGTTAACTAGAGTCATCATGTTGTACATTACATCCCTAATTTTTTTAAACTTATTTGGCTGTGCTGGGTCTTAGTTGTGGGATCCTGAGTTGCAGCATGTGAACTCTTAGTTGTAGCACATAGCATCTAGTTCCCTGACCAGGGATCAAACCCGGGCCCCCTGCATTGGGAGTGTGGAGTCTTAGCCACTGGACCACCAGGGAAGTCCCCATCCCTAGCTCTCATTTATCTGATAACTGGAAGTTTGTACCCTTTTAATCACCTTCCTCCGATTCCCCCTGCCCCCACCCCTGCTTGATGTAACCACAAATATGATCTCTTTTTCTTTGAGTTTGGTAGTTTTTCTAAATTCCACATCTAAGTGAGATCATACAGTATCTGTCCTTCTTACTGGCGAAGTTTGCGGGTAAGATAGTTCTCTAGGAAATATCTGGAAATTTGGGGTGCACTGCTGGCCTGTGGAATTCAGGCCACAGGAGGGACAAAGGTCTCCAGGCCTGGCCTGGGGGAAACAGTGTTCCCAGACCCCTGGGCAGATCAGGGAGACTTTGGGGGGCACAACTGTGTGGATTGGATTGTGAAGGATGGGAAGAGGGACCCCAGGAAGAGGGCCCAGCCTTATGGCAGCTGGGAAGTAGGCAGGGTGTCCAGAGAGGAGACTGGCTGAGTGGCCTGTGGGACCAAGCATCGGCTAGGGTTAGACTGTATTTCGTGAGGTGCCTCAGCAGGGTGGCCTGGAGCTGGGACCTAAGTGAGCAGGCTATGGTCATGACCTGTATGATAACTAGAGTGGACACAGGGAGATGGCAGTGAGAGAAAATGGCGTTGCTCAGGTAGTGGAGCCCAGGATGGGCGGACTCTAGATCTGCTGGCTGGGAGGGAGGGGCCACAGAGAAGTCCTGCCAGGAGCAGGCTGAGTGCCAGTTCTTCCCCCAAAGGTGCTGAGGACAGATGGATCCTGCCTTTACCATGGGAAACCAGGAGGCCTCCTTCCCTGACTTGATAGCTGCCCTGAGGCAGGGGATTGAGTGAGATGACACTGCCTGGGAAGGGGGACCTCCCCTGTGCAATCTTTTTTTTTTTTTTTTTTGGCTGTGCATGGCTTGGGGGATCTTAGTTCCCAGACCAGGGATCAAACCTGGGCCCCTAGCAGTGGAAGTGCAGAGTCCAAACCACTGGACCGCCAGGGAAGTCCCTTGGTGCACTCTTGGGACACACTTGCTCTATGCATTTTGTCTTCTGTTGTGTGTATGCCCTCCTCACCCAGTGGAAGTGTCTTCCCATGTGTCTGAGATTTATTGAATGAGTGAATGAGCACAGAGACCAGTGACGGGCACATGCGGTTCACAGTGTACACCACCGGCAGGGCATCACACACAATCACATCTTCAGCAAGGGCTTTTTAATAAGGACAAGGAAGAGGGGTGAGCTGGGAGGCAAGGCCTGGTGTCCCTGGGGGCAGGGAAGACAGGCCGAGCTGCCTTTCCTCTGGCTCTCCACTGTCTGCCCAGCTCAGAGTGCTGGCTTCTGGATCTAAGTCACTGTGGGAATTGGGGCGTGCACTCCCACCCCCTCGATCCGTTCCGCCATGCTCTGTTGAGCACACACGATGTGCCACTCCCAACTCCTGGCAGGTGCCATGGAGAACCAGGCACTGCCTCTGCCTTCCTGGAGCTCCCAGTCCAGTAGGAGAGGCCCATGCTGCCAACATGGTGAAATAAAGGGCACTGGAGGATGGCAGTGCGTGGAGAGGTGGCAGATGTCCAGATGGGTCCCCCGCCAGTAGTGCCCAGGAGAAGCCAAACTCATCTGTGCTGACATCCTCAGAGCTGGGTCCTCTCTCTGTGCCTTAGTTTCCTCTTCTGCAGGTGATACCAGAAGGCTCCTAATCCTTCCTGCAGATTAAGGTCTAGGCCTCTATGACTGAGGACCATTCCAGCTGACCCCACGCTCCCACAGAGGGAGCAAACAGACCAACGTTGCCCCTTCATCCCCCGGAGTCTGGGCTTGAAGATCCTGGGGTCTGCCAGAGGCCCAGCCAGCTGATGTGGTGGGCTCCTGGAGCTCAGGGCTCAGCCCAAGACCTTCCCCAACAAACCTGAATTCCAGACAGCAGCCAGGAGCCCTGAGTTGGGCAGTCTGTGCTGGCAGCAGGGGAAGGGCATGAGCACCGGGCAGGAGGAGGACAGAACCCCCAGAACTTGTCCTCTGACCTTGAGTCATGCAACAGACTGCTGGGGTGAAGAAGGAAAAGGGGTTGTGATGGAGGTCATGCCCCAAACTGAGTTCTAGATCCACCAAATAAAAGGGTTCAGGTTCAAGAGCGGACCGTGGTGGGTGGGCTTTCCAGAACTCTGGCCAGCTGTAGGCAGAGCCATTGGCTGGGGACACTGCTCCAGCCTGCCCCACCCTTCCTTGAGGATGTGGCCCCGCTGGTGCTGTCCTCAGTTTGGGTACCAGTCTGGGGACCCCAATATGTGTAACCAACCGCCTTCTCAAGCAGAAGTGCAAAAAGGGTTGGTGTGAGTTCTAGCAGGATGTTAGGGTCCTTCCAGCTGGGGGACCACAGCTGGGGACTCATGATGGGACCCTGAAACTAGGTCCTGAAAAGTTACGCAGGTGAAGTGGGAGGGTGTTTGCGCAGGGAAGAGGGCAGGGGTAGGAGACAGAGGGAGGAAACAGTGATTCTGGGTGATACATCAGTGTGACTGATCACGGAGGGAGGGGTAGGTGGGAAGATGAGTGGCGAGCAGGGGCGGATCTTGTTGGCGTTTAGAGTCTTCTGTAGGCGAGGGAAGTCATTGTAGGGTTCTCCACAGATGAGTGACATGGCCAGAAGTGTACTTGAGAAGAGTCTCACTAACCCTCCCCTGCACTGAGCCAGCCAGCTGGGTGTCCACCTGCATGCCCTTTCCCACCTCCTCTCCTTCTGCCTGTAACTCCTGTCCTCTCTGCGTCTTGCTGGATACCCCCTGCTGACCCTTTTAAGAATCAACTCAGCATAGTCCAGTGAAGCATGGCAGCTGGGCCACACGTGTTTATGTCTTCTATTCCCAAGCGCCTTCCAAATGAAAAGAATTTTTTTAAAAAGCCCTACTACAAAAAAACCCTGAGACTTCTCTGGCAGTCCAATGGTTAAGACTCCACACTTCCACTGCAGGGGGCCCAAGGTCAATCACTGGTCGGGGAACTAAAATCCCGCTTGCCATGTGGTACAGCAAACAAAACAAAACAAAACAGAAAAAAACCCACAAAAAACCTTGTACAAGAATGTTCATAGCAGCTTCATTTACAATAGCCCCAAACTGGAAGCAGCCTAGGTATCCATCTAGTGGAGAATGCATAAACAAATTGCTATAGTCATCTGATGGAATACTACTCAGCCATGAAAAGGAACAAACTACTGATGCATGTGACAACGTAGTTAAATTTCAAAAATAATATGTTCAGTGAAAGAAGCCAAACACAGAGTAAAAGTGTATGATGCCATTTATATGAAATTGTAGCATAGGAAAATCTGACCTATGGCAATCGAATTGTTGCTTGGGGAGTGGAGGGGCCAGGAGGGGCTGACTGGGCTCTGCTCACACAGTGTGGTTCCTTTTCCAAGCTGAGTCTCCTAGTGCCATCCTTCATTACCCAGAAGACTCTCAGCCACCCCTCAGCTGTGCCACATGTGCCTCAAACTCTCTGTACCCCCAGCCGAACTCCCCCCCTTCCCTTCTCTTTCATGCTGCATTCCCCACTCAGGGGACGATGGCACTGTTGGCCACCAGTTCCCAGTCATCTCTTGTTGTGGCCACCAAGCTCTGAGAAATCCCCTCTGCCTGATCGTGGGAGTGAAATTGGAGAGTTGTCCTGGCAAGACCACGCCGCCACCCAGCTCAGTGGGTTGGGAAATCTCTCTAAGAACAGGTCTCACCCATCTTTGTGTCCACGCAGACTCAGGTCCACAGACGAAAGGAAACATTGACCAAGCAACCAGGTGATGACTGACCAGGGTTTCCAGCACCTGGGACCCTGGCCTTCCTCTCCACAGCTGGGAATCCCCCTGAGTCCTGCCAGCTGGAGGCAGACATGCCAGCGGGGCTGGCCCGTTGCTGAGTTTCAAGGGCCAAGGCTGGCCTCCCCTTGTTCCCGTTCCTCCTTTTCGTGTCCCCGGCTCCTGAGTGCACTCCCACGTCCCTCCAGATCTCTCCTCCCTCCTTACACCCATTGCGCTGCCCTCTAGCTGGAGCTGGAACCAGAGGTCCCCACAATCCTCTTGTGCATCCGGCACAGACCCCGCCCCCGCTACTCCTCACCCACCCCCGCCCTGCCACCTTCTTCTTCCCTCTGCAAGCAAGAGGCACAGCAGAGTGATTGCTGCCCTGGGCTGGGGCAGAGCTCACCCTTCCTGCCTCCTCTGAGACCCTTTGCCTCCTGCTCCCACCAGAAGGGTCCGTCCTTGCTCTCCCAGCATCCCGTCTCCCCAGCATCTGCAATTCACCCTCTCCCCGGGCTAGCCCCTTCCTTCCTTCAAGCACACGCAGGTCACCCCATCTTAAAAAAGGTTCCCTTAGGGCTTCCCTGGTGGTGCAGTGGTTGAGAGTCTGCCTGCCAATGCAGGGGATGCGGGTTCGTGCCACGTTCTGGGAAGCTCCCACATGCCACGGAGCAGCTGGGCCCATGGGCCATGGCTGCTGAGCCTGCGCATCCGGAGCGTGTGCTCCACAACAGGAGAGGCCACAGCAATGAGAGGCCCACAAAAAAAAAGCTTCCCTTGGTCCTGTCTTCATCACTGCCCGCCCTCTCCTCCCTTTCACCCTGATCTAGCTCGGAGTTTGCTGCCTGCTCTCAGACTCTGGGTTCTACCCCTGTCGTGCTAATGAAATGCCCTGTGGGAGGCCACAGGCCTTCCCTGGGCGAATGCTGGCTTCCTTCCTTCCGGAGCCCACTCTGGCCTGTTGACTTTCACTGCAGGCTCCGTGGGGCGGGGCCAGCCAGGAACAGGTGCGTCCGTGTAGGTGTGTGTAGGGGGCGAGAGGGGGAGGGGTGGGGGAGGGGGCTCCCTCCTGCCCTAATGGTGGCCCTTCTCCAGGCTCCTTACTCTCTGCTCTCCTCTCTGGTCTCCCTTCTGGAAGAGTCTGTGCACCTGGGCTGCAGCCTTTACATTCACCAGGTCCCCTGGGACTGTGTCTTTGTCCTGGCTCTATCTCCTTCCGGTTTTGAGCATCATGTTTGTTCACCAACAGATTCCACCATCTCCACTGCATAACCTGGGGTGACCTCCGCAGGACAGGACTAACGCCATTGTCATCTCCCCCTCCCCCACATGGCTCCACTTCATTTACTATTTCATATGGTTATTCATTCCCTGTGAATTCAACACATGTCTGTCACTCTCCACTCCTTCACACGGTCCTCCATTTCTCCAGGTGCGATTCATTTTCATTTTGTAGCCACATCTTTTGTTGTCACTTATACCTGTCTCTTCCCAAGTCCCTTTGGAGGTCACCACGGGTCATCTTCGTAGAGGAGTCTGGAAGGTGACTTGTCCTTCAGATAAAGCTTCCTGGACCCAAGGGTGGCAGGGCGTTTGAGCTGAGCATTTGGGTGGGGGGCCAGGGTGGGGTTTGCCTTCTCTTTGTGACCCACTTCTCCCTGCATGGAGGTCGTTGGGCCTAGTTGCTGTTTCTCTTCCTCTTTGCCTGGGAGACCCTTAATCCCCCTTGTAATAGAACCCACACATGAAATTGAGCCAGGGAATGTGGCTGGGGGTTGAGCCCCAGCCCCCTGTGAGGTCCGTCCACCACACCTGGACACCCCACCCTTCTCTCCAAAACTGGCCTTGAACTGTAGGCCCAAGCCCACCCGGCCCTGTGGCACAGTGCCAACTCTGAGCCCAGCCTCCTGGGCCATCTCCATCAGGCCAGGCTTCATCTTTAGCCAAAAAGGAGGCACCAGGGTCTCTCGGGCCCCTCACAGAGCTCCCAGCCCCAGTTTGGACCCTGAGTTTCTGGGTTCCACAGCTGTCGAGCTCAGTGGCCCGAGGGCCTGTCCTGGTGTACAGTGGGGTGAGCCCAGCAGGGACAGCTGAGCTGGGCACAGCTCTGACCTGGTGACCTTGTTGTCGGGTGCAAACATGTCAAAGGCCATTTGCTGACCCTGTGGGCTTGGGTGGGGTAATAAAAATATGCGTGTGAAGGGGTTGAATGCTGGTTTCACTGCACCAACCCTGCATCTCGGTCCTCTGTGATCCTTATCCCCAGGGCCTAGGCTCCAGGGCAGCTGGGGACCAAAAAGGAGCAGCTGAGAATGAGAAAGGCCAGGCCTCGCCCGCTGCCCTCCACCCCTTCCCTCTTGTCCCGGATCCCACTCCCTTCGCCCTCCGCTGGCTCACACCAGCCACACGCCCCACTCAAGCTTCAGCTGGCACTCAGGGCCCTACTCCCTCCTTTATTACCTCACACAAGCCCACAGAGTCAGCAAGCGTGGCCTCTTAATAGTTTCCAGGACAGGGCAGGGTGGGGTTTCCTCAGAGGCCCCCCTGGCTGAATGCTCTGCACCCCTGGGGGCATCAGGAAGCACCCGGGGCCCAGTGACCGAGAACCCCTTAGTGTTTACTGTCTGAGGTCACATTTTTCCAATGTGACGTGGCTGCTTTTCCACCTTTTGACGATCTGCTCAGCAGCTCATTCATTCATTCAATACTTAAAACGCCGGGCCCTGTGCTGGATGTAGCAAACGTAGGAATGCGGCAGGTTATCTGCCCACAGGGGTCTGCAGACTCGTGGGCTTCTGAGGCTGAAACTCTCAGAGGCGGGGTCTGCAGGCTACCCTGCCCCTCCCACCTACCCCGCCCACAGTTCACTTTAAGCAAGTTGGAGGGAACTGGGATGCCGCTAGGGTTGGGGATAGGGCTTGGTACGCAGAGGGAGGCAGGAGCGGGGTGCAGGGTGGTCTGGGCAAGGGGGCAGAGCCCCTGACAGAAGGGGGGTGGCTGGGTGAAGGGCGGAGGCCAGTTGGCAGCCTCTCAGCCTCAGCTTAATTCCCTGGGTGAATAGCATCCCTGGGAGGGCTGCCGGCAATCCACTGTGGCTTCAAAAGGTCTTGGGGGCCGTGGGTAGGGTGGGATGTGTGCAAGCAGCCCGCGCTCCCCAGTTCCTGGAGCTCTTGCTTTCCTGGGAGCTCAGCGAGCTGCTTCCTTCAAGGAGGAAGGGGTCTGGGGCTCGGACACAGGCTGCTGTCCTGCCCTCAGATCAGCATCTGGGCGACAGGGCTCTGCTGGGAGCTGGAGTCAGGGAGGCAGCAGCGAGACCTGTGGCCCTGTCTCCTGCCTTGGTTAATGTGTACCCCGCCTCCCCTCCCCTGCCGCTCAGCCTGGCTGGCTTCTGGGGGACCCTACCCTTCTGCTGCTCCCTCCAGGCTCCTGCACTCACAGGGAAAGCTCAGGCCCAGCATGCCAGTCACGGGGGCTCTGACCTGTCCCAACTGGGAGCCTCAGAGTGGGCTGGACACACGTGCCCCAGGAGGAAGGTGACCCCCAGGGCTTCCATGCACCTCCTTGGCTCACACTGGCCAGCGCAGGCCCAGCCTGGGTGGCCTCACAAAGCGCCCTCCCCTGTCCAAGTGCCTCCCCTACCTGGTCACCTGGGTTTTCCTCTTCATCAACAAGAATGTCAGCAGGACCTGGGGCTCCTCTCCCACCCCATTGGTAATGCAGCCCCTCTCCACAGCCCCACCCCTGACAGGCCCAGGCCTGCCCCGCAGGGCCAGCCCACTCCCGCCTGCCAGGAGTCCAAATACACCTGTTTACCTCTGGGCCTCAGCCCGGGGATGGAAGCTCGCCTGACTCCTGACCATGTCCTCCCACCCGCCCTTACAGGCCTTCTTTCCTGCCCTCCAGCTCACCTGATTCCTTCTGCAAGTCTGGGTCCCCAGTATGTTGAGGGGGGCAGAGGCGGGGAGAAGAGTGTTTCCTGCCCTCAGCTCAGCTCTTCAGGAGGCCTGGCGCATTTGCTTCAGGCCAGCATGGAATCCCATCCCGGGTGCCTTCCAGTCACTGGAGCTGGGGGTGGCCTGTCCCGTGGGCAGACGGGGAGGGTCCCCAAAGACTGAGTTCTTCAACATTGCCCCTCATCCCTTTCCTGGCTGGCGATACATGGGGGAGGGAGGATAGGGAAGAGGTAGAAAGTGAGGAGACAGAAAGCTGGCTTCTTGCTTTGGGAAGGGACTGTACCACACCTGAGGGTGAAGTGGCTGAAGGGCTTCTCACCTCAGAAGTGGAGATCAAAGGAAATGCGAAACCTGCCCAGAGAGCTTGAGTCATGGGCTCAAAGCCACACAGGGCAAAAGAGAAAGGACAACTCAGTGCAACATGGGGTCCTGGATTGGGATGCTGGAATGGAGAGGAGCATTACTGGGGTGATCTGCAAGACTTGAAGGGGGTCTGCGGTTACATGGGATTACCAGGTCAGTGTTCATTTCCTGATTGTGTTGTTGGTACTGGGATTATGGAGGCGTGTCCTTGTTCTAAGGAAACACACACTAAAGTATCTAGTGCTAATGGGGCAGCCTGTCTGCAACCTACTGTTAAGGGCACAAAATATATATTGACTGGGATTACATTGAATCTCTAAATAAATACAGAGTCACTGAACGTTTTTTGAAAAAGCCACCCAGCGAAGGGCCGGGGCAGGGATGAATAGGAGGGACAGGATGCACTCACGCTTCCCGCCCCCTCCACCGCAAGCCCCCAAACGCTGTCTGCTGAAAGGGTGTGTGAAGCCTGGTGTTCCAGCCACTTCGGAGCCCCCTCTTAGCTTTGGCTGCTCGTTGGCAGCATCCACGGACCCTTAAAAGTGTTTGGGTCCCACCCCCAGAGACGCTAGTCCCAAGCATAGGGATTTTCAGGAGCTCCTGGTGATTCTTCCTGGCAGCCAGAAGCTTCTTCAGCCTTTCCTTACCTGGCAGGCAGTTCTGCCAGCCCCTGACCTTGCCCTCTTCCCCCAAAATGGGCCCAGGCAGAGGGTGAGGAGGGGGGACAGTGACCGGCCCCACCTGTCAATCCAGGGTGTACCCCTTTTGGCGGGGGCTGGAGGCTGATCCTGGGGACCAGTGGAGAGGCTGGAGCCCCCATGTTCCCCCAGTGCTGGGGAGCGTGGGGAGGAAGGCCGGAGGGTGATGGGGAGAGGGAGGGAGTCGTTGCTTAGGGGGTGAAGGGAGTCTCAGAGGGAGGTTGGGGCAGCCTCCTCAGCAAGCGGTGGGAAGGGGATGGGCTGCCTCCTGAGCTCGATAAGGCCCCAACCCGGCTGGCCCTGAAGTGTGTGCACCCTTCTGAAATATTTGGAATAATTAGCAAGTGAAAGCAGCAAGTTGGCGGGGGAATGCCAGGTTGTCCTGGAGCCAGCCTCGAGTGCAAGGAAAGAAAGGGGCTTCAGGAGAAAGGGGCCCGTGGAGGCTGGGCAGGATTGTGTAGGACAATGCCCGTTTGTGTGTGTGTGTGTGTGTGTGTGTGTGTGTGTGTGTGAGCACGTGCAGATGAGTGCTGGGGGAAGGGGCTGTGCACCACAAGGGTGTGCTGGCGGGGCCAGGTGCGGGCTCGGGGGAGAGATGGGTTCCAGGCAAAGCTGGGGTGAGGGGGTTGAAAGGTGCCTGCTGAGTGTCACATATTTGCTGTGCCTCAGTTTCCCCATCAGAACTCTGCTACGTTGATTCCTCACAGGCTGGAGCTGTAGGGTCTAGGGACCCCGTCTTCCATCTGCCCTCCCTCAGCCCCCACCTGCATTGGAGGGAAGGCCCTGGGCGGGGTGAATAAACCCCAGGGTGGCAATTGGGGGCCCAGGGGCTGGGGCCATCTGAGCTCACACTCTGTCCCTTCAGGAAGGGACCAAGGGAGGGAGGAGCTGGAGACAGGCCAAGGAGAGGACCGCAGGTGAGTCTGGGCAGGCCCTCAACTTGGGCGAGGTGGGGAACGTGAGCCGAGCCCTGGGCAAGAACGGCCTTTGTGAGTGAGTCCCCAGGGCCAGGGAGGGGGCTGTGCCTCCTTTGCCGCCTGCTCCTCGGGCCTGTGGGTACAGTCTCCCCATTGCACATATAGAGGTGCCGAGGCCCTGTCTGCAGGTGACCCCCGAGGGCCGCCTCTCAGCCCCTTTCTCTCTGGGGACCCAGGGATCATGAGGAGTGCATCAGGGGACACTCTGCAGGCCTTTGGTGCCCCCCATCTTCCTCCCAGCCATTCCCCCTTGGGCCGTGGCCTCCCCAAAACTGGCCCATGCTTTTCCCCAGAGAAAGTTGCAAGCAGGTCCATTTTGAGATTTTTTAAAACTTTATTTTTAAAAATGTTTTGATTGTAAATAACTTTCCATGAAAAAGGTTAAATTGCCGATGGGTTAGGAGACTGGATGTGGGACGCAGCCCAGGGGGTTTATGGTGGAGCAAGACACTCCCCCGCAGGAGTGCAAGCAAGGGCACGGGGCCATCCCCCCTTCCTGGTCCCAGTGGTTCTAGCAAGCACTGCATCCCTCCCAGTTAAGCCTCAGCTGTAGCTACACTCACTACATTAGTCTGTCTGTCCCCTTTCCCTCTGCAGCTTGGCTGCCCCAGCCCCTAACCCCCAGATCCCCATCTCCCCGCTGCTCTCAGCCTCAAGTTGGGCTCAAAGATTAGGGACACATACCCTCTGCCCCACCTCTAGGGATGAAGCCAGAAGATCCCAGAGGCCTTAGAAAATCTCCTGGCTCTACCCGGCACCCCGGCCTCATTTCTGTCTCCTCTCTCTTCCCCCCTCCGCCTAGCTCCGCCTCACAGACTGCCAGGAGAGGCCTCTTGAGTGTTAATTTGCAGTCACCTACTCAGCATTTGTTGTACCTGGGAACTTGCTCTGGATAGAGACCTGGTGAGGAGAGAGGAAGAGAGAGAAGCTTCGAAGCTAAGATGTTCTGGGGCGGGCCCTGTACTGATGTTTCCAGCTTGGCCTGGGCCCCTCCAAGCCTCAGCTCTCATAGTGCAGGGCCCTTAGCATGTCTCTGGGGCAGCGAAGAAGTGGATCAATGAAACACTGTGTGTATGGGGGGCTGAGGAGCGGAGGCAGCAATTTTGGTCCTGGGCCCCAATTCTCAGCCTGCTGGAATAGAATCTGAGGATGGCCTGGGCTGGGGACAGTGTGGCCTGGTGGGGTGACCTGGCCCAGCCCCTGCCTGGGCGGTAGGGTGTCCATGGGCCTGCACTGGTGGGGAGGGGGGCAGTCTGGGCCCAGACTTCGGTGCTGTCTGGAGGTGGGGCAGGGCCTGGCTTCTTACAAGAAGGCGCCCAGGCTGGCCCAGTCATGCATGTCAGAGGCCAGTGTGGCATTCCCGGCCTCAAAGAGGGGCTCGGGGGGCAGGGAGCTACGGGTGCTTTCGTCCCAGGGGTGCTGCAGGAAGGATGTGGCCAGGAAGGTCTCATCAAAGTCCAGGCTGTCGGTAGCCTGCTCCACTGGAGGCCCCCAGGTAACAGGGAACTCGATGTGGTGGCCGTGGATGGTGAGGTCCACATCCCCGTGTGATGCGGGGCTCAGCGGCGGGCTCAGCTCCGAGGTCTCCAGCGTGCCCAGCTCCCCGACCAGCGTGCCAGCGTCCAAGATGGCCTCCCAGTCAAAGTTGTCCTTGAGGGGTTCCAGCTCACCCTGCTCCTCCTGGGTCAGCAGCAGGGGGCTGGAGGGCCGCGGGACCTTGGCCTCCTGCTTGGGCAGCGGCTGTTGACGCTTACGCCCCAGCCTGCCCTCGCCTGCACCCCAGCCCGCCTCCCCAGTGGCCTCCTCAAACTCCTGCAGCAGCTGCTGGGCCTCAGTGCTCACGGTCAGTGGCCCGGCCCATGGGGCGGCGCTGGGCTCCGGCGCGGCCTGGCCGGCAAAGGCCGGGTGGATGTGGACTGGGGGGCAGCCGCTGCTTCTTCAAGGCACCACTCAGCAGCCGCTCGGCGTCCTGGGGGTCAATGCGCCAGAAGCCCCCCTTACCTGGCTCGTCCTTCTCCTGAGGCAACTTGATGAAGCCCTTGCTCAGGGACAGGTTGTGGCGGATGGAGTTCTGGACACAGGGAGGTAGGAGAGAAGGAAGACAGCTGGGAGAGTGGGTGGGGCCAGTGATGGGGGGTTCCTAGCGCCACAGCCAGTCCCACCACCACCCTCTCTCCGATTGGGGCAGGGGAGACAGAGGCACTGCTCCGACAAGGAGGCTCTGGGACACCAGCCACGGGGCACCAGGAGCTGGCAGTGCTGTCGGGGGATTTTGTTCCCTTTTGCCAGGATATCTGCCTGCTCAGTCATCCAAGCCCTGAGCTGCAGGGTGGCTCTCAGTGCCACCCTGTCCTGCCCTCCCTCCCTTACCCCGCAGCTTGCGGCCTCTGGTCAAAGGCCTTGGCTCCCACAGGGCCTGGACGGCCATCTCCCTCTGCCTGGGCCTGGCTGGCCTTCTCTGTTTGTGAAATGAGTGAGTGGGTGTGAGGGTGTGTGTGTGGGGGTGGGGGGATGAAGTGTGGGAGGATCTGGTGACTTTCCTTGTTTCTAGAGCCGGCTGCTGGCCTGGACCCTCACCCACCATGTCTCCCTCCTCCCACCCCAGGGTCTGAGGCCCCAGTTGATTATTACCCAGCCAAGAGCATAGCGCTCATTCCTGGGGCCTCTCAGGCTTGGGGTAGGGTGGGGGGTGGTGGAGGGTCTCTGCTTTCTCACCAAGGTTACAAATGGTACCTGCCCCAGGGTCAGGGCCCAAGCAAACGTGGAATAGCTGGGATCACAGGAACTGTGATCCTGTGACCTGTGCCACAGGGAAGGATCTGTGCATCCTCAGGATCTCTGTCCCCAAGTAGCCCCTGAACCTGATGGTCGAAGATGCTCAGGGAAGTGTGTGCCCAGCCTGAATCACCATCCTGCCTTGTTCACGCCTGGGTGCACAGTCCAAACCACGCTGGGGCACAGGGGTGTGCGGCCTGGTGGGTGGGGCCGGCAGGTGAGTAGTGCCCCCTGGCAAGACTGGGATGTTTACATGGTGGCCTGGGCCCCTTGGCTGCTCTGTGCCAGGTTCCGGAGACTTGGAACATGAAGCCAGTGTGGGAGGAAAGAGCCCCTGTGGAAAGCACGTGGCTGAGGTAATTGTCCCCCCAGGGAGGTTGATGAGAAGAGGGGGAGGAGTGTAGGCAGGAAACTAGGGAGGGCTTGGGGTGGGGGCTGGCACAGCAGCTTTCAGAAGGCCCCGTAGCCCTTCCACTGGGACACAGATGGCCTTCACACCCCGCAGCACGCCCCTCTCCCCTCCCACACCCCCTCCAGCCAACTGAAAGCAGGCAGGATGCAGAGCCTGGCAGGAATGATGCTCTGCCTCCAGTCAGGCCCTGACAAACTGACCTCGAGGAGGGTAGTGTCTAGGAATTCCAGGACTTGGGACAAAAATGTGTCCCTCAGTCCATCAACCTACCCTGGGGGGCTGTGTCCACGCATAGTTCAGCCCTGGTCTTTGGGCTGAGCCTGCCGGATGAGTGACAAGTTCTTTCCACTTGAACCTCTATGTCGGCACCCCTACAGCCCTCTGAACATCCTCCCTCCTCCGTCTCTGAAGTCAAAGGGGCAGCAGTCCAAGCACTGGGCTCCGTTGAGGTCCTTCCTCGACGGCCTTCCTCTCTCGGGGCCCTGGCTGTACCGCGCCTACTTGGCCTGCGGATCTGGGATGTGAGTCCAGTCCGTGCGGGCATGGGGAGGGAGGGAGGGAGTGCCTCCCCTACCTGCCAGGTGGGATCAGCATGGCAGAAGTAGCAGAAGTTGTCCGTGATCCACTTGTAGATGGCCGACAGGGTGATCTTGGTGGCCTTGCTGGCCTGCATGGCCATGCAGATGAGCGTGGCATACGAGTAGGGCGGCTTCACGTGCGGGTTGGTGGCTTAGTACACGTCGTCGGGAGGCGAGGCCTGCAGCCCCGAGGGGGCGCTCCACAGCGTGCACGAGTACGTGGGCTTGCCAGGCGTGTGCGGCTGCCCCAGGCAGGCGGGGTCCGCCACCAGGGGAGACCCCGGCTCTGCCGAGCCTGACAGCTCGTGGTAGCCGTGGGTGTCGGTGTCCCCCGAAGGCAGAGCGGGCAACTCGGCGTTGAGAATGGAGAATTCCTGCAGCCACTGCAGGCTGGTCAGGCTGTCATTCAGGGCGTTGGACTCCTCCAGGCCGCCTTCCGGTCCAGCATCCTCCGCTGCCCCTGCTCCCGAGACGCGTACCCAGCTCTCCGCCATATCTGCGGGGACTCTCCGAGGGGGCTGTCAACATCCACGAGCCGAGCTGAGGGTGGCTGCCGAGCTCTCCGGCCCGCTGACTCCCGCAGCTTCACTTACGCAGCGTCCAGGAAGCGGGCTTCCATCCTGCGATCCGGGGGTAGCCTCCTCCAAACTGAATGTGGTGCCTGCGGGGACCAGAGCGGGAACTGAGACCTCTTTCCCCACCTCCGAGGGGAGAGTGTGTGCGAGGGGCGGAGGGTCTTACTAAAATCCTTCCTGCAGCTGGGGAGGATCTTTTACTGCCGAGGTCTGGGAAACAGGTGTGCCGGGGGTCCGACCCACACGGGGTTCGCCTCGCTCTTTTCCTCTTTGATCTTTTAGAGGAGACTTAATTAGCCAAACGAGGGAATAGTGTAGGGGCATGCGAGGCCACCCCTTTCTCCCTCAAAGCGGGGAATTAACCCCCCTCTCTCCGTCCACAACCAATGGAAATGGGGCGAGAGAGTCCAGGAGGGCAGTACGACGCGTCGGGGGGCGGGGGAGGTCGTCCGATCTTTGAAAAGGGATATTAGGATGGGTATCAAGAGGAAGGAAGGAAACAATACAGAGAGTTATAAGGGGGCGGGAAGTGAGTGTCCCCCAAACGCCTCTGATGTCAGTCCCCGGGCCCACCACTTCCGTTGGGGACGGATGGGAGAGCGTGCTGGTACTGAAGCCCTCCCTTCCTACGGCCTGCAGCCCTCCCCGTCCCTTACCTGGCTCAGAGCGCAGCCCGGGCCAAAGGAAGGTTCTCAAAGAAATTCCTCCCACCGCCCACCCTCACCGCGGCTCTCTGCTCCCAGCTCGAGTGCCCAGCCAGCAATCCTCGTCGCCACTCACGCCCGAGGGCGCCTCTCTGAAAGCCAGCGGCCGGGGACCGGCACTCAGTAGCCGCTCGCAAGGCGTCTCCTGCTGCCGTGGCGACGCCCCGCCCATATAAACAGCTTCCGCTTCTGCCATTGGCCAGGGCGTCTCCAAAGAGACCGCGGGCTCTTAACCGCTCTCTCACGCGGTAACTCTCTTCCAACTCCCTCCTGCCGCCCTCTCCCGCGCGCGACCCAGCCCCCTACCCGCCACCGCGTACCGGCACCGCGCATTCCCACCCGGGGGCCCCACGCAGGGCTCGGAGAGGCGCGCGGCTCGGCGCTCCCGCAGAGGCCCCGGGGCCCTCGGCGAGCAGTTCGCCGCGGGAACCGTACTCCGCCCCACCCCCTTTCCATCTGGGCTGCTCAGAGGTGGCGACGGCTCCTGGGACGCAGCCCGTGGTGCGGGGGCCAGGGCTGGGTGCATGCTTGGGGCTTTCCTTTCCTCTCCTCTGGGCTGCGAGTGGCACTTGCTCACGTTTCTGCGGCCTGTCCCTGTCTCCAGACCGAGTGTCGTCTTGGTGCCCGCAAGCAGGTCTGACTCTCCGATGCCACCTGCCGCTCAGGTCCGCAGAAACCGCAGCCCCGGTCGCAGACACCCCAAGGCGGCTAGGGTAATCCAGTGTTTCCCGGTAAGCGCTCCCTCCCCGCCCCGTCCTCAGCAAGATTCCCAGAAGCTGACATTCCAGAGGCTTCTTCGGAAGTGCTCTCCCTTCTTTCCAGATAGCTGAGGAAACAGAGCCGGTGGGTGAAACCCAGGAAAGCCAAATTCTTTTACTGGGGTCATTTGCCCCATTAATTTCACCAGCCTTTAAGTGACGGACTAACGCTGGACTGTGGTCCTTCCTCCTCCCGTCCCCCAGCCTCCCTCCAGTCACCAGCTTTCCTGCTCTTCAGGTACTGAGGAGCTGCAGTTGGAAGTTCTCTGGTTGAAGGGGGTGGGTGCAGGTGAGGGCTCCTTATCAGGCCTCTGCGCAGGAGCTGTGCCCGGGGAATGGTACACCAGCTCCCACCCAGAAACATGTCTTTCCCTCTACCCCTTGCCCTCTCTCACTCCTCCATGTCCAGCTTGTCTTGAGTCAAAGCATTTTTTTAAAGAGATTTTATTTTTATTTATTTATTTTTTTGAGGTACGTGGACCTCTCACTGTTGTGTCCTTTCCCGTTGTGGAACACAGGCTCCGGACGCGCAGGCTCAGCGGCCATGGCCCACGGGCGCAGCCACTCCCCGGCATGTGGGATCTTCCCGGACCGGGGCACGAACCTGCGTCCCCTGCATCGGCAGGCGGACTCTCAACCAATGCGCCACCTGGGAAGCCCCGAGTCAAAGTATTTCTTTTCTTCCCAAGTATTTATTGTTTTTATTTTTATTTTTATTTTATTTTTCTTTTTTTATTAGTTTCTGCTTTATAACAAAGTGAATCAGTCATACATATACATCTGTTCCCACATCTCTTCCCTCATGCATCTCCCTCCCTCCCACCCTCCCCATCCCGCCACTCTAGGCGGTCACAAAGCACTGAGCTGATCTCCCTGTGCTCTGCGGTTACTTCCCACTATCTATCTTCCTTACGTTTTTACTGTATATATGTCCATGCCTCTCTTTCGCTTTGTCACAGCTTACCCTTCCCCCTCCCCATATCCTCAAGTCCATTCTCAAGTAGGTATGTGTCTTTATTCCTGTTTTACCCCTCGGTTCTTCATGACATTTTTTTAAATTCCATATATATGTGTTAGCATAGGGTATTTGTCTTTCTCCTTCTGACTTACTTCACTCTGTATGACAGACTCTAGGTCTATCCACCTCATTACAAATAGCTCAGTTTTGTTTCTTTTTATGGCTGAGTAATATTCCATTGTATATATGTGCCACATCTTCTTTATCCATTCATCCGATGATGGACACTTAGGTTGCTTCCATCTCCGGGCTATTGTGAATAGAGCTGCAATGAACATTTTGGTACATGTCTCTTTCTGAATTATGGTTTTCTCAGGGTATATGCCTAGTAGTGGGATTGCTGAGTCATATGGTAGTTCTATTTTTAGTCTTTTAAGGAACCTCCATACTGTTCTCCATAGTGGCTATACCAATTCACATTCCCACCAGCAGTGCAAGAGTGTTCCCTTTTCTCCACACCCTCTCCAGCATTTATTGTTTCTAGATTTCTTGATGATGGCCATTCTGACTGGTGTGAGATGATATCTCATTGTAGTTTTGATTTGCATTTCTCTAATGATTAATGATGTTGAGCATTCTTTCATGTGTTTGTTGGCAGTCTGTATATCTTCTTTGGAGAAATGCCTATTTAAGTCTTCTGCCCATTTTGGGATTGGGTTGTTTGTTTTTTTGCTATTGAGCTGCATGAGCTGTTTTTAAATTTTGGAGATTAATCCTTTGTCAGTTGCTTCATTTGCAAATATTTTCTCCCATTCTGAGGGTTGTCTTTTGGTCTTGTTTATGGTTTCCTTTGCTGTGCAAAAGCTTTGAAGTTTCATTAGGTCCCATTTGTTTATCTTTGTTTTTATTTCCATTTCTCTAGGAGGTGGGTCCAAAAGGATCTTGCTGTGATTTATGTGATAGAGTGTTCTGCCTATGTTTTCCTCTAGGAGTTTGATAGTTTCTGGCCTTACATTTAGGTCTTTAATCCATTTTGAGCTTATTTTTGTGTATGGTGTTAGGGAATTATCTAATCTCATACGTTTACATGTCCCTGTCCAGTTTTCCCAGCACCGCTTATTGAAGAGGCTGTCCTTTCTCCACTGTACATTCCTGCCTCCTTTATCAAAGATAAGTTGACCGTATGTGTGTGGGTTTATCTCTGGGCTTTCTATCCTGTTCCATTGATCCATCTTTCTGTTTTTGTGGCAGTAAAACACTGTCTTGATTACTGTAGATTTGTAGTGTAGTCTGAAGTCAGGGAGCCTGATTCCTCCAGCTCCGTTTTTCGTTCTCCAGATTGCTTTGGCTATTCGGGGTCTTTTGTTTTTCCAAACAAATTTTGAAATTTTTTGCTCTAGTTCTGTGAAAAATGCCAGTGGTAGTTTGATAGGGATTGCATTGAACCTGTAGATTGCTTTGGGTAGTAGAGTCATTTTCACAATATTGATTCTTCCAATCCAGGAGCATGGTATATCTCTCCATCTATTTGTATCCTCTTTAATTTCTTTCGTCAGTGTCTTATAATTTTCTGCATACAGGTCTTTTGTCTCCTTAGGTAGGTTTATTCCTAGGTATTTTATTCTTTTTGTTGCAATGGTAAATGGCAGTGTTTTCTTGATTTCACTTTCAGATTCTTCATCATTAGTGTACAGGAATGCCAGAGATTTCTGTGCATTAATTTTGTATCCTGCTACTTTGCCAAATTCATTGATTAGCTCTAGTAGTTTTCTGGTAGCATCTTTAGGATTCTCTATGTATAGCATCATGTCATCTGCAAACAGTGACAGCTTTACTTCTTCTTTTCCAATTTGGATTCCTTTTATTTCCTTTTCTTCTCTGATTGCTGTGGGTGGGTGGAGGTGAGGGCTCCTTATCAAGCCTCTGCGCAGGAGCTGTGCCCGGGGGATGGTACACCAGCTCCCACCCAGAAACATGTCTTTCCCTCTACCCCTTGCCCTCTCTCACTCCTCCATGTCCAGCTTGTCTTGAGTCAAAGTTTTTTTTTTTTCTTCCCAAGTATTTATTGTTTTTATTTTTATTTTTATTTTATTTTTATTTTTTTTATTAGTTTCTGCTTTATAACAAAGTGAATCAGTCTTGCATATACATCTGTTCCCACATCCCTTCCCTCATGCATCTCCGTCCCTCCCACCCTCCCCATCCCACCCCTCCAGGTGGTCACAAAGCACCGAGCTGATCTCCCTGTGCTTTGCGGCTGCTTCCCACTATCTATCTACCTTACGTTTGGTAGTGTATATATGTCCATGCCTCTCTTTCGCTTTGTCACAGCTTACCCTTGGTTGAGAGTCCGCCTGCCGATGCAGGGGACATGGGTTCGTGCCCCGGTCCGGAAGATCCCACATGCCGTGGAGAGGCTTGGCCCATGAGCCATGATCGCTGAGCCGGCACGTCCGGAGCCTGTGCTCTGCAACGGCAGAGGCCACAACAGTGAGAGGCCCATGTACCACAAAAAACAAAACAAAACAAAACAAAAACATTTGTATTTCCACTAATAAACTCAAATTATCTTTGCTTTTTCCCATCACACTCCCCAGAGCCTTTTCACAGAATTGTCACTGGTCCCCTGGCCACTATCCTGCCGCCTGTGTGATACTCCGTCAGATTCCTTGGAGGCCCGTCTACCTAGCACGGCCTCGCGATTCTAATCGGCTCACCACCTACAATGGTCAACTCAGATTTCCTCCCTTTGAGAACCTTGCAGAGCAATCTCAGAACATACCATCGCCCTCCCCCACCGCATTGGTCTTGGGGCCAAAGAAGACCCAGAGGCTTCTTAGGGGAAGAGGTGCTGGAATAACACAGGTGCTTTCTCAGCATCACTCCCACAAGGGTGATGAGAGCAGCAAGGATGGGAATCTGAGCCATCCTTGCCGCCAGGAGTGGCAGAGCACCTGTGGGCCTGGGGAGGGTGGACCATGGGATGCTCCCCGGGCTCCCTCCTTGTGGGCGCTCCGTGAGGGGAGTGGCATCCATGTGGGGAGGGAAACAGCGTGGAGAGGGGGACCAAGTGCCTGAGAAGCTGTCCTGACGGCCAAGCCAGCCTGAGGCACCTCAGTCATAGGATGGAACTTTGAACTTACAGCTGAGCGTGGTGAAGTCTGTTGATTCCACGGGACCTACCACAGTGGATGCTCCTGTCATTAACCCGACATTAACCCGACAGATGCTTCCAGAGAGTTCCCCAGCTCTTTACTACCAGTGTGACGCTAACAGCAGAACCCGAGAAACATTTTACCAAGAGAGCAGATGCACTTTCCTTCTCCCGTAAGAGCCCTTGAGACCTCGGGGTGAGGCTACGATGCGACCCTCAACACCCTCTCCCGGCAGCCACCACTGTCATTCGGTTTCATGTCTGGCCTGAACGGTGAAGCCAGTTTAATCTGAGAATGGCTGGCTCCCGAGATCACCGTAAAGAAGCCCAGGCATTGTTTTCCTTCCAGGTCTCGCTCCCCTGCCGCAATCCCAGAGTGGAATAAACATCCACCAGCAGGTTGGCCGGAAGGAGTTAGGGAGAGGAGGAAGCACAAGGCCTGGGGTCAGTTTCCACCAGCATGGGTGGCTGAAACAATTCCCAGGAGCTCTCTCTGCCAAACATGGGGGTTGGTGGGGAGCCACTGCGGGGAGGCAGGAGCCTAGATTCCTCTCTTGAAGCCCAGTGAGCGGCTGGCCGGCACAGCTGCCACAGACTCAGGGCGGAGTGAGGGCAGAGATGGCATCTTCCCCAACTAGTGACCAAAACAAATCGTGCCCGTAACCTTTGCCACAGAAGGATCCCCGCTTTGTGGAACAGGGATTAATCTAGTCTCACAAATATTTTTTTTTCCTGGAAAATTTCAGCATATTAAATACAGGCTCTTGCCAGTTAGGAATGGAAGCCTCAGCGAGGGCCCCTCGGATGTGCGCGCGCCCAGCAAGCTTGGGGTTGGGAGTGGGTGAACATGAACTTTCACACGAAGTCTGGATAACCTAAATGCGTTTCAAAATAAAAAAAACTGGACAGACAGACGTACATTTGGCAAAAAGACATGAGAAACAAATGGACAGACAGAAGCCAGGTAAAGAGTGGGAAGGCACGAAGTGAAGTGTACCCTGGAGCTCAGCCGCTCTGGCCCAGGCCTGGCTGGGTCAACGCTAAGTGGAAAGGCTCGCGAGCCCCTGGGAAGGCCGTGGGAGGTGTCTCTGGGGATTACGGCTTCCTCCACCACAAGCCTGCATGGGGCCAGAGGGGTGAGGACCTGGGTCTTTTGCAAGCTGATGGAGAGTGGCAACCACAGGAGTTTGTGTCCCTCCAGCACCTGTAGCCACGTTGCCAAGGGAGTAAAGCACTGGACCCACGGTGGGACGTGGCTGTCCTGAAGCTTAAGCATGTCCAGGGCATGTTTAAGAGATTACAAACCATGCAACATGAAGGCAGTCTCTGCCGTGAACCCAGGAGGGGCAATTTCGACCTAGTCTACCGGGCAAGACGTGGCTTTAGAGCCATGGTTGGTGAAGCCCTTGGTGAGCACGGAGCAGAGGGACATCAGTGCCCAGAGTGTGACTGACAGGTGGGCTCCTCCTGAGAACTCATCCCGGATTCAGTTTAGTGTCATGAGAAGGAATAAGGGCCACGTTGATGGCCCTGATTGAATTTATAGAGTTAGGGCTCCAGGGAGAAGAGTCACCCTCGACCCCTGACCGTTCCTTTGGGATCCAAATCTAGGGAGCACAAGGCAACTGGTGGTAGCCCAGGGCTCACAGGGTCACAGAGCTAGTCTCTAAAATGCTGGCTTTGAAATTCCTCTCTGATCCTAACTAAACACTGTCCTCTGAGGGGCTACAGGTTCCCTTTTCAAGGGCTCAGGCTCTCTTTCCAAGACCTTATCACACAGGCCGTGTCTGCCTTAAACTGCCTGTTGATGGAAACAAGACCAGGCCCCCTGCCATGGGATCTGCAAGATCATGATGGAGGGGACACAGTCAGGTCAAATCGGAAGGCTTTGGAGGTATTTTTGCGCCTTTCTCCATGCCCAAATAGTTTCGCTTAGAGCAGAGTCGCTCTTTGCCCAAGGACTCTCCCGAAGCCACCACACTTCCTTTCAGCAACTGGCTTCCAGCACCTTAGCAAAGCCCATGCCTTCTTGCAGGAACTGCAGGGCAGGAGATGGGTGTCCCAGGGTGAGAGCAGTGGTGCGAGCAGGGGAGCGTCTCCCACCAAGTTCATGTTCAGCAGACTGCCACTCACCGGGTAAGCAGACCGCAGAGCACAGCTTATTGTCCAGTGCTTTCATGCTGGCGATGTCAAAGTCATTGTTATTGTCACACTCCATACCTAGAAATGCGAATGTCCTCTGGCCTGTAATGGAGTTAAGGCAGTTAGAGAGGACCTGGCTGTGTTTTTCTCTGCTTTGCTGTCCTTAAAATAAAATTCTTAAGGATGGAGACAAAAAACATCAAATCATATGTTAAAAAAAAGACAATAATTAAGTGGGTAGAGTGGACAATAAAGGAAAGTGTGTGGGTACGTTTGTGTTCTCGCTCTGTTCTGCTCTGTTTCCTTAACTGGCCCCTTTCCAGCCTTCATTCCTGGGAAATAAGACCCTGGGGAGGTCTGTGGGATTCGGACACGCAGACCCGGGCCCAGAGCAGAGCTAAGCCAGGCTGGAAGAGCTAGGAGAGCCACAGGGGAAGTGACCCCGGGCTCCGGCCTGTGTCTGTCGGTGCATGTGGGGTGTGTTTATGACCACAAGGCTCTGCGAAATGACTAATACATAAAATCACAATTAAAGCTCTTTGTTCCCGTAATTTTGCACCTCAAATCAAAGAATCGCATTGTTTGTAAAATTATGATTTATTTTCTTTGAGACTTAATTTGCTATTCTGAGGATGTTTTAAGGGGCTGACCAGAAACCTACAGTCATGTAAGATGGGAAGGGGACAGTTTTAGATGTTATTTTTTCAAGCTCCCCACCCGGTTTTCTTTCCTCGGTGAAAGGGAGAGGAAGAAACATACATCTACTGCGTACGGCATGGCAGGTGGAAACCACATATGGAATGTCAGGCGGAAACCACGTACTGCCCTGTGCCTTTTAGAAGCAAATATTCTACTGGGGACGACAATCACAATGGAGAACTCGGAGACTTGTGCCCTGAAGACATCAACGGAGGGGAGGTAGTGCCCAACCATGGCTTGGTTGGCGTGCGCATGCGGCAGAGGCACAGCCTGGGCGACCACCCCTCCTCTGGCACTACTTGGCCAGGAGAGAGTGGTCATGTGCACATGCGCACCCCCTGCACACCACACCGCCCCCCAAGCAACTGCCATGGCCAAAGCAGAGGTGACTAGTGTGACATCTGCATCCAGGCTGCGATCCAGGTTTGCTCTGGAGGTTGCCCTTCTGTGGAGGCACCTCAGAGGAGCAGAGGGAAGAGACACCGGTTCCTGGGACGCCTGGTCCTACACTCCCAGGTGGGATTCCCAGGTCACCTCACCCCCCCACTTCCTTGCTCTATATGTAGGTCGTTCCTTCGCTTCTCGGCTTACTAGAAACAAAATTCTTCCGACTGAAGATATGATTGACTTTATTTACAAAACAGAAAGAGAGTCATAGATGTAAAAAATAAACTTATGGTTATGGCGGGGGTCAAGGGAGGGGAGGGATAAATTGGGGATTCGGATTGACATATACACACTACTATATATAAAATAGATAACTAATAAGGACCTGCTGTAGAGCACAGGGGACTCTACTCAGTTCCCTGTAATGGCCTATATGGGAAAAGTATCTAAATAAAAGAGTGGATATATGTATATGTATAATTGATCCACATTGCTGTACAGCAGAAACTAACACAACATTGTAAACCAACTATTCCAATTTAAAAAAACTATCTACTTGAGGCCTGAGGGATGGTAAAGAGAATCGTTCCAATAGCCTACAAACACTAGTCTACGCTGAGCTGCTAACGTCTCTTCACCTCACCTTTGCTGTGCCACCAGGGCTGTGATCCTTCTGCTACTGTAACATCAGCCATTTTCTTCACTAAAGCAGGAAAACCTACTACCTAACAGTCGGTTCCCCCAAGGGGAGGAAGCTGTTCTCCTGCTGCAGCTGAACATTGGGGATGCTAGAGCAGTTCTGTGAGACTCAGCTGAGAAGCTGAAGCAGGAAGGAAGGTGATGGCAGTTGCCCAAGAAGCTTCAGGATCTACTCAACGTAGATGGAGAACTACATGTATCTACTGCAGCCTTGGCTCAGAGGCCCAGAAAGAGCCAGGAAGGCTGCTGAGGTCCTCAGATACCCTGCTTGCTTTGATATTCCATCAAGAAGACAACCTTTCCCCAAAGCCACACCCTTGAGCAGTGCCACCAAGTCACACCAGTGCCCCTTTCTCTACCCTTTAGAGAATACCCGGGAAAGAAATATAATAAAAGGGAGCAAAAGACCAGGTCTTTTACCATCTTCTTGTGTGGGTGATCCGTCCTCTTCTTCTAGAACATCATTTCCCTAGGACAGAAGGAAGGCACTGTGAGTCCATAAAGCAGTGAAATGAGTCTACTGATTGTCAGAAGACAGAACTAATCACCCTCATGTTATGCATACATTTCCTGTCCGTGTGAGATGGCTGGGAGGCCCACCAGAGGCAGATTTTGCTTGGCGAGGCAGGATCGGCCCATGGGAACCAGGTCTGAGACACATTACAGGGGGACCAGGTCTGAGGAACCTTACAGTGGGACCCTGGGACTGTCAGGAATAGCCTTGGTAATAGTTTAGCTCACACTGTTTCTCTCAGGTGGAAATAAAAGTTGTCAAATGAAAAAGCAAACCGTGAGATCATAAAATTTTCAGAAACCCTTTAGGATCCCCAACCCCATCCAGATACTCCTTTGAGAATATCTGGCTCAAGAGAAAGTTGTAGTGTCCCCACAGGGAGCTGGGCATTCATTGTACTTCGGCCACATCTCCGTCAGAGCACTTCTCACGCTGAGTTATAACTCTGATTCCTCCATCAGACGGAGCTCTGGGGTGGGTGGGATGGGTGGATTGGGAGCGTGTGCAGGCAAAAGCCATGTCACTCGGTCTTTGTGTCCCCCAGTGCCAGGAAGGTGTGAGATGCCTGTGCAGGTCAATACTAAGTGAATTGGAGGACAAACACCCTCTCAAGGGTCTGCCCTGGAAGACTTCCCTCTGAAACTCACCCCACGCCTATTACGCTGAGACAAGCGCCCTCTGCTAATCGGACAGTCCCTCTGCTCTGCACCCTGCCTCTAACAGATCCAAGTGCACCACCTTGGAAGGCTTCTTCCAGAACAGCCCCCATCCTATTTGCATCCTCTGCCAGCGCCGGCAGTCCCTCTGACCGGGGAGGGGCACCAGCGTCCACCTTGCTCTTACCTCTGCATCCTGCTCTTCGGTGGTGGCGGCGAGGCCCGCAAAGTTGCAGTCTGGAGACGCCGCTGGCGTCACCTGCAAAAGAGCAACAAAAGTCAAGGTGCAGATGCCACCGGCTCTGCTACCCAGCTCGCCTGGCAGCAAATGCAAATCAAGTCCTCAGGACAGAAGTGGTGCCACATGGAAGATCACATCTGAGGGAGTCTTGGATTCAATGACACGGTACCCTGTTTTCCAGGGCTCCCCTCTCGAGCACTGGGGGGCTTTGCTGACCTCCCTGGCAGGCCCTGGACCGAGCTCCTTGGGACTCGAATACAGAGCAGAGCAGAGCGGCGAGGGCAATCCCATGCTCCTCTCTTACCTCTGCTTCTTCTGAGGGGGTCCTGCTGGCGGCCCGGGGGCAGGGGAGAGCCTCCCCGTCCCCTTCCATTCCAGGGGCGATGTAGGAGCCATACATGGAGTAGGCGGTGTCAGTGCTGATCTGGGAGGACACCATGGACATGACCGACTGGGCCAGACTGCTGCTGGCAGGGTCTTTGGAGACAGGAATTGGAGGAAGGACACGGAGGTCAGGCCCGGCTGCTGTGAATGGACTGGGAGCAGAGCTCTCTCGCTGCACCCGGGCAGTGAGGACACCAGCGGCCTGGCCTTGCCCTCATCAAATAGGGTTTAGATGGAAGGTTTTCCAAGGTTTGGCTCCTTTATGTTTTAGAGCTCCAAACTCAACCTCAGGGATGAGGGATTTGCTTTTCCCTGTCATAATGTTAAAGAAACACTTATGACAGCAGGACTGGGAGTGAGATACCTGCTTCTCCCCCAGCTCAGCCGCTAGACCGCCCTCTCATTGCAAGGGAGCGAGTCTCACTTCCTCTCAAGCCGGGACCTATTTTGTCTGCCGCTTAGGTATTAATTTGCTGCTCCCTAGTCCATCCGGGAGGAAATATTAGAAGCATTACGGACTCGGCTAATGGGGAAGGACCTGCAGTTGTTCCCACCCACCATCATGTTCCTTCTGGGGAGGAAATTGTGGAAGAGAGAGGCGTCCCCGTGCAGGACGACTGGTCAATAGCTGCTGACGATGACAAGGTCAGGTTCTCACTTTCTGGGGTGATGCCACATTCCTGGGTGGGAAAGACGTAAGCGCCAGTCAAACATGTTAGAGGGGAGGGGTCAGGGCAGGGGCCCGGGGCGAGGAGGAGGAAAGGGGATCTGGGAAGGGCGGCAGGAGGCGACATGCAGAGGGAGGGCTGGTCTCTCCTCTCATCACTTCTGTGCACCCGTGACCCGGAGGGGCTGTCTCCCGCGGGGAGGTGCAAGCACATCCTGCCCGAGGCCCAGCAGCTGCTGGAGCCACACAAAGACCACAGCTCAGGTAACACAGGTCACCCAGCAGCTGTGACATGGGAACACACCAGGTTTCCCCTGTATTACAAACAGCTCTCCTTTTTTTGTTTTTTGTGGTACGTGGACAAACAGCTCTTCTTCTGAAGGGAGAGAACACAATACCAGCAGAGGCCCCGGTACCTGCTGGGCTTCTCCTCTGGGATGGAAGGTTAGTTCCAGCTTGATGGATCTAATACAAACACCGCCTGTCCCCCAGCCCATGCCCGGCACCCCCATCAGTCACCTGGGCTCGCAACCTCGGTGCACCCCAGGGCAGATGCAAAGGCCTACTGATTCTCTTTCTACAGCCTGTGTTCTCTCTTCCAGGTCTTCTTTTCTTAAAACCTTGGTTCATGGGTTTCCCTGGTGGAGCAGTCGTTAAGAATCCACCTAGCAATGCAGGGGATACGGGTTCGAGCACTGGTCTGGGAAAATCCCACATGCCACGAAGCAACTAAGCCCGCAAGCCACAACCTCTGAGGCCTCCCGGCACAACTACTGAAGCCCGCAGGCCTACAGCCCATGCTCCGCAACAAAGAGAAGCCACCGCAGTGAGAAACCCGCACACCGCAATGAAGAGTAGCCCCTGCTCGCCACAACTAGAGAAAGCTCGCACTGCAACGAAGACCCAATGCAGACACTAAATAAATAAAAATAAAGGTTGTATTAGTCCAGTCAGGAAAACAAACCACTCCAGGTATTTTAACAGAGAATTTAATCGAACTAGTTAAACAGGCACCAGAGAACCAAAACAGAAAAAGGAGACACTGAGCTGACACAGTGTCACCTCAGGAAGCGGCTACAACCCCTGGGCCTGAGGGAATCAAGGGGAGAGGTGGGGGCTATCAGCCTAGAGGCCCCATGGGGGTGGGACTCTGGTCTCTGGGTACCACCCTTTCTCTTCCTCCAGCCCTGCAGACCCTCTGGCGCCCTCCATTGGCAGAGCCTGGAAGTGGAGAAACCTGGTCGAAGAGTCCCTGCCCCAGAATTACCCAGCCCAGGTTAGAGGGTGGTTTGAGGCTGGGAGACAACAGCTGAACTGTTAACTATGAAACAGCTTTGTAGACTGTAAATGTTACCCACTAGTACTTATTATTTTCATTACTTCCATTAAGTGCCTGAGATAACTCTCCCTCTTTTTTTTTTTGCCACGCCACGCATCTTGCGGGGATCTTAGTTCCCCGAACAGGGGGTCAAACGCATGCCCCCTGCAGTGGAAGCACGGAGTCTTAACCACTGGACCCCCAGGGAAGTCCTCTCCCCTTCTTTCTTTTAAAAATATTTAACAGTATGGATTAACAGAGGATATGCACCTTTGGTGTTAAAAGCATTTAAATTTTTAATAAATGGAAAATATGGGACTACATTCTATTCTATAATTATAGCAACCTTTACCACAAAGCTCGCTTTGTCAGAGCTGTTTTCTAAAGATAAAGCATATGTCTGATTCATTTCTGTAATAGTCAGGGCTACTATTTTAGTTGAGTGAAATAAGTGTGTTGCTCAGGGATGTTATTTACATGTAACCAGGCTATTTGACCCAGAAGTCTTTGACTTTTATAGACTTTTGTAAAAACACTTTCATTACAATTTAAGGCCATTATGCATCCCTTTAAAAGCTGAAAAAAGTTAACCAAATTTTTCTTTGAAATGCAACACCAATAAATATAGTTTCCCATAAGCTGGGGCGGACCCTGACAACAGGAAACAGAGGTGAGAGTGTGCACACTTAGTTTCAGTAGGTTTCAAAGAAATGTCAAGGAACTTCCTACAACACAGGTGCTTTAGTTTCACTGTTGAAAACCGCAGCAGTTCTTTGTGCCCTGGTTTGTAAAGAAACACAGCCTTAAACAACAAACCAAAAGTTCAAGTGTTTAGTGGCACTTTCCAAGTCAGCAAAACTTATGTCACAAAGCAAAGTTCCTTTCTCATAGCTTCTGGAAGCTCTGTCTACACTTCATTTATCACTTCCCTCCTTGTGTGTATATAGTGTCTGAGCTTCCTGCGAGATTATAAACTTGAGGGCAAAGTCTAGGTTAGAGATATCTTTGTATCACCCAGAGTGATTAGACCAGCACACATAAAAGATAAAAATAGGTATGTGTAGAATGAATATATGAATAAGGTCTTCAGAAGAGCACAGCATGTGCCCATGGTGACCATCTGGATTGTGGATATTTGCCCTAAATGGCAGGTTGGCACAATTAATACTCACAAAATAACTAAAAAACAGATCACCATGTGTTTTTTGTTTTTTACTTTATTACCTTTTTATTGAAGTGTAGTTGATTTACAATGCTGTGCCAATCTCTGTACAGCAAAGTGACTCCGTTTTATGCAAATAGACAATCGTACTCTAATATTCTCTTCCATTATAGTTTTTCCCTGCTGCTGGGGTACTAGGATTAACCACTCTGGCTGAGGGCTGCTGATGCAGAAGCAATGCTGACCCGCCCCCTGCCCCCACCCCACTGCCACGTGAACACATGGCGTCTGGGGCACACTTCCACTGCCTCTTGTTGGTACATGGCCATAAGCAGGGGCTCCCTGGGCCACATGGACACCAGGCCACAGAGAGCACTGGCATGTCTGTGAACCACTCCTTCTTCCCAAGACATTCCTTGTTTTTTAAAGTCAGGTTTATCGAGGTGTATTTTACATCCAGTAAAATTCACCCATTTTAGTGTACAGTTCTATGAATTTTGACAAATGCATACAGCTCTGTAACCACCATTGTAATCAAGGTACAGCACACTCCCATCCCCCCACAATGTTCCTTCATTCCCTTCTGCAGCCAACCCCGCCCTCCACCCCCAGTGCCTAGCAACCATTCATCTGTTTCCCATCCCCACAGTTTTGTCCTTTCCAGAATGACAAGACACATTCTTTCCATGCTTAAATAAAATAGCCAAAGGCCTCAGTGAACTCTGCACAGATCACCATATGTTCAGCTGCCCTAGGAGCCTCTCGTGTACAACTGCAGGGGAGAACACAGGGGCTGGTGGGTGCGAAGGGCAGCACCATTCACTGCGGTGTGGATGACGTCACAAGCTCTACAGGGAGCAGGATGCGTCCTCGTGAGCTGGGAAGCAGCTCTTCTCCATCCAAAGACAAAGACCTCTTATTTTAAACTGCCTCTCTATGAAATATCCGGGTTCCTTCTTCCATGGTCATATGGTACAAGACACAACCAGATTTCCTTCTGGTTTGGTTGAGTTTTTGGTATTTAAAGGAAACATAAATTACTGTAGCTGAAATAGAATATACAGTAATAAGAAAATTCTGTTAAGCTAAAAAGCTTGAGTTCCAGTAGAATGTTCTTCCAGCCTATCAGATTTGGCTTGACCACACAGTGAGTTATTTTGTGCCTAGCAAAATACTGAATTCTTTTTTTTTTTTATTAGTTTCTGCTTTATAACAAAGTGAATCAGTCATACATACACATCTGTTCCCACATCCCATCCCTATTGCGTCTCCCTCCCTCCCACCCTCCCTATCCCACCCCTCCAGGCGGTCACAAAGCACCGAGCTGATCTCCCTGTGCTATGCGGCTGCTTCCCACTATCTATCCACCTTACGTTTGGTAGTGTATATATGTCCATGCCTCTCTCTCACTTTGTCACAGCTTACCCTTCACCCTCCCCATATCCTCAAGTCCGTTCTCAAGTAGGTCTGTGTCTTTATTCCCGTTTTACCCCTAGGTTCTTTATGACATTTTTTTTTAATTCCATATATATGTGTTAGCATACGGTATTTGTCTTTCTCTTTCTGACTTACTTCACTCTGTATGACAGACTCTAGGTCTATCCACCTCATTACAAATAGCTCAGTTTCGTTCCTTTTTATGGCTGAGTAATATTCCATTGTATATATGTGCCACATCTTCTTTATCCATTCATCCGATGATGGACACTTAGGTTGTTTCCAGCTCCGGGCTATTGTGAATAGAGCTGCAATGAACATTTTGGTACATGTCTCTTTCTGAATTATGGTCTTCTCAGGGTATATGCCTAGTAGTGGGATTGCTGGGTCATATGGTAGTTCTATTTTTAGTTTTTTAAGGAACCTCCATACTGTTCTCCATAGTGGCTGTACCAATTCACATTCCCACCAGCAGTGCAAGAGTGTTCCCTTTTCTCCACACCCTCTCCAGCATTTATTGTTTCTAGATTTCTTGATGATGGCCATTCTGACTGGTGTGAGATGATATCTCATTGTAGTTTTGATTTGCATTTCTCTAATGATTAATGATGTTGAGCATTCTTTCATGTGTTTGTTGGCAGTCTGTATATCTTCTTTGGAGAAATGCCTTTTTAAGTCTTCTGCCCATTTTTGGATTGGGTTGTTTGTTTTTTTGCTATTGAGCTGCATGAGCTGTTTATAAATTTTGGAGATTAATCCTTTGTCAGTTGCTTCATTTGCAAATATTTTCTCCCATTCTGAGGGTTGTCTTTTGGTCTTGTTTATGGTTTCCTTTGCTGTGCAAAAGCTTTGAAGTTTCATTAGGTCCCATTTGTTTATCTTTGTTTTTAGTTCCATTTCTCTAGGAGGTGGGTCCAAAAGGATCTTGCTGTGATTTATGTCATAGAGTGTTCTACCTATGTTTTCCTCTAAGAGTTTGATAGTTTCTGGCCTTACATTTAGGTCTTTAATCCATTTTGAGCTTATTTTTGTGTATGGTGTTAGGGAATGATCTAATCTCATACGTTTACATGTCCCTGTCCAGTTTTCCCAGCACCGCTTATTGAAGAGGCTGTCCTTTCTCCACTGTACATTCCTGCCTCCTTTATCAAAGATAAGTTGGCCATATGTGCGTGGGTTTATCTCTGGGCTTTCTATCCTGATCCACTGATCTATCTTTCTGTTTTTATGCCAGTACAACACTGTCTTAATTACTTTAGCTTTGTAGTATAGTCTGAAGTCAGGGAGCCTGATTCCTCCAGCTCCATTTTTCGTTCTTAAGATTGCTTTGGCTATTCGGGGTCTTTTGTTTTTCCAAACAAATTTTGAAATTTTTTGTTCTATTTCTGTGAAAAATGCCAGTGGTAGTTTGATAGGGATTGCATTGAATCTGTATATTGCTTTGGGTAGTAGAGTCATTTTCACAATATTGATTCTTCCAATCCAGGAGCATGGTATATCTCTCCATCTATTTGTATCCTCTTTAATTTCTTTCATCAGTGTCTTATAATTTTCTGCATAAAGGTCTTTTGTCTCCTTAGGTAGGTTTATTCCTAGATATTTTATTCTTTTTGTTGCAATGGTAAATGGGAGTGTTTTCTTGATTTCATTTTCAGATTTTTCATCATTAGTGTACAGGAATGCCAGAGATTTCTGTGCATTAATTTTGTATCCTGCTACTTTACCAAATTCATTGATTAGCTCTAGTAGTTTTCTGGTAGCATCTTTAGGATTCTCTATGTATAGTATCATGTCATCTGCAAACAGTGACAGCTTTACTTCTTCTTTTCCAATTTGGATTCCTTTTATTTCCTTTTCTTCTCTGATTGCTGTGGCTAAAACTTCCAAAACTAGGTTGAATAAGAGTGGTGAGAGTGGGCAGCCTTGTCTTGTTCCTGATCTTAGTGGAAATGGTTTCAGTTTTTCACCATTGAGGACAATGTTGGCTGTGGGTTTGTCATATATGGCCTTTATTATGTTGAGGAAAGTTCCCTCTATGCCTACTTTCTGCAGGGTTTTTATCATAAATGGGTGTTGAATTTTGTCGAAAGCTTTCTCTGCATCTATTGAGATGATCATATGGTTTTTCTCCTTCAACTTGTTAATATGGTGTATCACATTGATTGATTTGCGTATATTGAAGAATCCTTGCATTCCTGGAATAAACCCCACTTGATCATGGTGTATGATCCTTTTAATGTGCTGTTGGATTCTGTTTGCTAGTATTTTGTTGAGGATTTTTGCATCTATGTTCATCAGTGATATTGGCCTGTAGTTTTCTTTCTTTGTGACATCCTTGCCTGGTTTTGGTATCAAGGTGATGGTGGCCTCATAGAATGAGTTTGGGAGTGTTCCGTCCTCTGATATTGTTTGGAAGAGTTTGAGAAGGATGGGTGTTAGCTCTTCTCTAAATGTTTGATAGAATTCGCCTGTGAAGCCATCTGGTCCTGGGCTTTTGTTTGATGGAAGATTTTTAATCACAGTTTCAATTTCAGTGCTTGTGATTGGTCTATTCATATTTTCTATTTCTTCCTGTGTCAATCTTGGTATGTTGTGCATTTCTAAGAATTTGTCCATTTCTTCCAGGTTGTCCATTTTATTGGCATAGAGTTGCTTGTAGTAATCTCTCATGATCTTTTGTATTTCTGCAGTGTCAGTTGTTACTTCTCCTTTTACATTTCTAATTCTGTTGATTTGAGTCTTCTCCCTTCTTTTCTTGATGAGTCTGGCTAATGGTTTGTCAATTTTGTTTATCTTCTCAAAGAACCAGCTTTTAGTTTGGTTGATCTTTGCTATTGTTTCCTTCATTTCTTTTTCATTTATTTCTGATCTGATCTTTATGATTTCTTTCCTTCTGCTAACTTTGGGGGGTTTTTGTTCTTCTTTCTCTAATTGCTTTAGGTGCAGGGTCAGGTTGTTTACTCGAAATGTTTCCTGTTTCTTCAGGTGGGATTGTATTGCTATAAACTTCCCCCTTAGAACTGCTTTTGCTGCGTCCCATAGGTTTGGGTCGTCGTGTCTCCATTGTCATTTGTTTCTAGGTATTTTTTAATTTCCTCTTTGATTTCTTCAGTGATCACTTCGTTATTGAGTAGTGTATTGTTTAGTCTCCATGTGTTTGTATTTTTTACAGATCTTTTCCTGTAATTGATGTCTAGTCTCAAAGCATTGTGGTCGGAAAAGATACTTGATACAATTTCAATTTTCTTAAATTTACCAAGACTTGATTTGTGACCCAAGATATGATCTATCCTGGAGAATGTTCCATGAGCACTTGAGAAAAATGTGTATTCTGTTGTTTTTGGATGGAATGTCCTATAAATATCAACTAAGTCCATCTTGTTTAATGTATCATTTAAAGCTTGTGTTTCCTTATTTATTTTCATTTTGGATGATCTGTCCATTGGTGAAAGTGGGGTGTTAAAGTCCCCTACTATGATTTTGTTACTGTCGATTTCCCCTTTTATGGCTGTTAGTATTTGCCTTATGTATTGAGGTGCTCCTATGTTGGGTGCATAAATATTTACAATTGTTATATCTTCTTCTTGGATCGATCCCTTTATCGTTATGTAGTGTCCTTCTTGGTCTCTTCTAATAGTCTTTATTTTAAAGTCTATTTTGTCTGATATAAGAATTGCTACTCCAGATTTCTTTTGATTTCCATTTGCATGGAATATCTTTTTCCATCCCCTTACTTTCTGTCTGTATGTGTCTCTAGGTCTGAAGTGGGTCTCTTGTAGACAGCATATATATGGGTCTTGTTTTTGTATCCATTCAGCCACTCTGTGTCTTTTGGTGGGAGCATTTAGTCCATTTACATTTAAGGTAATTTTTGATATGTATGTTTCTATTCCCATTTCCTTAATTGCTTTGGGTTCGTTATTGTAGGTATATTCCTTCTGTTGTGTTTCTTGCCTAGAGAAGTTCCTTTAGCATTTGTTGTAAAGCTGGTTTGGTGGTGCTGAACTCTCTCAGCTTTTGCTTGTCTGTAAACGTTTTAATTTCTCCATCAAATCTGAATGAGATCCTTGCTGGGTAGAGTAATCTTGGTTGCAGGTTTCTCTCCTTCATCACTTTAATTATGTCCTGCCACTCCCTTCTGGCTTGTAGAGTTTCTGCTGAGAGATCAGCTGTTATCCTGATGGGGATTCCCTTGTGTGTTATTTGTTGTTTTTCCCTTGCTGCTTTTAATATGATTTCTTTGTGTTTAATTTTTGACAGTTTGATTAATATGTGTCTTGGCGTATTTCTCCTTGGATTTATTCTGTATGGGACTCTCTGTGCCTCCTGGACTTGATTAACTATTTCCTTTCCCATATTAGGGAAGTTTTCAACTATAATCTCTTCAAATATTTTCTCAGTCCCTTTCTTTTTCTCTTCTTCTTCTGGAACCCCTATAATTCGAATGTTGGTGCGTTTAATGTTGTCCCAGAGGTCTCTGAGACTGTCCTCTATTCTTTTCATTCTTTTTTCTTTATTTTGCTCTGCATCAGTTATTTCCACTATTTTATCTTCCACCTCACTTATCCGTTCTTCTGCCTCAGTTATTCTGCTATTGATCCCATCTAGAGTATTTTTCATTTCATTTATTGTGTTTTTAATCGATGCTTGATTCATCTTTAGTTCTTCTAGGTCCTTGTTAACTGTTTCTTGCATTTTGTCTATCCTATTTCCAAGATTTTGGATCATCTTTACTATCATTATTCTGAATTCTTTTTCAGGTAGACTGCCTATTACCTCTTCATTTGTTAGGTCTGGTAGGTTTTTATCTTGCTCCTTCACCTGCTGTGTGTTTTTCTGCTTTCTCATTTTGCTTATGTTACTGTGTTTGGGGTCTCCTTTTTGCAGGCTGCAGATTCGTAGTTCCCGTTGTTTTTGGTATCTGTCCCCCGTGGCTAAGGTTGTTTCAGTAGGTTGTGTAGGCTTCCTGGTGGGGGGACTAATGCCTGTGTTCTGGTGGTTGAGGCTCGATCTTGTCTTTCTGGTGGACAGGTCCACGTCTGGTGGTGTGTTTTGGGGTGCTTGTGGCCTTATTATGTTTTTAGGTAGCCTCTCTGCTAATGGGTGGGGTTGTGTTCCTGCCTTGCTAGTTGCTTGGCATAGGGTGACCAGCACTGTAGCTTGCTGGTCGTTGACTGAAGCTGGGTGCTGGTGTTGAGATGGAGATCCCTGGGAGATTTTCGCTGCTTGATATTATGTGGAGCTGGGACGTCTCTTGTGGACCCGTGTCCTGAGGTTGGCTCTCCCACTTCAGAGGCACAGCACTGACTCCTGGCTGCAGCACCAAGAGCCTTTCATCCACCCGGCTCAGAATAACAGTGAGAAAAAGTAGAAAGAACGAATTAGTAGAAGAAAGAAAGAGAGAGGGAAAGAAAGGAAGAAGGGAAGAAAGGAAGGAAGGAAGGACGAAAGAAAGAAAGGAGGGAGGAGGGAGGAAGGATGGAAAGACAGAAGGAAAGAAAGGAGGGAGGGAGGGAGGAATGAAAGCAAAAGCAAGAGTGAATGGAAGAAGGGAGGGAGGAAGGAAAGAAAGAAAGACAGACAGGAGGGAGGGAGGGAGGAAGGAAAGGAAAAGAAAGTGGAAAGAAGAAGGGTGGGAGGGAGGGAGGGAGGAAAGAAAAAGAAAGAAGGAAAGGAGGAGCGCAGGGAGGGAGGGAGGAAGGGAAGGTAGGGAAAAAAGAAAGAGCAGGTAAAGTAAAATAGAATAAAGTATGAAATATAGTAGCGTTATTAAAATTAAAAAGTAATTATTGAAAAAAAAAACACGACCGATAGAACCCTGGGACATATGGTGGAAGCAAAGCTATACAGAGAGAATCTTACACAGAAGATTACACATACACATTCACAAAAAGAGAGCAGGGGGAAAAATCAAAAACCTTGCTCTTCAAGTCCACCTCCTCGATTTGGGATAATTCGTTGTAAAAAGAGGAAAAGGGCGAGAAGTCTGAAATCTTGCTAAGTCCACCTCCTTAATTTGGGATAATTCGTTGTAAAAAGGGGGGAAAGTCTTAAATCTTGTCCTCAAAGTCCACTTCCTCAATTTGGGATGATTCGCTGTCCATTCATACACTCCACAGACGCAGGGCACATCAAATGGACCGTGGAGCTTTAATCCACTGCCTCCAAGGCTGCCCAGAGAGATTTCCCTGTCTCTGCTCTCACAACTCCCGGGTCTCAGCCTTGGACCTGGCCCCGCCTCTCCGCATAGGTCGCCGGAGGGCGTCCGTTCTTCGCTCAGGCAGGACGGGTTTAAAGGAGCCGCTGATTCGGGGGCTCTGGCTCACTCAGGCAGAGGGGAGGGAGGGGAATGCCCTCTCCTCGCGCACCAGGCAACAAAAGGGAAAAAAGTCTCTTGCCTCTCCGGTAGCTCCAGACCCTTTCCTCGGACTCCCTCCGGGCTAGCACTAACCCCTTCAGGCTCTCTTCCTGCCGCCAGCCCCAGTCCTCTCCCTGCGCTCCGACTGAAAGCCGATACCCGAGCCTCAGCTCCCAACCCCGCCCGCCCCAGCGGCGAGCAGACAAGCCTCTCGGGCTGGTGTGTGCCTGAGGGCACCGATCCTCTGTGCCAAAATCTCTCTGCTTTGCCCTCCGCACCCCTGTTGCTGTGCTCTCCTCCGCTACTCCGAAGCTTTCCCCCTCCGCCACCTGCAGTCTCCGCCCGCGAAGGGGCTTGTAGTGTGTAGAAACCTTCCCTCCTTCACGGCTCCCTCCCACTGGTGCAGGTCCCGTCCATATCCTATTGTCTCTGTTTATTCTTTTTTTCTTTTGACCTACCCAGGTATGTGGGGAGTTTCTTGCCTTTTGGGGGGTCTGAGGTCTTCTGTCAGCATTCAGTAGGAGTTCTGTTGGAGTTGTTCCACGTGTAGATGAATTTCTGATGTATCTGTGGGGAGGAAGGTGATCTCCGCGTCTTACTCTTCCGCCATCTTCAAACTCTCTTCCTGAATTCTTTAAGAATCAATCTAGAGCTTCCTACACAACTTCAGGCTAACATGAAGCAGAGTACAAAGAACATATAAATGCAAAACAAGGGACAATGACGAGCTCCCTGGCAAATCGAGACTGAGGGAAATTGCAAATTACCTTCTAGCACAATACAAGGTCACATTACAGCTTTTTTTTTTAATTTGAAATTTTTACATAGAAAATCCTTGCCCTGTAATTTCAACGCCCCAATTATATTGTTTACTCATTCCCTTTCTACTCTATGTAATAAATTATTTTATATTATATCTTATATTTCATATTAGATATATAAGGGGTTAGCTATCAAATTTTGAGATGTATGGGACTTCCCTGGTGGCTCAGTGGTTAAGAATCACCTGCCAATGCAGGGGACGCAGGTTCAAGCCCTGGCCCGGGAAGATACCACATGCCGTGGAGCAACTAAGCCCGTGCGCCACAACTACTGAGCCTGTGCTCTAGAGCTCGAGCACCACAGCTACTGAGCCCACATGCCACAACAACTGAAGCCCGTGCGCCTAGAGCCCTTGCTATGCAACAAGAGAAACCATCACAATGAGAAGCCCACGCAATGCAACGAAGAGTAGCTCCCACTCGCTGTAACTAGAGAAAGCCCGCACGCAGCAATAAAGACCCAATGGAGCCAAAAACAAAAATAATAAATAAATAAATTTATAAAAAATTTTGAGATGTAGTTTGAAGAAATGATAGGGAATTTAAAGTCAAACAGTGCTTCCCAGCTCCCATCAGCACAGATTTGAAAATTTGAAGAAATGAAGGCAAAAGTTTAGGATAGGCCTCCCAGTGCCCACAACAGATTCAATACTTGTACTGACTTCTGTTGCCTTCTGAATTCCCACTGAAATGACAGCAAAGGGATTGAAAAAGAAGAAAAAAAGTGTAAAACCAAAAGAACAGAGAGAATGGGAGAGGAAATAAACAATTGGAAGCTGTATCACACACAGACAAGTGGAAACTGATTTAGGAGACCAGAAAAGGCTGAAATTCGAAATGGCAGAAACATATTTATGCCCAGAATCCCAGAAAGTCTTAGGAATTGGAGGCAACAGGTCGTCCTACAAGTGGGGTACACTGAGGTTTGAAAGAGGAGACTGGGAAGGTCTGAATGAAGAGCATTTCGACTCTGAGATCTTTTCCCTGATGCCACGTGGCCAGGAGTCTACCTGTCCCTTCTCTAAGACAAGACGTTTACCAGTCAGAGGATTTGACAGTCCCAGGGACACGGGGCACAGCCAAGGGCAAGGGAGCTCTTTGAAAACACAGGCCTAAGTCAAGGTCTCCACACGGAGGCTTGCTGAGACCACACAGCCCCTTCCCCGCTCATATCCTGGAACCTGGCCGTCAGACTTTCAACCCCTTCCCCTCTGTCCCCCACCCCCAGGCTGGACATGAGTGGATTCTTCACTGGAGAAACTAGTTACCGTCACTTGATTTATGACAAAGGCGATCCTGCCGTGCCGTGAGAAAGGATGGATGGTCTTTTCCACGGTCGGTGCTGGGTCAATTTAAACAAAAGGAAAAGGAGGAAAAGAACCTTGGCCCCTACTTCACAGCACACCCCAAAATCAATTCCAGATGGATGACAAGCCTAAGTGTGAAAGGTTAAACAAAGCTATTAGAGGAAAACCAGAGCATCTTCATGATTTGGGTATTTGAAAGATTTCTTAAATAGGATACAAAAAGTGCCATATAAGCAAAAAACAGATAAATTGGACTATATTAACATTTAGAACTTCTGTTCAACTAAAGATACTGGGAAGAGAGTGGAAAGGCATAAGCTTCAAAGTTGCTAAGAGAGTAGATCTTAAGTGTTCTCACCACAAAAATGAAATAATAATTACGGGCCCTGATGCTGGTGTTAGCTAACACATTGGTGGTAATCATATTGCAATATATAAATCTATCAAATCAACACATTGTACACCTCACACTAACACAATGTTCTATGTCAATTATATCACAATAAAAATAAATTAATTCTTATTTTTTATTTTTGGCTATGCTGTGCGGCTTGTGGGATCTCAGCTCCCCAACCAGGGATTGAACCTGGGCCACGACAGTGAAAGCACTGAGTCCTAACCACTGGTCCGTTAGGGAACTCCATAAATAAATTATTTTTAAAAAGAAAGAGTAAAAAGGAGTTGTGAAGATGGTACCTGAGGCTATAGTGATGTACTTTGAAGACAGAGGAAGGGACCATGAGTCAAGGAACGCAGGGAACCTCTAGGAGAGGAAAATTAAAGGAAATGGATTATCTTCTAAAGCCTCCAGAAGGTCCTGCCAACACCTTAATTTTAGACCTCTAGAACTATAAGAAAAGAAATTCATGTTCTTTTAAGCTACTAAGTTTATAAAAATTTGTTAGAGCAGCATTTGAAAACTAATAAATTACGGTTGTTAAATAGAACTTCTCACATTTTTACCTCTGGCCAAGATTTACCAAAAGTTTGTTTTAAGCAAAAACAAGCAAACTGACATAGTGAATACAAAAATAAAAACAAAATAAAAAGAGAGAGTGAAAAGCAAGCAGAGACTAGGAGAAGATATTTGCAATATATTTATCTGAGAAAGGGCTCATGTTTTTCTTATTATTTCCTTACTAAGAAAGAAAAAGCAGCTCAGCTAAGAGAAGAGGTTTGAAGTGACACTTCGCAAAGGAGGGATCCAAATGGCCAGTAAATATATGTCATGGCGCTCAACCTCATGGGTCATCAGGAAAATGGAAGTTAATTCTGCACTCCCACCAGAATGGCTATGATGAAAAAGATGGATAATACTAGGTGCTGGGGACTCCAAACACTCCTGACAGGAGTAAACTTGGTATAGTTGCTTTGGAAAATCATTTGGCAGTATCTTCTCCAGTATACTGTGTGCCCAGCAATGCCAGCTGCGGGCGTACTCCTACGAATATGTGTACACATGCTGAACAAAATACAGAGAATGCTGCATTGGCTCGGGTAGTGAGTACGTTCGTTGTTCAATGAAGTCCTTCATGAAATGAAAACTGTCTCAGTTTCACTTAAAACCGAATGAGATTTTTGGCCAACCCAACGGAATATTCACGACAGCACAGTGAGGGGTACAAAAGGCCAGCCCTCTGTCCTCGAGATGGGGGGATTCTGTGGTGCAAGCTGTACTCCAGAGCTTTCCCAAAGGCCAGGCTGGAGCAAGGCTGTGCCAAGACCACACTGCTGCCTAGATTTGCTCCCCTGCCCCATCTGGCTTCCGTTATGCACCTTCTCCAAAAAGCACTTCTTCCATAAAGAGTTTTCACAAAAGTCCCTAGCACAGGTTTGCTTCCAGAGTCTGCCTTAGACCAGGTGGTATCAGAAGTTGCCTACGGAAGTGGACTCAGCAGGTGGAATTCTGAGGGTGGGTCGCTTACCAGCCAGATGGCAACATGGACCCATCAGTGGGGTGACGGCCCCTGGAGTGCTGTAGTAGTGCGACCTGTGGCTGGGGATGCGCTGACTGGTTTAACTTCTCTGGTACAGGAGGTGCAGAAGAAATGGTCACGAGAAGGACTGTGGAACTGGGTGGCTGTTGTTAAGAGCCGTCTGCCCAGTGAAAACACAAAAAGACAGTCTCGGATACAACAACCGCAACTTGAAGCCGAGTATGACAGTCAGCCAGCCAGCCTAAAGACACTTACCTCCCTCAGGCTCAGGACCTGATGTTTAGGGGGTGGCAGCTCTAAGAAGGCTGAACTCAGTCCAGGCAAGTCTCCTACGTCAAAGTCAGGGCCCTGATGGAAAGGGTGAACTCTAAGGCCTGAGATGGGATGTCTGTATCTATTTACTTGAGAACTGTGAACCGCAGATTCTCTGGGCCCGCAAAGTGGCCAACTCCCTCTCCTTGGAAAATAGAGGAATCCCCCTTGCTTGAAGACCACGACAGCAGTCTCGAACAAGACAAGCCTCTTACAGGACACCGCTTGCCCTACAATGGACTGCCCCCATCTTCCTCCTGGCTGCATCACTCATTTGGGGCCAGCTGGGCCGGCTAAGAGAGGAGGGTGTATTATTGCAAACATCCCAGGGGACCGGGCTGACACACGTGTTGGCAGGAGCTGGAAGGATGTGTGGGTCCTGAGGGTGCTGGTCATGGGTGTGGCCTATAAAGCAGAATGAGGAGGAGCTGCTGATACGAGGACATCCTCTCATGACTCAAAATTAACGCGCTGGCGAAGGCCTGGGTCTCACAGGTGCTGGGGGAGGGGGCCTCTTAGGAGCTTGGACGAGCAATGGCCCACACTAAGGGATTCCAGAACTGGCACAGAAGTCTTTGGAAGCAAAGACCAAAAGGTTTAGAGGAGCCGGCACACTAGAATGGGTCTGCCACATAAAGCAGGGAAACCCGTGAGCTGGCTGTATCCTTTGGGAGGGCCCGGGAGATACAGTCTGAGTACCAAAGCCTAGACTCTGCCTCTTATGTTGGTCACCAACACTGATTCTGCCTCACGGATCAGGGCCCTCTTCTTTATTCTGACTGCAACCTGAGATCACACCTCATCAGATCTCATCTGGACAAGGGGCTCTGCTTTATGTTCCCACAGTAAAAGTAATCGTCTCTTAATTGATTTTCTACATTGTCGTCGGAGTGATCTTTCAAAATGTATATTAAATGACTCCCAGTTTATACCACATGAATGGTTCCCCAGGCCTATAGGATAAACGTCCAAAGTTTGCAGGAAGGCACACAAGGCCCCTTGGTCTAGGCCGGGATCCACAGCCTTATCTCTTGCTGTGTCTCCCCTGCACCCTCTGGACCCTACACTTTAATTTTATTGAATCATCTGTAGTGCAGAGCTGTCACCTTGGTTAGATGCTTCTGTGCCTTTGCTCTTCGGCCCCTCCTCCAACTCGTGCGTATGTCCTTGTTATAAAGTATGTTCCTTCAGGCAGGGGTTTCATTTTATCTTTGTATCTCTAGTGTTGAACATGAGCCTGGAGGATGACAGGGGTTCAGTCAAATGAACCCCTATGAAGGAATGACTGAATGAGTCAATCAATCAACGATTTGTGTAATGGGGGGGAGATCAACGTGGGCATGGTCTCATGATTATCGAAGAAAACTTTCTTCTCAACTAGGACAGAAACCAAATTATGATAAGAATGGAGAAGAAACTGTTTCCTTCTCCTTCTCTCCTTTCTTCCCCCAGTGCATAATTTTATAATCCAAATTGATTTTGAAATTCTTATATCGGGAAGGTAACCCACTAGGTCAACAACTACTAAACACTGTTCTTATTCCTCATCATCTCCAGCAAAGTTTCTTCTCCAGAGAATTTTTTTTGCTTACTCTCATAATTTCATGCTACATTACAACCCCTTTCTATAGCTCTAATCCATAAAACTATACCCTGAAGCCTACACACCAGACAGACAGAACCATGATCCCTGTCTTATATCCCTAAGCAATGCAGTAGATCTAATATGCAGCGTCATGTTAGTTAAGAAAGGAGCAATTAAAAAAAAGAAATCTGGGACTTCCCTGGTGACACAGTGGTTAAGACTCCATGCTCCCAATGTAGGGGGCCCAGGTTCGATCCCTGGTACAGGAACTAGATCCCACAGGCATGCCACAGCTAAGAGTACACATGTCACAACTAAGACCCAGCACAGCCAAATAAATAAATAAAATAAATAAATATTAAAACAAACTAAAAAAGAATACAGTGAGCATTAAACAAAAAAGAAATCTAGGCAGCAGTTTCAAACTATCCTCCCAAAGGTACTTATCAACTACAAAGGGAAAGATGGTAACTCTACCATGGAGAAACCCATTGTGAATTATATCTCAATAAAGCTTTTATTTAACAAAGTAATGCAGATGTGACCAGGGAAAGGCATAGGGTGAACTTTTAAGGTGCTGGCGATATTCCATTTCTTGATCTGGGTGGCGAGTCCAAGGGTGTTTGCAGTTTCTTTACCTGTAGATATGTGCTTTCTATACTTCCATATAAATATTTCACAATTCACAAGACAAAAATGAAAAGAAAAAAAATAACGATAGAAAGTAAATTAAAAGCAGTTGGGTTTTGTTTCCAGAAAAGATAATTTAAAAAAAAAGGGGGGCTTCCCTGGTGGCACAGTGGTTGATAGTCCGCCTGCCGATGCAGGGGACGCGGGTTTGTGCCCCGGTCCGGGAGGATCCCACATGTGTAGCGGCTGGGCCTGTGAGCCATGGCCACTGAGCCTGCGTATCCAGAGCCTGTGCTCCGCAATGGGAGAGGCCACGACAGTGAGAGGACCGCGTAACGCAAAAAAAAAAAAAAAAAAAAAAAAAAAAAAAAAAAAAAAAAAAAACGAACATATGGCAGGAGCAGTCCTATCAGCTGATTTGACTTCTTTGGGGGCACACCCTCTCATCACTGGGACCTCAGCATGAAGTGTAGCTGCCCTGGATAGTGTGACTCCCTGGTCTCTGTCATACCAAAGGGACCCCTGTGCATCCCATGATCCATCTACTACAGAAACCCATCTCCATAAAACAGAATTCTCAGACAGAAACCCATCTCCATAAAACAGAATTCTCAGGGTGGAAAACTAAGACAGAAGCCACTAAAAATCCTTTCCTTAGTGCCAAGTAGCAAACGCTTGGACCCAACCAACTAGCTTCCAAAGTTGTCTCTTTTATGTTATAACTTACTATCCAAAGGTGGCGCTAACGTTACACATACTGTTAAGTCTCATATTTTATGCTTTCATTTACCTAAAAAATAATCTATCCTACTCTGCATGTAAAAGTAACCAGCTTTCTCATGTTTCTCATGTTATCTCTGGAGTCAAGAGACAGTTGAAACTAACTCTTGAATAAAATCTACAATTTGGTTATATTCTCTCAGTATTTGGGAAAATGACAAGGACGTTATCTGTACACTGCAAAATAGTCTTTGTTTATGTATTTGATATTTATTCACTAAGTGTCAGGAAGCAACTTTCCCTAGAAAAAGGTATTTGAAATGATTTCTTCATCTTTATTAAGAACTAAAAGTTAACATAGATAGAAGGATATTTTCTTGGGGGGGAGTATATAAAAACAAGTTAAATTACAAAATTGAAGACCTACAATAACTTCATTAAAATATGTTCCTAAAGCTGAATGGTCATTTCTTCCCTAGGCCAATACTGGTGTGCACGTGTGCCTTAAAAACTGAATGCAATACTCATGTTCATAGCAGCATTATTCATAACAGCCAAGAAGTGGAAGCAACCCAAGTGTCCACTGAGAGATAAATGGAAAAACAAAATGTGCTCTATCCATACAGTGGAATATTATTCAGCCTTCAAAAGGAAGGAAATTCTGACACAGGCTACAACATGGATGAACCCTGAAGTCATTATGCTCAGTGAAATAAACCAGTCACAAAAAGACAAATACTGTAAGAACCCACTTAGATGAGGTACTGGAGTAGTCAAATTCCTAGAGACAGAAAGTAGAATGGTGGTTGCCAGGGGCTAGGGGGAGAGGAAAAGGAGGAGTTAGTATTTAATGGGGACAGAGTTTCAGTTTTGCAAGATGAAAAGAGTTCTGGAGACTGCGTGTAAAACAATGTCAATGTACTGAAATACATACTTAAAACGGTTAAGATGATACCATTTATGTTATGTGTATTTTGTCACAATTTTTTAAAAAACTGAAAGTAAAAGATCGAGAAGATCACTTATTGAACTGAGCAGCGTGGTCACCTCTGGGGAGAGCCCAGAAGTAGGAAGACATGTATTATAAAAATGCTGTTTTAAAAAATCCTTACGTAAAGCTGTCTGTAAAGCCTTAAAGCATTTAAAAAGTATGAATATTCGGGTTTCCCTGGTGGCACAGTGGTTAAGAGTCTGCCTGCCAATGCAGGGGACACGGGTTTGAGCCCTGGTCCAGGGAGATCCCACATGTGGCGGAGCAACTAAGCCCATGCACCTCAACTACTGAGCCTGTACTCTGGACCTCGCGTGCCACAACTATTGAAGCCCGTGTGCCTAGAGCTCATGCTCCTCAACAAGAGAAGCCACCGCAAGGAGAAGCACGTGCACCGCAATGAAGAATAGCCACCGCTCGTCTCAACTAGGGAAAGCCTGTGCACAGCAACGAAGACCCAGCACAGCCAAAAATAAATAAATTAAATAAATAAAAATTTTTTAAAAGTATGAATATTTATTCCCTAGTTTAGCTCTTTTATAATCTGTGTTTTCTTTTACTCTCAGCTTGTTAAAAGCAGGTCACATCCACACCTAATCTGACTTTTCTAAAGCTGAACCATCACAGCCTGACACCCAAAGGCTGACACTCCATCCCTCTTCATGTTTATTCTGATGTTTTTCTCATTTTCCAAAAGCCTGTAACCACTCAGCAGACCACACCCTTCTTGCAGTTCATTAAAAAAAATTAAAACCATTATTCTATGAATTTCCTTAATTTTCCTACCTCTATATATTCTCCTCTATATATTTTATTTCCTTCCTGTGCTCAGCAGTAATCCCTTCTCTATTTTTAGAAAAAAATTAAATGCTTTTAATTAAAAAGTGAAAACATGTTCACTGGGGAAAATTCAAACAACATAGAAGAATATGAAGGAAGTACCTCCCCTCACTGATGCACCCCCAAGAGTTACCCCATCACAGGTTAAAATGCATTGTGCTCATGTATTTTTATGCACCTGTAAATATCAACATAAATGTACGCATATATTTTTATACACTGTTATTTTTATCAGAAATGAAACCAGGGACTTCCCTGGTGGCACGGTGGTTAAGATTTCGAGCTCCCAATGCAAGAGGCCCGGGTTTGATCCGTGGTCAGGGAATTATCTCCCACATGCATGCCACAACTAAGAGTTCACATGCCACAACTAAGGAGCCAGTGAGCCATAACTAAGGAGCCTGTCGGCAGAAACTAAGACCCAGTGCAACCAAATAACTAAATAAATATTAAAAAAATAAAATAAAGAAATGAAACCAGACTCTACATTATATATAGGAACTTGCTTTTATTTCTGGTAAACGATGTGGTCATAGATATATTTGCACGTCAGTGGATACAGCTCTACTTTATTTTTGGCTGAATACCAGTTCATAGTATAGATACACTATAATTTATTTAACAATTCCTGCCTGATGTGTGGAAAACCCACACACATCCAGTGTCAAAAGTGAATCAGGAGGGACTTCCCTGGTGGCCCAGTGGTTGAGAATCTGCCTGCCAATGCAGGGGACATGAGTTTGAAACCTCGTCTGGGAAGATCCCACATGCCGTGGAGCAACTAAGCCCGTGTGCCACAACTACTGAGCCTGTGCTCTAGAGCCAGTAAGCCACAACTACTGGGTCAGTGTGCCACAACTACTGAAGCCCGCGTGCCTAGAGCCTGTGCTGTGCAACAAGAGAGGCCACCGCAGTGAGAAGTCTGCGCACTGCAATGAAGAGTAGCCCCTGCTCACCACAACAAGAGAGGACTGCATGCAGCAACAGAGACCCAATGCAGCCAAAAATAAATAAATAAATAAATAAATAAATTAATTAAAAGTAAAGTGGGAAAAAAAAGTGAATCAGGGGACTTCCCTGGTGGCACAGTGGTTAAAAACCACCTGCCAGGGCTTCCCTGGTGGTGCAGTGGTTGGGAGTCCACCTGCCAATGCAGGGGACACGGGTTCCTGCCCAGGTCCGGGAAGATCCCCCATGCTGCGGAGTGGCTGGGCCCGTGAGCCATGGCCGCTCTGCACGTCCAGAGCCTGTGCTCCATGACGGGAGAGGCTACAACAGTGAGAGGCCTGCATACCGCAATAAATAAATAAATAAATAAACAAACAAATAAATAAATAAATAAAAACTAACTGCCAATGTAGGGGACACGGGTTTGAGCCCTGGTTTGGGAAGATCCCACATGCCATGGAGCAACTAAGCCAGTGCACCACAACTACTGAGCCCACATGCCACAATTACTGAAGCCTGCGCACCTAGAGCCCATGCTCCACAGCAAGAGAAGCCACTGCAAGGAGAAGTCTGTGAACCACAATGAAGAGTAACCCCTGCTCGCCACAACTAGAGAAAGCCGGCCCATAGCTAACGAAGACCCAACACAGCCAAAAATAAAATAAATAAAAACAAATAAATAAATTAATTAATTTTAAAAAACTGAATCAGCATTGTAGTAGAATACTGAGAGCAGAGGAAACGCACAGGAGTATGTTTTTCCTTTACATGGACACTCAGAGAAGTGAAATAGCTGGGCCACAGCTGAAAATTTACTAAATATTGCCAAACTGAATGCCCAAAACAAAAACAGTTGTAGTACAATTATAAAGGAAGGAAGAAGGAAAGAAGATAGCAGACAAAAGGCAAAAAATCCAATCTAATACATACACACACACACACACTCACTCGGAAAAGAGGCCCACTCCTTCCATGGACTTTACATTGTGCTATGGACTCATGTCCCCCTCCCCCATTCATACGTTGAAGCCCAACTTCCAATGTGACTATATTTGGAGATGGGGCTTTTGAGAGATAATTAGGGTTAGATAAGGTCATAAGGGTGGGCCCCTCCAGATGGGATTAGTGGCTTTATAAGAACAGAAATAGAGATATCAGTCTCTCTCTCTTTTTTTTTCTTTTTGGCCACACAGTGAGGCTTGCAGGATTTCAGTTCCCCAACCAGGGACTGAACCCAGGCCACGGTAGTGAAATCCGGGAATCCTAACCACTAGGCCACCAGGGAACTCCCAGTCTCTTTCTGCCATGTGAGGACACAGTAAGAAGGCAGTCATTGCAAGCCAGGAAGAGGGCCTTTACCAGCAACCCAGTCTGCCGGCACCTTGATCTTGGAGTTCTCAGCCTCCGGAACTGTGAGAAGAGTGTATGTGTTGTCTAAGCCACCCAGTCTGTGGTATTTTGTTACGGCAGCCTGGGCAGATGAATACAGGCTCCAGGCAGTAGATACTGGGGTACTTGTGACCAACCGGTCTGGTTACACTGGGGCCTGGGCACAAACCAACCTGCAGACAAAACCCGTGCAGAGGATCCCATTTAAGTGGTAGCTGCCCCCAGGGGCTGCTCCTCCGTGTCCTCTGCCCTAACTTCTCCCCTTTCCTCAACTCACACTGCCCACAACTTTTGAATCTGCACCATCCTTATTTTTTAATGCTGCTATCCTAGTTCAGGTAGTTTTCATTCTTACCTAAAACTACGACCTCTTACCTGGTCTCCTTAATCTCCTCCCTTTCTGATTTACTCTACACTGTGAGTTGATTTAAAGAGCTAACTTTCTAAAATGGAAATCAAATCACAATAGTTGTCATTATTTGAATTCTGAAAATATTCCAGCAAGATGGATATTTTTTTTAACTTTCTTTTTTTTTAATTTTAAATTTTTTGGCTGCACCGTGTGGCTTGTGGGATCTTAGTTCCCTGACCAGGGATTGAACCCAGGCCTGCAGCAGTGAGAGCATGGAGTCCTAACCACTGCACCACCAGGGAATTCCCAGGATTTTTTTTTTTTCGGTACGTGGGCCTCTCACTGTTGTGGCCTCTCCCATTGCGGAGCACAGGCTCCAGACACGCAGGCTCAGCGGCCATGGCTCACGGGCCTAGCTGCTCCACGGCATGTGGGATCTTCCTGGACCGGGGCATGAACCTGTGTCCCCTGCATTGGCAGGCGGACTCTCAACCATTGCGCCACCGGGGAATCCCCAAGATGGGTATTTTTATAGATGGGGAAAGAGAGGCTCAGTGATGGCCAATACCTTAACCTACACAAAAAAGCTAGTCAATGGCAAAGCCACTCATGACTATGACATTCTCTACTGCCATAGAAGAGTATAAGCTTCTCAGTACAATATTCACAGCCCTTCGAACACAGGCCCAGTTTGTCTTTCCAACCTCATCTCCCACCAGCATCCCTCACGATCCAGTCCTTACAGACTACTTGCCATTCTGGAAGCCCGATGTGCACTTCTGCATCTTTGTGCTTTCTCACAGTGCTTGTGAATTCTGCCTTAATGACCTTCCCAGTCTCCACCCGGGAAGTCCTGCTCATCCCTCCAGGTTCCAGGACTCCTCTCTCAGAGCCAGTTCCCTGGGCGGAGGGCATCCCCACTCCCCTGCGCTTTCAGGTTACTCTGGTCCTGTCTCTCTCGGAGAACTTACCACGATCCATCACAGTCAGGGGCAATCTACCCACCCCACTCTGTCAGAGCTCCTCGGGGCAGGAGCCAAGTCCTTCTCACCTTTGCATTCCAAGTTGCGAGCACAATATATGACTCACAGGTATTTACTGAATGAATAAACGGCACCAGGGCTAACACAAAGCTCTATATGTGTAAAATCCTGCTTCATAAATGGATGTATCGCCAAGTTCCTTTAACTAACTTGCTCTCCCTGCCCATATGTGAATAAAAGCGTTCAGTTTATGGCAACTGGATTTAAGCACAACTTGGGGGTACATCTCTATCAGAGGAAGAAGGAAAGCCCACCTGTGTGTGCCTTGGTTCTCAACACCAGCTGTGCAGCCTGGCTGTAGGGAGCGTGAGGAAGAAGCGACAAACACACAAGAGGATGTGGAGTATTAGGGGCCCAACGAAAACTCAGCTGCTTCCTCTCGGATGACAGGAGAGATCTGAACTCTGGGAGAGTCAAGAGAACACTTGATATCTGACAATCCTAAGGTCACTAAGCCTCCAAATAATTTAGAGTTTTAGCAGTAATTTACCTCAACAAAATAAGATCTAATGCAATAAAGGACCAAAAAAACAGCACCAGCTCTTCTGCCACCTAAGAAGGGGAGGAATGGCCTTTACTCAACTGTGATGTACAAACACAACCATCTTATCTCCTCTATATAGGGACCAGGGCAGAAAGGCCTTCAGAAGCCCTGTTCACTACTTAAGACAGTTGCTTAAAAAACAGTGGGTATTCTCTCCACCCAGAACTATCAGTAACTGCAGAAATAACCAACCTGAAAGCCTAGTGAGTGCAGCTATCCTTGCTCCATACTTCATTGCATCCAGCAGTTGAAATGCATTTTTCAAGCATGATATTCCTATAAAATCAGAACTGCCTCCACTTTACAAGTGGGTAATTTGAGAGCCTGAGTGATAGACTTGCCAAGGTTGCACAGAATTTAAGGTACGTAAAACTTCCAATCTTGATTCCAACCTCTCTTCAACCATCCTTCTATATATACATCCTTCTATATATATCTGGTTCTTTAAATCTGACCTGAAGACTTGATAGTACATTTGACTTTGATGGATTATCCTAAGTGGGAGATCAGCTCCAGTAAAAACTACAGGATGAGCGAGAACTGAACGGTACTCATCTTAGTCTGATCATTCAGAAATGACAGGAAAAACAAGACCCAGAAGCCAGGAAGTCTATGGCATTTATAATTTAATCTAATAATTTATTTCAACATATTTTGTCCCCGTCTCTCTGGAAAGAGGTGCTGTTCCTGCCTGAAGCTGCTGGATGGCTTTATAAGGCTGTTCTCTTTCCTCTGCAACCTGACGCCCATTTACCGACACCGAGATACGTTACTAGAGAGTAGAGGTCAGCTCTGCAGAACTCAAGTGACCAGTCAATCTTCAATCGATGGGCCTTCCCCTAAACAAGCTGACGTGCGGTAACGGCGGACTCCCCAGGTCAGGTCGGCAGGTGGAATTACACACCAGATATGGACTCTGTCAAGAGACACTCAGGAGAACATGTCATGGCCATGCTGGCTACTTTCGGATGGTTGTCTCTCCATATCTCACAAACCTCACTTGATGATCTACTTAGACAGATTCACAGACAGGACATGCGCAGGGGTCCTGAGTGCACCTGACCTGACCAGCAGGAAAGGGCAGAGGACCCCAAGCTCTGGAGCTGGACTGCTGGGATCAAATCCCGATTTAGTCACTTCCAGGCTTTGCGATCTTTGTTTCAATTCTTTGTGTCTCTTTGTTCTTCATCTGTCAAATCAGAACCCTACTCTTTAGGGTGAGAACACAGCGAGAGAACATGTACAGAGAGCTTAGAACCACCAGGCCTGGCAAACAGTAAGTGTTCAATAAACGTTAGCTATTATTATTATTAACTAAGAAAGGGGGAAAGCAAAGGGAAATGTGCTACATTTCTTCTGTTTTCTCTGCTTCTACCTCCCTCTTTGAAGTGACCCTGATTTGCTTTCTTAACATGAAATCATGATGCCTTTTGAAAACATTTGCTCTGTGCAACATGAAGCACAGTTAATGATTACTTCATAAAAACAACAACAAAATGGCCAGTGTTGATGCTCCTTTGGGAGACAGCCTGCAAGTGAAAGTCAAGTCTGCTGTCCTGTGCTCCTGGAAGAGCTCAGTCATTCACAGGCTCACAGAGAAGTGTAGACAAGGCGGTTAAACTTTGCGAAGGTTTGTTAGCTGGCATAAACCTCAAAATGAACCTAAATGAGTGTACCCTTGTTTTAAAATCCTCTTTGGGACGTCTCTGGTGGCTCAGTTGTTAAGAATCCGCCTGCCAATGCACTGGACACGGGTTCGAGCCCTGGTCCGGGAAGATCCCACATGCTGCAGAGCAGCTAAGCCCGTGCACCACAACTACTGAGCCTGCGCTCTAAAGCCCACGAGCCACAACTACTGAAGCCCACGTGCCTAGAGCCCGTGCTCTGCAACAAGAGAAGCCACCGCAATGAGAAGCCCACGCACCACAACGAAGAGCAGCCCCCGCTCACTGCGACTAGAGAAAGCCACGCACAGCAACAAAGACCCAAAGCAGCCATAAATAAATAAATAAAATAATCTTTATGGCCTGAAAAGGTAAAAAAAAAAAACAACTACACTTTTTTAAAGTACATAAACTATTCTGACACCAGAGGAAAGAAAAAAGGGAGGAAGAAATGGGCGCAAACAGCAAGTCCATGTGAGAAGAAAGGGCATTTTCCAGGCATAAGCTGACTCTCGGGGAATGAGGAAGAGTACTTATCTGGCTCAATCAGAAAAAACAAATCTTTCCACTCTAATGGCTAAGGTAGTAGCAGCAAAATCAGAGAACAGACATTTGATAAGTGTGAGCTGTCATAAGTGAATCTGAAGCAGAAAGGACTCGGTATTTTCTAAAGTACTATTGGTCTCAGAACTAGAAGGTGTTGAAGGGGAGGATTGTCACCCCAGATAGAAAGGAAGAAAACAATGAAAACCACCACCAACAACAACAACGTTTTTAAATTAAAGCTCAAGATGGAAGAGTCACCAGATTAACCTTCCTAAAAAACAAACAAAAAACAGATAATTTCTCCAGGGCACTTATCTGCCTAAAAACTTTCAGTATTCCCCAGAGCCTACAGGAGAGAGTGGAAAACGTCTCGAGGTAATGGAGTCCCCACCTACCTTTCCGATCTTGTTTCGCCATCAGGAAAGGTCCACTGCCGCCAGACTGGCTTCCTCATTTGTTCCAGGGGAGGAAGAAACCATGCTCATTTCAGCTTTGTATCCCCAGCGCCTATTACAGTACCTGGTCCACGGTAGTTTCTCAGTAAATGGTCGCTGGTTCAACAGAAACGTGAATGCTTGCAGGCCTGTGCTCTGCACCTCACTCCCGGGAAGCCCCTTTCCCACCCGCCTCGTGAACACCCAGCCATCCTCCAAGGCCTTGTTCTCCACACCAGCACCGAAGCATCTGCCCTTGCTACTCCCCTCCCACACTCCCTATTCCTACAGAATCCCATCCCTTCGGGCCTTGTGTGCTACTGAAACCTTTCCTGTTCCTATGTTTTGTCTAGCCCACTAAACTAGGAGTTTCTGGAGAAAGGCAGGATATTTTGAAGCATGAGAAGCAGTGGAAACGTTATGGATCTCTGGCTAGGCCGATCTAGTTATGTGACTCTGGGAAAACTTCCTGTAAAGCACTTCGAACAGGGCCCAGAACCTAGTATGCACTTCATATAAGGCTATTACCGCTGTTCACCTCTCGGAAACTCAGTTTTCTTGGAACCTCACTTCTCTCACTTACAAAATGGGATTGATAATAAATCCTCTGTCAGGTGGGTCTTTGTGAAGATTAGGAATATTGTCTGAGAAGTCTCTAGGGCCTTCCTTAGCACACAGCGGCCACTCAATTGCATATGGAAGCTATTATTACAAAGCCTCAGGCTGGGTGCAGAGAAAATGCTCCATAAACATTTATGGAATGAGATGAATGAATGGAGAGAGAGACAGTCTGATAGCAGATCAGATATCAAGGGGAACTTTTTGAGTCATTCATTCAACAGATCTTTATTAAGGGCTTCTCATAATGTCCCAGGTTTTGTCCTGGGTGCTGGGATGCAGCAGTAGGACAGCCCTTGCCCTGTGAAATGTACCTTCTGATGGGGAAGGCAGATAATAAACAGGAGGAGACAGAGAAATAAACGCTTATATGGTATTAAGTGCTATGAAGAGGAACGAAAAGCGAGGTGAGGGCCAGATAGGGGCTGGGCAAGGGCAGTCTGCAGAGGTGGCATTTAGGCAGAGCTTCAGATCCCTAGGAGAGCTGGGTTTTGTGAGCTGTCCTCGGCCTCAGGCAGACTCTGTGCTTTTCCACGGGGCGGCCTCTAGTGCCAGGAGACCCTGATCCATCAAAGAGGCTGCAGTCTGGCTCCCAGGGCCCCTCTCAACTCAGACCAAGCTACAAACACTGCTGAACCAGCAATTACAAACTTATTTTGACAAGACCATTTGACTTGGGCCACTTAGCCCCGCGTGGATGTAAATGGATTACAATCATACTGCAACTGGTCTGTTTCCCAGAAAGTTCAGATCGCAGGTAGCCTTTGGGATGAGTTGAATCAAACTTCTCTCCTCCCATAATGAAGTGGCTGGCAAAATAGCGTCCTAGAGGGCGAGAGACAGAAAAATCAAACAGAAACCAGTCAAACTAAGCCAAGTGAAAAAGCTGATGCAAAAAAAAAAAAGGTTAACCCTTCAACAAACAATTAGAGCAATTTCTAACCCTAGGAAAATTTTCTTCTCTTGATTGGGGATAATGGCAAAAAATAAGCAAAATCATAGCAGTGAGAACCCAAGATACCAAATATAAAATAGATCACCGTATTCCTTGTGACATTCTTAATTGAACCTTTACCATGATCTGCCTATGATACCATGGAGCAAAAGACCAGAAGGCCCAACAATGCACCTGAACATATAATGTATGAACATATCTATGTTATATATATATATATATATATATATATATATATATATATAGAGAGAGAGAGAGAGAGAGAGAGAGAGAGAGAGAGAGAGAGAGAGAGAGAGAGAGAGATGTTAATGAACATATATATGTGTTTTGTTCCTGATTTTTTTCCTTACACTGGAAGCTGTTATTCTTTGTTCTCCACCTATTCAGGAATCTTATCTGCAGGTATCAGCATGCATACACACATACGTTTCTTTGCCTAGATTTTTCATAAGCCAGCTCATACCTATACACAGAAGTCTCAGCACCTACCTACCTATGTGTATACCTCCATAACCCTCTACAATGAAGGCTCTTTGTTTTTCATATTTGTTTCAAAATGATTGTTTAATAGGAAAATACAAATTTAAATAATACTGCCTCAGTCTTTACCTACCAACTGCCACATAGATTATGTAGTTTAATTGGACAGGTTTAGTGCTATGAAAGATATAGACACATACACAAACCCTAGTCTCAAATTCATTAGCAGTGCTAATGGCCAAGGTTACAGGGACATCAGTCACACAGGCTCTCTTTGCCTCACCTTGAACAGCCAGGAGACAGGGATATTTTCAACTCTACACTAACCAGATGCAATCAGCAGTCAGGGTCAGAATCCCCATCTGCCTTATCCAGATAGAAGGAAGAACCGTGCCAGGATGTGATGGCACTAAGTCACCAAGGGAGGCTTGGGTAACACTGCACATTCCATCTGGGAACACTTTCCAAATCTCATGATTAAACGAATGCTTCTCATAGAATGGATAAACAACAAGGGCCTACTGCATAGCAAAGGGGACTATATTTAATATCCTGTGATAAACCATAGTGGAAAAGAATAGAAAAAAGAATGTATGTATATGTATAACTGAGTCACTTTGCTGTACAGCAGAAATGAACACTTTGTAAATCAACTATACTTCAATTAAAAACATGCTTTTTTTAAAAAAATAGATCTTTATAGGAGTATAATTGCTTCACAATACTGTTAGTTTCTGTTGCACAACAACGCGAATCACCCATACGCATACATGTCCCCATATCCACTCCCTCTTGAGCCTCCCTCCCACCCTCCCTATCCCACCCCTCTAGGTCATCACAAGGCACCGAGCTGATCTCCCTGTGCTATGCTGCTGCTTCCCACCAGCCAACTATTTTACATTCAGTAGTGTATATACGTCAATGCTACTCTCACCCCAAGTCCGCAAGTCCATTCTCTATGCCTACCTCTTTATTCCTGCCCTGCAACTAGGTTCATCAGTACCATTTTTTATTAGATTCCATATATATGCGTTAGCATACAGCATTTTTTTCTCTTTCTGACTTACTTCACTCTGTATGACATACTCTAGGTCTATCCACCTCACTACAAATAACTCAGTTTCATTTCTTTTTATGGCTGAGTAATATTCCATTGTATATATGTGCCACATCTTCCTTTATCCATTCATCTGTTGATGGACATTTAGTTTGGTTCCATGTCCTGGCTATTGTAAATAGTGCTGCAATGAACATTGTGGTACATGTCTCTTTCTGAATTACGGTCTTCTCTGGGTATATGCCCAGTAGTGGGGTTGATGGGTCCTATGGTAGTTCTATTTTTAGTTTTATAAGGAACCTCCATACTGTTCTCCATAGTGGCTGTACCAATTTACATTCCTACCAACAGTGCAGGAGGGTTCCCTTTTCACCACACCCCTTCCAGAAAAAAAATGCTTCTTTAGCCACATTTCTATAATCTAATTCTCCAACAAAGGCAAGCTGTTCAAAGTGAATGACTCCTAACATAACATACTTTATCGATGCTCTCATATACCCCAGTTCTTAGATTAATACAAAGAACTTATGAATCGGCAAAAGTCTTCTTTATGTGTTATACGGCTCAGGTAAATGTTTCAATGTATTAGGTATACAGCAAACTCTTAAGAAAATGAGATTCAGCAATTTCAGCCTGTGAAGAAGCCACAGCAAGGAAGACAGAGAAGAAAGTTCTAAGAGAAAAATGGAATCAAATGTTCATTTTTTGGTTTTTCTACACATGGAGCTGCTTTAGTCTAGAAATATTTATTAAACAAAACAACGTGATAAAATCACTCGCCACAAAGTGAGGCAATTCTTTAATTAAATAACAAGCAGGAAAACATTATTTGAGAGTAACGGCAGCCAAAACCAAAGCAATCACTGAGGAACACTTGAAAGTTACCCATCAAAACGAAAACACACACGGCAGCCATCTGCAGTGAAACAAAAGTGCGATTCATCATTTAGGAAAGCTTAATTATCAATTATTTATGTCTAGCACTTACTAGCCCTATTTTCCACGTGCATAATTTATAGAGAGGGGAGGTGCCTAGTTGCCATAAGCAGATGCAGCCATCTCAAAGAATTTGTCATTTACTGTTGAACCTTAGTAAAATATATTTTTTATACACTAGACATTATACATTTATTATACATTAGGTGAAATTAGAAAAGGGAAAGATGTTCACATTGATGGATGGATGGCTTGCCCAAATCATGAATAAAGAACCAGGAGAAGCAGGTTTGGTGTCTGGAGTGGTACAGGTTGAGCTCAATGTGGGACACGCTGAGTTTCCAGTACCTGGGAGCAGTCAGGTGGGGGATGTGGGGACAATGAAATCCACGGAGATTTGATCCTAGCAAGAGAAGAGCACTAATGGCCTCAGGGTTAAAGTGTTAAAGACGACAGTGTTCTATTGGAAATGCCATTCTGGGGGGAGCTGTGACATTAAAAGGAATCATCCAGAAAGCAGTGCAGAGCTAACTGTAGCATTAGAAATCAAGAGCACACATATACAAAAACCTAAACTTAAGGTCAATAATCCGCAAATGAAAAGGGGAGTTTTCATTTCAGGAGAGGCGTCAATGCCACGTTCCTGGGAAAAGCCCATCTTCCTTGGTGCACTTAAAATACAAATGCCTCATCAGGTAAAAGGAAAATTAAACTTAAGACAACTGAAATTTTGTTTTTTCCTCTCTTTGAAATGCACCTCACTAATAACCCCAGTTAGACTAGAGGGAGAGCAAACTTGCTATCTGCAGCCTAGCTAAAGCATCCTGCCTGTGTGCCCAGGCTGCCCAGAGGTGTGGATCAGGGCACAGTGACCTAGAGCAGCCACATCAGCAGATGGGAGCACCAAACACACTAACAATCCTTGAAAAAAATGCCTTCTGGACAATTTGCACACATTTTTGCTTCTTAGTGTGAACTGCGCTCTAAAATCAGAAACGGCAGGGGAAAAAGAACTGCACTAAAACACTTCTTTGCCTGTTTGCTAACAGGAAAAAACATAGGACTAGTAGATAACCTGCAAGCTTTCCGTTATTAGTTGGCTATAACTTCTTAACCAAATTATATTTAAAACATAGGGTATGAGTGGGAGGGGAAAAGGGGAATTCGTGTTTAATGGGTACAGAGTTTGTTTTGCAAGAAGAAAAAGTTCTAGAGATTTTAATACTAATGAACTGTACACTTGAAAATGGTTAAGATGGTAAGTTTAATGTTATGTATTTTTAACCACAATAAAAATAAATATCAAGAAAAAAACAACCATAAGGTGTGGCCCAGAATGACCAGTGCTAATAAAATATTTTTTCAGTATTTTTTAAAAAAGTATTAAAGGTAAAAAGGTATCCAGACAAACAAAAATCAAATTACTTACAAGGGAAGAAAATTACACTAGTGCTGTTCTTCCAGATCAGCACTGAACAAAAATACGCTAACACGGGACTTCCCTGGAGGTCCAGTAGTTAAGACTCCGTGCTTCCACTGTAGGGGGAATGGCTTCAATCCCTGGTCTCGGAACTAAGATCCCATATGCCGCGTGGTGTGGCCAAAAAAATATATATGTATACCATGAGCCATAAATGCAAGCCACATATGTAATTTTAAATTATCTAATAGCCACATTTTTAAAAAATAAAAATAAGCAAAATTAATTTGAATATATTTTATTTAGCCCAATGTTGGATATCCCAATATCACAATATATCCAAAATATTATTTCAATAGGTAATCAATATAAAAACTTTTAAGGAGCTAGTCACATTCTTTTTTCAACTATCCATGAAGAAAAATACAACTATTTGTTACTCAGCAAGAGAACAAAGAGAAAAATCTTAGAATTCACTAACTTAAATAATTTACCCAGTGAATTAAGATATTAGGGCATATTCCTAACATCACAATGAAATTCAGTGTTGCTCAGTGAATTCCAGAATTTATGTCTGTCCCAGTGAGATATTCTGACATTTGCCACCAAACCACTATGTATTATCACATCACGCAATAAAGGGCAGTTAAACATCCTTCCCGTCTTTCTACAGTTCTGTATTTAAAGGGTACCCTAAATGTTAACAAACAGAAACTCTAATTTTATTCTAATTTAAAATAACTTTTCTTTCCAAATCTATGGTATTACTGAAATATGTTGGTCTACAGAAAAAGGGTTAGGGGAAAAAACTCAACTGTTTAGGCCTCTAGGTAATAGCAATTTATTTATTGTCATGGCATGATTCCAAATAAAAGATTTTAAGTTTTTGGAAACTTCATATTTTATAAAACTAACAAAATTCAAAGACGCTGAGTAAGCAACAAAATTGTGATAATTTGTATAGAGTAAAAGATGAAGCAAAATATATTTTGGATTTGAGTCACTATCTCATGCTAATTGGGAGGGATTTATTTGTTTTGTTCTGTTTTGCGGTACGCGGGCCTCTCACTGTGGTGGCCTCTCCCGTTGCGGACCACAGGCTTTGGACGCACAGGCTCAGTGGCCATGGCTCATGGGCCCAGCCACTCCTCGGCATGTGGGATCTTCCTGGACCGGGGCACGAACGCGTGTCCCCTGCATCAGCACGCAGACTCTCAACCACTGCGCCACCAGGGAAGCCCTAATTGGGAGTTTTTATTGCAAGATCTCTAATCAATCTTCCCTCCTTTTGGTATTTTTTTAAAAATTGAGGTCACGGTAAAATAAATTAGATATCCTGCCTATAAGTGAAAAATACTAATCTTCACCTATTTACTTTTGGACCAATGGAGTTATATCATTGATTATTGTAGAAAATGGAATTGTACTTAAAAATAACTTCATACAAAATTAAAATATGGGAAAAAATTTAAAAATAAATAAAAAGAAAAGGAAATGAAAAGAAAAAATTAAAATATGGAAAAACTGGCTATGGAAATCCGATTACGTTTTTATATATTTGAAAAATCTTCATCTACATGGCATTTCAATAACATACTTTAAGCTTAAGGTCACAAAAATAAAAGGAAAGTAACAAAATTGTATTTAAGCACCTCTAACTGCTCAAGTCAATTCTAATGCTACAGTGCTGCTTTTGTAATTCATGTTTTTACCTATTTAAAAAAATTATACGGACTTCCCTGGTGGTGCAATGGTTAAGAATCCACCTGCCAATGCAGGGGAAACGGGTTCGAGCTCTAGTCCGGGAAGATCCCGCATGCCGCGGAGCAACTAAGCCCGTGCGCCACAACTACTAAGCCCACGTGCCAAAACGACTGAAGCCTACGTGCCTAGAGCCCGTGCTCTGCAACAAGAGAAGCCACCGCAAGAGAAGTTCACGCACCACACGAAGAGAAGCTCCCGCTCGCTGCAACTAGAGAAAGCCCGCGCCCAGCAGCGAAGACCCAACACAGCGAAAAATAAATTAAATAAATAAACAAAATTTAAAAATTATATAAGTAATACATGTCTGTGACAAAAAATACAAAGAAGTACATAATTTGAAAAGTGATAATCTGGGCTTCCCTGGTGGCACAGTGGTTGAGAGTCTGCTTGCCAACGCAGGGGACATGGGTTCGTGCCCCGGTCCGGGAAGATCCCACGTGCCGTGGAGTGGCTGGGCCCGTGAGCCATGGCCGCTGAGCCTGCACATCTGGAGCCTGTGCTCTGCAACGGGAGAGGCCACAACAGTGAGAGGCCCGCGTACCACGAGAAAAAAAAAGTGATAATCCAACACTATGAAAGGTAACTCCATTATTAACAATCAGTTTGCAGTCTTCCAGATTTTCCTAAACATATACAAACACATTCAGGTTTTCTGTTTTGCTTTATTTTGATATTTTACCTAATTGGGATATTACTCTTATTGATCTGCATGTTGCTTTTTTTCCTAATGTACTGTAGGCATCTTTCCATGTCTGTACTTATGGATTGACATCATTGCCTCATTGTTTTCTTTTTTGGCCCACTGCGAGCAGCTTGCGGGATCTTATTTCACCAACCAGGGGCTGAACCCGGGCCTCAGAAGTGAAAGCGCCAGAGTTCTAACCACTGGACCGCCAGGGAATTCCCGACATCATTGATCTTAATGACTACATAATAACCACCTCTTGGGCTTCCCTGATGGCGCAGTGGTTGAACGTCCGCCTGCTGATGCAGGGGACACAGCTTCGTGCCCCGCCGGGAAGATCCCACATGCCACGGAGTGGCTTGGCCCGTGAGTCATGGCCGCTGAGCCTGCGTGTCTGGAGCCTGTGCTCCGAACGGGAGAGGCCCCAAGAGTGAGAGGCCCTCATACCGCAAAAAAAAAAAAAAAAGAATTTTCAAATATGTAGATATTTTCTTACTTTTTTTCTTGTTTTCTATCTTAATTGCATCACTGTCTGAGAATGTACTCTGTATGATTTAGAGCATTTGAATTTGTTGAGACTTGTTATATGGCCCAGCATTTTCATAAACATTCCATGTAGACTGGAGAAGAATTTGTGATCTGCAGTTGTGGCTGAAGTATTCTCTATGTATCTATTAGTTAAGGTCTGCTTATCCAGTTGTTCAGATCTCTTTCTTACTAGCTCTCCATCTGCTTGTTTTAACAGTTACTGATATATGCATCTTCCACTGTATTTGTAGATTTGTCTTACCTTCTTGCAATTCTGTCCATGGTTTTGTTTTCTATATTTTGAGGCTATGTGTATTAGGCACACACAAATTCAGAACTCTTATGTCTTCTTGGTGAATGAAGCATACCATCATTATGAAGCATCCCTCCTTACTTCCAGTCATGATTTTTTGCCATAATGCCTACTTTCTTTTGGTAGTTTTTGCATGGTTTGTCGTTTTAAATTTTTGTTCTTCTTTCAAAAATTGTGGTGCAATGCACAATTTACTGTCTTAACCTTTAAAAGTTTTAAAAATTGTGGTAAAATCTCTGTTAACATGAAGTTTACCATTTTAGTCATTTTAAAGTGTACAGTAAAGTACATTTACATTGTTCTGCAATTAATCTCCAGAAGTCTTTTCATCTTACCACACGGAAGACGCTATATGTGTATCCAGTTAACAATTCCCCACCTTTCCTCTCCACCCCCTGCTTTGCAATCACCCTTCCTACTCTCTAAGAATTTGTCTACTCTAGATGCCCTCATACAAATACAAGCAGACAGTTATTTGTTTCTTGCTGCTGGTTTATTCCACATAGCACAATGTTGTCAAGGTTCATCCATGTTGTAGCATGTGTAGCATTTCCTCTCTTTTTAAGGCTAAGAAATATTCCATGGTGTGTATATACCACATTAAAAAATATCTATTCATCTCTCGATGGACGCTTGGGTTGCTCCCACCTTTTTGTGATTCTGAATAATGCTGCTATGAACATGAGTGTTTAATATCTGTTTGAGTCCTTGCTTTCAATTCTTTTGGTTATATACCCAGAAGTGGAAGTGCTGGATCATATGGTCATTGTTTAATTTTTTGAGAAACTGCCATAATGTTTTCCATAGTGGTCACACTATTTTACATTCCTACCAGCAATGCACAATATTTTAATTTCACTACATCTTTGCCAACACTTGTTATTTTCTGTTTTTTGTTTTTGTTTTGATAACAGTTGTCTTAATGTGTGCGAGGTGATACTTACTCTGGACTTAAGTTGCTGTCAAAAGCAAAGGACCTTAGGGCACAAGGACCCCAAACCTTAGAATCACCTCACTGTTCTGTCTACCCCTGATAGTTTTCACTCTTATTAACCCACCAGATGTTTCCAAGAAGATGTCTTGGGGAATACATTGTCTATTTTGTTTTAGTAGTCCTTATTGGGACGGTTAGTCTGAATTATCTGGACCACCATCACTTCCTTTCTGTATTCCAAGAAGAAATGAAGTGGGTCTTAAATGCAGAAGGAGAGTAGGAGTCCATGGATTTAATATTTCTTTATTTTTTAACCCATGTTATTTCCCACGTCTCTATTTTAAGTAACCTGGAGTAGATATCCTGGCTGAGTACTCGTAGTAGCTCACATTAACAGGCAGTGAATTTTTTTTAGATTAAGTGGGAATAAAAAGAGAAGAAAATCCATGGAAGAAAAAGGAGTGGAAGAAGAAGGGGAGAGAGAAGGAGGACCTAGAGGGATAGAGATGGAGAAGGCAGAAAAGTGGGAAGAAAAGAGAAAGATGAAGCAGGGAGAACAGAATTAAAGGAAGCTCCATTTAGTTTTACCAAGACCTGTAGCCAGTGCTTCTGTAGAAATCCAGAGTTACTACTTGTTTAACAAGCAAACAAACAAAAAATTCCTTTCACATTTTCCTTTCCTTGACAACCATTCACTTATTTTCATGACTGGTCATGGAAAAAGGAAACTAATTCATTCACTCAACAAATATTTATTAGGTACCCACTATATGCCAAGCTCTGTTCTGGGCACTGAGGAGAAACAAATGAACAAAACCTACACAAGCCCTTGCCCTTACTGAGCTTCTGTTCTAGTGGGCCACTGTACCCAAGGTACAGTGATTGAGGTGCTAAATGCTGTAACAAACAGATCACAACTTCTCAGCAGGTTAACATAATAAAGGTCTGTTGTCTGCTCAGCTGAGAGTCCTTGCATGTATTTTTGGTCCTGCGGATCTGCCCTGCTCATTCAGAGTCACACTTCTGCTTCATGTCTATTGGCAAGAACTAGTCACATGGCCCCAAAGGCAAGGGCATGGCTGGGAAATGTAGTTCCCAGTAACAAACACAAGTCTTTGGTGACCAGCAAACTGATTCTTCACATGGAAAGATACAGACAAGAAACTGAATAACAAATTATTTATTACTTTAGGAGGTGATAAATGCTATGGGAAAAATGCAGGAAAGAAATAGAGTGTCTGGGAGGGGGGAGTATTGAAAATTTAAATAGACTGGCGAGAGATGGACTCACTGGGCTGAGCAAAGCTTGAAGGAAGCAGAGGTGTGAGCCATGTGAATATAGGGGAGACGGTGTTACTGGAAGAGGGAACACTCAAAAAGGAGACCATTATTGCTGAAACAGAGCCAGCGGAGAGAGGCAGGAGATGAGGTCAAACAAATCAGAGGAAAATCGTGTGGGACTCTAGATTTATCCTCTGAATGAGACGAGAAGAAATCAGATGGGTGTGAGCAGAGGAGAGCTAGGAATCGATTTGCACTTTATCGAGACCAGTGTGGTGGCTACATTGGGAATACACTGGATGGGGGCAAAGGGAAGGAGATAAAAGTGCAGGCACCAGAGTGGCAACAATGGAGGTGATGAGAGATGTCGGTTGCTAGATACAATTTGAAGGCAAAGCAGGATTTGTAGATGGATTGAAGATGGAGTTTGAGAGAAAGACAGGAGTGACTGTGGCCTGAGCAATTAAGAGATGGAGCTAGGGAAGACCATGGTGGAGCACGTTTGTGGGGGGAAGTCAAGAACTCACCTCTAGACATGTTGAGCTTGCGACGTCCATGCGAGTTTCCCGTGGAGACGCTAAGAAGCTGCTGGACTAGGGTCTGAAGCTCAGGAGAAAGCCCTGGGCTTGAGCTACAGGTTTAGAGTCCTTTCTCAGGGTAAAGATGCTATTTAAAGCCTTGAGACCGAAAGAGAGGGGCAGGCAGTGTAGTTGAAAAAGAGAGACCCAAGGGCTGAGCCTTAGGTCTGGACAGAATAAGATGTGGCCATTGCTGGGGATGGGGAGAAAAAAAGTGAGGGAAGGAAGTGGGCGTGAGTGGGGAATTATTTGGGGCTGTGGTTCATCAGATCAGAATCAGAATGGAGCACCATTAATGGTGACCAAGTGGTCTGTTTCCCCCCAGCTCCACTCCTACCTGCCTGCCTCTAGCTGTGTACAATCCCAGTGGTCTGATGATGGGCAGGGCCGTCAGCTGCTCATTCCATGCTTCTGCACTCTTTCACCACCACCCCTCGCTCTCATAAAGGTTTGGTCATTCATTCAGCAAATCTTTACTGAATGCCTATATATGTGCCAGGCCCTGAGTGAACAAGCTAGACAAGGCCTGTGCCCTTATGGAGCTTATACTCCATAAGGGGGCTGGGGCAGATAATAAACAATCAACAAAGAGACAAACAAGAACATTCCTAATCCAGGGAAAAAGAATAGAGAATGCCCTGCTTTGGTGAAGGGGATCATGAAAATTCTCTTCCAGGAGGGGACATCCGAGCTGAGACCTGAGCACTAGAAGGATGATGGCCATCACATCTGGGGGTCAACGATCTGGCTGGACGGAGGCTTGCAGTGCTGCAGGGGAATGTTGAAGGCCAGTGTGCTGATCATGGTGAGGAGCCCCCTCACATGGGACCTTGTAGGCTATGGATAGGAAATTGGTTTTATTCTAAGTGTGACGAGGACACCTCCCATGGGTTTAAGCAGAGGACTCACGTGACAACATTTCACAGACCTCACTGGGTTGGTCAGATGGAGAGCAGACAGTAGGGGGCAGAGTGGAGGCAGCAAAAGGAGTTAGGAGGGTTTTCTAGCTGAGGCCACAGGTGGCATCTTGCACTAGGATGGGCCAGGATGCACGTTGTCTTGGACGAACGGGTGGGTCAGGCAGTCATACATATATCAAGCTCTTCTCTGGGTCCAGGCCTATGCAAGGCCAGGAAGAGCACCTCCTAAAGAAACATGAGCGAGGTACAGTCCTTGCCCTCAGCTTACTGAATGCTGAATTACAGGAAACTCAGACCACACATATTAAGGTGCCGGGTAAACACAAAGCAACCAGTAAGTCAGTGCATAGGAGGGGCTGACTAGGTGCAGAAGGGGGACTGGAAACAGTAACTGGCTACCGCGCAAAGGGGAGACTTTGGAGCCTTCTCCAGACGGGCAGGGCGGCTCATTTTCCAGCGGGCAGCGGCAGAGGGTCGCAAGCAGCGCTGCCTCACCGACCCCAGCCCACGGCCCCGCGTGGCAGCAGGGCCTGGATTGTCCAAGAACTTGGCTCCGGGCTCCAGTTTCCCAACTCACTCGGAGCTCAGAGAAGCGGTGACTCAGGTGAGGGCCCTCCAGGCACGCCGCGTTCTCAGCCGGCCTGCAGTGACTCACCACCTCGCTCCCTCCCTCACCGCTGACCCCGGGCCAATCCCTTAAGGAGTCTACACCCCACTCTTCTCACTTGGCCGGGACAATTGTCTGGTGGAGTTTTTAGCTCCCCGGGAGCAGAGCTTCTGTCAGCAACCGTCCAGGTTCCTCGAGAGAGGCTTCTCCTAGGGTCTGGTGGAGCGTAAAACTCTTGGGTGGACCCGAAGGCCCCAGGCCCTCCCCGTGCACCGAAGGAGGGCTTTAATGCTTCTGCATTCTTCTAATTTCAGAGCCTTTCAACAGCATTTTATACCGAATACAATTTCGCAAGTCTTGGTGTCCTGGAGGAATTTTCCCTTGGACACCTCTTGGTCAAAATTTGCTTGGGGGAAACAAAAAAGCAACCAGAGTAGGCCCCCAAAGTCTGCAAAGCAGAGACCAGTGGCAATGGGAGGTGAGAGTGCGGCGGACTGACCAACGGGCCCCGGGGCAAGGGGACCACCGCGCGAGGGCGCGGGCCGAAGCTCTGCTCGCCCGCGCAACTGAAAGCGGGCGGCGAGAATCGCGAGAGCGCTCAGCTCCCCTGCAGCGAGCCCTCGGGCAGGAGCAGAGGCCCAGGCGGCGGGCGTTGGCTGCGGGGTCGCTCGCCTGGTTCTCCGGCTGGCATCTAGGCGCCCCTACTTCCAGCGCGCCCCGTCGCAGCCAGGCGACCTGAGCGGCCCCCAACCAGCCTTGGGCCAGAGTTCTGCCCGCAGTCCTCTGCTCGCCCAGGCGCCGGCGCTCGCCGCCCGGCTGGGATGCGGCAGGTGGACTGCGGCAGGCGCACCCTCCTTCCGGCCCCGGCCCCTCTCCCGGACCCTCCCTCGAGCCCTGGCGCGCCTCTGCTCGCCGGCCAGAGCTCGCTATCTGTGCCCCCGAGTTACCTGCCTCGGGAAGTCCCAGTGCGCAAGCAGCCCGGACTGTAAAAGGGTGGATTCGGCAGAGCCCAAAACTACATTTCTAGGGGAGGGGTGGGGTCCCCATCTAGAGGGTCGCAGATCGCATTACCGGCCGAGGGGAGGAGGCAGCAGAAGGGAGAGTCCACAGGGGAAAAGTTGCTTTTCGCTTAGTACTCCCCCTCCCCCTCCCTAACGCGCTGCGATGCCGGTAAGTTCCGGGACACAGTGTCCGCCCAGGTTCCGGAGCCCGAAGGCCCCGGAACGGTTTGGCAGGACAGAGGCATCTTTCCATACGCGGATGCTGCAGTCAGAGCGCCGCTTGGCCTGCAGGGCTGCGGGGCTCCGGGGCTCCGAGGGCGACACCCGTCTGCCCGCGGGCGGGAAGCAGAAGCCCGCCTCCGGGCACCGAAGATCTAGAGCAATAACAGACGCATAAATAAATCAATGAGCGGCTCTTTGCTGCCAGCAGCAGGGAAACCTCGGGCTGATTAAATGCAGACGCGGGGTGTCTGCCAGGACAGGAGGGCGGCGGGGTACCGGGAACTGGCGTGGAGGCGAAGGGTGGGGGGAAGGGAGGCCGGGGCAGGAGCGACGGGAAAGACCCAAAGCCACGTTTTTAAACATGGTGGGGGGATTTTAAAGGAAAACAGTACGGGGGAGGTGGGGACAGGGCTGCGGGCCTCTGGGCCTTCCAGCCACCCGGGGCAACTTTCCGGGTGGGAGGTGCGGCCCGAGGGGCGGCTCGGGCGGCGGGAGGCGGGAGTCCGAGGCGGAGGGAGGAGGGGCGGTCACTTTAAAGGCTCTTTCTTACCCATAATGCTTTGTGGGGGCGTTGCCATAGTGGATCCAAGATGGCGTAGAAAGTAATGAGAGGTAAGTTCTGAATTCCCTCTTCTCTGCTGCTGGGACCGCTCCGCGAGCTGTCGGAGCCCTCCGGAGAGAGGACCGGACTCCCCTCCGGTCCTCCAAGTCCCGGGAGGGTCGGCCCCGGGGCGGGCCTGGGGCCCAGACGGCCCGCGGCGGGGCCTGGGAAGCGGGGCTCTTCGAGGCGAGGCCCAGACGCTGGGGCTGTTTACAGCTTCTTTCCCTCCCTGGCCCCCTTCCCCTCCGCTGGGGGCCGCGGAGCCCTCGGCCCAGGCCGTGGAGGGGGCCTCGCAGACCCCGGACGCGAGCCTGCGGGAGGTTTGTCCAGCCCACGGCACTCCGGGAGGGGGAGTCGAGCCGCCTTGCACGCTCCCCTCCTCCGGGTCGCGACTGAGGGTGGGGAGCGTGCAGGCCTCCCACGCCCCGCTCGATTGCCCCCTCTGGGCTCGAACTTCCACGCGGGGTGGGGCGAGGGCCGGAGGGTGAGTGCGGGGAAAAGTGGGTCAGGGGTGCACCCCTCCCTCCCCCGCCGAGGGCTGTTGCCTGAGCTTCACTTTCTTTACCCCCTTTCTCCACCCCCTCCTCGGAAATTCTCATTGGGCCACAAGCACATCAACAAAAACAAAAACAGAGGATTTTCTTGAGCTAAGGGACCGCAGCTTTATCTAAGGAACTTTGATTGCTCTCCCCCCAAATTATTTGAGCCTTCTGCACCCTCCCCTTTGCTGAGGATCGTCCAGCCAGGGTTGGAAATCAGGGTCTTAGGATTCTTCTTGGATTGAGACCCTCAGATTGTGTTTGAAACTCAAAATTGTTGTTCCTTCACCCTCACCACTTACACTTTTCAGGCAAATCGTTAATAGATGTGTAACTGCAGAGACAGTGGATGCCTAGAGTTGGGCGGGGGAGGGGGGAGGAAGGCGTCGTCCTGGCAGTTTGTTCTTCATTCTGCCCTCTCTTCAACTCGTATGAGTGGATTTCTTCTCCTTCATCTCTTCTTTTTTCTCCTTCTTTTTCATTTGAGTTTTTGAAAGTAAGGTCAGTCAGATATGACATTTTTATGTTTGGATTTTAAGAACACTTTCTAATTATTCTTGTATCACACAGAGAGGAAATGTTTTTGTTTTAAAGTAAAGCAAACAGACTCATTTACAGAGCTGCATACTGTACCATTTTGGTAACTTTTCCATTTGAAATTTATATGCCCTTTCACTTGAGGCTGATAGAATGTTTGCTACATGTCTCTTACTGGTGTTGTCTAGACACATTTTACTTTTCTGTTTATCTCAGGAATTGGATGAAGTCATTGATGACTAAAGAACTACAGTGCTGGTGAGATGTGTAAGGTGAGACTGCAGTTAAAAATGATTTACCTTTTTTCCTTCTTTATTTTAATCAAGTCATGAGGGTGAGACTGAAACTAAGTAACTTGATGGGGCCATCTTTATTTCCAAATCACTCACTCAGTCAAGTGGGAGTAGAGGCAGGGCTAGATTTGGAAAGGACAACTGTGTCAAGTATACCAAACTTTTCAGCTACTGGAGCTTATCCAGAGCCAAATGTTATTTGCAGCCATCCTTGATGAGTATCTTCACCAGGGGTAATTATAGTTTGCCTATTTAAATTCCCTTGTGTAACTTTAATTGAATGTCTTAATTTTATCTGTGCTTTGGTGTCCATCACTTAGTCTGCATTGAGTGTTAGTGATTGCGTATGCGGATTTTGTGCGTCTACAGTTTGTGGGACTCATGTAAAGTACACCCTTTGCATTGGAAAGAATGATTTCAGGCAAATCGTGCTTTTATTTTCTGAAAAATGGAACAGTGCTTGGCTCTCTCATAATTATTTGGAAATAAAAATGATAGTGTTGCATTTTGGTTAGGTTATTAGGGATAAGACTGGCTTGTCATTATCTTCTGGTCACATGTAGTGTGTGAATTCAGAGTGTTGCTTTATTTAATCTAACTCATAAGGCTTTGGATTTATAGAACGTTATGAATACAGGGTCAATGAACAGTCAGTATTGTGTACTGGTGAGAAGGACAGTGTTGCTAATTTTACATTCTTCACAAGCAATTTTCTCAACTTTAAAAATATATCTTTTTATTTTTTTTTATTTTAGTCATTGTAGATGTACTATACTACAGTGTGTGTGAGTGTGTGTGTCTGTAAAATATTTTACTATGGTTTATTGAGAAAATGTAAGTTGTTACGGTAGATTGGTTACTGCAGGGTTTTGTTTATTTTTCCTTTAACACATCTGAGTAGCCTTTGAATTTTGAAATTCACTCACAAAGTTTTCATCTCTATGACACATCTGTTTAAGAAGAGTAAGCTGTGCTTTATTTTATTCCAGATTGAGGCATACAATTGACATTTTTGCCTTAAAAAAAAAACTTGGGAGGGGAAGGTGGACATAAACCAAGATCTTTTTGTAAGTGCACACACCACATTTGCATGTGTTTGAAACTCAGAAGTGCTTGTGTGTATTACATATATTTTTATTTTTATTCTTAGCAGAGCAAATATGGATTTTAAAATTTATTTATTTTCAGCTTACAGATGGAGGCATATTCATGCCTTAGACCTCCCAATCTGTACCTTTTATCTTTTTTTTAAAATACATATTACTTTGTGGAAAGAACCAATGATCTACTTTTGGGCCTATGGAGATGTTTGTTTATAATCCAAAAGGGATTATTTAGAAATAGGTCATCTTGTGTGGCTAGTGTTGTTTGGCCTGAGCTGTGTCAAGACATTTTCCACAATTTTCACACGTGTAGACCATGTGAAGTGTTAGTATTGACTTCAAAGTGAAGTTGGTGGTTGGCCACCGAACAGGTTGTCACACGAAGCATTCTAAAATGGGAAATGCCATAGTACTGAAGTTTGTGGTGAAGCGAGGGTCTGTGTCTTTGAGTTGAATGAAGACATAGCTTTTTTAGTCTGTCCTTTTGGCTGGGAAGCTGGGACACTATTTTTAGGTAAGGCGGGAGTTTTGGGGAGTCAGTAAGTGCCTCTCTATCAGCTGATGTGCTTGATTTTTGCAGTTGTTAGCAAGAAGTTTCATTTCTAATACCGTAAGTATTCAATCTACATTGTTTTAAAGTCTGTATACATTTATGGACAGTCCAGTGTTTTACTGGAGAAGGGAGTGAAGCCAACATAACAGGGGAAATCATTCCTACTTGCAAAGGACATTGTGTAGTTTAAAAATATAGAGCATATTCATGAAAGGCTAAGAATATTGCAGAGGGACCTACAAATAAGTAGACCAGATCTTACACATGCATTTTTGTCCTCTGTTTAAGAAGTAGGCATGGTATTGATATTAAATGCAAATTAGTCTATAATTATCTGTCAGACTATATTTAAGATTCTTTTTTTTTTCTTTGCGGTACGCGGGCCTCTCACTGTTGTGGCCCCTCCCGTTGTGGAGCACAGGCTCCGACCATGCAGGCTCAGCGGCCATGGCTCACGGGCCCAGCCGCTCCGCGGCATGTGGAGTCTTCCCGGACTGAAGAACGGACCCGTGTCCCCTGCATCGGCAGGCGGACTCTCAACCATTGTGCCACCAGGGCAGCCCTAAGATTCTAAATACAGGCCCAGCACAAGATGTAAGGTCCTTTGGCCTGTTGTTTTAAATGCTTAGCAGTTTTAAATGCATAGTAGATTTGGGGCCAATTTATCAACTTGTCGATAAACAAGAGATGGGGAGGAGCTACTTAAAAAATTATAAACAAATTGTTATGGCTGTTTATTTCCATCAACTTAGATAAGTATACATGCAAATATAATTTGATTTCTAAATAATAGTTTGAATTGTTTTCTAGGAGAGAAGTATGATATGTGTGGAGAGTGTGGCTGCAGCAGCTTGTAGTTCATTTAAACTGCTGGGTGTAGTCAGGATGACTTTGGTAGCACTGGCTAGGAGCCGCATAAAACTTAGTGGTCTGTCACTTCACCGGCGGCTGAGATTATACTTTTGAGCTATCCTGAATTTAATAAGGTTAATATTCCTCTTTCAAAAAGAAATAGTAGATATAACATGAAGATTTTTAATTTATATGTCTATATATGTGTGCATATATATTTATATATGTATATATCTTTATTTTAAAAGGTACCAATTGTCTAAAGCAAATTGAAAGTTTTTCAGCATACTACTAAAGGTCATACCAACTTGTTTACTGGTGTAAATTGTACTGGGTCAGTTTCTCCAAGGGCAGGAAGTTGTCTGGTAAAGCCAGAATTTGTGTGTTCAACTTGTTTTGACCCCCAGAAACCCTGATTCATCATTAGGTTCTTCAAAGAATGCAGGCACATTTTTTTGAGTAAACCATTGTGACGTGTGAATGTTTGTGATGTTTGTTATTTCTGTGCCATATTTTAGGTGTTCTCAGAACATCTGAATTTGCCTTTTTGCTTTCTTCTGTCGATATTCTCCTGGTGGTGAAAATATTCCTGTGAGGCGAGCTTCCTTTCAGTAGGCAATATGTGTAACTAATATAGTTTAAAAACTTATTTATTTTTATGTAAAACTGATGCATGCTATGGTAAACAAATCCAAGCAGTGCTAAGTGTATATAAGAAAAAAGATAAGAAGCCTCTGCTCTCCTTCCTCCATCGTTAGCCATGTCCCCCTAATCTGACCGTAGAAAGCAGTTGGTGTTACTTGGTGTTTGGAAGACCTCTCTTGCCTAGGTGCGCGGGCAGTAGTGAAAGCAGAGGGAGAAGTCATGGAAGGCATGGCCACTGAACCCGTTTAGATGTTAGGCAGGTATTCCACCCTTATTTCCTGTGATGTTAATTAATATTGATAATCTTAAACTTCCATTAGTTTAAGATAACTGTAATTGAATTGTTAGTGAAACACTCAAACAGTTAATTGCATTGTCAGGTTGGTAAAGTTTTGATTTGTTGATCTTGTAAGGAAATAACTATTTGGAACTTGAATTCACGTAACCTTAGGGCTGGGAGTAATGTTGGTAATTATCATCTGTGGAATTTTATGATGAGATGCACAGTATACTTACTATAGCTTCTATCTAGTCTGTCTTATTTTCCAGATGAGGAAATTGAGGCCTGGAGAAGTCAAGTGACTTTCCCAAGGTCACACAGCTGATTAGTAGCAACATTAAAGCAAACTTTTATCTCTGGACCCTTATCTCAGGACTCTTGGTCCTGGCTGGTTATGCTACATTTTACTGCAGTACTTTGGAGCAAAGGACCATACGCTGTGACCACTGGATACAAATGCTTCAGAACTGATACATCAGCAGTGGTGTTCTCTAGTATGTATTAAAAGGTTCCGCCTCTCTCTTTCAGAAATTATAAAGAGCTCTGATGGGCTCTTTGTGTGATACCCAGTGCAGTGAACTGCAGGTGAGTAAGGTCTGGGAGAGCCTTATTTACAAAGCAGCAAGGACTTGGTAATGCCTGAGGAAAAGACAAAAGGGACTTAATCTAGAGGAGGGTGTCTGGTCAGCAAGATGAGGTGGGACAAGGTGGAGGAAGTAGGGCCCTGGTGCAGCAGTGGTGACCTGGCTGAATTGGTTACTTCTGGAGCCGACTGGATGATGGTGAACCTACTCCAAACAGACTGCCTGATGCTTTGTCAGTTTGTTTGAAGAGAAGTGAGGGTAGGTTAATCTTCCACTTCTGTTTTGAATGAGTAACTGCACAGGGATTCAACCTATCTGCATATGATTGGCTCTTCAGAGGTCCTTCAGTTTTTGTGTCAACATTCTTGAGTGTTGATCACCCAGTGCTCTGATGAACGGGTTAAGTATTAAATTGTTTGTTTTCCTGTTATGTACTATGTGTGTATTGTCATGAATGACTATATATCCGCATTTTTGAGGATCTGGATACCAGGAACATTACAATGGAAACAGAAGGTTAAACGTTTTTCCTAATGATTGTATTAGTCCTTTAGATTATTTGTTTACTGCTGAAATGCCCTAAGAGTGTTATTTTAGTCTTGAGTATTTATTATTTCACAGTAATTAATCTTCTTGGTCCATTATAGTATCTTGGCCATTCAGTATTAAACTAAGAAAATGGTAATACTACAGAAAAAACAATTAGAAGACAGTTTTAATATTGTCCTTGTGGGGCATCAGTGCTAAAATTATTTTTTGATATATTGTTAATGCTAGTCCCAGAGACTATAATGAGACAATGCTATATACTTTTATTGTTTATAATTAAACTTAGGCTTGGCTACTTATTGATTGCTAAAGTAAAACATTGTTGTAGGGGTTCTTTGTTTCTTGAGTTAGGGAAGTTTGCACGATTCATCCCCCACAGGTTCATGGGGATGATCAGAAGGCTAGTTGAGCTGGTTTCTTGGTCCTTGGAAAGCTGGGATCTGGGTTGTCATAGGTCATTGTGATAAGAAGTACATGAGCGTTCTGAGTTAAGGCCAAAGTGAGCAGTAAAAGAGAGGTGTGGACCTCTTCCTGAGACGATATCGAGTTTGCATCCTGGGACCCCTAAGTTTCCTCAATATGGTAGAACTTTCTCTGTTAAATTATAAAATAATTTAAGCATTGCTATTAAGTAAATTGTTAAATATTTGGGCTACTACCCCTAAAACAGTTGATTTTCTTTTTGTCATTCTGTTAAATATATACATATATATATACACACACACACACACACATATATTATTGTACTAATTTTTAATTATAATGCATATAATTTGAATTTTTTCTACTTATTTGATTATGAAACATTTCCATGTTATGGTTGTCACAATTTTAATTGACATGATTACACTTTGAGAGGCTGGAAAATATTTCATCAAGTCATGCCATCAATAATTTACTTAAATCTTTTGATGTTAAATATTTATGTTGCTGGCTGGTTTTCAGTTAATACTTCAATCTACGTTATTGTAGTTATTATTGTATTTTTTTCTGGCTAATTATATCTCTAGGATAAATTTTTGAATGCATTATTGTGTTAAATGGTATGAATGTTTTTATGGCTTTTGATATATATCGCCATACTGTTTTTCAAGAATGTTATACCAGTTTGTACTACGAACAGATATACAGATGTACCTGTTTCACCATAACTGGATATAAATACATTTTTTCCTTAAATGATTTTGCTTACTTAATAGTGTAAAGTGGCATTTGTATTTCTTTGTTGTATAATGTTGAATTTTTCTCTTTGAGTCTCTTCATGGTGAATTGTTTGTTCATATCCTTTGCTATTTTAATCAGTAAACTATCGATGTGGGCTTTGGATGGTAAGACAAGTATAACCAGCTAATAAACAGGTGATTATTAAAAAGATGATCAGAACATGTTCGGGGAGAATGTTCAGAGAGTCTAGTCTGGATGGTAAGTTTTCTTGAGAACATAGTGGTTGAAGGGGAACGGGTGAGTTATTCCAAGGTTCAGCTCAGCACATGTTTAGTGCGCATCCGTTGTGTACCACGTGTTGCGTCCTCTTAGTGCTCCTCAAGTCATCGTGGCGTATACTTAGCTGAAGGAGGAGGCTGCTTGAGGCTGCTTGAGGCTTGACTTGTGGGACTTTGGCTGCTGACGTCTCTTTGTGGAGGGCTGAGGGGATGAGTGACTAGAACCTCTTTAGCTGATTCAGGGCATACCACAGCGCCACGGCACAGTCTTTGAGAAGCTGTGTTCTGAAGGATACAAAGATGAATAAAGCATCATTTCCTCTGACAAGGAGCGAATCATCTAGTAGAGAGAGTAGGGGCACCAAAACAAGAAAGGAATAATAGGAATTTGAAGGGCGCTGTAAGAGGGGTTCAGACAAGGTGCTTAGGGGTTCAGTGGAGGGAGTGATACTGCGCCGTTGGGGATGTAAGGGAACACTTCAACTGAGGAGGTGGCATTTAAATTGCACCACTGTGAAATTGAGGTGCCAGGGCAAGAAGAGGGCATTCTGGAGGGAAGGGTAGCTTGAGCAAAGGCTGAGGGGTGGTGTTGGAAATGAGGTGGATGTCCAGAAACTGAGTATCCAAATTACCCGGACCCTGGGTTACATGAAAAAACATAGTGGACAGTGAGGCTGTTGAGAGGTCATGACTGGGTTTTGGAGAATGCATATGATGGATGGTCAGTGAGGAGAAACTAGAGACAGGGTTTTCAGTCGAGTTCATGGTACTCCTCCAGGTGAGGGATGATGAGTGCCTGAGTTAGTGTGCTTGGGAATGAAAGGAGGTGGTGGAGTCAAGAGATACTTTGGAGGTTGAACAGAGAGATGTGCTGACTGATTAGGTAGGAGGGGAAGGAACAGTCAGTTCTGTGTCTTAAGTCAGAGATGATGCTGAGGTATTTGTGGTTGGATGGCTGGCAGAATGGGACAGCAGGAATACAGAAGTCAGGAGGAAGAGCAGGTCTTAGGGGTTTAGAATAGAGAAAAGACGATTTTGGTTTTGTGTGTTGAGTTTAAGGAACTAGTAGAAAGGTGAAATCAGAATCTTAACCCTGGAAGGAACAGATGAGGAAGTTCGGGGCCCAGAGGAGCTTGAGGGACCAGTGAGGTCTCACAGTTAGATAAAGCAGAGTGAAGACTGAAGCTTCGTGATTCCAGTCCAGCACTCTCTTCAGTGCCTCAGACTGAGAAACTTCTCTGCTGTGGTGTTTTCCTCGCACCCAGGTGTGCTCAATAGGAAGTTGGAAGTGGCAGAGCTTATGTTGGGAGTGAAGAGTTTATTTTTTAATTACATTTTTTTTATTATGGAAAATTTCAGATGTATAGAAGTGGAAAGGGTATAATCAATCCCACTGTACCCGTTGTTCAAGTTTAATAGTTAGTAATGTTGTTTCATCTGTTTCCTCCCTCTCCATCAATTCTATTGAAGCAAATTGGATAAAGTGTTTTGGTGAACTTGAACTCTGGGTATCTGTAGTTAAGGAGAATTGAACAGTTCAGTAGTGTATGTTCTGAGCTTTCTGGGTGGGGGTGTAGAGTGAACAGAAGTAGCATTAATTGCCAGAATTCCTGGGCAAATCACTTATGTCTTCTGAGCCTTCGTTTGTCTGTGAGACGGAGGTAATAATGGCGGTGTCACAGAATTACCTGAGATAAGGTGTAGAAAATGCTCTGTGAACTGTGAGCCTGAAGTGTTATGCAGATTTTAGTTGTTGGTAATAACAGAAAGGTAGTGCTATTCCTTTGGGCTTCTGTGTTGCTGGCATTCAATACATTTTTATTATTCAACAAAGAATTATGTGAGGTACCTGAGGCTTCAACAGGGAACACAACAGACAAAATCTCAGCTCTCCTGGAACCCATGTTCTAGGTCTGGAGTATAATAGGAAGCTAATACCTTAATAGTGATTAGTGTGGGCCATGCACTGTTCTGAGTGCTTTCATATTTTACCCTATTTAATTCTTGCAGTAATGCCTTGAAGTGTAGCACTGTTATGATTCCCATTTTGCAGATTTGGAAATCAAAGCAGATTTTTAAGCAGATTGCCTCAGGTCACAATGCCAGGATTCAGATTCAGGTAGAGCTGGCTTCAAGCCTATACTCTTACCCCTGTGCCATTAAAACGCTTTAGCTCATTCATGGTGTACTAGTGTTTGGTACAAATAAAAAAGGTAGGCCCTGATTGAAATTATTCCTAAACAAGTAAGTGTTCTCTTCTTGTGGGAGAAAAAAAGGACAAAAACAAATGAAAAAAAATGGCAGTACATAGTTCTCTGTGGATGGGGGTATATTAATATTCTTACATAGAAAAGAATGTTTCTTCCTAACTTTTTATAGGCTTCACCAACTTTCTTGGTTCCTTTAGATACAAATGGCCACCTCAGTGGAACGAAGTCATTTTCCTGCTGGTACTTGGGAAGAGTCTCTTCTTGAATGAATCTCCTTCTTGCTTACAATTCTTCTTTTTTCTCCTACTACTCTCTTTCCTTACCTTGGGGCAGTTCCCTTCTCTGATTTCCCCTGTTGTCTGATCCTCCTTTTGCTCACAGCTGTGGTGTCCCTTCCCAGTCACATCAGCTGCCCATGTTCTCAGGGATTTCCTTCCTTCTGCTTTTGTCTTCTCTTCCCTAGCCTGCCTCTGTCCGTCTTCTTGGGCCTTACCCTCTGTTGTGGCTCTTCTGAGTTTCTTCAGTGGGACTAACGTCAGGACCAATTTCTCGCCTCTGCCTCTGGCTCTGCCCTGCCAGGTCGTGGTTCTCCTTCCTGGGCAGGGAAGATGGGGAAATGGGCAGTGAGCATTCCTTAAGTTTGCATCAGGATTAGGATAGGGCCTCACTCCTTTTAAGGAGGGTTAGGAGGGTATTATGGCTTGCATACCTGTGGGGTTTTTTTTTGAATATTGTTAAAATATACATAACATAAAATTTACCATTTTCATCATTTTAGCATACAATTCAGTGTCATTAAGTGCATTCACATTGTTGTACAACCATCACCACCATCCATCTCCAGAACTCCATCATCTTCCCTAATTGAAGTCTGTTCTCATTAAACACTAACCCTCCATCCCCCTCTCCCTCAAGCACCTGGCAAACATCATTCTACTTTCTGTTTCTAAGAATTTGAATAGGGTCCATTCATACCATAGGTACCTCATATAAGTGCACTGATACAATATTTGTCTTTTTGTGACTGGCTAATTTCACTTAGCATGTCTTCAAGGTTCATCCATATTGTAGCATGTGGCAGCATTTTCTTCCTTTTTAAGGCTAAATACTATGCCATTGTATGTAAATACCACATTTCTAAAAATCCATCAAGTTTTTGATAGACACTCAGGTTGCTTCCACCTTTTGGCTGTTGTGAATAATGTTGCTGTGAACTTGGGTGTATACATATCTGTTCAGGTCCCTACTTTCAGTTCTTTCGGGAAATACCCAGAAGTGGAATTGGTAGATCCTTTTGTAATTCTGTGTTTAATTTTTTGAGGAATCCCCATATTGTATTCCATAGCAGTAGCACCATGTTATGTCCACCAGAAATGTAAAAGGGTTCCAATTTCTCCACACCCTCTCAAACAGTTATTTTCTATTTTTTTATAGTAGCCATCCTAATGGGTGTGAAATGATAATATATACTTGTTTTTAAAGGTGTTTTATGTAGAATAATAGAATTTCAGGACTGGAAATGGTATTAAAGATTTCCAATTCAATTGGCTGTAGACAGCAACGAATGTTCTCATATGTCTTAGCATTTTCACTTCTTTCTCAGTTGGAGAAAGGCATTTTGGGCAGATGGGTCTCCACTGGATCTTCGGCTCAAGATGAACTATGTCTGACCCAGGCAGGGTACATGGAATGCAGCTTTGCAAGAGATCTGCTCTTCTCTTCTGCCAGTGACTCTCTTTCTTATACTTCTTTACAGTTTCCAACTGTGTCTTCTGGGTTATTTAATCTTCTTTCCAGCTTCTTTAAGGGATAAGTTAATTGTATTCAAATAAACATTCTTATTTAAATAAAACTAGGTAAGTTAGCAGTTAATGAGCCCAAGATCTGTATAAACTGCTCAGATGATTAAAAAGACTGTATTCAATATCAATTTGAAGGAAACCTAAATATTACTCCTGGATGTTAGCTATAATTCCTTACTATGTAAAATAAGTCATCCCTTTTCAATTTTTTTTTAAATTTGGAGGAGATGAGTTAAGCAGCATAAAATAAAATATATTTTATATTTATGAGAAGATTATAACTTCTGGATTAGTTTGGGTTTTGAATCTTTTTTAAGTTAAAGAAAACTGTTAGTTTAATTTATATTATGAAAATCTTTATGCCTACAGCAAAGTTGTAAGAATAGTATAATCAATACCCAATTGTTAGCGTTATGTCATAATTTGCCTTGTCTCTCTTTCTCTGTCAAATAGATAGAATTTTTTTTTCCTGAGCCAGCTGAAAGTAAGTGGCAGACATCTTAGATGGCATTTCATTCATACTTCATCATGTGTCTCCTAAGAATGAGGACATAGTTCTTCATAAACATAATACCATTATCACACTTAAGAAGATAATTCAGTAATACTAATAGTTATACTATCAGATATCAAGTCCATGTATAATTTTTCCTATTTCTTCCCAAAATATATTTTATTTCTTTAGTTTGTTTTTGACTCTTTAGTTTCTTTTTTTTAAATTAATTTATTTATTTTTGGCTGCGTTGGGTCTTCGTTGCTGTGTGTGGGCTTTCTCTAGTTGCGGCGAGCAAGGGCTACTCTTCATTGTGGTGCACGCGCTTCTCACTGTGTTGGCTTCCCTTGTTGTGGAGCACGGGCTCTAGGCGTGCGGGCTTCAGCAGTTGTGGTGCACGGGCTTAGTTGCTCTGCAGCATGTTGGATCTTCCCGGACCAGGGCTCAAACCCGTGTCCCCTGCACTGGCAGGAGGATTCTTAACTACTGCCCCACCAGTTATTCTTTTATAAAAAAATTATTTCCTCATTTGTTTTTATGTGATGATGCCTTTATTTATTTATTTTTATTATTGTTTATTTTTGGCTGTGTTGGATCTTTGTTGCTGCGTGTCGGCTTTCTCTAGTTATGGCAAGTGGGGGCTACTCTTTATTGTGGTGCGCGGAATTCTCATTGTAGTGGCTTCTCTTGTTGCGGAGCACGGGCTCTAAGTGCGCGGGCTTCAGTAATTGCAGCACCCGGGCTCAGTAGTTGCGGCACACAGGCCTTAGAGTGCCGGGCTTCAGTAGTTGCGGCCTGTGGCCTCAGTAGTTGTGGCTCATGGGCTCTAGAGCACAGGCTCAGTAGTTGTGACGTACGGGCTTAGTTGCTCTGCGGCATGTGGGATCTTCTCGGACCAGGGCTGGAACCCGTGTCCCCTGCATTGGCAGATGGATTCTTAACCACTGCACCACCAGGAAAGTCCCAGACATTCCTTTTTTTAATGACAATTTTGAAGAGTCCTGGTTCATGTATTTCATAGACTGTCCTTCAGCTTAGGTTTGTGTGATGTTCTCCTCATGACTGGAATGGAGCTAGGGTTTTGGGGAAGGAGATATTTACTTTTAATATTTTGTTTCATCTCTCTCTCTTGGCTTTTTATATAAGATATTCAGTGCATATAGATATATATTTTAAAAAGTAGGCTTGTAGACTATTATTTTATAATCTGCTTGCTATTTTGTAATCTGCTTGGGATGATGGTGGTCGTGGTGGTGGTATGCTTTTTTTTTTTTTTCCTGTATGCGGGCCTCTCACTGTTGTGGCCTCTCCCGTTGTGGAGCACAGGCTCCGAAAGCGCAGGCTCAGCCGCCATGGCTCATGGGCCTAGCCGCTCCACGGCATGTGGGATCTTCCCGGACCGGGGCACGAACCCGTGTCCCCTGCATCGGCAGGTGGACTCTAAACCACTGCGCCACCAGGGAAGCCCATTTCTTATTGTATTTTTTTGCGGTACGCGGGCCTCTCACTGTTGTGGCCTCTCCTGTTGTGGAGCACAGGCGCCGGACGCGCAAGCTCAAGGTCCATGGCTCATGGGCCCAGCCGCTCCACGGCATGTGGGATCTCCCCGGACTGGGGCATGAACCCGTGTCCCCTGCATTGGCAGGCGGACTCTCAACCACTGCGCCACCAGGGAAGCCCGGTACACTTTTGTTTTAATTATGCAGTTGGCTCTCTTGCGTTGATTTACATTTTATTTATAAAGCTCCACTGCTTTGGATTATGATGTGTTTACAAGGCTACACAGATAATCTGGAAGGGAAAATGAAGAAATACAAATGACAGAAAATATTTTATAATAATAAAATTTTCTTGGCAAGCAGCAACCTTTTCCCAAAGTCAGTCTTTTAATATAATTTGCTTGCTTCATAAATATGTTTTTTTTGTTTTTTCATATCTTTATTGATTAGTAAGCATGTTAAATTACTTGGGAGGAATCTCACTCTCTTCAAGAAATACTTTGGAATTATTGATCCACAATGCTGACAGTTCTCAAAAATGGGTCAGGAAAATCAAAGTAATAGATGGAAAAAAAATCTCAATTTTAGCTGTTGATATAACTTTTCTTGAATTTAGGGTTCTTTTTTATAATTTAAGTGACTAAAACAGATGGTGGAAGGTCCATCAAGATATTTATTTTATGTATTTAAAGCATTTTACTTTGCTGTATTGAATTCCATTCATTCTGGAATTTAGGAGAATTTACCTCTTTATGAAAGAGATTATTGAAAGTAGAAAATGATTGATGACCTTCGCTTCCAGTTTTCTTCTCAATAGTCTTAGTCTCTCTTCTAATGCTTCGTGCATACTCAGTAATTGTATAAGTTTTATAGAAAAATGCAGGTCTGGCTGAATATTAAGCACAGTACAATAAATAAAGCTTTTTTACTTTGCAGAATATTTTACATGTGTGTCCCATAGATCCATCAGAGATTCTAGTTTTGGATAAAGGCAAGTACATTTAAAGACAATACAACATCCCTGTCTATGACATTGGCATTCAAATGAGAAGTGAATTTGGTTCAGGACAGTTCTTGAAATGCTTAGCATTTAGGTTATTTTAGGTCAACTCTTTCGGAAATTCAATTAGAGTATTTATTGAATGGTTTTAGTGAGCTGATTGGTTGTCATGTCATGTCATAGATGATATAAAACATGACTCCTATTTCTAAAATAGTTGTGTTGGTCGCATAAGGCATCTTACATGATGTATTTAATCCAAGATAATGTATGAGTAAGAGGCGGATCATTCTCTAGGAAGTAATTTTGGTTTTGAGAGAGGCATTCTTAGGGAAATAGGCTTTGGTGTGTTCATTTAGAGCTGGGCAGGATTGAGGTCCGGAGAGAGGAAGGAAAGGATGTTTAGGTAGAGGGAAGGGCATTGGCAGAGCCTCAGAGGCCTGACGGTTCCTGGGGCCTGTGTGGGAATGGTGGGAAAGTTGGGTTGCAGTCAGCCTGTGGGTGCCCTGGATGTTGTTGGGTAATGAGCGTGGCCGTCAGTTTATGGGCGCCCTGTCTAGAGTGTTCTGTAACTTGCTTCCTCCCTGAGGAAGTGTGACACGCTTCTGCTAGCTGCAGTGTCTTCCCCACAGCTGTGCTGTGTATTGAGGAGAAGGGGGCCTGCTCTTCCATGGCTTCCTTACTCCTCAGGGTATGGCGTGTGAGTTATTTTAATAATGTATCAATCGGGCTTTTCTTTCTTTTGTCACAATGCATTTGCTTTCTAAAGTGGTCTTGTTTTCAGGATAATAATTGGGTTTCCACAGGGAAAATAATAATGTATGAGGCAAATTACTGACTAAAGGCAAATTACTGACTTAAAAATTGAATCTTTAATTTTTTTCTAGTAGTTCTTCTTTTGTTTAAATTTTTGTTTTGTTACTTATGTGAAGAAACTTATGGAGAGTAATTTCTGCTCAGGTGGATAGTGGTACTGTTTAGCACAGCTGATTTGTCTTCTGAAACTTTTACCAATGCAGTGTGATTCACTCCAGTCAAGTTAATTATGAGGTACATATTTTTTTCCCTAATGGAGACAAATATAAAAGACAGAGATACAGAAATCATCTTCAGTTTAGATTGAAGAAATTTTAGTTACTACTGTTTGTTCCTGCTGTTTGATCACAGTTTATTTTTAGTTTTTGAAGTCTGTCTCTAATCAAATAAGATTTAATGTTGTAGAAGTAATAGAGGACCATCACTAAACTAATAAGAAAAGTTAATTTAAGGACAATCATTGATTTTTAAAAATATAAAAGTACATTTCTTGACTTGATTTCAATATGATCTGGTGGTATCCTTATACTGTGGCAGAAGGAAGTCCACAGTGGGACAAGAATGATGTTTACAAATCACCACCCTCATTATCTATTACTGAACATGTCTTAGTCCAGGCCTGTCTGCCTACCACCTCTGTGGTACACTGTTGATTTCATTTTTCTTCCAGTGTTTACTTTTGGTCCTGGACCAATTATCTAGCTGTGATGGGATTCTTCAAAAGTGTCCTACATTTTGTACTTAGTGAACTAGTGATTGTTCTGTTTGCAGACATTCTTTCTGAGGCTCTACTCTTGCCTCGAAAACCTACATTTGCAGAAAGGGAAATGTGTAGGTTTTCCTTTGAAATGTATTTATTTTTTATTTATTTTTGTCTGTGTTGGATCTTCGTTTCTGTGCAAATGCCTTCTCTAGGTGCGGCGAGCAGGGCCCACTCCTCATCGTGGTGCGTGGGCCTCTCACTGCCGTGGCCCCTCTTGTTGCAGAGCACAGGCTCCAGAAGCACAGGCTCAGTAGTTGTGGCTCACGGGATTAGTTGCTCTGCAGCATTTGGGATCTTCCCGGACCAGGGCTCAATCCCGTGTCCCCTGCACTGTCACGCGGATACTTAACCACTGCCCCACCACTTATTCTCTTTTTAAAAAAATTATTTCCTCATTTGTTTTTATGTGATGATGCCTTTATTTATTTATTTTTATTATTGTTTATATTTGGCTGTGTTGGGTCTTTGTTGTTGCGCGCAGGCTTTCTCTGGTTGTGGCAAGTGGGGGCTACTCTTTGTTGTGGTCTGCGGACTTCTCATTGTGGTGGCTTCTCTTGTTGTGGAGCACGGGCTCTAAGTGTGCGGGCTTCAGTAATTGCAGCACCTGGGCTCAGTAGTTGCGGCACACAGGCCCTAGAGTGTGCGGGCTTCAGTAGTTGCTACGTGTGGCCTCAGTAGTTGTGGAAAATACTGTATTTATTTATATTTATTTTTTATTTATTTTTCGCTGTGTTGGGTCTTCGTTTCTGTGCGAGGGCCTTATCTAGCTGCGGCGAGCAGTAGCCACTCCTCATCGTGGTGCGTGGGCCTCTCACTGCCACAGCCCCTCTTGTTGTGGAGCATAGGATCCAGATGCGCAGGCTCAGTAGTTGTCCTCCCGGCCCCTGTTGCCCTGTGGCACGTTTGATCCTCCCAGACCTGGTCTCGAACCCGTGTCCCCCCCCGCCGACAGGCAGTCTCTCAACCACTGCGCCACAAGGGAAGCCCAGGTTTTCTTTTTATTAACAAACTTATCCTTCTTCATTTCTTTCCAGTTTTTAAAAACCGTGTCCATTGTGACATTGAGTTTCATATTTAAAAATAATATTAAAATTTTATTCTTAAAATTATCATACAGTAAAACTAACTTTTTTTCTTTTATTCTGTTAATTTAACACGTGTAGTTTGTGCAACCATCACTACAATCAGAATACAGAATAATATTATCACCCCCCAGAATTCCCTGATTCTATCCTTTTATAATTAATTGTCCCCATCCTATAACCTCTGCAACCACTGACCTTTTCTCCATCCCTATAGTTTTGTCTTTTTGAGAATGTTCTATAGATGCAAACATACATGTAACCTTTTGAGACTGGGTTCTTTTACTCTGTCTTTTAGATTCATCTAAGTTATTGCATGTATTGAAAGTTTATTCCTTTTTATTACTGAGTAGTTTTCCATTGTCACTCATTAAAGGACATTTGTGTTGTTTCCAATTTTTAACATTTAGGAATGTTAGGAGCTGCTATAAACATTTGTGTACAGACTTTTGTGCAAACATAGTTTTCATTTCTCTATCTCTAGGGTAGCTGTCTCTGGGGAGAGGGGATTGCTGGGTGATATAGTGAGTATATTTTTAACTTTATAAGAAACTGTCAACCCTTTTCCCAGAGTGTCTGTACCATTTTATATTCTCCCACTAGCAATGTACGAGAATTCCACCTATTCCACATCACTGACACTATCAGTGATTTTAATTTAGCCATTCTAATAGGTATGTGGTAATATCTTTTCATGGTTTTAATTTGCATTTCTCTGATGACTAATGCCATTGGACATCTTTTCATGTGCTTATTTGCCATCATTAGATCCTCTTAGTGGAGTGCCATTGAAATCTTTTGCCTAGCTTTTAATTGGGTTGTTTTCTTACTGTTGAGTTTTGAGAATTCTTTATATATTTGGATACAAATCCTTTTTCAGGTATGTGATTGGCCGTTGGTTTTTTCTCAGTCTTTAGCTTGGCTTCGTATCCTTCTAACATAATAGTGTCTTTCAAAGAGGAAAAGGTTTAATTTTGAGAAAGTCCAGTTCATAAATTTTTTTCTTTTTTATATTATACTAAGATGGGTAGATTTTAAAATAAGTTTCTGTTCTATAAAAGTGGTGAAAAGTAACTTAGTGATGGGAATGTCCTCATAAAGTTGACTTTGTGGAAGGTGCAAATGTTATTTTCTGGAAAGGTAGTACTAATTAATATACCTCTTAGTCTTGGGAACATCTAGGACTTTTGTTTAAGCAAAGGATGCAATTGGTTGAGGTTTGTGAGGGTTTTCACACTTTTTCAAAAAATGATAATCACTAATGTGGTTAAATATGTATACTTTCATAATGCAGAACTATGTAGGAATTAGTCCTTAAGATTCTTCCAGGGTTAAAATAGTGGTATATTACATTCCCATTTGATGCTTTGGGGAGTGCCTGAGTTTGAGTTTCTGCTTCACTGGAACAGCATTAGAACTCTGAGTGTAGGTTCCGATTCAGTGTCTTGGCTAAAAGCACGAGCTGCATCAGAATGTCTGCATTTGAATCCTGCCTTTTATTTACAGTGTAACTGTGGGTGAGTAACTTAACTTGTCTGTGCTTCAGTTTCCTTATCTGTTAGTGGGAATGATAATAATAACATCCACCTTGTAAGGTCATTATGAGGACTCAAGCAGATTACATAATATAGTCATTTCAAGGGCCTCTGGCCCACAGTAAGCATTCAGCAAATGGCTCTTGTTATTATTCTTATTATTATTGCTGAAATAGCTTTATGATAAAATTGTTTAAACAAATGTTTTGGAATATTTTCAAGAGTCAGAATAAGCACATATCACACTAAGTCATTTCTCTCCCATGCCCACTTTTTTCTCTTTGCACTTGTTATTATTAATCAATACCTGTGACCAGTGTTTTTAATAATCATGTATATACACACTGTTTTACAAGACAGCTATCAGTTCATTCCATTTTTCACATCCTGTGAGGTACTAATCAGATATACACATGTACATCAGTTCGCTTCAGCTGCCTGAAATATCAACCTAAATTGGCTTAAGCTGGAAAGAAATTTGAGTTAGGCTCACCTAACTGCAAAGTCAGGCACAGCTAGCTGGATTCAGGGCTCAAGTAAAGTCATCAGGACTCAGGTTCTCCCCACGAGTCAACTCTTCCTTTTCCTGTATGGACTTCAGTTGTAGGAACTGTATGTTAGAAAATTGGCTGTAGCATATTCACCCCCTGTAGCCTGTCAGCATTTAGATTCAGCCGGAACGAGCGCCTGTCTCTTTCCCAGAAGCCTCAGCAAAAGTCTCATGATGTCTCATTGGCTCTTATGGGGTCACATGTCTGACCTGGAGCCAATCGCTGTTTGAGGCTGTGAGACTGGGATTGGCCAGTTCTGGTCACGTGGCACCCGTGGTTCTTTGGTGGATTCGATCCCACCAGAACCACGCTGACTGAGAGACGGGGAGAGGTGCCTACTCTGAGGGAATTTGTGGGCTTTTATTACCAGAAAAAGGGATGGACGCTGGCTGGTCAAACGACTAATGTGCTGTTAGGCTCTTTTTGTAGATCGGCAACGGATCACAGGGGTTAATGGATTTGAATTAGACCGGATTTGAATTAGAACCTTGGTTACTGATTCCAGCTTTTTTGTCTGTGAAGTTACATCCTCCAGGAATGCTGTTCCCCACAGGGGCAGGAGTTTGCAGAAAGTTTGTATTGTGTATTCTTTTGGTGAAAGTTGGATAATTTTTAACAGGAAGAGAAAGAGTCAAGGCAAATAGGGGTGGCCTTCTCAATGGGTGGACGTGGTGCTTCTTCCCACACTGGTGGGTTTAAGCGACTCAGCGCCCTTCTCTGGGCCTTTCTGTCCCCATGGCAGAGGCTGTACAAGACCCAGCTTGGTCAGTGTCTGTCCGCTACGTGGCAGGGTTGCATGCTGTAGACACGGGTGTATCCGTGTATCCTGGCCAAGAGTGTTGGCTACATGGTGAGGTGTGTCTGGTGCTGGCGTTGTATAGAGGTAGTTTCTAGATCTCTGTGTTTTTTTTAGCCCATTTTAGCGTGGCTTGAGACATTGTCTCACTTTGACTTCGGCTGGCAGTTTCTATTTTATGTTTTTCAAGAAGACGCTTGAACTTCTTCAGGAGTATGTGTAGCCAGGTCATGCTGTTTCCTGAAGAACCAGAGAACAGAGTTACCAGAGACCTGCCTTGTATGGAGAGCTACGCTACAGAAGTAGCCACAGTGAGGTTCAGGGAGACCGCAGTTAGAAATGAACTGTTGGGACCTGATTAATTGTGGTAGGCATCTTCATATCCAGTGCTGAGGTGGGCACCTGAGCCTACATATCAGAGACATTAACTCTTGAAATTAAGTCACTTCCCCCCATAGCTCCGGGAGTTAGTAATTCTGTCCCTAATCTCTACTTCTGTGTTACTTTTATTGAGATATCCCTGGCTAATATGTTTGGTGATTAATGTTGATGGTAGGCTTTGTGATCTCCCCTCAGAGCCAGTTTTAGGGGTTAGCTTGTCTTTGTCAGCGATGTACAGGTACACTTGTTTCTCCAGTGGCTATTGGAGAGCATAATCATTATTATGATTGCATAATCATAACCATTATTAGTTTACCGAGATGTTGAAAATGGGTGAAAATAATTCCTCTGTCAAGTAGATAAAGTAGTTACATAGCATGATATTTTATTTTCTATAAATACAGTGTTGTATGTTGAAATCTGTAAAGTGATTTCCACTTTGTATAAATTGAAAATATGGAATTTTAGTGAAATAACACTAGCTAACACTTACTGAGCACTCACTGTATGCCAGGCATTCTTTTAAGCACTTTACACGCATTATTTCGCTTAATTCTTAAGTGAAAATAAATAACCATAGGAGGTAGGTATTAGTTGTCTCCTTGCCATTTTAGAGGTGAGCAAGTTGAGATACTTGAGGCTAAGTCATTTGCTCCAGGTCACACAGCTGGTGAGTGACACAGTTGGTGAGTGACAGCTGGTGAGTTCTGAATGTAAGTCCTCTGGCTCCACGTCTTTGCTTTGGATCACTGTGCTGTGTTCTGTGCCTAGTAAAGATTTTAGCTCATGTGTTGTTAGTTTTTCTTTTCATTTTGCTTCTTTTTGTAATATTTTCTAGATGTGGGCTATGAGTTTTATAGAGAAGATTTGCTAATTCTAGGACCTTTGGAATCCATGGATTTATCCATCTTCTGTTGCTGTTATTTGGCAAGCAAACACTATATGCTTGTTTATATCAGTAGGTGTCAACCTGGAAAGATTTTGCCCCCCAGGGGACATTTGCTGATGTCTGGAGACAGACATCTTTAGTTGTCGTAAGTCAGGAGACGTGCTCCTGGCACCTAGTGGTCAGAGGCCGGGATGCTGCTGAAACATTTATGAGGCACAGGACAGCCTTCCGCGACAAAGAATTGTTCAGCCCAAAATGTCAATAGCGTCAACTCTGGCCTATAGAATAAGTGACTGATGATCTTGTAATGCCATTCTGATCTCTAATGGGCAAAGTCACATTAGTAATGTAGAAATGATTACTTTTGATGTTTGTTTGATAATTGATTTCCCCAAATTAATGCATGTTTGTATAAGGGACATAAACACCAATCATAACTTAAATATTGAAGTTCCCTTAAAGTAAACGGGGAATTATAGCCCACTGAGGGAGAGCTGAGGAAGTTTAAAGGGAGGCCATGTAATGCCTGAGGATACAATACTCTAAATATTTGTTGGATTTCCTTGTGAATTACACAATTAGATTTCATTTTTTGTGTTGTATTAACTTGTCAAATGTATAAACATTTTAAATATCCTCTAATTTTTAAAACCGTGTTTTGGTATATTTTTAATTAAAAATTTCATACTGAGAAAAGTGGAGAATATTACAGTGTGCCCCGTGTATGTACCACCCATATTTAACAAATGCTAACAAATACTGAAGTCCATTTTGAGCTCTTTCTCATCCCATCCCTTAGGTGTTTCTACATTTTTTATTATACCAAACATCTCAAAAGTTGAAGGGGCCTGGAACTCTTCCGTTGTCTGTCGTCAGGCCTCACTCACTGATGCTGCCTTTTGTCTGCCTGTCAGCTTCTCCCCTCATCTTTCACTGCAGTATATAGGCGGTAGAGGGCGGAGCCAGGTTGTCTTTTCAAAGCTGGAAAGGCCAGGCCAAGAGTGGATGTGTAGGCTGGAGGGAGGTGGGAGGACAATAAGTATGGGTTTCCCCCAATGACTGAAAGCAGAGCGTTCCCATGAAACCTTTCATAAGCCGAAGTGGCATAAAGCGAAGAAGCAGTGACCATAGGACACATCTTGCTAACGGATGCACAAAATAAATTGAGCTAAAGTACAGAAGCTCAGTGACAGTTCAAAGCTATGGTGGCGGGCCTCCCTGGTGGCGCAGTGGTTGAGAGTCCGCCTGCCGATGCAGGGGATACGGGTTCGTGCCCTGGTCTGGGAGGATCCCATATGCCACGGAGCGGCTGGGCCCGTGAGCCATGGCTGCTGAGCCTGCGCATCCGGAGCCTGTGCTCCGCAACGGGAGAGGCCACAACAGTGAGAGGCCCGCGTACCACAAAAAAAAAAAAAAAAAAAGCTATGGTGGCTTGATGCTGAGGTGCTGAGTGTGGTTCCCAGGAAGGAGCTGGATGGTGCCCCTTGCACCCGCTTTTGCAGCGCACAGTGTGAATTGCCTCTGTATGGGCTGCTGCACAACATGTGCCGGGCACTGTTCTCATTTTCCCCCCTTTTTTGTGAAAACAGATACCTCTTTGGATTTCTTTTGGTAGGGAAAACAGGTGCTAACGTGGGTCTTTCTTAAAAGCGAAGTGGCATAAATTGAGCTTTGGAAGGATGGAGGAGACCTGTACCTTGGGGCCGTTTGGTGAAGTAGAAAGTGGGGAGAGTGAGCGAGGTTGGGAACACGCAAGAAGAGCAGTCTCGGAACCAACAGACATGGTGGTGGGAGGTCTGCAAGCATGGTCCGCCGGAGCAATGTTGTGACTGTCAGGTCAGAGAATCTTAGGTCTTCTTTGCCCAGGATTGCTGCTCCCTGCATTATGAGTGGTATAGCTCAGGAGAGGCTGTGCTTGAATTCTCAATCTCTATTACTTGGACTGCTTAGTGGTCTATTATTAATGGCAATGCCTGCTTATCACCAGTTGTTCACAGGACTTCTACATGATAGGTTCCTTCTTTTTTTTTTTTTTTGACCACACCATTCCGCCTGTGGGATCTTAGTTCCCGACCAGGGATCAAACCCTCCCCCCACCCCTTTCCGCCATGGAGGAAGCGCGGATTCCCAACCACTGCACTGCCCGATAGGTTCCTTCTTTATTTAAACACCTCCCATCATGCTCCATTGCTATGGAATAAAGCCCTCAGTTCTTGTGGCATTGGAGGGCATTCTTAGCTCCTTTCCCTCCTTCTCTGACACACCTGGAGTGTATCATGTGCTTTTTCCTTTCTTGGTGACTTGTGCATTCTCTCTGATAAACTCCCCTGTGCTCTCCCTATCATCTCTGCACAGTGAACTTGTGTTCTTCTTTTGAGGGCAGCTCATGCCTTTCGGCAGATGAAAGGTATTTCTTGTTATTTTTCATTTGTGCTTTGCCTGTCTTGCTAGAATCTAAGTTTCTTGAAAGTAGCGATGGCATGCTTCCTCTTTGAGTTTAGTGCTGCTAACACAGGGCCTGGCCTCAGGAAATGTTTGCTGAACTGAATTAATAGCGAGTTCGAACTTGCCCTTGAGCCAGTGTTTTGTACTGGTCGGAAAAATTCTACATGGTGCGAACTTTGATTCTCTGAAGTGTCAGTTACAGTATTGTAAGACGGAAGATAGGAGTCTGGGATAGTAAACAGTTTTGCACCTTCTGATTTTCTTTTTTTTTTTTTTTTGCGGTATGTGGGCCTCTCACTGTTGTGGCCTCTCCCGTTGCGCAGCACACACTCCGAACGCGCAGACACAGCAGCCATGGCTCATGGGCCCAGCCACTCTGCGGCATGTGTGATCTTCCTGAACCGGGACACTAACCCGTGTCCCCTGCATCGGCAGGCGGAATCTCAAACACCGTGCCACCAGGAAAGCCCTAGATTTCTTTTGTTAATGCAGAGCCTTAGTTTACTACCCACACCCCCAATATTGTTATCTACTTTAATTATGTGTTCTTTTTAAATTTTAATTATTTATTTATTTGGTTGCACCGGGTCTTAGTTGCAGCCGGTTGGCTCCTTAGTTGCGGCTCAAGGGCTCCCCAGTTGCAGCAGGCAGGCTCCTTTAGTTGCGGCTTGCAGGTTCCTTAAGTGTGGCGTGTGAACTCTTACTTGATACATGCATGTGAGACCTAGTTCCCTCACCAGGGATCGAACCCGGGCTCCCTGCATTGGGAGCACAGTGTCTTAACCACTGCACCAGCAGGGAAGTTCCAATTATGTGTTCCTTTATTCATGGCATGTATACATAATTCTTATCTTTTTTCCCCTGTATTTTTATAAATACAGAAAAGTGAATAACATCTTAAAATAAAATGAAGGAAAGGCCTAATGTATCTGAGTTTTTCTCAGTAGCACGAAGGGAGATGTTTGCCAGCAAGAACTGTGGCAAGGTTATCCCAGATGTCAACTGTCTCTACTACCAGGGGCTCAGAGCCCTTCTGAAGCTTCCTAATTGTCCAGGACAGCTCCATTATGACTCACCGTACAGGGCCTAGCCTCTCATGCGACACTCAACATTTAAAAATTAGTCTTCATTTCTCCTTCCCAGCAGGCAGCTTCAGTTGGAGAAAGTAATTTCATTTTCTTATGTACTCATTCATTCACTCAGTCAACAGACCATCACTCCTCTATTATATGCCAAGATCTATGCTTGCTTCTGGTAACAAGGAAAGAATAATATATGGTTCCTTCAAGCACTTAAGGAGCTCATAAACTAGTGACAGAGGAAGATGCACAAACCAATCAATAAAGAATTAACAATGCTTTGACTTTATTTGTATTATTTGAATTTTTATGACTATATTTATATACTACACCCTGTTCAAAGTGGAAATAGATATTTAAGAAAGAACTAGTGATGTAAAAAATCCACAGTAATATGTAAGTTATTTAGAGAGTTAAGACTGGAAATATTTGCACTCTCAAAGAAGCTTGTTAATGCAGATGAACCCCTAATTCTTTTGGTTGCTTTATTTACATTTATAGAGGTATAGGTATTCCCTCTTCTAACAGGGGTTAGTAACTTGGGGAGGGGGTGCTACAGATTAAGGTCCTGATTCAGTGGCAGGTCCATCTTACCTCCTCTTCAGGTCATATTCTCAAGCAGGAGCTACAGGATGAGAGGAGTAAAACAGTTCACTTCCTTTGCTTACTCCCAGCCCCATAATAGGCTTCTGCTGGGCTTCCTTGGTTGTTTTCATCATCACTTTCACCACCAGAGGTCAGGGAACCTTCCGGTTAATCAGGGGCCCTGGAAATGATGCAGAAAAGTACTGACTTAAAAAAAATAACATTTATTTAGGGCTGACTGTGAGCTCATTGCTTAAAATGTCCTACTTAATCTTCACAACCACTCTATGAAATTGTTATTGGTAAATCTCAGGTATATCCAAAATAAGTCTCTATGTACGATTGTGATATTTTTAGGACTTTTATGTCTTTATGTTCGTCTTGGCGCCAGACATAAGGCGGTTCAACATAATACGCTGGCCCTAAACAGCTCCAGATGCCAAGAATTGGCAAATCACTACTTTGGTTTCAATGGGTGGTCAAAAAGGATCATCAAGGTAAACTGTAGATTTTCTTTGACTCACCAGACTCCTTTCAACATTGAACTCCTAGACTTTAGAGAGAAGAATAGAACAGGGCTATGAGGAGGAGATGTGAGAGCCTTCCACATGGAAGTATGTGAGCATTGGCCTGCCACCTAGAATTAGTGATAATCTCAATGACTTGGATGGTGGTGTCCATAATTTTCTCCAGTATTTGTATGGTATATAATAAAAAATAGTTGTCCATATCTAGTCATTCATTTGCAAGTCTCACTTGATTTTGAAGCTATTGCATACCTAAACTTTTACCTGGGATTGCTGGAGTTTCGTTTTTATTTCTAACAACAGGATATTTTGAAGTCTAGCGTTTAATTCATAATCCTAACAGCTTCAGGATCTTTCTAACCTTGAAGAAAGGGAAAATGAAGATATTGTGACACCACTTCAGAAGCAAAGCCTGAAGATCTTCTCTGCTTTAGAGGTGGTGTTGCCCTCCCATGAGTGCAGGAGTCCCGGAGTTGTCATGGCTGAGGAACCTTTGCATAAGTTGGAGGAAGGTCTGTTTTCCAGTATGTTTGTGTGTGGGGAGGTGAGGGAGTGGGATTTCTCTTTTTTCCTTTCTTTCTGAAACTCACCTTTTCAGATACATCATCAACTTTTCTAAGCCACTAAAGCCCTGGGCAGATTTTTTCTGCCTGACAATATAGGTTTTTATCTTAGGCAATACCTGACAGCACCTTAAACTTTAGAATTTTAGAACTGACTGCCTGCCAAGAAGCTTAGGAGGATGGAAAATTAGTTAGTTTTTTTTTTGTTGTTAATTGTTATGTGCTAAAATATTCCTTTAAATACAGATGTCTTCTGGCCTTCAGTTATCCCAACAAAATCATTGTCTAAAGATTGAAATAAACTCTTGTGTATATATTCAGTCCTTTGCCTCCTATAGAAGGGCCTGAGCAGAAAAAGTAAATGTAGATCCCTAGAAAGGGGATTCTGATTGGTAGTGAGTTTCTTCCTAGAATCCATGGCACTTGGGCTTAGGGTTTTAACTCAGAGGCAGGGCTGTTAGCGAATGGAGTGGAGGAGGCTCCACCATCCACCTGAGTGGGTGATGGTTGAGGAGCGGCCAGATCATCTGCACTATCACCAAATCTATCTCAGTGTATGAATCAAGCCCTTTACGCACAGGAGAGCAGGGTCTGTAGCAGTGCAGCCTCAGCTTGTCCATTTGAAATCTGTGAGTAGTATGAGATTTGTGCCATGTTCTTGGTTTGCATTTCCGATCGAGTATTTTAGGAACTTCCAGAATAGATCTGAGCAGTAAAAATGTGCCATGCCAGGGTATACCTACAACAGAGACATTCACCCGTACCCCAGTGTTGTGCCTGCCCTTAATCACTAAGATAATGATCTAAGAATCACAGATGCATTTTTAGTTTTAAACACATAACCTAGAAATCAGTTATTCAGACAGACACTTAAAATTCATCTGTTTTGGTTGGATTTAGGGTCATTATCATTCCTTATGGAAAGGAAGGTAACCCAGAAGCTTGCTATTCAGAAGGCTATGACAGATGCATTCCAGAAACTGCTGATTGTGGTTTTAGGTAAGACCTTTTTGATTGTCCTTGAAGTACTTCAATTTCAGTGAGCAAATAAAGTTACTTGAAAAGTTAATTGGATGAAAATAATGGTTATCTAAAACATTACGTATTCTTTCCTTCACCAGATGCTTTCAAAGCAGCAGTCTTAAATTTGTTCTTTGTGGCATTTGTGAGAAAAATGACAGCAGATACTATTGTCCCCAGTGTTTAGATGTAGAGTGACTTGCCTCAGTTCATACAGAAAGTGTTTGATCCAGTTCTTCCCCAATTGCTTGCTTATCATACAGAATACTGTAGTGATTATAAGCCTTGGACACCTGTGTTTGAGTCCTAACTTAGTCTCTTAGATTTTTTTTTTTTGCTGTTGTTGTTGCAATTTTAAGTTTTTGTAGCCAGAAACATTTGAAGGTATTTAATATCTCTAAGGTGCAATTTCTTTATCTGCAAATAACATTATTAATACAGGTTATCACCTAATGGAGGATATTGTAAGAGTAAATGAGATGATGAATGTAAAAAGCTTACATACAGAGTGAAATAAGCCAGAAAGAGAAAGACAAATACCGTATGCTATCACATATATATGGAATTTAAAAAAAAAAGCTTATGAAGAACCCACGTGTAAAACAGGAATAAAGACACAGACCTACTTGAGAATGGACTTGAGGATATGGAGAGGTGGAAGGGTAAGCTGTGACAAAGTGAGAGAGAGGCATGGACATATATATACAACCAAACGTAAGGTAGATAGGTAGTGGGAAGCAGCCGACCTGTTCTTTACTCACATCCGTCGCCCGCAGTTTCACACTCTGCTATTCTGTGGGCCCGCCCTTGGTTCAAAGCCATGGTAGGAGAACCTGGGTGCAGTACAGGGCCTTGAGGCCGCCTTCTCTGGGGGTCTGGAGCTCAGGAACAGTTTAATCGTCCTACGCCCAGCTGAAGCAGGACTGGCAGTTTGTGGCCATGGTGGCGGAATGCCTCTTCCTGTGGACCCTCGTTATCTTTCTGGATGCCACGTACCACTTGCCCCCTCCGGACCCCTTTCCTTGAGGACGAGAGGGCCGAGACCGAGGTCCTCGGCCACTTGAATTGAGAGTTTGATAGTACTCTCAAGTCCTATCCCTTTCTGCATCTTAACTCCTTCACTAGGAGTCCAATCCTCTCCTCATTTCGTTTCTAGGGAGGAAGCCCAAGTGGGACTGGGCAGCTGGGGGCCTTGGGCCCACGTGAAATGAACTATCCGCTTATTTACTATTTGGCTTCTTGAAGAAGCCCCATTGGATATTCACATCTAGGTTGGCAATGAATGGAACAAAGAACAAGAACTAGATTGTAAGCCTTCTGAGGGCAGGAACTATGGCTGTCCACTGTAATATCCCCAGCACCGAGCACAGATCCTAACCTATACAGCCGTTACCTCTGATTGAATGAATAGGGAAATTTTTTTTTCTATAAGGAAATACACTAAGTAATAGGGCTTATGACTGCATGTTGGGACTAGTGGTCATTTTTTCTTTGTTTTGACCTTTCTGTAGGTTATTGTATTTCGTAATATGTATTATCTTTAGGATTAGAAAAGGTTATTTGTAAACGGATGCATTTATAATGAGGGTAAAAAAGCACACTGTAAAAACCTCAAGTTCCAGCTTTGGTGCTCAGACTTTGGACAAGCTACTAAACTATTCTGTGCCTCAGTTTCTCCATCTGTAAAATGAAGCAAATAATAGTATCTGCTGCCTAGTCTGAGGATCATATGAGAAGATGAGAACAAAAGCATTATACAGTATACATCAGAGGTTACAAACTGGTGTGTTTTGTGTGGCCCATGTTGTTGGCCAGCAGAGTTTAAAATTTGAATTGGTTTGCTACTTTTAAAATGTGGCTATTTCACAGAGCAATTTGGATTTCTGGCTTCTCTTGAAACTTTTTAAGAACTGCAGGCTAGTTCTAAGAAGCCCAACAGGCTACGTAAGCGGTCCTAATGTCTTGAACAATGAAATGGAGGAAATCCTATATGCATGATCCAGTCACTATGAAGACTGTCTCTCATCTGTAGCAACCCTGCTTGCAAATCAAGTTAAGCAAGGCCCCATGGAGACAGAAGGACAGACAGAACTCTGGGGACAAGGCTCCATGTAGTGGGAGCCGAGGGCAGAGACTGCCACATAAAGGGCCAGCTAAGTGGATGAAAGATTGGACCCCTCTGCATTTTGACTCCCTGCAACATGCCTCATTATGACCATGCTCCCTCACCTGTTGGTGGGTGTCCCCAGGTCCTGGCATGAGTGCAGTGTGGGTCAGAGCCGGTGGGCCGGGGGCGTTCCGTGGTCAAGGTGGCCCTAGGACCCCCCACTCACCATGGAAAACTGGCTCTGTTATGACAACCTGGGGTGCTGCCATCAATACCAAGAAAGTACCCAGAATGCGGAGGACTTCCTACTCCTGCTGCTGGGCCTTGTCATTCTTGTCAGCATTGGGATCAGCTTGGCAACTATGGTCAATGATGGTTGGGGATCACCAGTAGGGGTGAAGAGGGCTGAGGGTGGGAACCAGCTGCAGCCTGCACCACCGTCTGCAGCAATGTTCTTGGCTTGGAATGGGGGTGAAGGTAGAGAGCCTGGCCTTCATTTTCACCCACCCCACCCCACCCCACGCCAGATATGGCATGGGCTCCAGAAAGCCTTAGAAAAGTCCATGTATTGGATTAATCAGAAAAGTAAGTACAGAAGACAGGTAGGGGGCAACCCGACCCTGCCATTCCCTGGGCCCTAGAAACCCAGGTCCCCAGGTTCCCAACCCTGAACTCTTCTGACAGTTGCCCTGTGCTCATGGACTCTCACCTGCCCCAGATGAAATCTCGCAGGCTTGTGAAAGTTCCCCCAAACATCCTCCAGCCAAGGCCCAAGACATCCACATGCACTGCACCCTGGACCCTGTGGAAGTGAGAATGGCCCGGCCCACTTGCTACTCTTCGTCCTCCTACCATCATCTCCGCAACTGTAGCTGCAGCTGCAGCCGCCGCCCATGTAGCCACCAGCGGAGGCCGAAGATCCGCAGACAGTTCCCCTACAGCCGCTCAGGCTTCTGTAGGCTGCATCGCAGCCACGGGATGTCACAGCTGCGGCTGATACCCTCCTTTGATTGGGAGGACCTGGACTCTTACCTGGAGGAGGAGGACGACCTTTCCTTCCCACAACCCAAGTTCCCTTGGGGGTGCTGGGGAGGGCTCTACCAGCAGATGGGCCTGCCCTCCAACATGGGCCTCTGGGGTCACCAAGGTGGGATCCTGGCCAGCCTACCACCACCCTGTCTACGTGTCGCCCGAGCTGCACCGCATGCCCAAGCGTGTGGAGACCAAGTCCGAGCTAAGTCTGCAGTCCTTCGGGGCCCCCTGCTCACCATCCCGCATCTGGGGCAACATGGACATTGACGAGTGGACCTCTTCTCCACCACTTCCCCGACGGCTGCCCCCTAACCGCTCGTGGGTCCCTGTGGTGCACAGCACTTACCCCTCAAGGGGCCATCTCCCGTATGACTCCTGGGATCAGCGGCAGCGTGGTCTGGATGCCTCTGAGCCTCCATCCGCTCTGGTGCCTCGGAGCTGCCGGCCCGAAGCCTGGCAGCCCAAATCCCCCCCAGCCCAAGGACGGAGCCTCCACAGCTGTACTCACAGCCAGACCAACCACAGCCTGCGCCCCTCCACGGGACACTTGCACTACTCCCGGGATCCCCACGAGGTGTGGCGCCGATAGCTGAATGGGCAGAGATGCTGCCTGTGCGGCACCCTCTGGCCGCCTCCGCCTCCCTCACGGTGCTGGCCGAGGCCTCTACCAGTGGGCCTCAGATCCCAGCTCAGCGCTGCTCCTCCGCCCCTTCCAGACTCTGCCAGACGTCCAGGCTACTGAGCACCCTCCACCCCAGCCCACCTTCATGCCACTCCACGGGAACCCGGGGGGAAATGCCAACTACCAGGTGTATGACAGCCTGGAGCTGAAGCAGCAAGTGCAGGAAGCCAAGCGCGGGCCAACTCGCTGCTACCTTCCACCTCGGCCTCGAGGCCCTCCCTGCATTGAAGCCAGACTGGGAAAATGAACTGGCCAGCAGCAAATGGGGGCAGGGTCGGGGGGCGGCTGGCCATGGAGAGAGGGATAAAGAGCACCAGAGTCCAGGAAACATTGGTGGTCTGTGGCTTGGAAGCACCACTCCTGCCAGCCTTGTTCCCTGCCCTTGGCTTCCTGCAATAAGAAGCCAGTGTCCCCTTCTGGGCCTGAGGGTCCCCTTGGTTTAGTGGCCACAGTCCTGCCAGCAGGCCCCTCCTGGTCCGATACCATGCACTAAGTAGACCTGCAGCTGCAGACTCCAAACCACTGGTCTCTGGGCACCTCCTCTTTGTCTCAGTTGTCCCTGTTGACAAAGAGGTTCATACAAGAAGCTGCTTCCAAACTGGGAGGTTCCACATCTGGGCCGGTCCAGCTCCACGCCCAGTGAAGGGCATGAAGAAGGCTGAGGATCTGGACTCCAACCAGTCCTTCCGCAGGGCTCTGAGGCCAAGGTCTTAATAGTCTCAGGAGGGGCCAAGAGTTGGAATGTGTCATTTGAACAAGTGAGTCAGCGGGCGGTGAGCGAATGTTTCACCGCTCGAGGGGAGGAATGCCAGCCTCCGGGCCCTGTTTGACCAGGCTCAGCTTACCTGACCCTGGTAACCAGGGAATGCCACGCTGGTCCCTGCTTTTCATCCCCCTGCCTCACTGTGACACCACCCCTTGCCCCATTATGACTCACTCTGGCTCCCAGTATATATATGGAGGCCAAGGGACTCAGGCAGTCCTGGGACCCCTGGCCATGGATGAGCGAACCCATTAACTACCCCAGCCGTGCTCTGGCACCACCCCCAGGAAATGGCAGGACTTAAGAGACTCAATTCTTCTGATCTTGGTCAGCTTCATCTTGCTCAACGTGGGGATCAAAGTGGTGACTCGGGTGAGGGCAGGATCTTGGCAGTGGGGTTGGGGGAGACCTGGGATCTTGAAGGGGCTGACATGGGAGGGCTGCTGCGGTGTGGCCAGACAAGGGTTGGATTTCAGGGCTCACCCTGATCCCGAATTCCCCCCTCCCTTGCTTCCCTCAGCTCCGGATGCATCTGAAGAGATTCTTGCGGGCAGGTTTCAACCGTATTTTCCCCAAAGGTAAGTGGGCGCCAGTGTGGGCTCAGGGGATGTGGGCCTGTCCCCTTTCTTCAATCCCTGTCTTGATTCTCAGCCCCACAGGAACCCAGGCCCTGTCCCATCTCGCCTTTCCCCACAGACAAGGAAGCCAGCTGTGTAGGCAGCCATCGCATGTGCATGCGCTGCTCCGTGGATCCCAAGCATATGTGCTCAAGAGTTTCTCCCCACTTCCAGCATCGCCCAAGCTTCGTGCACAGGCACCCAAACCAACTTGACCCCTGGATACCAGAAACAGATGATGAGATGGCTTCTAAGAGCTGCTGGATGTCGCCTCAGTGTGGACGGGCTTGGGCTTCCACGGAGGCTCTACAGGGACTGTGAAAGGAGGGTGTAGTTCGAGCTGGGGAGCACCCTCCGTTCACAGCCTTAAAGTCCCAAGCCACCTTTAACTCCAGGTGAGAGACATCTTCCAAGCTCCGCAGGAGAAGCAAGGTGGACGTGGTTCCACTCTGCCTGCCCCAAGAGAGCAAGACTAAGACCCCAGACTATGACTCAGCCCAGGCCCCAGCCCGGGCCCAGACCTGCCCCCCAGTTCAGCTCCCTGCACATTCTCCTGCCAAGGCCCAGACCTTCTCCTACAAGCACCCCTCTGTGCACGCCCCACCTCAGGCCCAGACTTGCTCCACATTCCACCTCCCTGAGCACACTACCCCCCAGGCCCAGACCCCCTCACCAGCCCTCAACCCTGAGCACAGCCCTGCCCAGGTCCATGGCCCGGAGCATACCTCAGCCCATACCCCAGCCCAGGCCCAAGCCCGGGCCCCCTCACATGCCTCAGCCCAATTCCTGGGCCACACTTCTCTCTGCACCCTGACCCATGCTCATCTGACCTATACCCATGCCAACACTCTGGTCCCTCCCCCAACTTCTGCCCCTGCTACTACTCCTGCCCTAGCCCCTACACCAGCCCCTGTCCCGATCTCTGCCACAACCTCTGTCCCAGCACTGGTCATGGCCCTGACGACCACTCCAGTCCCTTCCACCACCCGTACCCCCATCCTAGATTCTATTCTCTCTACCTTGTCTACCTTCGACCAAGGCCTCTCCTCTGGCTATGTGGTCTACTATGCCCGCAGCATGAAGCAGAACTTATTCCATGTGTGTCCCCCTCAGAACTCTGGGTACTCCAGAAATGACTTGGGTACCCTCTCCAGGCCCCAAGAGGGGCATGGTCTGGTGAGCTCTGGTACAGCTGAGCAAACACTGAAGCAATGTAGTGGGGACAGTGCCAAGCCCTCCACAGGGTCCATACTGGGTTACGTGGAGTTGGGGAATATGGAATGGAAGATCCCAAATGATGCCAAAGACAAATTTGTACAGTCCAAGACCTTCGCTCACCGTAGCTCCCATCCTTGCCAGTCTGAGAAGAGAAACACGGATCCCCAGACTCCAGTCTACCCCAAATTCCAGGTGTACTCCAAGGATGCTGCACCTTCTCAACCTTGCTTCCATTCTCCGACCAGTGCCCAGAGCTCACCATGCACCATGCCTCCACCATGCACTCTTTCTCTGCCTCTTGTTTTCCCAGATCCTTTGTCCTTCATCAACACAGCAACCACCAGAAGCCCTCCACCTTAATACAAACCCTCACCTTTCCCCCAACCTCCAAGTCTCCTCAGTCTGTCCTCTCTCCCCAGGGCCCCATCCCTCCCCAGTTATCCACCACTTCCCAAACCCCAAACCAGCCCCAACCCCCAGAACTTCATGAGAGTCTAGGTCTCAACCAATGCTCTGTCCTCCAAAGGACCCCAGGCCTTACCGGAGACACAGGCCTCCCCAAGAACCCAGGCCTTGCTCAAGATCCAGGCCTCCACGAACTTCGAGGCCTTACCGCAGACCCTTACCTCTGCAAGAATCCAAGCCTTTCCCAAGACTCTGACCTTCAGAAGAATCCAGTCATTACCCAAGATTCTTGGCCACAGAAGAGTCCATGCCATGCCCAAGACTCTGCAGTCAACAAGAGCTCAGTCCTTTGCCAGGAGTCTGATCTCCATAAGAGCCCAGGTCTTGTGCAAACCGCTCGCCTCCATAAGGGCTCAAGCCTTACCCGAGACTCCGGAGACTACAAGAATCCAGGCCTGACCCAAGATTCTGGAGTCTGCAGGAGCCAAGGCCTTACTCAAGATTCTGACCTCCATACGAATCCTGGACTTACCCAAGATGCTGGAATTTACAGGAGCTCAGAACATACCCATGACCCTAACTTCCACAAAGACTCAGGAATTAATCGAGATCCTGGCCCCCATAAGAGTCCAGCCCTTACTCAAGACTCTGGCTTATCCAAGAGACGAGGCCTCCATAACAACTCAGGCCTCCACAAGAACCCTCTAGGAACTGACTCTGTCCAAGTTTGGGGCCCACGTCAGACCCAAAAGTCATTTATATCTGAGACAGTTCCTCGAAAGGAGGATGCAGGGCAGCACATACCATGGACTTCTGTCCCAGCCAGTCACAACTCCTGCTCTGCCAAGGCTCAGGGGCCCTACAATGACCTGCTAACCTCCTCGCAGCGAACAGGCAGCCAAGCCTGGGTGTACCACCCGATACCGTTCCCCCAGCCTGCCAGAACTATGGCCAGATGTCTACACCTCCCAAAACCAGCAGGCACCCGGCTAGGGCATGTGGTCTTTGATTCCCGCCAGAGACAGCAGACAGGGACAAGTGCGAAGCTCTCTCTAGGGCGTGTGGTCTTTGACGCCCGCCAGAGACAGCAGACAGGGACAACTGCGAAGCTCTCTCTAGGGCGTGTGGTCTTTGACGCCCGCCAGAGACAGCAGACGGGGACAAGTGAGAAGCTCTCTCTAGGGCGTGTGGTCTTTGACGCCCGCCAGAGACAGCAGACAGGGACAAGTGTGAAGCTCTCTCTAGGGCGTGTGGTCTTTGACGCCCGCCAGAGACAGCAGACAGGGACAAGTGCGATGCTCTGTCTCCCAGGCGCCTTCATAGGGCGACATCCAACTGCCGGAGTCCAGCTCCAGCGAGTCAAGGGATACCCGAGGGATAGATAGCGTCGGCGAAGGAAATAAATCTATTACACTTCTTAAAGTATCAGCATTGCATGTTTCTCTCTCTTCTTTATTGTTTACAATCACAGGTTTATATATTGTAGTTGATTACATTACCAGGTATGTGACCAAACAATCTTAGCACAATCAAACCTCAAAATGTTCTCTAAAGATTTTTTTTTAAAAATATGCCCTAGTTTCTAGATGTCCTATTAAAATATTTCCCAAGTTCCCATTAATCACAGGTTATTTCTTAGTAACCAAGCCAAGCAGTTATATGATTATTTTAATTGTAAAAGTTGAAGCTACTTGTTCCTATTTCTCTTCTTGCATGGGCAACCTTTTACAATGGTTCCACGAAAATATTTACAATGTACCCTGCATGCCCTTTCTCGTTGTTTCCTTCAACTGAGACAGTGCTTTCTCCCTATCCTAGCAACTAATTCTGCTCTAGGCATTTGCTTTTCTATAATTAATCTTCCTTTATAATAGAACCATAAATTTCCTATGTCATCAGGAACTCCAGCCCATGGCCATAACTCCATACTAGAGGGTGTTTTTCATAAAAATATCCCTTTAGTTCCAGGCTCTTAATTCTTTACCCATTTCCCCGGGTCTTTAGTGGGTACTTCCCATTCTGTGGTAGTTTCAGGAGGGGGAGTCCTAGAGGAATTTTTCTTTCACGTGGAGCAACATCCCCCCAAAATTGCCCCTATATTTAAATTTATTATCATAAAACATAACAACAGAGCTGTAGTCCACCTTCCTGGCACGGCGCTGCCTTGCAGTTTCGCCTTCCGTTGCTTCATGACTTTGTCATGGTGCAATGGCTCCAGGATGGCTTCCAACATCCAACAACTCACCGGAGACCATCAAGGAGTGGGGATATCAGTGTGTGGTGAGAAACATAGAAAAAGAGGGGACAGGTAAGCATGAGGAATAAAGAGACAAGAGAAGTGTTCTGTGGACTTTGGAGGACATCCAACCCAGCCCCATCCCACAGGGCCTGATGAGGACCGAAACTATCCCTGCTTTCCCTCCATCGCTCTCTAGCTAAATCCGTTATCCCCAAGGCCCTAGAGCTGCACTGTCAATTACAGTAGCCACTAGCCAAAGGCCTATTAGAATGTAAATTACTTAAAATTAAGGAAAATTAATTCTATTAAAAATTAAGTTAAAAAGTTAAAACTTCTCTTCCTCAGGGAACAGAATTTCCGTGACATCCAATTCTGTTCCCTGGCAGTCCAGTGGTTGGGACGTGGCGCTTTCACTGATGTGGCGGTGGTTCAATCCCTGGTCAGGGAATTCAGACCCCGCAAGCTTCATGGCTTGGCCAGAAAAAAAAAAAAGAAATTCTCTTCCTCAGTGCCATGATCTTCTAAGTGCTCAGTAGCCACATGGAGCTAGTGGCTACCGCATTGGACGGCACAGATTTAGAACATTTCTATCATCATGAAAAATGCTATTGGAGAGCAGTGCTTTAGAGCTTAGAGCAATTTTCCTTTCCCTGTCACCCACCCCCAGCATCTTAAAGCTCCCCCAGAGCGCAGAGAACTTAGTTCTTTTTAGGGTGGCTCAGAAGCCACCCTCTGGGGAGGAGGTAAGATGTAGGGATGGGCACCCAATGCCTGATTTCCCCAGCCTGTGAGAAAGAGCCCAGGCTTCAGTTTTCCTCATCTGGTCTCTTGGGTCACGACCAGATGTATGCAAACTTGCCTCCCCCATTCTGGGCTGTGTTTGGGCTCTTGGTTGATCTGATTTACATTTTAACGGGATCAATGTGGCTGCTCTGTTGAGAACAGTCAGCAGGGGGGGCAAAGGATGAAGCAAAGAGGAGGCCTTTGTAATAACTCAGATCTGAGGTAATGGTGGCTTGTACCAGGATGGTAGTGGTAGATGGGATAAGTCATCAGTTTCAGGATATATGTTGAAGGTAGAGCCAATAGGGTTTGGTATGGATTGGATATGGGATGAGAGAGAGGAGAGCTGAGAATGACTCCAAGGGATTTGGCCTGAGCCACAGGAAAGATCGAGTTGTCATTTATGACCTGAGGAAGACTGTGTGGGGAGTCGGTGGTGAGGGAATTAAGTTTTGGACATGTTAAGTTCGAGATGTCTATTGGACACCCAAATGGAGAGGTTAAGTAGGCAGGTGGATACAAGTGTGGAATTTAGGGGAATCAGTCCAGGTTGGAGGTATAAATGTAGGAGTTATTTGCATGCAGTTGGCCCTTCCAAAAGCCTGTCCTTGAGTGGGCTGGAAACACGGTCACTGATTATGCCAGGGAGATTGCTTTCTGGCAAAGCCTAATCCTTCCGCCTTCCCCTCTGTCCCCCAAGTAGAGCAGATAGGGCTCTCAATCTTTGCCCTGCTGACCCTTACTGTGTTCCTGCTGCTGCTGGCAGACAAAGTGCCTGAGACCTCCCTGTCTGTCCCCGTCATTATCAAATACCTCATGTTTACCATGGTCCTCGTCACCTTCTCAGTCATCCTTAACATCGTAGTCCTCAACCTGCACCATCGCTCACCCCACACCCACCAAATGCCCCTTTGGGTCCGTCAGGTAAGAAGATCTCCTCTCCAACCTGTGTTAACTCTCAATCCCAGTATTTGGCTTTTTGTCCAGGTATCGCTCCTCACTCCCACCAACTTTCAACCTTTCCTTTCACAGACCTGAGGGAGAACTACAACTCCTGGTAGAGTGTCAAAGTGCCAAGGTCTTTGGGTGTTGAAATGTTGCCCAATTAATTTTATCTTCCCATCATTAACATTGCGTAGATCCCAGACTCTCTTCATCAATACTGCCCATCGTGGGTCCCAAGGAAGCATTCTCAGGGTTAGGTACTATCAGGGTGGAAGCCCTCAGAACTTTTCTTTCCAGTCAGGATGCCTCCTAACCCCCTTAAGGACTCTTGGACTGTGTAGTTGCATTTCATCTGTGGGATGCATACACGCATGCGCAGGAATGGGCACGTGCCGTGGGGGTGGTTGGCGGCTTCCCTTCTGGTCTGAAAGCATAAGAGCCCCCTCCAACACGCCTCTTCTTCTACTCTGCAGATCTTTATCCACAAACTCCCTCCGTATCTGGGTCTGAAGAGACCCAAACCTGAGAGAGACCAGATACCGGAGCCACCTCCTATACCTCTCAGGGATTCTCCAGGAAGTGGCTGGGGTCGGGGAACAGATGAATATTTCATCCGCAAGCCACCACATGATTTTCTCTTCCCCAAACCCAACAGGTAGTATCTACTCCCCATGGCCCACGTAGAAGGGAGAGGGCGAACTACAGTTCCCAGAAGACTGTGCGGAGGCAGGCGTCCTAAGCTCTCAGAGGATGTCGTGGTTGAGCATCATGGGAGTTGTAGTCCCCCTTCTGTTGCCCACTGTGCGGGGAGGTGGGAACTAAAGCGTAAGGGAATAGGAGGAATTGCGGAAGGCTAGAGAGGTCGCCGCTGTTGAAGAGAACCTGAAGGGCTCTCTCACGTTTGGAAACCTGGATGGGCGTTGGAGGAGGGAGTTGGGGCGGGGCCTAGAGCACCCACGCAGGCCATCTTTGTGCCCCGGTCGTGGCCAAACAGACTCGCCTCTTCCACGTTCCAGCCTGAACTGTCTGCCCCGGACCTGCGGCCATTTATCGATGGTCCAAGCCGGGCTGTGTGCCTGCCTCCCGACCTACGGGAGGTCGTTTCTTCAATCAGCTACACCGCTCAACAGCTGCGGGAACAGGAGGACCACGAAGCTGTGACTCCAAAGAGGGTGGGCTAAGGCAAGGCCTGGGTGGCCTTGGCTCCACCGGCAAACTTAGGCTCCACCCCCAGAACTCGATTTTTTTTCTGATTGGAAGTTTGCCTCACTTGGTCCCGCCCCCTGGCTTCCCACTTGTTCTTTACTCACATCCGTCGCCCGCAGTTTCGCTCTCTGCTATTCTGCGGTCCCGCCCTTGTCTCAAAGCTGTGGTATTAGGACCTGGGTGCAGTACAGGGCCTTGAGGCCGCCTTCCCTGGTTGTCTGGAGCCCAGGAACAGTTTAATCTTCCTACCCCCAGTTGAAGGAGGACTGGCAGTTTGTGGCCATGGTGGTGGACCGCCTCTTCCTGTGGACCCTCGTCATCTTTCTGGACGCCACCTACCACTTGCCCCCTCCCGACCCCTTTCCTTGAGGACGAGAGGGCCGAGACCGAGGCCCTCGGCCACTTGAATTGAGAGTTTGATAGTACTCTCAAGTCCTATCCCTTTCTGCATCTTAACTCCTTCACTAGGAGTCCAATCCTCTCCTCGTTTCGTTTCTAGGGAGGAAGCCCAAGTGGGACTGGGCAGCTGGGGGCCTTGGGCCCACCTGACATGCACTATCCGCTTATTTACTCTTTGGCTTCTTGAAGAAGCCCCGTTGGATATTCACATCTAGGTTGGGAATGAATGGAACAAAGAACAAGAACTAGATTGTAAGCCTTCTGAGGGCAGGAACTATGGCTGTTCACTGTAATATCCCCAGCACCTAGCACAGATCCTAACCTATACAGCCGGTACCTCTGATTGAATGAATAGGGAAATTATTTTTTCTGTAAGGAAATACACTAAGTAATAGTGCTTATGTTGGCATGTTGGGACTAGTGGTCGTTTTTTCTTTGTTTTGACCTTTCTGTACTTTATTGTATTTTGTAATATGTATTATCTTTAGGATAAGAAAAGGTTCTTTCTAAAAGGATGCATTTGTAATGAGGATAAAAAAGCACACTGTAAAAACCTCAAGTTCCAGCTGTGATGCTCAAACTTTGGACAAGCTACTAAACTGCTCTGTGCCTCAGTTTCTCCATCTGTAAAATGAAGCGAATAATAGTATCTGCTGCCTAGTCTGAGGATCATATGAGAAGATGAGAACAAAAGCATTATACAGTATACATCAGAGGTTACAAACTGGTGTGTTTTGTGTGGCCCATGTTGTTGGCCAGCAGAGTTTAAAATTTGAATTGGTTTGCTACTTTTAAAATGTGGCTATTTCACAGAGCAATTTGGATTTCTGGCTTCTCTTGAAACTTTTAAAGAACTGCAGGCTAGTTCTAAGAAGCCCAACAGGCTACGTAAGCGGTCCTAATGTCTTGAACAATGAAATGGAGGAAATCCTATATGCATGATCCAGTCACTATGAAGACTGTCTCTCATCTGTAGCAACCCTGCTTGCAAATCAAGTTAAGCAAGGCCCCATGGAGACAGAAGGACAGACTGAACTCTGGGGACTAGGCTCCATGTAGTGGGAGCCAAGGGCAGAGACGGCCACCTAAAGGACCAGCTGAGTGGATGAAAGATTGGACAACTCCGCATTGTGACTCCCTGCAATGGGCCTCATTATGACCATGCTCCCTCACCTGTTGGTGGGTGTCCCCAGGTCCTGGCATGAGTGCAGTGTGGGTCAGGGCCGGTGGGGTTGGGGGGGGTGGGGCGTCCCACGGCTCAGGCGGCCCTAGGACCCGCCCACCATGGAACACCAGCTCTGGTATGACAACCTGTGGTGCTGCCATCAATACCAAGAAAGTACCCAGAATGCGGAGGACTTCCTACTCCTGTTGCTGGGCCTTGTCATTCTTGTCAGCATTGGGATCAGCATGGCAACTATGGTCAGCGATGGTTGGGGATCACCAGTAGGGGTGAAGATGGCTGAGGGTGGGAACCAGCTGCAGCCTGCACCTCCGTCTGCAGGAACGGTCTTGGCTGGGAGTGGTGGTGAGTGTAGAGAGCCTGGCCTTCATTTTCACCCACCCCACCCCACCCCACACCAGATATGGCATGGGCTCCAGAATGCCTTAGACAAGACCATGTATTGTATTATTCAGAAAAGTAACTATAGAAGACAGCTAGGGGGCACCCCGCCTCGCCATTCCCAGGGCCCTAGAAACCCAGGCTCCCAGGTTCCCAACCCTGAAATCTTCTGACAGTTGCCCTGCCCTCACGGACTCTCGCCTCCCACAGATGAAATCTCACAGGCTTGTGAAAGTTCCTCCAAACATCCTCCAGCCAAGGCCCAAGACATCCACATCCACTGCACCCTGGACCCTGTGGAAGTGAGAATGGCCCGGCCCACTTGCTACTCCTCGTCCTCCTACCACCATCTCCGCAACCGTAGCCGCAGCTGCAGCCGCCACCCCTGAAGCCACCAGGGGAGGCCCAAGAATTTAGAAAATTCCCCTCCAGCTGCTCAGGCTTCCGTAGGCCGCATCGCCTAAACGGGATGTCACAGCTGCCTCCGATGCCCTCCTTTAACTGGGAGGACCCGGACTCCTACCTGGAGGAGGAGGACCAACTTTCCTTCCCACAACCCAAGTACCCGTGGGGGTGCTGGGGAGGGCTCTACCGGCAGATGGGTCTGCCCTCCAATGTGGGCCTCTGGGGTCGACAGGGTGGGATCCTGGCCATCCAGCCACCAGCCTGTCTCTACCTGTCGCCCGAGCTGCACCGCATGTCCAAGCGTGTGGAGGCCAAGTCTGAGCTAGGGCTGCAGTCCTTCGGGGCCCCTTGCTCGCCATCCCGCATCTGGGGCAATGTGGATGCTGACCAGTGGACCTCGTCTCCATCACTTACCCGACGGCTGCCCCCTAAGAGCTCGTGGGTCCCTGGGGGGCACAGAACTTACCCCTCAGGGGGCCATCTCCCGTATGACTCCTGGGATCAGCGGCGGCGTGGTCTGGAGGGCTCTGAGCTTCCATCAGCTCTGGTGCCTCAGGGCTACCGGCCCGAAGCATGGCAGCGCAACTCCCCACCGGCCCACGGACGGAGCCTGCACAGCTGTGCTCACAGCCAGCCCAACCACAGCCCGCACCACTCCACGGGACACTTGAACTACTCCCGGGATCCCCACGAGGTGCGGCGCTGGGCGGCCGAATGGGCAGAGATGCTGCCTGTGCGGCACCCTCTGGCCGCCTCCGCCTCCCTCACGGTGCTGGCCGAGGCCTCTACCAGCGGGCCTCGGATCCCAGCTCAGCGCTGCTCCTCCACCCCTCCCAGACTCTGCCCGACGTCCAGGCTACCGAACGCCCTCCACCCATGCCAACCTTCATGCCACTCAGCCGGAACCCAGGGGGAAATGCCAACTACCAGGTGTATGACAGCCTGGAGTTGAAGCGGCAAGTGCAGGATGCCAAGCGCGGGCCAACTCGCTGCTACCTTCCACCTTGGCCTCGAGGCCCTCTCTGCACGGAAGCCAGACTGGGAAAATGAACTGGCCAGCAGCTAATGGGGGCGGGTGGGGAGCGGCAGGGCATGGAGAGAGGAATAAAGAGCGCCATGGTCCAGAAAACATTGGCGGTCTGTGGCTTGGAAGCGCCACTCCTTCTGCCAGCTTGGGTCCCTGCCTTTGGCTTCCTGCAATAAGAAGCCAGTGTCCCCTTCTGGGCCTGAGGGTCCCCTTGGTTTAGTGGCCACAGTCCTGCCAGCAGGCCCCTCCTGGTCCGATACCATGCACTAAGTAGATCTGCAGCTGCAGTCTCCAAACCACTGGTCTCTTGGCACCTCCTCTGTGTCTCAGCTGTCCCTGTCCCCAAAGAGCCTCATACAAGAAGCTGCTTCCAAACTGGGAGGTTCCACATCTGGGCAGGTCCAGCTCCACAGCCAGTGAAGGGCATGAAGAAGGCTGAGGCTCTGGACTCCAGCCAGGCCTTCCTCAGGGCTCTGAGGCCAAGGTCTTTCTAGTCTCAGGAGGGGCCAAGAGATGGAACGTGACATTTGAACAAGTGAGTCAGTGGGCGGTGAGCGAATGTTTGACAGCTCGAGGGGAGGTGTGCCGGCCTCCGGGCCCTGTTTGGCTGTCCAGGCTCAGCTTACCTCACCCGGGGAACCATGGAATGCCACGCCTGGCCCTCCTTTTCGTCCCCCTCCCTCACTGTGACGCCACCACCTGCCCCATTATGACCCAGTCTGTCTCCCAGTCTATATATATGGAGGCCAGCGGACTCAGGCAGTCCTGGGACCCCCGGCCATGGCTGAGCAAACACATTACCTAGCCGAGGCGTGCTCTGGCACCACACCCAGGAAATGCCAAGACCTAGGAGACTCAATTCTTCTGATCCTGGTCAGCATCATCTTGCTCAATGTGTGGATGAACGTGGTGAATCTGGTGAGGGCAGGATCTGGGCAGTGTGGTTGGGGGAGCCCTGGGGTCTTGAAGGGGCTGAGATGGGATGGCTGCTGTAGTGTGGCCGAACAAGGGTTGGATTTCAGGGCTCACCCTGATCCCAAACTCCACGCTCCCTTGCTTCCCTCAGCTCTGGATGCATCTGAAGAGATTCTTGCGGGCAGGTTTCAACCGTATTTTCCCCAAAGTTAAGTGGGCGCCAGTGTGGGCTCAGGGGATGTGGGCCTGTCCCCTTTCTTCTATCCCTGCCTTGATTCTCAGCCCCTCAAGAACCCAGGCCCTGTCCCATCTCGCCTTTCCCTGCAGACAAGCAAGCCAGCTGTGTAGGCAGTCATCGCATGCGCTGCTCCGTGGATCCCAAGAAGCTGCGTTCAAGAGTTTCTCCCAGAGAGCCGGAGGAAGATGGCGGAAGAGTAAGACGCGGAGATCACCTTCCTCCCCACAGATACATCAGAAATTCATCTACACGTTGAACAACTCCAACAGAACACCTACTGAACGCTGACAGAAGACCTCAGACACCCCAAAAGGCAAGAAACTCCCCACATACCTGGGTAGGTCAAAAGAAAAAAAGAATAAACAGAGACAATAGGATATGGACGGGACCTGCACCAGTGGGAGGGAGCCGTGAAGGAGGGAAGGTTTCTACACACTACAAGCCCCTTCGAGGGCGGAGACTGCAGGTGGCGGAGGGGGAAAGCTTCGGAGTAGCGGAGGAGAGCACAGCAACAGGGGTGTGGAGGGCAAAGCAGAGAGATTTTGGCACAGAGGATCGGTGCCCTCAGGCACACACCAGCCCGAGAGACTTGTCTGCTCGGCAGCCAGGGCGGGCGGGGCTGGGAGCTGAGGCTCGGGTATCGGCTTTCAGTCGGAGCGCAGGGAGAGGTCTGGGGCTGGCGGCAGGAAGAGACCCTGAAGGGGTTAGTGCTAGCCCGGAGGGAGTCCGGGGAAAGGGTCTGGAGCTACCGGAGAGGCAAGAGACTTTTTTCCCTTTTGTTGCCTGGTGCGCGAGGAGAGGGCATTCCCCTCCCTCCCCTCTGCCTGAGTGAGCCAGAGCCCCCGAATCAGCGGCTCCTTTAAACCCGTCCTGTCTGAGCGAAGAACGGACGCCCTCCGGCGACCTACGCGCAGAGGCGGGGCCACGTCCAAGGCTGAGACCCGGGAGCTGTGAGAGCAGAGACAGGGAAATCTCTCTGTGCAGCCTCCGAGGCAGCGGATTAAAGCTCCACGGTCCATTTGATGTGCCCTGCGTCTGTGGAGTGCATGAATGGACAGCGAATCATCCCAAATTGAGGAAGTGGACCTTGAGGACAAGATTTAAGACTTTCCCCCCTGTTTTTTTTCCTCTTTTTACAACGAATTATCTCAAATTAAGGAGGTGGACTTAGCAAGATTTCAGACTTTTCGCCCTTTTCCTCTTTTTACAACGAATTATCCCAAATCGAGGAGGTGGACATGGAGAGCAAGATTTTTGATTTTTCCCCCTGCTCTCTTTTTGTGAATGTGTATGTGTAATCTTCTGTGTAAGATTCTCTCTGTATAGCTTTGCTTCCACCATATGTCCCAGGGTTCTTTCGGTCCGTGTTTTTTTTCAATAATTGCTTTTTAATTTTAATAACGCTACTATATTTCATACTTTATTCTATTTTACTTTACCTGCTCTTTCTTTTTTTCCTCCCTTCCCTTCCTCCCTCCCTCCCTCCGCTCCTCCTTTCCTTCTTTCTTTTTCTTTCCTCCATCCCTCCCTCCCTCCCACCCTTCTTCTTTCCACTTTCTTTTTCTTTCCTTCCTCCCTCCCTCCCTCCCTCCTGTCTTTCTTTCTTTCTTTCCTTCCTCCCTCCCTCCCTCTCTTCTTCCATTCACTCTTCCTTTTGCTTTCATTCCTCCCTCCCTCCCTCCTTTCTTTCCTTTCTTTCCATCCTCCCTCCCTCCCTCCTTTCTTTCTTTCTTCCTTCCTTCCTTCCTTACTTCCCTTCTTCCTTTCTTTCAATCTCTCTTTCTTTCTTCTACTAATTATTTCTTTCTACTTTTTCTCACTGTTATTCTGAGCCGGGTGGATGAAAGGCTCTTGGTGCTGCAGCCAGGAGTTAGTGCTGTGCCTCTGAAGTGGGAGAGCCAACTTCAGGACACGGGTCCACAAGAGACCTCCCAGCTCCACATAATATCAAGCAGCGAAAATCTCCCAGGGATCTCCATCTCAACACCAGCACCCAGCTTCAGTCAACGACCAGCAAGCTACAGTGCTGGTCACCCTATGCCAAGCAACTAGCAAGGCAGGAACACAACCCCACCCATTAGCAGAGAGGATACCTAAAAACATAATAAGGCCACAGGCACCCCAAAACACACCACCAGACGTGGACCTGTCCACCAGAAAGACAAGATCGAGTTTCAACCACCAGAACACAGGCATTAGTCCCCCCCACCAGGAAGCCTACACAACCTACTGAAACAACCTTAGCCACGGGGGACAGACACCAAAAACAACGGGAACTACGAATCTGCAGCCTGCAAAAAGGAGACCCCAAACACAGTAACATAAGCAAAATGAGAAAGCAGAAAAACACACAGCAGGTGAAGGAGCAAGATAAAAACCTACCAGACCTAACAAATGAAGAGGTAATAGGCAGTCTACCTGAAAAAGAATTCAGAATAATGATAGTAAAGCTGATCCAAGATTCTATTTCGCAGATCCAAAATCTTGGAAATAGAATAGACAATATGCAAGAAACAGTTAACAAGGACCTAGAAGAACTAAAGATGAATCAAGCATCGATTAAAAACACAATAAATGAAATGAAAAATACTCTAGATGGGATCAATAGCAGAATAACTGAGGCAGAAGAACGGATAAGTGAGGTGGAAGATAAATTAGTGGAAATAACTGATGCAGAGAAAAATAAAGAAAAAAGAATGAAAAGAACAGAGGACAGTCTCAGAGACCTCTGGGACAACATTAAACGCACCAACATTCGAATTATAAGGGTTCCAGAAGAAGAAGAGAAAAAGAAAGGGACTGAGAAAATATTTGAAGAGATTATAGTTGAAAACTTCCCTAATATGGGAAAGGAAATAGTTAATCAAGTCCAGGAGGCACAGAGAGTCCCATACAGAATAAATCCAAGAAGAAATACGCCAAGACACATATTAATCAAACTGTCAAAAATTAAACACAAAGAAATCATATTAAAAGCAGCAAGGGAAAAACAACAAATAACACACAAGGGAATCCCCATCAGGTTAACAGCTGATCTCTCAGCAGAAACTCTACAAGCCAGAAGGGAGTGGCAGGACATAATTAAAGTGATGAAGGAGAGAAACCTGCAACCAAGATTACTCTACCCAGCAAGGATCTCATTCAGATTTGATGGAGAAATTAAAACGTTTACAGACAAGCAAAAGCTGAGAGAGTTCAGCACCACCAAACCAGCTTTACAACAAATGCTAAAGGAACTTCTCTAGGCAAGAAACACAACAGAAGGACTATACCTACAATAACGAACCCAAAGCCATTAAGGAAATGGGAATAGGAACATACATATCAATAATTACCTTAAATGTAAATGGACTAAATGCTCCCACCAAAAGACACAGAGTGGCTGAATGGATACAAAAACAAGACCCATATATATGCTGTCTACAAGAGACCCACTTCAGACCTAGAGACACATACAGATTGAAAGTAAGGGGATGGAAAAAGATATTCCATGCAAATGGAAATCAAAAGAAAGCTGGAGTAGCAATTCTTATATCAGACAAAATAGACTTTAAAATAAAGACTATTAGAAGAGACAAAGAAGGACACTACATAACGATAAAGGGATCGATCCAAGAAGAAGATATAACAATTGTAAATATTTATGCACCCAACATAGGAGCACCTCAATACATAAGGCAAATACTAACAGCCATAAAAGGGGAAATCGACAGTAACACAATCATAGTAGGGGACTTTAACACCCCACTTTCACCAATGGACAGATCATCCAAAATGAAAATAAATAAGGAAACACAAGCTTTAAATGATACATTAAACAAGATGGACTTAATTGATATTTATAGGACATTCCACCCAAAAACAACAGAATACACATTTTTCTCAAGTGCTCATGGAACATTCTCCAGGATAGATCATATCTTGGGTCACAAATCAAGCCTTGGTAAATTTAAGAAAATTGAAATTGTATCAAGTATCTTTTCCGACCACAATGCTATGAGACTAGACATCAATTACAGGAAAAGATCTGTAAAAAATACAAACACATGGAGGCTAAACAATACACTAATCAATAATGAAGTGATCACTGAAGAAATCAAAGAGGAAATTAAGAAATACTTAGAAACAAATGACAATGGAGACACGACGACCCAAAAGCTATGGGACACAGCAAAAGCAGTTCTAAGGGGGAAGTTTATAGCAATACAATCCCACCTTAAGAAACAGGAAACATTTCGAGTAAACAACCTGACCCTGCACCTAAAGCAATTAGAGAAAGAAGAACAAAAAACCCCCAAAGTTAGCAGAAGGAAAGAAATCATAAAGATCAGATCAGAAATAAATGAAAAAGAAATGAAGGAAACGATAGCAAAGATCAACCAAACTAAAAGCTGGTTCTTTGAGAAGATAAACAAAATTGACAAACCATTAGCCAGACTCATCAAGAAAAGAAGGGAGAAGACTCAAATCAGTAGAATTAGAAATGAAAAAGGAGAAGTAACAACTGACACTGCAGAAATACAAAAGATCATGAGAGATTACTATAAGCAACTCTATGCCAATAAAATGGACAACCTGGAAGAAATGGACAAATTCTTAGAAATGCACAACCTACCAAGACTGACTCAGGAAGAAATAGAAAATATGAATAGACCAATCACAAGCACTGAAATTGAAACTGTGCGTTTTATACTTTAAATGGGTAAATTTTATGGTATGTGAATTATATCTCAGTAAAGATGTTTTAAAAATAGAGAGAGGAGTTGGAGCATTTCTGCTTAAATGAAAAGTACGTCCCCTAGGGTAAACCTATAGCATATTTTTTGTATTCTCCTTCTCTAATCCACTCCCACACCCAAGTTCTAGCACAGAGCTCTTCACTCTGTGATCCAAACTTGGTAGAGACCCTCAAGAATCAAGTTCTCCAGCCCCTGGCATCCCAATCTCTGAGTCCAGGCTGCCCACCCAAGGGCTGCAGTATTATGGTTTTACTGGTGTGTGCCCACTGCATTACTGGTGTGCCGAGGTATTGATCTTGTCAGTCCTCCGGGTAGCCAGGTGGTGCTGTGTGCAGCCAGAGACCACTGGCTTGTTACTTTACCCCAGTGTGCCACACAAGCATTCTCATTTCCGATGGAGCCACGATGGGAGAAAAGCTGGGAGGCACTGTTCTAAGCAACAGCTTTCTGGGTGGGAGAAAAGTCAGTTTCCCATCTTTGTTCCCCAGCCCACCCCCTCTTCTGGGTAAGACACACGCCTCAGGGCAAGAACTGTGGTGCCACCAGGAAGGTGTGCCAGGTGACTGGGGGTCCAAGCTGCCCTGCCCTCTAATGTTCCTCAGTGGCTGGGATGGCTGGGCCTCTTTTCCCACCTTTTCTCCTGTCTGCATTCTCTCCTTTCCTCAATGCATTGAGTAAATCTCACTTCCCAGCCCTTCTCCATCTCCCTCTGGTGATCTAAAGACCCCAAAACTTAAACACAAAGATATGAAACAAAAAAATTGCATATGAAAACATGAATGCAGGTCCCCTGACTAGTCAAATTCATTGAGTCAGAAAGTAGAGTGATGATGGCCAGGGATGGGTGGGGAGGAGAAAGGGGAGTTAGTGTTTAATGGGTACAGGGTTTCAGTCTGAGATGATGAAAAGAATTCTGGAGATGGTTATACGACAGTGTGAACATACTTAATGTCACTGAACTGTTCCTTTAAAGATGGTTAAAAAGGCAAATTTTATATTATGTATTTTTTGCTACAATAAAAAAATACCCATGCATTTATAAAAATCAAATGTTAAACTTATACTTCATATTTAACTTATAATTTAGTTAAATTATTAAGATGCAATAAAAATGTATACCTGTGATTTCTGAGACAGAGATCTTAATGCCTACAGTATGTGTATGGTATTATATACTTCTGTTTATTCTACTATATTCTCTTTTAAGCTGGTTCAGTGTCTCTCATGAGACCAGGGCCGTGACTCGTGTCCCCAAACCTCTCACATCACTCTGCTGGCCCCTTACCACTTTGTTGAGTTCTGGGCTGTCTGGGATGTTGTCCTGGAAATACTCCACAGCCTTCTGAATCTTGGCCATGCTGCCCAGGTACTCTTCCAGCCTACCTGGGGGGCTGGAAAGGAGAAAAGTCCTATTAGCCTGGGCACATGGAAGTTGAAGAGGAAGGACCAAGAGAATGGTATTTGGAAAGGGGAGAAGAGAATTAACACAGGGGACTCGAGGCTCAAATATATCTACTCCTCCCTTCCAAGGCCCACAGCCACTGGTGCAAGAGGCATTAGGAATGTGACCTTCTGGCCCTAGCTCACCCCTCCCTGATGATCTTCTCCATGTCACTGGCCACATGGTAGTAGCTGATAACGTGGTCCAGACAGGAGAGGGTCTTCTCAACATTCTCCTGCAGCCGCTGCAGGTTCTCCGTCTGTTTGTGCACAGGGATGATGGAGTTCTCCAGCTTCATAAGGCGACTCTCAATGGATGACAGGATAGACACCTGCGGGGGGAAGCTCCGTGCTCTCAGGCCTCGGGGTTGTCCCAGCACTGCTTCTGCCACCCACCAGGTCTTTGGCAATTGCTGCCTCTTCTCTGGTTTTCTAGACAATAAGCTCCATGAGGGAAGGGACAGGGTATATCTGTTCACCACTGTATCCCCAGAACCTACCCTGTGCCTGGCACATAGGAGGTGGCCCAAATAAATTGGCTGAAGTTGGATTTGAAGGCAAGTCAAGCATTAAATTAACTCCTCCTCACATAATCACCTCAGGATGGCTTCCCTTCCACCCTTTGAAACCAAATCTCAATCTCGATTCTCTCTGATGCTTTCCTGGACTGAACAGGAAGTAGTTTCATACAGAGGAGCCTCAAATGCATTGCTGGTACCTTCAAAACCCTTTCTCTCTAAGAGTGAATCTCATTAAGTAAGGCCTAGCACCTGAAGACTGTGTTATTAAAAACATACTCAAGTTTGTATCTGCTCAGTTTGTGCTTTTCCAGTCTTCTCTAGGAACAAGGAAGGAAACTCATATTTACTGAGGACCTATTGTATACCAGGTACTATGCAAAATGCATCTGCATGCATTGGCTTCAATGACCTTCACAGTTACACTGGAGGTTGGCATCGTCTGTTTTAGCAGAGGAGGTAACTGAGGCTCAGAGTTACCTGTCAGGGGTCACACACAAATAGGTGGAGGGGCGCTGACTAGACCCCAGATCTCTCTGACTTCAGAGCTCATTTTACACCTCAAGCCCTCTGGGGTGAAGGCTGAGTCTTTTTCTGCCCTCAGTAATCTCAGAAGTGGTAACCCAGCCGTCCAACCGTCACTTGAATTGACGATGACGCATGGCCAGTACCCAGCCCACCTAAGTCAGTCTCACTAAATGTCTGCAGAAGGAGAGAAGGAAGAATGGAGAACTTAGGCAGAAAGCAGAAAGTCCAGGCCAGTGGGGGCTGCAGCATCCTCAGCGAAGGGGCGGACAAGGGGAAGGGAGTGTTAAGAGACGTGTCACACTGTTGCTAGAGAAACCCACAGGTTACCACCACCACTACCCAGACCCGCACCCCCAGGCCTTAGGTGCCGGAACTACCGGGTCGCAGGGTTCTCCTCCAGCGTCTGGAAGCCCTCCCAGCTAAGGGGTTACTCACCATGTTCTTGGAAAGCTGGTCACTCTTCTGCAGTCTGTCTCGGATGAAGGACAGCGTCTCCTCCTCCTGGGGGGAGCGCACGCAAGGACATCACCTGAAGCCGAAGGCTAATGGAGACCACCGCGTCCTAGATCCATGGCCTCGCCCCTAGGAGACTAGGTCTCCTCGCAGGGAGGGCCCCCTCCCACTCCCGCCGCCTCCCTGAGTAGAGGCCCGGCCCGCACCTCGCCCCCCTCCCTCACCTCCTCCCCCGTCTCCCCAGCTCCAGCCCCACCTGCTTCAGCTTGTCCTCGATCTGCCGCCGCCAGGCGGACGCCTCCTGTGGGGGGATCATGACTTCGACCCTCCCAGCGGCTCTCACTGCCCAGTACCTCGCCTCCGAGTGTCCTTTGGGCTCCCATTCCTGTCACACCCACTTCCACCCGCGGCCCCGCTCCGAGGTGCCGCGCTGATGTGCCATGTTAGGAGTGGCAGGCTGAGTGAGCCTGCGTGCAACTCAGAACAGGGGCACCGGGCAGGTGGCCATCTTGGGTGTGGCAGAGAACAGTGTTCGGGTTTGTCCTTGATGCGGGTTTCCACCCTCAACAGAGAAGGTTCTCTTGAGCGCTGTTTTGTCACAACAGTTACAACTCACTTGTCTTCGTGGGAAGGATGACGCTTCTCACAAAGATCAATGACGAATTCGTTTCTCTAGATCGAAGTCTGGATCCAGGCATCGATGTCGCGCTCCCCACAAAGCATAGCACAGAGCTTATCACACAGCAGGCGCCTAATGTGTGCCCATTTAATGAACAAGGAGCCTGTATAATCTTGTCCCCCTTCGGCCCTAAAGCTCATGGAACGGGCCCTGTGTGCAAGCCCTCGTATGGGGACAGAGTGGTCACCCATGGTCCCAGCAGCACCCATAACTACAATCCTGCCTTGTGGAGGGGCTCAGCCAAATTCCTGTGGCGGGAGTTCTCGGTGCGTCCATCCCAGGGATTTGGATGGGACCGGAGAGCAAGCCCCAAGCTCCACTGGAAGGAGTCTGTTTTGTAGAGAACTGTGTGGTTTTATTTGCTGGGGGTGAGGACCCTGCTGGGGGGAGGGAGCAGGTGTGGGGGCTGAGGACCTGGACGAGTAGAGAAGTGGCTTCAGCGGGGAGTTTTCCTACATCTGGAAACAGTGCAAGGGGAAGGCTGAAAGAGCCCAGACCTGTCTGAGGGCTTGGGGCCCAGGTGGTGGTGTCAATTAAGGAGAGGTTGAGGCCTGCCTGCAGGTATTCAGACACACGGGGAGCATTGCTCACAGGGCCTCTGAGGAAATCAGAAAGGCTTGGAGAGCTGCTAGGGCCCCTGCTGCAGGGTGCCAGAATGTCTCAGTTCCTCTGCCCAGACTCTCCTCTAAGTACAGCTCTGGGGCAGGAAGGGGGACCTGAATCAAGGTTCCTGCAGGGATGGATGTTCTGGATTCACCACCAGAGCCAGCTCCTGCAAAACCTAGTTACTCCCTCCTCCATCCCTTCTCTGCTCACCCTGTCTCTGCCCCCAGCCCTTGGGAAGTAAGTGGCCACACAGCTTTGTTCACTTCGTCTGTGGACCTGACATCCAGGTACAGGTAGATAGACAATGAGGCATACGCTGGTGGGCACCAAGCCATAGGGTTCCCAAGGCCCTCCCAGGACCCAGTTCCACAAAGAGGAGAAAGAAGTGGGACAGAAAGCCTGGAGGAGGATTAGGCAGCTATTCTGGGGCAAGAGGACAATTTCAGATCTGGTGGGCGGCCGTGAAAGTGCTGATGAAGGAAATATCCAGGAGACGCAGCCCTGTTGCAGATGAGGGAGATAAAAAGGCAGAGTCCTGTGTAAGGATACCTAGGATGATTTAGCTGAGGTGGTCCTTGGGCAGTCCTGAGAACTAAGTGAAGGGAGAAGTTTAAACTGCTAGGGGCCACAGTAAAGAGTAAGTGGGCTAGAGGGTGGCACTGGCATCCAGTGGTTAGGACTCGACACTTTCAATGCCACGGCCCGAGTTCAATCCCTGGTGGGGGATCTAAGATCCCACACACCATGCGGCACAGCCAAAAAAACAAAACAAGACAAAGAAATGCTTCAGAAACTATTGATAACATCATGCTCTATAGGTCTCAGGAAGAAATCCTCTATGGGGCTTCCCTGGTGGCACAGTGGTTAAGAATCCACCTTCCAGGCTTCCCTGGTGGCGCAGTGTCTTGAGAGTCCTCCTGCCGATGCAGGGGACACGGGTTCGTGCCCCGGTCCGGGAAGATCCCACATGCCGTGGAGCGGCTGGGCCCGTGAACCATGGCCGATTAACCTGCGTGTCTGGAGCATGTGCTCCAAAACGGGAGAGGCCACAACACTGAGAGGCCCAAGTACCACAAAAAAACAAAACATAACAAAACAAAACAAAAAAAGCATCCACCTGCCAATGCAGGGGAAAAGGGTTCAAGCCCTGATCCAGGAAGTTCCCACATGTCGCAGAGCAACGAAGCCCGTGCGCTACAACTACTGAGCCTGCGCTCTAGGGCCTGCGAGCCACAACTATGGAAGCCTGCGTGCCTAGAGCCCATGCTCCGCAAGAAGAAAAGCCACCACAATGAGAAACCCATGCACTACAACGAAGAGTAGCCCCCGCTCGTCGCAACTAGAGAAAGCACGTACGCACCAAGGAAGACCCAACACAGCCAAAACTAAATAAATTAATTAAAATAAAAATCCTCTATGGTTGTGAACAAATACTTTGAGCTTTGTATATTATCACTGCAATTTTGTAAATAAACTACACATGTGTGTGGGTTTTTGTATTTTCTCCAATTTCCTTCTCTAAGGTTAATTTGGTAGCCAACTCAGTTGAGAGCCTTCTGTTTGCCCATCTCTGTTACAAGCCCCACCTTGTGTTATCTCGTCTAATCCTCACAATAAACTCACAAGTCAGGCACAGCTATTGTCTCCCTTCTGCAGACGAGGAAGGTCGGGCTCAGAGAGGTCAGCTGCACTGAGTCAGCACAGCTGGCCAGGACACGGTACAGCTAAGGCTGTTCTCGGTCTCCCCATGCTGGGTAGCTTAGGAGTTCTGATTGCTGTTATGCAAAGCTGCCAATCTGATTTTCAAGAAAATCCACAGTGAAAAGCAAGTTATTATATTTATGGCAACCATATCTAGTAAAGGGTAGACAGAATGAAAAGATGAGTTCCAATGATTCCCAACCCAATGTCAGGCTGATGTTGACAAGTGGACATTGACTCAGTAAAAGCTGTAATTCCCCAACTATGCTCAGTGCAAGCAAAAGGAGCAAGTGGTGTTTCAGCTGCAGCCTCAGAAGCTTGGCTTTCATTCGCAAACTTGTTCAGAACACAAAGGTGCAGGTCACCAGGGAGCCCTCAGCTGTCCACTCACAGAGATGCTCTTTCCACAGGGAGGGGGGAGGAAGAGCTTGTTCCCCAATAGGCTGTTCTTTTTTTTTAAATAAATTTATTTATTTTATTTATTTTTGGCTGCATTGGGTCTTCATTGCTGCGTGTGGGCTTTCTCTAGTTGCAGCGAGCAGGGGCTACTCTTTGCTGCAGTGCGTGGGCTTCTCATTGCGGTGGCTTCTCTTGTTGTGGAGTATGGGCTCTAGGTGTGCGGACTTCAGTAGTTGTGTCACACGGGCTCAGTAGTTTTGGCTTGCGGGCTGTAGAGTGCAGGCTCAATATTTGTGGCTCATGGGTTTAGTTGCTCTGCGGCATGTGGGATCTTCCTGGACCAGGGATCAAACCCATGTCCCCTGCACTGGCAGGCAGGTTCTTAACTACTGCACCACCAGGGAAGTCCCAACAACCTGTTCTTTAGTTTGGTAACTTCCGAATTCTGGACTTTGTGCTCTTTCTGAGGAATTAGCAATATAATTGCTCCAAATTAATGTTTCCTGGCCCTGCAGCAATATTGATAATGAATACGGTATGACATAATAGCCACAAAAGCAGATCACAAGAGTATATGTTCCCTGGGATGACAGCCATTTAAAATATGATAGCTGCATTGCAAAAAAAAAAAGTCAGGAAAACACCACAAAATACTAAAATGGTAAGTAGAGGAGATGGATGATTCTTTTTCTCTAGTTTCTAAAGATGATGAGTTTAAATTACCTTTCTATAAAAACACATCTAAGAAAACAAATCTAGGGAATTCCCTGGCAGTCCAGTGGTTAGGACCCTGTCCTTTCACTGCCAAGGGCTCAGGTTCAGTCCATGGTCAGGGAACTCAGATCCCACATAGCCAAAAAAGAAAACAAAAAGGAAGAAAACAAATCTTCATTTTTTCTGTAGTGATTAAAATGAGTCTCTTTTCTTCATTTAGAAACCGCCAGCCAGCCATCAACAGTGCCATCCGACACAGTGGTCGGGAGGGTTTTCTTTCTTTCTTTTTTTTCTCTTGAAATCCTCTTATATATAAAATGAGAGAAAGGACCAGGGTGCCCAAAGCCCAGGGATGGGCAGCCTTTCTCATGCTCTCATATAAGGCAGAGACAGCAAAGGAAATGCTTAGCGTCCTTCAAGCCACCTGTGGGCTCAAATCTGCAATTTGGGTTTAAAACTGCTCTTCAAATTAAATGTAATACTTATTCAAGGTTAAAAATTCAAACTGTAAAGAAGGTATAAAGTGAAGAACAGAAAGTGCCCACCTCCTCCTTGGCCCCAAGCACCTCTGTTCAAGATATAACTGCAGTTATGACTTTCCAGATGTATCCATACAAATCCAAGCATATTATAAACAGAATAAGTTATCCTTAAGAAAAAAAACCCACAAATGCTATCTCATTAAACATACTATTCTTGTAGCCTGCATGTTCACTTAACAGTATACCTTGACCATCTTTCAATAACAGGGTATTCTTTGCATAGCCTTTGCATAGTATTTCACTGAATAGATATTATATATTGAAGCAGTCTCTATTATTGGACATTTAGGTTTTTCCCTGGTATTTTCTATTGCAAACTCTGCCCCCTGTACGTACATACACTCTGCTCTCAGCCTTCTGAGAGTGGAATTGCTAAATCAAAATGTATACCCCTTTTAAATTTGTACAGATATGTACAAATTGCCATCCAAAATGGTTGAACTAGTCTATATTACCAATAGCAATGTACAAATGTGCCTTATACTCCCTTATACCACCTTAACCCACACTAAATATTAGCAAGCTTTAATATTTTGGCCAATCAGATAGATGAAAAATGGCATACCATGTTTAAGTTTTTAAAATATTTATTTATTTGGCTGCTCTGGGTCTTAGTTGCAGCACAGTGCCATGAGCGGGATCTTCATTGTGGCATGTGGGATCTTTAGTTGTGGCAATGTAGGCTCTTAGTTGCAGCATGCGGGCTCTAGTTCCCTGACCAGGGATCGATCCTGGGCCCCCTGCATTGGGAGTGTGGAGTCTTAACGACTGAACCAGCAGGGAAGTCCCTCATGTTTAATTTTTGAACTAAATGGAAAGGAAAATAAAACAAAAATGTGTGGGATGCAGTGAAAATAGTGCTTAGAGGGAGATTTATAACACTGAATAGATACATTCGAAAAGAAAGATCTAAAATCAGTAATCTAAGCTTCCACCTTAGGAAACAAGCATAATAAAAGCAAATTAAATCTGAAATAGGCAAAAGAAAAGAAATCGAAGACAGGAAATTAGTAGAGAAAGTCAAGAAAATCAAAAGTTGGTTCTTTTAGGTAATTCCCTGGTCCAGTGGTTAGGACTCTGTGCTTTCACTGCTGCATGGAGCGGCCAAAAAAAAGAAAAAAAAAGTTGGTTCTTTGAAAAAATGAATAAAATTGATAACCTCTAGTCAGGCTAAACAAGACACAAAGAAGACACAAACTACTAATATCAGAAATAAAATATGGGTCATCATTACTGATCCCATGGGCTGTAAAAGGACAATAAAGGAATACAGTGAACAATTCTATGTCCCTAAATTTGATAACTTAGGTGAAATTGGACCAATTTCTTGAAAGGCACAATCTCCCAAAACTCACACAAGGAGAAATAAATAGGTGTATATCTATTAAAGAAATTGAATCAGTCATTAATAAGCTTCCAAAATAGAAAACACCAGGCCCAGATGGTTTTACTGGTGAATTCTACCAAACATTTAAAGAAGAAATGATACCGACTCTCTACAATCTCTTCCAGAAAATAGAAGCAGAGGGAATACTTCTAAACTTATTCTGTGAAGTCAGAATTACCCTAGTACTAATGCCTTTAACTAAAAGTGAAAGACATTACAAGAAAGAAAAATTATAGACTAGTATTGCTCATGAATACAGATGCAAAAATACTCAAAATGTTAGCATATAGAATCCAACAATGTATAAAAATAAATTATACAGCATGACTAAGCGGGATTAATTTCAGGTATGCAAGACTGGTTCAATATTTGAAACTCAATTAAGGTAATCCATCACATGAACAAGCTAAAGAAGAAAAATCATATGATCATATCAACAAATGCAAAAAAACAAAAGAGCATTTGACAAAATCCAATATCCACTTGCAATAAAAATTCTCAGCAAACTAGGAATACTGAATAACATCTGCAATTCGATAAAAACATCTACAACAAACCTACAGTTAATATCATATTTAATAGTGAGAAACTAGATGCTTTCACTGTAAGACTGGGAGAAAGGCAAGGATGTCCTCTTCTCACCACTCTTATTCAGCATCATACTAGAAATCCTAGCTAATGCAATAAGAAAAGAAGGAGCATATGGGAACTCTGTACTTTCTGCACAATTTTTTTCTGTAAACATAAAACTTCACTAAAAAATAAAGTCTATTAATAAAAAATCTTTCAATGGCATCTCATGTTCAATTTTTCTCTTCAATTAAAAGTAAGTTGAGGGACTTCCCTGGTGGCACAGTGGTTAAGAATCCGCCTGGCAATGCAGGGGACGTGGGTTCAAGCCCTGGTCCGGGAAGATCCCACATGCCTCGGAGCAACTAAGCCCGTGCACCACAGTTACTGAGCCTGAGCTCTAGAGCTCAAGTGCCACAACTACTGAAGCCTGTGCGCCTAGAGCCTGTGGTCTGCAACAAGAGAAGCCACTGCAAGGAGAAGCCCGTGCACCAAAACAAAGAGCAGCCTCTTCTCGCTGCATCTAGAGAAAGCCTGCGTACAGCAGTGAAGACCCAATGTAGCCAAAAATAAATAAATAAATAAAATCCTTTTTAAAAAATGTAAGTTGAGGGACTTCCCTGGTGATCCAATGGTAAAGAATTCACCTTACAATGCAGGAGACACGGGTTCGTCCCTGTTCAGGGAACTAAGATCCCACATGCCGTGGGGCAACTAAGCCCATGCGCCACAACTACTGAGCTCACGTGCCTCAACAAGAGAGCCTGTGTGCTGCAAACTCCAGAGCCCTTGTGCTCTGGAGCCCGTGCGCCACAACTACAGAGACGCTCTCATACCGCAACTGGAGAGAAACGCACACTCTGCAAGGCAGACACAACACAGCCAAAAATAAATAAATAAATAAATATTTTTTTAAAAAGTTGAGTATCTTTCTTGTTTAATGGCCATATTAATTTTTCAGAATTCTTTATATATTAAAGAAATTGGCCTTTAACATTTATGTGAAAATATTTTTCCTTTTATGATATTATGTGGCTTAGATTTTGGTTTTTGCTAATTTTTTTCTACTAAAGTTTTAATTTTTTAATTTATTCATATTGATCAGACTTTTTATTTTATAGCTTTTTGGTTTTGTGCCTTGCTTGTAAAGGCTTGCCCTGGTCTAAGCTTTTTTCTTTTTTAATAAATGTATTTATTTTATTTATTTATTTTTGGCTGTGTTGAGTTTTCATTGCTGCATGCGGGCTTTTCTCTAGTTGCAGAGAGTGGGGGCTATTCTTCATTGCGATGCACGGGCTTCTCATGGTGGTGGCTTCTCTTGTTGCAGAGCACAGGCTCTAGGCACGCGGGCTTCAGTAGTTGTGGCACACAGGCTCAGTACTTGTGGCTCATGGGCTCTAGGGCGCAGGCTCAGTACTTGTGGTGCATGGGCTTAGTTGCTCTGCAGCACGTGGGATCCTCCCGAACCAGGGCTCGAACCCATGTCTCCTGCATTGGCAGGCGGATTCTTAACCACTGCACCACCAAGCAAGCCCTTTCTTTTTTTTTTAAAACACTCTTGTTTTTTTCTACTAATTTCTTCCTTTTTCTTCATTTGCTTTTTTTTTTTAAATGTTTACAACATTGAGCCATCTGCATATTTTCCTGGATGGACACCCAATTGTCCCAATATCATTTTTTCAATAATTATTCAACCACTGGTTTGAAACGCCACCTATATCATAAATAACTCCCCATAGATATTTGGGGTATATTCTATTCAAATGAACTGCTTTTACCTATTTCAGCACCAGTACCAAACCAGCTAAGGTAATGTAGCTTTATGACTTAATTATATTTAATTTAATATTTGTTGGGCATACCCTTCCTTCTTCGCCTTTTTTTTAATTAATAAAAACTTCCTAGATATTCTAATTTTGTTTATGTTTTTCAGGTGAGCTTTAACATTATTTTCACAACTGCAAATTGAATGTCCCCAGAGTAAACTGGTTTGAATGAAGCTCCTCAAAAAGGCTGGGACATCACTTGGGGATCCATGCCTGCTTGAGGGACGGAGGCAAAGTGAGCTTGGAAAGGGAGGGCTGGAAGGCTGGACCCCAGTCCTTCCAGCGGAGCCTGTTAAGTGGCCATGCCTAGAAGACGGATCTCACAGGCAAGAGCTGGAGCGAGGAGTGGCCAGGACAAGGGAGCCTTGCTGAAGGCAGATCAGAGGCAGGCATGAAGCAATTGTTCTTCACAGTTGAGTGACAAAAGCGAGAGGAAAGCTAGGTGACAGGAAGACCTTGGGCCAGCTTTCTAAAGGGCTGTCTCCAGCACCCAGCCTTGGCCTGACACAGAGAGGATGCCCAGCAAATCTGTGAGGAACAAATAAGTGTGTGACAGCTAAATCCAGGAGGGCAAGGGAGGAGCAGGGGCCTGGAAGGAGGACCAAAAGGGTGAGAGAAACTGGTGGGTATGTGTTCCAGAACGGGGAAGCAGGGGAAGGAGGGCAGGTGTACTATTTTGAGGCCACCGTGAGACTATCTGCCCTGAGAATTACAGCAACACACTCAGGAGGGGCAGAAACACCCCACAGAGATGTGGCTGGAGAGAAGCACTGACCATTCCTGCCCCTCTGGGGACCCCCGCCCCAGCCTCCCACCCTCACTTGTCCCCTTACCCAGGGGAGGTGCCAGGAGAGGTGAGTGGAGCAGGTGGGGGTCTGGCTTCGGACACGTGTTCCCATAGGAGTGTGTTCCACGTGGTTGTTGACCCCTGTGACAATCACAGCCAGGGCGATAACGGCAGAGAGAGGGAGAGTGAGAACCAGGTGTGAGGTCAGATGGGCTCATCTGCTCCCAGCCCTGCCACCCATGAGCCATGTGACTTCAGCCAAGGGAGGGACCCTCTGAATAACATTTCACAGGAATTAGGTGACACAGCAAATACAAAGGGCCCGGCACATAGCAGGTGCTCAAGGGATGTTAACCAGTGTCCACCCCAGCCCTTCCTTGGCTGGCCTTTCCAGCTATAGCTGGAGTATATTAGGAACTAAATTGATTTCTGCATAGAAATTTTTTTTTGGCTGTGCTGTGCAACTTATGGGATCTTAGTTTTCCGACCAGGGATTGAACCTGTGCCCCCTGCAGTGGAAGCTAGAGCCCTACCACTGAACTGCCAGGGAAGTCCCCTAGAAATGTGTTCTGAGATCCAAATTGTTGATTTATCTAGCACCTTTGGAACCTCACCAACTCCTGCTGTCTGCCCCCAAACCAGTCCTGAGTCACCGACAGCATCCTGAGTGGCCTGGCCCTGGTCCCATCCACTGAGGTCATTCTTAAAGATCAAGGATGAACCCCAATGTTCACTGCGGCTCTATTTACAATAGCCAAGACATGGAAGTAACCTAAATGTCCATCGACAGATAAATGGATAAAGAAGATGTGCTATACATCTATTCTATATACAATAGAATATTACTCAGCCATAAAAAGAATGAAATAATGCCACTGCAGCAACATGGATGGACCTAGAGATTATCATACTAAGTGGAGTCAGACAGAGAAAGACCAATGCCACATGATATCAGGTATATGTGGAATCTAAAATATGATACAAATGAACTTACTTACAAAGCAGAAACAGACTCACAGACATAGAAAACAAACTTGCCAAAGAGGAAAGGGGGAGGGATAAATTAGCAGTTTGGGATGAACATATACACAATACTATACATAAAATAGAGAACCAACAAGGACTCACTGTATAGCACAGGGAACTCTACTCAATATCTTGTAATAACCCATAAGGGAAAAGAATCTGAAAAAGAAAAAATATATATATCTGAATCACTTTGCTGTACACCTGAAACGAACACATTGTAAGTCAACTATACTTCAATTAAAGGAAAAAAGAGGTAGTGAGACCCAAATGCTGACGGATTGTTTAAAGAGCGGAGGCCACAAGGCACTGGCTGAGGGGAACACATGAGTGACACTGACCACATTTTACAGACCAGGAAGTAAGCCTGAGGTATGAGCACTACCATGTGCTGGCACCATGCTGAGCCTTTAAAATGGTCACCTCCGAGTCCTCACAACCACCTGTGTGTACTGCGGGGGGAGGTGAGTATTTTTGTTTTAATGGGAGGGGGAACCAAGGTGCACAGAAGTGTCTGGAAGATGCCAGAGCCAGGAAGCAGATGCTCCATTTTTATCCTTCATCATGTGGCAGGCTGGCTCACACAGATACATCAGAATGACCCTCCTGGGACTAGCTGGAACACTTCAGGCCCACAGCCACCGTCCCACCTGGGGAGACCCTGAAGGACTCAGCCTTTCAGGTCCCAAAGAGAGAGAGTGGGTCAAGGAGGCACCCAGCTACTTCCCTGCTGCTGGAGTCTGCGTGTCACAGCCCTGCTGCTGTCCCTGGGCCTGGTGAGCCTTTGCTCAGGGACCCTGGTCGCCAGGCAAGAGGCTCTCCACTGTCTGGATTTGGAGGGGGACCGACACTTGAGGGAACATTTCCCATTCGCTTTTTAAACTCTTGTCAGTGGGGCTTAGAGGACGGCAGGGATTTGCTTCTGATCCCAGGGTTAAGGCCTGGCCGAAGGCCAGCTGGGGAGGCCCAGTCCACCAAGGCCAGATGATTCCTCGTGGCTACTGCTCCCTCCTTGTCCCTTTACTCCTGGCTCGATTCCCCCACCTCTGCCCCTGTCCCAAAACACACACGTTTCCCTCCATTTCAAACTGCACACTTCCCAGCACAACCCTGTGCTAACTCTATGGAAAAATGGGTGAAGAATTTTGAGACTTTTCTGAACTTATTTACAAAACAGAAACAGACTCACAGACAAACTTATGGTTACCAAAGGGGAAATGTGGGGCGGGGAGGGATCAATTAGGAGTTTGGGATTAACAAATACACACTACTGTACATAAAGTAGATAATCAACAAGGACCTCCTGTAGAGCACAGGGAACTCTACTCAATATTCTGTAATAAGCTACATGGGAAAAGAATTTGAAAAAGAATGGATATATGTATATGTATAAAGGAGTCACTTTGCTGTACACCTGAAACTAACACAACATTGTAAATCAAGTATACTCTAATATCAAATAAAATTTTAAAAATTAAAAGAAAGCAAAACAACAATTAAAAAAAATTGACACTTTACTCTTCCTTCTACCTTAGCTAGCAGCAACATCTGCCTCTTCCCCAGCCTGCTTATCTTCAGTCTCAAGGTGCCTTTTTCTGGAGGCCGCTTTCCACTTTCCAGAACACAGAGAGTGGGTTTTGAGGATGTGGCTGTGCCGCTGGGGGGCGCGCAGGTCCCGCTAACCTAGAACCTGAACCCCAGACCTGGGCGGGTAGGAGGTGGGGGGTGTACAGCAAGATGGTTTGATTTACACATACAGTTGATCCTTGAACAACATGGGTTTGAACTCTGGGGGTCCACTTATACCTGGATTTTTTTCAATGAGTACATACTACGGTAGTACACAATAGTACTATGGATAGGGAAGGCCAACTCTAAAGTTCTGTGTGAATTTTCCACTGCCCTAGGGTCAGTTCCTCTAACCCCTGCTGCTCAAGGGTCAACTGTATTGTGAAATGATTACCACAGTGGGTTTAGTTGTCATCCATCATCTCAAATAGCATGAAAAGAAAAGAAAAAAAAATTCTCCTTGCAATGAGAACTCAGGATCTACTCTGTTGACAACTTTCCTATCTATCACATAGCAGTGTTAACTAGAGTCATCATGTTGTACATTACATCCCTAATTTTTTTTAAACTTATTTGGCTGTGCTGGGTCTTAGTTGTGGGATCCTGAGTTGCAGCATGTGAACTCTTAGTTGTAGCACATGGCATCTAGTTCCCTGACCAGGGATCAAACCCGGGCCCCCTGCATTGGGAGTGTGGAGTCTTAGCCACTGGACCACCAGGGAAGTCCCCATCCCTAGCTCTCATTTATCTGATAACTGGAAGTTTGTACCCTTTTAATCACCTTCCTCCGATTCCCCCTGCCCCCACCCCTGCTTGATGTAACCACAAATATGATCTCTTTTTCTTTGAGTTTGGTAGTTTTTCTAAATTCCACATCTAAGTGAGATCATACAGTATCTGTCTTTCTTACTGGCGAAGTTTGCGGGTAAGATAGTTCTCTAGGAAATATCTGGGAATTTGGGGTGCACTGCTGGCCTGTGGAATTCAGGCCACAGGAGGGACAAAGGTCTCCAGGCCTGGCCTGGGGGAAACAGTGTTCCCAGACCCCTGGGTATATCAGGGAGACTTTGGAGGGCACAACTGTGTGGATTGGATTGTGAAGGATGGGAAGAGGGACCCCAGGAAGAGGGCCCAGCCTTATGGCAGCTGGGAAGTAGGCAGGGTGTCCAGAGAGGAGACTGGCTGAGTGGCCTCTGGGACCAAGCATCGGCTAGAGTTAGACTGTATTTGGTGAGGTGCCTCAGCAGGGTGACCTGGGGCTGGGACCTAAGTGAGCAGGCTATGGTCATGACCTGTATGATAACTAGAGTGGACACAGGGAGCTGGCAGAGAGAGAAAATGGCGTTGCTCAGGTAGTGGAGCCCAGGATGGGCGGACTCTAGATCTGCTGGCTGGGAGGGAGGGGCCACAGGAAAGTCCTGCCAGGAGCAGGCTGAGTGCCAGTTCTTCCCCCAAAGGTGCTGAGGACAGATGGTTCCTTCCTTTGCCATGGGAAACCAGGAGGCCTCCTTCCCTGACTTGAAAGCTGCCCTGAGGCAGGGGATTGAGTGAGATGACACTGCCTGGGAAGGGGGACCTCCCCTGTGCAATCTTTTTTTTTTTTTTTTTGGCTGTGCATGGCTTGGGGGATCTTAGTTCCCAGACCAGGGATCAAACCTGGACCCCTGGCAGTGGAAGTGCAGAGACCTAACCACTGTACCACCAGGGAATTCCCTTGGTGCACTCTTGGGACCCACTTGCTCTATGCGTTTGGTCTTCTGTTGTGTGCATGCCCTCCACACCCAGTGGAAGTGTCTTCCCATGTGTCTGAGATTTGTTTAATGAGTGAATGAGCACAGAGACCAGTGACGGGCACATGCGGTTCTCAATGTACACCACCGGCAGGGCACCACACACAATCACATCTTCAGCAAGGACTTTTTAATAAGGACAAGGAAGAGGGGTGATCTGGGAGGCAAGGCGTGGGGTCCCTGAGGGCAGGGAAGACAGGCTGAGCTGCCTTACCTCTGGCTCTCAACTGTCTGCCCAGCTCAGAGTGCTGCTTCTGGATCTAAGTCACTGTGAGAATTGGGGCGTGCACTCCCACCCCTTCCATCCATTCCGCCATGCTCTGTTGAGCACACACCGTGTGCCACTCCCAACTCCTGGCAGGTGCCATGGAGAACCAGGCACTGCCTCTGACTTCCTGGAGCTCCCAGTCCAGCAGGAGAGGCCCATGCTGCCAACATGGTGAAATAAAGGGCGCTGGAGGATGGCAGTGGGTGGAGAGGTGGCAGATGTCCAGATGGGTCCCCCGCCAGTAGTGCCCAGGAGAAGCCAACCTCACCTGTGCTAACATCCTCAGAGCTGGGTCCCCTCTCTGTGCCTTAGTTTCCTCTTCTGCAGGTGATACCAGAAGGCTCCTAATCCTTCCTGCAGATTAAGGTCTAGGCCTCTATGACTGAGGACCATTCCAGCTGCCCCCTCACTCCCGCAGAGGCAGCAAACAGACCAACGTTGCCCCTTCATCCCCCGGAGTCTGGGCTTGAAGATCCTGGGGTCTGCCAGAGGCCCAGCCAGCTGATGTGGTGGGCTCCTGGAGCTCAGGGCTCAGCCCAAGACATTCTCCAACAAACCTGAATTCCAGACAGCCGCCAGGAGCCCCGAGTTGGGCATTCTGTGCTGGCAGCAGGGGAAGGGCATGAGCACCGGGCAGGAGGAGGACAGAACCCCCAGAACTTGTCCTCTGACCTTGAGTCATGCAACAAACTGCTGGGGTGAAGAAGGAAAAGGGGTTGCGATGGAGGTCATGCCCCAAACTGAGTTCTAGATCCACCAAATAAAAGGGTTCAGGGTCAAGAGCAGACCGTGGTGGGTGGGCTTTCCAGAACTCTGGCCAGCTGGAGGCAGAGCCATTGGCTGAGGACACTGCTCCAGCCAGCCCCACCCTTCCTTGAGGATGTGGCCCCGCTGGTGCTGTCCTCAGTTTGGGTACCAGTCTGGGGACCCCAATATGTGTAACCAACTGCCTTCTCAAGCAGAAGTGCGAAAAGGGTTGGTGTGAGTTCTAGCAGGATGTTAGGGTCCTTCCAGCTGGGGGACCACAGCTGGGGACTCATGATAGGACCCTGAAACTAGGTCCTGAAAAGTTACGCAGGTGAAGTGGGAGGGTGTTTGCGCAGGGAAGAGGGCAGGGGTAGGAGACAGAGGGAGGAAACAGTGATTCTGGGCGATACATCAGTGTGACTGATCACGGAGGGAGGGGTAGGTGGGAAGATGAGTGGCGAGCAGGGGCGGATCTTGATGGTGTTTAGAGTCTTCTGTAGGCGAGGGAAGTCATTGTAGGGTTCTCCACAGATGAGTGACATGGCCAGAAGTGTACTTGAGAAGAGTCTCACTAACCCTCCCCTGCACTGAGCCAGCCAGCTGGGTGTCCACCTGCATGCCCTTTCCCACCTCCTCTCCTTCTGCCTGTAACTCCTGTCCTCTCTGCGTCTTGCTGGATACCCCCTGCTGACCCTTTTAAGAATCAACTCAGCATAGTCCAGTGAAGCATGGCAGCTGGGCCACACATGTTTATGTCTTCTCTTCCCAAGCCCCTTTCAAATGAAAAGGATTTTTTTCAAAAGCCCTACTACAAAAAAACCCTGAGACTTCTCTGGCGGTCCAATGGTTAAGACTCCGCCCTTCCACTGCAGGGGGCCGAAGTTCAATCACTGGTCGGGGAACTAAAATCCCGCTTGCCGTGTGCTACAGCAAACAAAACAAAAAAAAAAACCCACAAAAAACCTCGTACAAGAATGTTCATAGCAGCTTCATTTACAATAGCCCCAAACTGGAAGCAGCCCAGGTATTCATCTAGTGGAGAATGGATAAACAAATTGCTATAGTCATCTGATGGAATACTACTCAGCCGTGAAAAGGAACAAACTACTGATGCATGTGACAACGTAGTTAAATTTCAAAAATAATATGTTCAGTGAAAGAAGCCAAACACAAAGTAAAAGTGTATGATGCCATTTATATGAAATTGTAGAATAGGAAAAGCTGACCTATGGTGGTAGAAATCGAATTGTTGCTTGGGGATTGGAGGGGCCAGGAGGGGCTGACTGGGCTCTGCTCACACAGTGTGGTTCCTTTTCCAAGCTGAGTCTCCTAGAGCCATCCCTCATTACCCAGAAGCCTCTCAGGCACCCCTCAACTGTGCCACATGTGCCTCAAACTCTCTGTACCCCCAGCCGAACTCCCCCCCTTCCCTTCTCTTTCATGCTGCATTCCCCACTCAGGGGACGATGGCACCGCCGGCCACCAGTTCCCAGTCATCTCTTGTTGTGGCTTGCAAGCCCTCAGAAAACCCCTCTGCCTGATCGTGGGAATGAAATTGGAGAGTTGTCCTGGCAAGACCACGCCGCCACCCAGCTCAGTGGGTTGGGAAGTCTCTCTAAGAACAGGTCTCACCCATCTTTGTGTCCACGCAGACTCAGGTCCACAGACGAAAGGAAACATTGACCAAGCAACCAGGTGATGACTGACCAGGGTTTTCAGCACCTGGGACACTGGCCTTCCTCCACGCAGCTGGGAATCCCCCTGAGTCCTGCCAGCTGGAGGCAGACATGCCGGTGGGGCTGGGCCATTGCAGAGTTTCAAGGGCCAAGGCTGGTCTCCCCTTGTTCCCGTTCCTCCTTTTCGTGTCCCCGGCTCCTGAGTGCACTCCCACGTCCCTCCAGATCTCTCCTCCCTCCTTACTCCCATTGCGCTGCCCTCTAGCTGGAGCCAGAACCAGAGATCCCCACAGTCCTCTTAATGCATCCCGGCACAGCCCCCGCCCCCGCTACTCCTCACCCACCCCCGCCCTGCCACCTTCTTCTTCCCTCTGCAAGCAAGAGGCACTGCAGAGTGACTGCTGCCCTGGGCTGGGGCAGAGCTCACCCTTCCTGCCTCCTCTGAGACCCTTTGCCTCCTGCTCCCACCAGAAGGGTCCGTCCTTGCTCTCCCAGCATCCCATCTCCCCAGCATCTGCAATTCACCCTCTCCCCAGGCTAGCCCCTTCCTTCCTTCAAGCACACGCAGGTCACCCCATCTTAAAAAAGGTTCCCTTAGGGCTTCCCTGGTGGTGCAGTGGTTGAGAGTCTGCCTGCCAATGCAGGGAACGCGGGTTCGTGCCACGGTCCGGGAAGCTCCCACATGCCACGGAGCAGCTGGGCCCATGGGCCATGGCTGCTGAGCCTGCACATCCGGAGCGTGTGCTCCACAACAGGAGAGGCCACAGCAATGAGAGGCCCACAAAAAAAAAGCTTCCCTTGGTCCTGTCTTCATCACTGCCTGCCCTCTCCTCCCTTTCACCCTGATCTAGCTCAGAGTTTGCTGCCTGCTCTCAGACTCTGGGTTCTACCCCTGTCGTGCTAATGAAATGCCCTGTGGGAGGCCACAGGCCTTCCCTGGGCGAATGCTGGCTTCCTTTCTTCCAGAGCCCACTCTGGCCTGTTGACTCTCACTGCAGGCTCCGTGGCGCGGGGCCAGCCAGGAAGAGGTGCGTCCGTGTAGGTGTGTGTAGGGGGCGGGGGTGGGGGAGGGGTGGGGGAGGGGGCTCCCTCCTGCCCTAATGGTGGCCCTTCTCCAGGCTCCTTACTCTCTGCTCTCCTCTCTGGTCTCCCTTCTGGAAGAGTCTGTGCACCTGGGCTGCAGCCTTTACATTCACCAGGTCCCCTGGGACTGTGTCTTAGTCCTGGCTCTATCTCCTTCCGGTTTTGAGCATCATGTTTGTTCGCCAACAGATTCCACCATCTCCACTGCATAACCTGGGGTGACCTCCGCAGGACAGGACTAACGCCATTGTCATCTCCCCCTCCCCCAGATGGCTCCACTTCATTTACTATTTCATATGGTTATTCATTCCCTGTGAATTCAACACATGTCTGCCACTCTCCACTCCTTCACACGGTCCTCCATTTCTCCAGGTGGGATTCATTTTCATTTTGTAGCCACATCTTTGGTTGTCACTTATACCTGTCTCTTCCCAAGTCCCCTTGGAGGTCACCACGGGTCATCTTCATACAGGAGTCTGGAAGGCGACTTGTCCTTCAGATAAAGCTTCCTGGACCCAAGGGGGGCAGGGCCTTAGAGCTGAGCATTTGGGTGGGGGGCCAGGGTGGGGTTTGCCTTCTCTTTGTGACCCACTTCTCCCTGCATGGAGGTCGTTGGGCCTAGTTGCTGTTTCTCTTCCTCTTTGCCTGGGAGACCCTTAATCCCCCTTGTAATAGAACCCACACATGAAATAGAGCCAGGGAATGTGGCTGGGGGTTGAACCCCAGCCCCCTGTGAGGTCCGCCCACCACACCTGGCCCCCCCACCCTTCTCTCCAAAACTGGCCTTGAACTGTAGGCCCAAGCCCACCCGCCCCTGTGGCACAGTGCCAACTCTGGGCCCAGCCTCCTGGGCCATCTCCATCAGGCCAGGCTTCCTCTTTAGCCAAACAGGAGGCACCAGGGACTCTCGGGCCCCTCACAGAGCTCCCAGCCCCAGCTTGGACCCTGAGTTGCTGGGCTCCACAGCTGTCGAGCTCAGTGGCCCGAGGGCCTGTCCTGGTGTACAGTGGGGTGAGCCCAGCAGGGACAGCTGAGCTGGGCACAGCTCTGACCTGGTGACCTTGTTGTCGGGTGCAAACATGTCAAAGGCCATTTGCTGACCCTGTGGGCTTGGGTGGGGTCATAAAAGATATGCGTGTGAAGGGGTTGAATGCTGGTTTCACCGCACCAACCCTGCATCTCGGGCCTCTGTGATCCTTATCCCCAGGGCCTAGGCTCCAGGGGAGCTGGGGACCAAAAAGGAGCAGCTGAGAATGAGAAAGGCCAGGCCTCGCCCGCTGCCCTCCACCCCTTCCCTCTTGTCCCGGATCCCACTCCCTTCACCCTCCGCTGGCTCACACCAGCCACACGCCCCACTCAAGCTTCAGCTGGCACTCAGGGCCCTACTCCCTCCTTTATTACCTCACACAAGCCCACAGAGTCAGCAAGCGTGGCCTCTTAATAGTTTCCAGGACAGGGCAGGGTGGGCTTTCCTCAGAGGCCCCCCTGGCTGAATGCTCTGCACCCCTGGAGGCATCAGGAAGCACCCGGGGCCCAGTGACCGAGAACTCCTTAGTGTTTACTGTCTGAGGTCACATTTTTCCAATGTGACGTGGCTGCTTTTCCACCTTTTGACGATCTGCTCAGCAGCTCATTCATTCATTCAATACTTAAAACGCCGGGCCCTGTGCTGGATGTAGCAAACGTAGGAATGCGGCAGGTTATCTGCCCACAGGGGTCTGCAGACTCGTGGGCTTCTGAGGCTGAAACTCTCAGAGGCGGCGTCTGCAGGCTACCCTGCCCCTCCCACCTCCCCCGCCCACAGTTCACTTTAAGCAAGTTGGAGGGAACTGGGATGCCGCTAGGGTTGGGGATAGGGCTTGGTACGCAGAGTGAGGCAGGAGCGGGGTGCAGGGTGGTCTGGGCAAGGGGGCAGAGCCACTGACAGAAGGGGGGTGGCTGGGTGAAGGGCAGAGACCAGTTGGCAGCCTCTCAGCCTCAGCTTAATTCCCTGGGCGAATAGCAGCGCTGGGAGGGCTGCCGGCAATCCACTGTGGCTTCAAAGGGTCTTGGGGGCCGTGGGTAGGGTGGGATGTGTGCAAGCAGCCTGCGCTCCCCAGTTCCTGGAGCTCTTGCTTTCCTGGGAGCTCAGCGAGCTGCTTCCTTCAAGGAGGAAGGGGTCTGGGGCTCGGACACAGGCTGTTGTCCTGCCCTCAGATCAGCATCTGGGTGACAGGGCTCTGCTGGGAGCTGGAGTCGGGGGGCAGCAAGGAGACCTGCGGCCCTGTCTCCCGCCTTGGTTAATGTGTACCCCGCCTCCCCTCTCCTGCCGCTCAGCCTGGCTGCCTTCTGGGGGAACCAACCCTTCAGCTGCTCCCTCCCAGCTCCTGCACTCACAGGGAAAGCTCAGGCCCAGCCTGCCAGTCACGGTGGCTCTGACCTGTCCCACCTGGGAGCCTCAGAGTGGGCTGGACACACGTGCCCCAGGAGGAAGGTGACCCCCCAAGGCTTCCATGCACCTCCTTGGCTTACACTGGCCAGCGCAGGCCCAGCCTGGGTGGCCTCACAAACCGCCCTCCCCTGTCCAAGTGCCTCCCCTCCCTTGTCACCTGTGTTTTCCTCTTCATGACACAAGAATGTCAGCAGGACCTGGGGCTCCTCTCCCACCCCATTGGTAATGCAGCCCCTCTCCACAGCCCCACCCCTGACAGGCCCAGGCCTGCCCCGCAGGGCCAGCCCACTCCCGCCTGCCAGGAGTCCAAATACACCTGTTAACCTTTGGGCCTCAGCCCGGGAATGGAAGCTCCCCTGACTCCTGACCATCTCCTCCCACACGCCCTCACAGGCCTTCTTTCCTGCCCTCCAGCTCACCTGATTCCTTCTGCAAGTCTGGGTTCCCAGTATGTTGAGGGGGGCAGAGGCGGGGAGAAGAGTGTTTCCTGCCCTCAGCTCAGCTCTTCAGGAGGCCTGGCGCATTTGCTTCAGGCCAGCATGGAATCCCATCCCAGGGGCCTTTCCGTCACTGGAGCTGGGGGTGGCCTGTCCCGTGGGCAGACGGGGAGGGTCCCCAAAGACTGAGTTCTTGAACATTGCCCCTCATCCCTTTCCTGGCTGGTGATACATGGGGGAGGGAAGATAGGGAAGAGGTGGAAAGTGAGGAGACAGAAAGCTGGCTTCTTGCTTTGGGAAGGGACTGTACCACACCTGAGGGTGAAGTGGCTGAAGGGCTTCTCACCTCAAAAGTGGAGATCAAAGGAAATGTGAAACCTGCCCAGAGAGCTTGAGTCATGGGCTAAAAGCCACACAGGGAAAAAGAGAAAGGACAACTCAGTGCAACATGGGGTCCTGGATTGGGATGCTGGAATGGAGAGGAGCATTACTGGGGTGATCTGCAAGACGTGAAGGGGGTCTGCGGTTACATGGGATTACCAGGTCAGTGTTCATTTTCTGATTGTGATGGTGGTACTGGGATTATGGAGGCGTGTCCTTGTTCTAAGGAAACACACACTAACGTATCTAGTGCTAATGGGGCAGCCTGTCTGCAACTTACTGTTAAGGGCGCAAAATATATATTGACTGGGATTACATTGAATCTCTAAATAAATACGGACTCACTGAACGTTTTTTGAAAAAGCCACCCAGCCAAGGGCCCGGGCAGGGATGAATAGGAGGGACAGGATGCACTCACGCTTCCCGCCCCCTCCACCACCAACCCCCAAACGCTGCCTGCTGAAAGGGTGTGTGAAGCCCTGTGTTCTGGCCACTTCGGAGCCCCCTCTTAGCTTTGGCTGCTCGTTGGCAGCATCCATGGACCCTTAAAAGTGCCAGTGTTTGGGTCCCAGCCCCAGAGACGCTAGTCCCAAGCATAGGGATTTTCAGGAGCTCCTGGTGATTCTTCCTGGCAGCCAGAAGCTTCTTCAGCCTTTCCTTACCTGGCAGGCAGTTCTGCCAGCCCCTGACCTTGCCCCTCTTCCCCCAGCATGGGCCCAGGCAGAGGGTGAGGAGGGGGGACAGTGACCGGCCCCACCTGTCAATCCAGGGTGTACCCCTTTTGGCGGGGGCTGGAGGCTGAGCCTGGGGACCAGTGGAGAGGCTGGAGCCCCCATGTTCCCCCAGTGCTGGGGAGCGTGGGGAGGAAGGCCGGAGGGTGGTGGGGAGAGGGAGGGAGTCGTTGCTTAGGGGGTGAAGGGAGTCTCAGAGGGAGGTTGGGGCAGCCTCCTCAGCAAGCGGTGGGAAGGGGATGTGCTGCCTCCTGAGCTCTGTAAGGCCCCAACCCGGCTGGCCCTGCAGTGTGTGCACCCTTCTGAAATATTTGGAATAATTAGCAAGGGAAAGCAGCAAGTTGGCGGGGGAATGCCAGGTAAGCCTGGAGCCAGCCTCGAGTGAAAGGAAAGAAAGGGGCTTCAGGAGAAAGGGGACCGTGGAGGCTGGGCAGGATTGTGTAGGACAGTGCCCGTTTGTGTGTGTGTGTGTGTGTGTGTGTGTCTGTGCGCACGTGCACGTGAGTGCTGGGGGAAGGGGCTGTGCACCACAAGGGTGTGCTGGCGGGGCCAGGTGCGGGCTCGGGGGAGAGATGGGTTCCAGGCAAAGCTGGGGTGAGGGGGTTGAAAGGTGCTTGCTGAGTGTCACATATTTGCTGTGCCTCAGTTTCCCCATCAGAACTCTGCTACGTTGATTCTTCACAGGCTGGAGCTGTAGGGTTTAGGGACCCCGTCTTCCATCTGCCCTGATGGCCTCCCTCAGCCCCAACCTGCATTGGAGGGAAGGCCCTGGGCGGGGTGAATGAACCCCAGGGTGGCAAGTGGGGCCCCAGGGGCTGGGGCCCTCTGACCTCACACCCTGTCCCTTCAGGAAGGGACCAAGGGAGGGAGGAGCTGGAGACAGGCCCAAGCGAGAACCGCAGGTGAGTCTGGGCAGGCCCTCAACTTGGGCGAGGTGGGGAACGTGAGCTGAGCCCTGGGCAAGAACGGCCTTTGTGAGTGAGTCCCCAGGGCCAGGGAGGGGGCTGTGCCTCCTTTGCCGCCTGCTCCTCGGGCCTGTGGGTACAGTCTCCCCATTGCACATCTAGAGGTGCCGAGGCCCTGGCTGCAGGGGACCCCCGAGGGCCGCCTCTCAGCCCCTTTCTCTCTGGGGACCCAGGGATCATGAGGAGTGCATCAGGGGACACTCTGCAGGCCTTTGGTGCCCCCCATCTTCCTCCCAGCCATTCCCCCTTGGGCCGTGGCCTCCCCAAATCTGGCCCATGCTTTTCCCCAGAGAAAGTTGCAAGCAGGTCCATTTTGAGATTTTTTTAAAACTTTATTTTTAAAAATGATTTTATTGTAAATAACTTTCTATGAAAAAGGTTAAATTGCCCGATGGGTTAGGAGAGTGGATGTGGGATGCAGCCCAGGGGGTTTATGGTGGAGCAAGACACTCCCCCGCAGGAGTGCAAGCAAGGGCACGGGGCCATCCCCCCTTCCTGGTCCCAGTGGTTCTAGCAAGCACTGCGTCCCTCCCAGTTAAGACTCAGCTGTAGCTACACTCACTACATTAGTCTGTCTGTCCCCTTTCACTCTGCAGCTTGGCTGCCCCAGCCCCTAACCCCCAGATCCCCAACTCCCCGCTGCTCTCAGCCTCAAGTTGGGCTCAAAGATTAGAGACACATACCGTCTGCCCCATCTCTAGGGATGAAGCCAGAAGATCCCAGAGGCCTTAGAAAATCTCCTGGCTCCACCCGGCACCCCGGCCTCGTTTCTGTCTCCTCTCTCTTCCCCCCTCCACCTAGCTCCTACTCACAGACTGACAGGAGAGGCCTCTTGGGTGTTAATTTGTAGTCACCTAATCAGTATTTCTTGTACCTGGGAATTTTCTCTGGATAGAGACCTGGGGAGGAGAGCAGGAGAGAGAGAAGCTTCGAAGCTAAGGTGTTCTGGGGCGGGCCCTGTACTGATGTTTCCAGCTTGGCCAGGGCCCCTCCAAGCCGCAGCTCTCATAGTGCAGGGCCCTTAGCGTGTCTCTGGGGCAGCGAAGAAGTGGATCAATGAAACACTGTGTGTATGGGGGGCTGGGGAGCGGAGGCAGCAATTTTGGTCCTGGGCCCCAATTCTCAGCCTGCTGGACTAGAATCTGAGGATGGCCTGGGCTGGGGGCCATGTGGCCTGGTGGGGTGACCTGGCCCAGCCCCTGCCTGGGCAGTAGGGTGTCCATGGGCCTGCACTGGTGGGGAGGGGGGCAGTCTGGGCCCAGACTTTGGTGCTGTCTGGAGGTGGGGCAGGGCCTGGCTTCTTACAAGAAGGCGCCCAGGCTGGCCCAGTCATGCAGGTCAGAGGCCAGTGTGGCATCCCCAGCCTCAAAGAGGGGCTCGGGGGGCAGGGAGCTACGGGTGCTCTCGTCCCAGGGGTGCTGCAGGAAGGATGTGGCCAGGAAGGTCTCATCAAAGTCCAGGCTGTCAGTAGCCTGCTCCACTGGAGGCCTCCAGGTAACAGGGCACTCGATGTGGTGGCCGTGGATGGGGAGGTCCACGTCCCCGTGTGAGGCAGGGCTCAGCGGCGGGATCAGCTCCGAGGTCTCCAGCGTGCCCAGCTCCCCGTCCAGCGTGCCAGCGTCCAAGATGGCCTCCCAGTCAAAGTTGCCCTTGAGGGTTTCCAGCTCACCCTGCTCCTCCTGCGTCAGCAGCAGGGGGCTGGAGGGCCGCGGGACCTTGGCCTCCTGCTTGGGCAGCGGCTGTTGACGCTTACGCCCCAGCCTGCCCTCGCCTGCACCCCAGCCCGCCTCCCCAGTGGCCTCCTCGAGCTCCCGCAGCAGCTGCTGGGCCTCCGTGCTCACGGTCAGTGGCCCGGCCCATGGGGCGGCGCTGGGCTCCGGCGCGGCCTGGCCGGCAAAGGCCGGGTGGATGTGGACGGGGGGCAGCCGCCGCTTCTTCAAGGCCCCACTCAGCAGCCGCTCGGCGTCCTGGGGGTCAATGCGCCAGAAGCCCCCCTTGCCTGGCTCGTCCTTCTCCCGAGGCACCTTGATGAAGCCCTTGTTCAGGGACAGGTTGTGGTGGATGGAGTTCTGGACACAGGGAGGTAGGAGAGAAGGAAGACAGCTGGGAGAGTGGGTGGGTTCAGTGATGGGGGGTTCCTAGCGCCACTGCCAGTCCCACCACCACCTTCTCTCTGATGGGGGCAGGGGAGACAGAGGCGCTGCTCCGACCGGGAGGCTCTGGGGCACCAGGCACGGGGCACCAGGCGCTGGGAGTGCTGTCGGGGGCTTTTGTTCCCTTTTGCCAGGATATCTGCCTGCTCAGTCATCCGAGCCCTGAGCCGCAGGGTGGCTCTCAGTGCCACCCTGTCCTGCCCTCCCTCCCTTACCCCGCAGCTTGCGGCCTCTGGTCAAAGGCCTTGGCTCCCCCAGGGCCTGGACGGCCATCTCCCTCTGCATGGGCCTGGCTGGCCTTCTCTGTTTGTGAAATGAGTGAGTGGGTGTGAGGGTGTGTGTGTGGGGGTGGGGGGATGAAGTGTGGGAGGATCTGGTGACTTTCCTTGTTTCTAGAGCCGGCTGCTGGCCTGGACCCTCACCCACCATGTCCCCCTCCTCCCACCCCAGGCTCTGAGGCCTCAGTTGATTATTACCCAGCCAAGAGCATAGCGCTCATTCCTGGGGCCTCTCAGGCTTGGGGTAGGGTGGGGGGTGGTGGAGGGTCTCTGCTTTCTCACCAAGGTTACAAATGGTACCTGCCCCAGGGTCAGGGCCCAAGCAAACGTGGAATAGCTGGGACCAAAGGAACTGTGATCCTGTGACCTGTGCCACAGGGAAGGATCTGTGCATCTTCAGGGTCTCTGTGCCCAAGTAGCCCCTGATCCTGATGGTCGAAGATGCTCAGGGCAGTGTGTGCCCAGCCTGAATCACCATCCTGCCTTGTTCACGCCTGGGTGCACAGTCCAAACCACGCTGGGGCACAGGGCTCTGGGGCCTGGTGGGTGGGGCCAGCAGGTGAGTAGTGCCCCCTGGCAAGACTGGGATGTTTACATGGTGGCCTGGGCCCTTTGGCTGCTCTGTGCCAGGTTCCGGAGACTTGGAACATGAAGCCAGTGTGGGAGGAAAGAGCCCCTGTGGAAAGCACGTGGCTGAGGTAATTGTCCCCCCAGGGAGGTTGATGAGAAGAGGGGGAGGAGTGTAGGCAGGAAACTAGGGAGGGCTTGGGGTGGGGGCTGGCACAGCAGCTTTCAGAAGGCCCCGTAGCCCTTCCACTGGGACACAGATGGCCTTCACACCCCGCAGCACGCCTCTCTCCCCTCCCAGAACCCCTCCAGCCAACTGAAAGCAGGCAGGATGCAGAGCCTGGCAGGAACGATGCTCTGCCTCCAGTCAGGCCCTGGCAAACTGACCTCGAGGAGGGTAGTGTCTAGGAATTCCAGGACTTGGGACAAAAATGTGTCCCTCAGTCCATCAACCTACCCTGGGGGGCTGTGTCCATGCATAGTTCAGCCCTGGTCTTTGGGCTGAGCCTGCCGGATGAGTGACAAGTTCTTTCCACTTGAACCTCTATGTCGGCACCCCTACAGCCCTCTGAACATCCTCCCTCCTCCGTCTCTGAAGTCAAAGGGGCATCAGTCCAAGCACTGGGCTCCCTTGAGGTCCTTCCTCGATGGCATTCCTCTCTCGGGGCCCTGGCCGTACCGCGCCTACTTGGCCTGCGCATCTGGGATGTGAGTCCAGTCCGTGCGGGCATGGGGAGGGAGGGAGGGAGTGCCTCCCCTACCTGCCAGGTGGGATCAGCGTGGCGGAAGTAGCAGAAGTTGTCCGTGATCCACTTGTAGATGGCCGACAGGGTGATCTTGGTGGCCTTGCTGGCCTGCATGGCCATGCAGATGAGCGTGGCATACGAGTAGGGCGGCTTCACGTGCGGGTTGGTGGCGTAGTCCACGTCGTCGGTAGGCGAGGCCTGCAGCCCCGAGGGGGCGCTCCGCGGCGTGCATGAGTACGTGGGCTTGCCAGGCGTGTGCGGCTGCCCCAGGCAGGCGGGGTCCACCGCCAGGGGAGACCCCGGCTCGGCCGAGCCTGACAGCTCCTGGTAGCCGTGGGGGTCGGTGTTCCCCGAAGGCAGGGCGGGGACCTTGGCGTTGATAAGGGAGAATTCCTGCAGCCACTGCAGGATGGTCAGGCTGTCATTCAGGATGTTGGACTCCTCCAGGCCGCCTTCCGGTCCGGCCTCCTCCGCTGCCCCTGCTCCCGAGACGCATAGCCAGCTCTCCGCCATATCTGCGGGGACTCTCCGAGGGGGCTGTCAACATCCACGAGCCGAGCCGAGGGTGGCCGCCGAGCTCTCCGGCCCGCTGACTCCCGCGGCTTCAGTTACGCAGCCTCCCGGAAGCGGGCTTCCATCCCGCGATCTGGGGGTAGCCTCCTCCAAACTGAATGTGGTGCCTGCGGGGACCAGAGCGGGGACTGAGCCCTCTTTCCCCACTCCCGAGGGGAGAGTGTGTGCGAGGGGGGAGGCTCTTACTAAAATCCTTCCTGCAGCTGGGGAGGATCTTTTACTGCCAAGGTCTGGGAAACAGAAGGTGTGCCCGGGGGTCCGACACACATGGGGTTCGCCTCGCTCTTTTCCTCTTTGATCTTTTAGAGGAGACTTAAGTAGCCAAACGAGGGAATAGTGTAGGGGCATGCGAGGCCACCCCTTTCTCCCTCAAAGCGGGGAATTAACACCCCTCTCTCCGTCCACAACCAATGGAAATGGGGCGAGAGAGTCCAGGAGGGCAGTACGACGGGTCGGGGGGCGGGGGAGGTCGTCCGATCTTTGAAAAGGGATATTAGGAATGGGATCAAGGGGAAGGAAGGAAACAATACAGAGAGTTATAAGGGGGCGGGAAGTGAGTGTCCCCCAAACGCCTCTGATGTCAGTCCCCGGGCCCACCACTTCCGTCGGGGACGGATGGGAGAGCGGGCTGCTACTGACGCCCTCCCTTCCCAAGGCCTGCAGCCCTCCCCGTCCCTTACGTGGCTCAGAGCGCAGCCCGGGCCAAAGGAAGGTTCTCAAAGAAATTCCTCCCACCGCCCACCCTCACCGCGGCTCTCTGCTCCCAGCTCGAGGGCCCAGCCAGCAATCCTCGTCGCCACTCACGCCCGACGGCGCCTCTCTGAAAGCCAGCGGCCGGGGACCGGCACTCAGTAGCCGCTCGCAAGGCGTCTCCTGCTGCCGTGGCGACGCCCCGCCCATATAAACAGCTTCCGCTTCTGCCGTTGGCCAGGGCGTCTCCAAAGAGACCGCGGGCTCTTAACCGCTCTCTCACGCGGTAACTCTCTTCCAACTCCCTCCTGCCGCCCTCTCCCGCGCGCGACCCAGACCCCTACCCGCCACCGCGTCCAGGCTCCGCGCATTCCTGCCCGAGGGCCCCGCGCAGGGCTCGGAGAGGCGCGCGGCTCGGCGCTCCCGCAGAGGCCCCGGGGCCCTCGGTGAGCAGTTTGCCGCGGGATCCGTACTCCGCCCCACCCCCTTCCCATCTGGGCTGCTCAGAGGTGGCGACGGCTCCTGGGACGCAGCCCGTGGCGCGGGGGCCAGGGCTGGGTGCATGCTTGGGGCTTTCCTTTCCTCTCCTCTGGGCTGCGAGTGGCACTTGCTCACGTTTCTGCGGCCTGTCCCTGTCTACCGACCGAGTGTCGTCTTGGTGCCCGCAAGCAGGTCTGACTCTCCGATGCCACCTGCCGCTCAGGTCCGCAGAAACCGCAGCCCCGGTCGCAGACACCCCAAGGCGGCTAGGGTAATCCAGTGTTTCCCGGAAAGCGCTCCCTCCCCGCCCCGTCCTCAGCAAGATTCCCAGAAGCTGACATTCCAGAGGCTTCTTCGGAAGTGCTCTCCCTTCTTTCCAGATAGCCGAGGAAACAGAGCCGGTGGGTGAAACCCAGGAAAGCCGTGGACTTGCCAAATTCTTTTACTGGGGTCATTTGCCCCATTAATTTCACCAGCCTTTAAGTGACAGACTAACGGTGGACTGTGGTCCTTCCTCCTCCCGTCCCCCAGCCTCCCTCCAGTCACCAGCTTTCCTGCTCTTCAGGTACTGAGGAGCTGCAGTTGGAAGTTCTCTGGTTGAAGGGGGTGGGTGCAGGTGAGGGCTCCTTATCAGGCCTCTGCGCAGGAGCTGTGCCCGGGGAATGGTACACCAGCTCCCACCCAGAAACATGTCTTTCCCTCTACCCCTTGCCCTCTCTCACTCCTCCATGTCCAGCTTGTCTTGAGTCAAAGTTTTTTTTTTCTTTCCAAGTATTTATTGTTTTTATTTTTATTTTTATTATTTTTTATTAGTTTCTGCTTTATAACAAAGTGAATCAGTCATACATATACATCTGTTCCCACATCCCTTCCCTCATGCATCTCCCTCCCTCCCACCCTCCCCATCCCACCCCTCCAGGCGGTCACAAAGCACCGAGCTGATCTCCCCGTGCACTGCGGCTGCTTCCCACTATCTATCTACCTTACGTTTGGTAGTGTATATATGTCCATGCCTCTCTTTCGCTTTGTCACAGCTTACCCTTCCCCCTCCCCATATCCTCAAGTCCATTTTCAAGTAGGTCTGTGTCTTTATTCCTGTTTTACCCCTAGGTTCTTCATGACTTTTTTTTTAATTCCATATATATGTGTTAGCATACGGTATTTGTCTTTCTCTTTCTGACTTACTTCACTCTGTATGACAGACTCTAGGTCTATCCACCTCATTACAAATAGCTCAGTTTCGTTCCTTTTTATGGCTGAGTAATATTCCATTGTATATATGTGCCACATCTTCTTTATCCATTCTTCCGATGATGGACACTTTGTTTGTTTCCATCTCCAGGATATTGTGAATAGAGCTGCAATGAACATTTTGGTACATGCCTCTTTTTGAATTATGGTTTTCTCAGGGTATATGCCTAGTAGTGGGATTGCTGGGTCATATGGTAGTTCTATTTTTAGTCTTTTAAGGAACCTCCATACTGTTCTCCATAGTGGCTGTACCAATTCACATTCCCACCAGCAGTGCAAGAGTGTTCCCTTTTCTCTCCACCCTCTCCAGCATTTATTGTTTCTAGATTTCTTGATGATGGCCATTCTGACTGGTATGAAATGATATCTCATTGTAGTTTTGATTTGCATTTCTCTAATGATTAATGATGTTGAGCATTCTTTCATGTGTTTGTTGGCAGTCTGTATATCTTCTTTGGAGAAATGCCTATTTAAGTCTTCTGCCCATTTTTGGATTGGGTTGTTTGTTTTTTTGCTATTGAGCTGCATGAGCTGTTTTTAAATTTTGGAGATTAATCCTTTGTCAGTTGCTTCATTTGCAAATATTTTCTCCCATTCTGAGGGTTGTCTTTTGGTCTTGTTTATGGTTTCCTTTGCTGTGCAAAAGCTTTGAAGTTTCATTAGGTCCCATTTGTTTATCTTTGTTTTTATTTCCATTTCTCTAGGAGGTGGGTCCAAAAGGATCTTGCTGTGATTTATGTCATAGAGTGTTCTGCCTATGTTTTCCTCTAAGAGTTTGATAGTTTCTGGCCTTACATTTAGGTCTTTAATCCATTTTGAGCTTATTTTTGTGTATGGTGTTAGGGAATGATCTAATCTCATACTTTTACATGTCCCTGTCCAGTTTTCCCAGCACCACTTATTGAAGAGGCTGTCCTTTCTCCACTGTACATTCCTGCCTCCTTTATCAAAGATAAGTTGACCGTATGTGTGTGGGTTTATCTCTGGGCTTTCTATCCTGTTCCATTGATCTATCTTTCTGTTTTTGTGGCAGTAAAACACTGTATTGATTATTGTAGCTTTGTAGTGTAGTCTGAAGTCAGGGCGCCTGATTCCTCCAGCTCCGTTTTTCGTTCTCCAGATTGCTTTGGCTATTCGGGGTCTTTTGTTTTTCCAAACAAAGTTTGAAATTTTTTGTTCTAGTTCTGTGAAAAATGCCAGTGGTAGTTTGATAGGGATTGCATTGAACATGTAGATTGCTTTGGGTAGTAGAGTCGTTTTCACAATATCGATTCTTCCAATCCAGGAGCATGGTACATCTCTCCATCTATTTGTATCATCTTTAATTTCTTTCATCAGTGTCTTATAATTTTCTGCATACAGGTCTTTTGTCTCCTTAGGTAGGTTTATTCCTAGGTATTTTATTTTTTTGTTGCAATGGTAAATGGCAGTGTTTTCTTGATTTCACTTTCAGATTCTTCATCATTAGTGTACACGAATGCCAGAGATTTCTGTGCATTAAGTTTATACCCTGCTACTTTACCAAATTCATTGATTAGCTCTAGTAGTTTTCTGGTAGTATCTTTAGGATTCTCTATGTATAGTATCATGTCATCTGCAAACATTGACAGCTTTACTTCTACTTTTCCAATTTGGATTCCTTTTATTTCCTTTTCTTCTCTGATTGCTGTAGGTCGGTGGAGGTGAGGGCTCCTTATAAAGCCTCTGCGCAGGAGCTGTGCCCAGGGGATGGTACACCAGCTCCCACCCAGAAACATGTCTTTCCCTCTACCCCTTGCCCTCTCTCACTCCTCCATGTCCAGCTTGTCTTGAGTCAAAGTACTTTTTTTCATCCCAAGTATTTATTATTTTATTTTTCTTTTATTTTTATTTTTTATTAGTTTCTGCTTTATCACAAAGTGAATCAGTCATACATATACTTCTGTTCCCACATCCCTTCCCTCATGCATCTCCCTCCCTCCCACCCTCCCCATCCCACCCCTCCAGGCGGTCACAAAGCACCGAGCTGATCTCCCTGTGCTTTGCGGCTGATTCCCACTATCTACCTACCTTACGTTTGGTAGTGTATATATGTCCATGCCTCTCTTTCGCTTTGTCACAGCTTACCCTTGGTTGAGAGTCCGCCTGCTGATGCAGGGGACATGGGTTCGTGCCCTGGTCTGGGAAGATCCCACATGCCGTGGAGGGGCTTGGCCCATGAGCCATGGCCGCAGAGCCGGCGCGTCCGGAGCCTGTGCTCTGCAACGGGAGAGGCCACAACAGTGAGAGGCCCACGTACCACAAAAAACAAAACAAAACAAAACAAAAACATTTGTATTTCCACTAATAAACTCAAATTATCTTTGCTTTTACCCATCACACTCCCCAGAGCCTTTTCACAGAATTGTCACTGGTCCCCTGGCCACTATCCTGCCGCCTGTGTGATACTCCATCAGATTCCTTGGAGGCCCGTCTACCTAGCACGGCCTCGCGATTCTAATCGGCTCACCACCTACAATGGTCAACTCAGATTTCCTCCCTTTGGGAACCTTGCAGAGCAATCTCAGAGTATACCATCGTCCTCCCCCACCGCATTGGTCTTGGGGCCAAAGAAGACCCAGAGGCTTCTTAGGGGAAGAGGTGCTGGAATGACACAGGTGCTTTCTCAGCATCACTCCCACAAGGGTGACGAGAGCAGCAAGGATGGGAATCTGAGCCATCGTTGCCGCCAGGAGTGGCAGAGCACCTGTGGGCCTGGGGAGGGTGGACCATGGGATGCCCCCCGGGCTCCCTCCTTGTGGGCGCTCCGTGAGGGGAGTGGCATCCGTGTGGGGAAGGAAACAACGTGGAGAGGGGGACCAAGTGCCTGAGAAGCTGTCCTGACGGCCAAGCCAGCCTGAGGCACCTCAGTCATAGGATGGAACTTTGAACTTACAGCTGAGCGTGGTGAAGTCTGTTGATTCCACGGGACCTACCACAGTGGATGCTCCTGTCATTAACCCGACATTAACCCAACAGATGCTTCCAGAGAGTTCCCCAGCTCTTTACTACCAGCGTGACGCTAACAGCAGAAACCGAGAAACATTTTACCAAGAGAGCAGATGCACTTTCCTTCTCCTGTAAGAGCCCTTGAGACCTCGGGGTGAGGCTACGATGCGACCCTCAACACCCTCTCCCGGCAGCCACCACTGTCATTCGGTTTCATGTCTGGCCTGAACGGTGAAGCCAGTTTAATCTGAGAATGGCTGGCTCCCGAGATCACCGTAAAGAAGCCCAGGCATTGTTTTCCTTCCAGGTCTCGCTCCCCTGCCGCAATCCCAGAGTGGAATAAACATCCACCAGCAGGTTGCCTGGAAGGAGTTAGGGAGAGGAGGAAGCACAAGGCCTGGGGTCAGTTTCCACCAGCATGGGTGGCTGAAACAATTCCCAGGAGCTCTCTCTGCCAAACACGGGGGTTGGTGGGGAGCCACTGCGGGGAGGCAGGAGCCTAGATTCCTCTCTTGAAGCCCAGTGAGCGGCTGGCCGGCACAGCTGCCACAGACTCAGGGCGGAGTGAGGGCAGAGATGGCATCTTCCCCAACTAGTGACCAAAACAAATCGTGCCCGTAACCTTTGCCACAGAAGCATCCCCGCTTTTGTGGAACAGGGATTAATCTAGTCTCACAAATTTTTTTTTTCCTGGAAAATTTCAGCATATTAAATACAGGCTCTTGCCAGTTAGGAATGGAAGCCCCAGTGAGGGCCCCTCGGATGTGCGCGCGCCCAGCAAGCTTGGGGTTGGGAGTGGGTGAACATGAACTTTCACATGAAGTCTGGATAACCTAAATGAGTTTCAAAATGAACAAACTGGACAGACAGACGTACATTTGGCAAAAAGACATGAGAAACAAATGGACAGACAGAAGCCAGGTAAAGAGTGGGAAGGCAGGAAGTGAAGTGCACCCTGGACCTCAGCCTCTCTGGCCCAGGCCTGGCTGGGTCAACGCTAAGTGGAAAGGCTGGCGAGCCCCTGGGAAGGCCGTGGGAGGTGTCTCTGGGGATTACGGCTTCCTCCACCACAAGCCTGCATGGGGCCAGAGGGGTGAGGACCTGGGTCTTTTGCAAGCTGATGGAGAGTGGCAACCACAGGAGTTTGTGTCCCTCCAGCACCTGTAGCCACGTTGCCAAGGGAGTAAAGCACTGGACCCACGATGGGACGTCGCTGTCCTGAAGCTTAAGCATGTCCAGGGCATGTTTAAGAGATTACAAACCATGCAACATGAAGGCAGTCTCTGCCGTGAACCCAGGAGGGGCAATTTCGACCTAGTCCACCGGGCAAGACGTGGCTTTAGAGCCATGGTTGGTGAAGCCCTTGGTGAGCACGGAGCAGAGGGACATCAGTGCCCAGAGTGTGACTGACAGGTGGGCTCCTCCTGAGAACTCATCCCGGATTCAGTTTAGTGTCATGAGAAGGAATAAGGGGCACGTTGATGACCCTGATTGAATTTATAGAGTTAGGGCTCCAGGGAGAAGAGTCACCCTCGACCCCTGACCGTTCCTTTGGGATCCAAATCTAGGGAGCACAAGGCAACTGGTGGTAGCCCAGGGCTCACTGGGTCACAGAGCTAGTCTCTAAAATGCTGGCTTTGAAATTCCTCTCTGATCCTAACTAAACACTGTCCTCTGAGGGGCTACAGGTTCCCTTTTCAAGGGCTCAGGCTCTCTTTCCAAGACCTTATCACAGAGGCCGTGTCTGCCTTAAACTGCCTGTTGATGGAAACAAGACCAGGCCCCCTGCCATGGGACCTGCAAGATCATGATGGAGGGGACACGGTCAGGTCAAATCGGAAGGCTTTGGAGGTATTTTTGCGCCTTTCTCCATGCCCAAATAGTTTCGCTTAGAGCAGAGTCGCTCTTTGCCCAAGGACTCTCCCGAGGCCGCCTCACTTCCTTTCAGCAACTGGCTCCCAGCACCTTAGCAAAGCCCATGCCTTCTTGCAGGAACTGCAGGGCAGGAGATGGGTGTCCCAAGGTGAGAGCAGGGGTGCGAGCAGGGGAGCGTCTCCCACCAAGTTCATGTTCAGCAGACTGCCACTCACCGGGTAAGCAGACCGCAGAGCACAGCTTATTGTCCAGTGCTTTCAAGCTGGCAATGTCAAAGTCATTGTTATTGTCACACTCCATACCTAGAAATGCGAATGTCCTCTGGCCTGTAATGGAGTTAAGGCAGTTAGAGAGGACCTGGCTGTGTTTTTCTCTGCTTTGCTGTCCTTAAAATAAAAATCTTAAGGATGGAGACAAAAAACATCAAATCATATGTTAAAAAAAAGACAATAATTAAGTGGGTAGAGTGGACAATAAAGGAAACTGTGTGGGTACGCTTGTGTTCTCGCTCTGTTCTGCTCTGTTTCCTTAACTGGCCCCTTTCCAGCCTTCATTCCTGGGAAATCAGACCCTGGGGAGGTCTGTGGGATTCGGACATGCAGACCCGGGCCCAGAGCAGAGCTAAGCCAGGCTGGAAGAGCTAGGAGAGCCACGGGGTAAGTGACCCCGGGCTCCGGCCTGAGTCTGTCGGTGCATGTGGGGTGTGTTTATGACCACAAGGCTCTGAGAAATGACTAATACATAAAATGGCAATTAAAGCTCTTTGGTCCTGTAATTTTGCACCTCAAATCAAAGAATTGCATTGTTTTTAAAATTATGATTTATTTCCTTTGAGACTTAATTTGCTATTCTGAGGATGTTTTAAGGGGCTGACCAGAAACCTACAGTCGTGTAAGATGGGAAGGGGCCAGATTTCGATGTTATTTTTTCAAGCTCCCCACCCGGTTTTTTTTCCTTGGTGAAAGGGAGAGGAAGAAACATACATCTACTGCGTACGGCATGTCAGGTGGAAACCACATATGGAATGTCAGGCGGAAACCACGTACTGCCCGGTGCCTTTTAGAAGCAAATATTCTACTGGGGACGACAATCACAATGGAGAACTCGGAGCCTTGTGCCCTGAAGACATCAACCGAGGGGAGGTAGTGCCCAACCCAGGCTTGGTTGGCGTGCGCGTGCGGCAGAGCCACAGCCTGGGCGACCACCCCTCCTCTGGCACTACTTGGCCAGGAGAGAGTGGTCATGTGCACATGCACACCCCCTGCACACCACACCGCCCCCCAAGCAACTGCCATGGACAAAGCAGAGGTGACTAGTGTGACATCTGCATCCAGGCTGGGATCCAGGTTTGCTCTGGAGGTTGCCCTTCTGTGGAGGCACCTCAGAGGAGCAGAGGGAAGAGACACCGGTTCCTGGGACGCCTGGTCCTACACTCCCAGGTGGGATTCCCAGGTCACCTCACCCCCCCACTTCCTTGCTCTATATGTAGGTCGTTCCTTCGCTTCTCGGCTTAATAGAAACAAAATTCTTCCGACTGAAGATATGATTGACTTTATTTACAAAACAGAAATAGAGTCACAGATGTAGAAAACAAACTTATGGTTATGGCGGGGGGCATGGGAGGGGAGGGATAAATTGGGGATTGGGATTGACATATACACACTACTATATATAAAATAGATAACTAATAAGGACCTGCTGTAGAGCACAGGGGACTCTACTCAGTTCCCTGTAATGGCCTATATGGGAAAAGTATCTTAAAAAAAGAGTGCATATATGTATATGTATAATTGATTCACATTGCTGTACAGCAGAAACTAACACAACATTGTAAACCAACTATTCCAATTTAAAAAAACTATCTACTTGAGGCCTGAATGATGGTAAAGAGAATCGTTCCAATAGCCTACAAACACTAGTGTACGCTGAGCTGCTAACGTCCCTTCACCTCACCTTTGCTGTGCCGCCAGGGCTTTGATCCTTCTGCTACTGTAATATCAGCCATTTTCTTCAGTAAAGCAGGAAAACCTACTGCCTAACAGTCGGTTCCCCCAAGGGGAGGAAGCTGTTCTCCTGCTGCAGATGAACTTTGGGGCTGCTAGAGCAGTTCTGTGAGACTCAGCTGAGAAGCTGAAGCAGGAAGGAAGGTGATGGCAGTTGCCCAAGAAGCTTCAGGATCTACTCAACGTAGATGGAGAACTACATGTATCTACTGCAGCCTTGGCTCAGAGGCCCAGAAAGAGCCAAGAAGGCTGCTGAGGTCCTCAGATACCCTGCTTGCTTTGATATTCCATCAAGAAGACAACCTTTCCCCAAAGCCACACCCTTGAGCAGTGCCACCAAGTCACACCAGTGCCCCTTTCTCTACCCTTTAGAGAATACCCGGGAAAGAAATATAATAAAAGGGAGCAAAAGACCAGGTCTTTTACCATCTTCTTGTGTGGGTGATCTGTCCTCTTCTTCTAGAACACCATTTCCCTAGGAGAGAAGGAAGGCACTGTGAGTCCATAAAGCAATGAAATAAGTCTACTGATTGTCAGAAGACAGAACTAATCACCCTCATGGTATGCATACATTTCCTGTCCATGTGAGATGGCTGGGAGGCCCAGCAGAGGCAGATTTTGCTTGGCGAGGCAGGATCGGCCCATAGGGACCAGGTCTGAGGCACGTTACAGAGGGACCAGGTCTGAGGCACCTTACAGAGGGACCGTGGGACTGTCAGGAATAGCCTTGGTAATAGTTTAGCTCACACTGTTTCTCTCAGGTGGAAATAAAAGTTGTCAAATGAAAAAGCAAACCGTGAGATCATAAAACTTTCAGAAACCCTTTAGGATCCCCAATTCCATCCAGATACTCCTTTGAGAACATCTGGCTCAAGAGAAAGTTGTAGAGTCCCCAGTGGGAGCTGAGCATTCCATATACTTCGGCCACACCTCCGTCAGAGCACTTCTCACGCTGAGTTATAACTCTGATTCCTCCATCAGACGGAGCTCCGGGATGCGTGGGATAGGTGGATTGGGGGCGTGGGCAGGCAAAAGCCATGTCACTCGGTCTTTGTGTCCCCCAGTGCCAGGAAGATGTGAGATGCCTGTGCCAGGTAAATACTAAGTGAATTGGAGGACAAACACCCTCTCAAGGGTCTGCCCTGGAAGACTTCCCTCTGGAACTCACCCCACGCCTATTACGCTCAGACCAGCGCCCTCTGCTAATCGGACGGTCCCTCTGCCTGCACCCTGCCTCTAACAGATCCAAGTGCAGCAGCTTGGAAGGCTTCTTCCAGAACAGCCCCCATCCTATTTGCATCCTCTGCCAGCGCCGGCAGTCCCTCTGACCGGGGAGGGGCACCAGCGTCCACCTTGCTCTTACCTCTGCATCCTGCTCTTCGGCGGTGGCGGCGAGGCCCTCAAAGTTGCAGTCGGGAGACGCCGCTGGCGTCACCTGCAAAGGAGCAACAAAAGTCAAGGTGCAGATGTCACCGGCTCTCCTACCCAGCTCGCCTGGCAGCAAACGCAAACCAAGTCCTCAGGACAGAAGTGGTGCCACATGGAAGATCACATCTGAGGGAGTCTTTGATTCAATGACACGGTACCCTGTTTTCCATGGCTCCCCTCCTGAGCACTGGGGGGCTTTGCCTATCTTCCTGGCAGGCCCTGGACTGAGCTCCTTGGGACTCGAATACAGAGCAGAGCAGAGCGACGAGGGCGATCCCATGCTCCTCTCTTACCTCTGCTTCTTCTGAGGGGGTCCTGTTGGCGGCCCGGGGGCAGGGGAGAGCCTCCCCGTCCTCCTCCGTGCCAGGGGCGATGTAGGAGCTGGACATGGAAGAGACGGTGTCGGTGCTGATCTGGGAGGACACCATGGACATGCCCGACTGGGCCAGACTGCTGCTGGCAGGGTCTTTGGAGACAGGAGTTGGAGGAAGGACACGGAGGTCAGGCCCAGCTGCTGTGAGTGGACTGGGAGCAGAGCTCTCTCGCTGCACCCGGGCAGTGAGGACACCAGCGGCCTGGCCTGGCCCTCACCAAATAGGGTTTAGATGGAAGGTTTTCCAAGGTTTGACAACTTTATGCTTTAGAGCTCCAAACTCAACCTCAGGGATGAGGGATTTGCTTTTCCCTGTCATAATATTAAAGAAACACTTATAACAGCAGGACTGGGAGTGAGATACCTGCTTCTCCCCCAGCTCAGCCGCTAGACCGCCCTCTCGTTGCAAGGGAGTGAGTCTCACTTCCTCTCAAGCCAGGGCATATTCTATCTTCCGCTTAGGTATTAATTTGCTGCTCCCTAGTCCATCCGGGAGGAAATATTTGAAGCACTATGGACTCGGCTGATGGGGAAGGACCTGCAGTTGTTCCCACCCACCATCATGTACCTTCTGGGGAGGAAATTGTGGAGGAGAGAGGTGTCCCTGTGCAGGACGACTGGTCAACAGCTCCTTTCGATGACAAGGTCAGGTTCTCACTTTCTGGGGTGATGCCACATTCCTGGGTGGGAAAAAAGTAAGCGCCAGTCAAACATGTTAGAGGGGAAGGGACAGGGCAGGGGCCACGGGCGGGGAGGAGGAAAAGGGGTCTGAGAAGGGCGGCAGGAGGCGACATGCAGAGGGAGGGCTGGTCTCTCCTCTCATCACTTCTGTGCCCCCCTGACCCGGAGTGGCTGTCTCCCGGGGGGAGGTGCAAGTACATCCTGCCCGAGGCCCAGCAGCTGCTGGAGCCACACAAATACTGCAGCTCAGGTGACACAGGTCACCGAACAGCTGTGACACCGGAACACCCCAGGTTTCCCCAGGATTACAAACAGCTCTCTTTTTTTTTTTTTTTGTGGTACACAGGCAAACAGCTCTTCTTCTGAAGGGAGAGAACACAAAACCAGCGGAGGACCCCGTACCTGCTGGGCTTCTCCTCTGGGATGGAGGGTTAGTTCCAGCTTGATGGATCTAATACAAACACCGCCTGTCCCCCAGCCCACGCCCGGCACCCCCATCAGTCACCTGGGCTCGCAACCTTGGTGCACCCCAGGGTAGATGCAAAGCCCTACTGATTCTCTTTCTACAGCCACAATTAATAGTTCACATGCCACAACTAAGGAGCCAGTGAGCCATAACTAAGGAGACTGCCAGCGGAAACTAAGACCCAGTGCAACCAAATAAATAAATAAATATTAAAAAAATAAAATAAAGAAATAAAACCAGACTCTACATTTTATATAGGAACTTGCTTTTTTTGGTAAATGATGTGGTCATAGATATACTTGCACCTCAGTGGATACAGCTCTACTTTAGTTTTGCCTGAATACCAGTTTATAGTATAGATACACTATAATTTATTTAACAATTCCTGCCTGATGTGTGGAAAACCCACACACATCTAGTGTCAAAAGTGAGTCAGGAGGGACTTCCCTGGTGGCCCATTGGTTAAGAATCTGCCTGCCAATGCAGGGGACATGAGTTTGAAACCTGGTCTGGGAAGATCCCACATGCCGTGGAGCAGCTAAGCCTGTGTGACACAAGTACTGAGCCTGTGATCTAGAGCCCATAGGCCGCAACTACCAAGCCCGTGTGCCACAACTACTGAAGCCCGCGTGTCTGGAGCCCGTGCTCTGCAACAAGAGAAGCCACCACAGTGAGAAGCCTGTGCACTGCAACGAAGAGTAGCCCCTGCTCACCATAACTAGAGAAAGCGGCATGCAACAACAAAGACCCAATGCAGCCAAAAATAAATAAATAAATTAATTAATTAAAAGTGAATTGGGAAAAAGAAGTGAATCAGGGACTTCCCTGGTGGCACAGTGGTTAAAAACCACCTGCCAGGGTTTCGCTGGTGTCGCAGTGGTTGGGAATCCACCTGCCAATGCAGGGGACACAGGTTCCTGCCCAAGTGCGGGAAGATCCCACATGCCGCAGAGCGACTGGGCCCGTGAGCCATGGCCACTGAGCCTGCGTGTCCAGAACCTGTGCTCCACGATCGGAGAGGCCACAACAGTGAGAGGCCTCCGTACCGTAATAAATAAATAAATAAATAAATAAATAAATAAATAAATAAATAATAAAATAAATAAAAAACTGCCTGCCAATGTAGGGGACACGGGTTTGAGCCCTGGTCTGGGAAGATCCTACATGCCGTGGAGCAACTAAGCCCGTGCACCACAACTACTGAGCCCGCATGCCACAATTACTGAAGCCTGTGCACCTAGAGCCCATTCTCCACAACAAGAGAAGCCACTGCAAGAAGTCTGTGCACCACAATGAAGAGTAGCCCATGCTCGCCACAACTAGAGAAAGCTGGCGCATAGCTAATGATGACCCAATGCAGCCAAAAATAAAATTTAAATAATTAATTAATTAATTAATTAATTAATTTTTAAAAAGTGAATCAGCATTTTAGTAGAATACTGAGAGCAGAGGAAACACACAGGAGTATGTTTTTCCTTTACATGGACACTCAGAGAAGTGAAATAGCTGGGCCACAGCTGAAAATTTACTAAATATTGCCAAACTGAATGCCCAAAACAAAAAGAGTTGTAGTACAATTATAAAGGAAGGAAAAAGGAAAGAAGATAGCAGACAAAAGGCAAAAAATCCAATCTAATACACACACACACACTCACTCAGAAAAGAGTCCGACTCCTTCCATGGACTTTACATTGTGCTATGGACACATGTCCCCTTCCCTCATTCATACCTTGAAGCCCAACTTCCAATGTGACTATATTTGGAGATGGGGCTTTTGAGAGATAATTAGGGTTAGATAGGGTCATAAGGGTGGGCCCCTCCAGATAGGATTAGTGGCTTTATAAGAGCAGAAATAGAGATATCAGTCTCTCTCTCTTTTTTTTTCTTTTTGGCCACACCGTGAGGCTTGCAGGATCTCAGTTCCCCAACCAGGGACTGAACCCGGGCCACGGTAGTGAAAGCCGGGAATCCTAACCACTAGGCAACCAGGGAACTCCCAGTCTCTTTCTGTCATGTGAGGACACAGTAAGAAGGCAGTCATTGCAAGCCAGGAAGAGGGCCTTCACCAGCAACCCAGTCTGCCGGCACCTTGATCTTGGAGTTCTCAGCCTCCAGAACTGTGAGAAGTGAGTATGTGTTGTTTAAGCCACCCAGCCTGTGGTATTTTGTTACGGCAGCCTGGGGAGATGAATACAGGCTCCAAGGCAGTAGATACTGGGGTACTTGTGACCAACCGGTCTGGTTACACTGGGGCCTGGGCACAAACCAACCTGCAGACAAAACCCGTGCAGAGGATCCCATTTAAGTGGTAGCTGCCCCCAGGGCTGCTTCTCCATGTCCTCTGCCCTAACTTCTCCCCTTCCCTCAACTCACACTGCCCACAACTTTTGAATCTGCACCATCCTTATTTTTTAATGCTGCTATCCTAGTTCAGGTAGTTTTCATTCTTTGCTAAAACTACAACCTCTTAACTGGTCTCATTAATCTCCTCCCTTTCTGATTCACTCTACACTGTGAGTTGATTTAAAGAGCTAACTTTCTAAAATGGAAATCAAATCACAATAGTTGTCATTATTTGAATTCTGAAAATATTCCAGCAAGATGGATTTTTTTAAACATTTTTTTTAATTTTAAATTTTTTGGCTGCACAATGTGGCTTGTGGGATCTTAGTTCCCTGACCAGGGATTGAACCCAGGCCTGCAGCAGTGAGAGCATGGAGTCCTAACCACTGGACCACCGGGGAATTCCCAAGTTTTTTTTTTTTTTCGGTACACGGGACTCTCACTGTTGTGGCCTCCCCTGTTGTGGAGCACAGGCTCCGGACGCGCACGCTCAGTGGCCATGGCTCACGGACCTAGCCACTCCACGGCATGTAGGATCTTCCCGGACTGGGGCACAAACCCGTGTCCCCTGCATCGGCAGGCAGACTCTCAACCACTGCGCCACCAGGGAAGCCGTAATTGAGAGTTGTTATTGCAAGATCTCTAATCAATCTTCCCTTCTTTTGGTATTTTTTAAAAAATTGATGTCACAGTAAAATAAATTAGATATCCTGCCTATAAGTGAAAAATACTAATCTTCACCTATTTACTTTTGGACCAATGGGGTTATATCCTTGATTATTGTAGAAAATGGAATTGTTCTTAAAAATAACTTCATACAAAATTAAAACATGGGAAACAAATTTAAAAATAAATAAAAGAAAAATTAAAATATGGAAAAACTGGCTATGGAAATACTATTACGTTTTCATACATTTGAAAAATCTTCATCTACATGGCATTTCAATAACATACTTTAACCTTAAGGTCACAAAAATAAAAGGAAAGTAACAAAATTGTATTTAAGCACCTCTAACTGTTCAAGTCAATTCTAATATTACAGTGCTGCTTTGGTTATTCATGTTTTTTACCTATTTAAAAAAATTATACGGACTTCCCTGGTGGCGCAATGGTTAAGAATCCACCTGCCAATGCAGGGGACACGTGTTCGAGCTCTTGTCCGGGAAGATCAGGCATGCCGCGGAGCAACTAAGCCCGTGCGCCACAACTACTGAGCCCACATGCCACAACGACTGAAGCCTACGTGCCTAGAGCCTGTGCTCCGCAACAAGAGAAGCCACCACAATGAGAAGTTCACGCACCACAATGAAGAGTAGCTCCCGCTTGCTGCAACTAGAGAAAGCCCACGCCCAGCAGCAAAGACCCAACACAGCGAAAAATACATTAAATAAATAAACAAAATTTAAAAATTATATAAGTAATACATGTCTTTGACAAAAAAAAATACAAAGAAGTACATAATTTAAAAAGTGATAATCTGGTCTTCCCTGGTGGCACAGTGGTTGAGAGTCTGCCTGCCAATGCAGGGGACACCGGTTCGTGCCGAGGTCTGGGAAGACCCCACGTGCCACGGAGCGGCTCGGGCCGTGACCCATGGCCGCTGAGCCTGCGCATCTGGAGCCTGGGCTCTGCAACGGGAGAGGCCACAACAGTGAGAGGCCCGCGTACGATGAGAAAAAAAAAGTGATAATCCAACACTATGAAAGGTAACTCCATTATTAACAATCAGTTTGCAGCCTTCCAGATTTTCCTATACATATATAAACACATTCAGGATTTCTGTTTTGCTTTATTTTGGTATTTAACCTAATTGGGATATTACTCTTATTGATCTGCATGTTGCCTTTTTTCCTAATGTACTGTAGGCATCTTTCCATGTGTGTACTTATGGATTGACCTCATTGCTTCATTGGTTTTTTTCTGGCCCGCTGCGAGCACCTTGTGGGATCTTAGTTCCCCAAACTGGGGCTGAACCCGGACCTCAGCAGTGAAAGCGCCAGAGTTCTAACCACTGGACCGCCAGGGAATTCCCAAACTCATTGTTCTTAATGACTACATAATAACCATCTCTTGGGCTTCCCTGATGGCGCAGTGGTTGAACGTCCGCCTGCCGATGCAGGGGACACGGATTCGTGCTCAGGTCTGGGAAGATCCCACATGCCGCGGAGCGTCTGGGCCCATGAGTCATGGCGGCTGAGCCTGTGCGTCCAGAGCCTGTGCTCCACAACGGGAGAGGCCACAACAGTGAGAGGCCCGCATAACGCAAAAAAAAAAGAATTTTGAAATATGTAGATATTTTCTTACTTTTTTTCTTGTTTTCTATCTTAATTGCATCACTGTCTGAGAATGTACTCTGTATGATTTAGAGCATTTGAATTTGTTGAGACTTGTTATATGGCCCAGCATTTTCATAAACATTCCATGTAGACTGGAGAAGAATTTGTGATCTGCAGTTGTGGCTGCAGTATTCTCTATATATCTATTAGGTAAGGTCTGCTTATCCAGTTGTTCAGATCTATTTCTTACTAGCTCTCCATCTGCTTGTTTTAACAGTTACTGATATATGCATCTTCCGCTATATTTGTAGATTTGTCTCTACCTTCTTGCAATTCTGTCCATGGTTTTGCTTTCTATATTTTGAGGCTATGTGTATTAGGCACACACAAATTCAGAACTGTTATGTCTTCTTGGTGAATGAAGCATACCATCATTATGAAGCATCCCTCTTTACTTCCACTCATGCTTTTTTGCCATAATGCCTACTATCTTTTGGTAGTTTTTGCATGGTTTGTCTTTTTAAATTTTTGTTCTTCTTTCAAAAATTGTGGTGCAATGCACAATTTACTGTCTTAACCATTAAAAGTTTTAAAAATTGCGGTAAAATCTCTGTTAACAGGAAGGTTACCATTTTAGTCATTTTAAAGTGTACAGTAAAGTACATTTACATTGTTCTGCAATTAATCTCCAGAAGTCTTTTCATCTTACCACACTGAAGACGCTATATGTGTATCCAGTTAACAATTCCCCATCCTTCCTTCCCACCCCCTGCTTGGCCATCACCCTTCCTACTCTCTAAGAATTTTACTCTAGATGCCCTCATACAAATACAAGCAGACAGTTATTTGTTTCTTGCTGCTGGTTTATTCCACATAGTACAATGTTGTCAAGGTTCATCCATGTTGTAGCATGTGTAGCATTTCCTCCCTTTTTAAGGCTGAGTACTATTCCATGGTGTGTATATACCACATTAAAAAAAATCTATTCATCTCTTGATGGACGCTTGGGTTGCTCCCACCTTTTTGTGATTCTGAATAATGCTGCTATGAACATGAGTGTTTAATATCTGTTTGAGCCCTTGCTTTCAATTCTTTTGGTTATATACCCAGAAGTGGAAGTGCTGGGTCATATGGTCATTGTTTAATTTTTTGAGAAACTGCCATAATGTTTTCCATAGTGGTCGCACCACTTTACATTCCTACCAGCAATGCACAAGTATTTTAATTTCACTACATCTTTGCCCACACTTGTTATTTTCTGTTTTTTGTTTTTGTTTTGATAACAGTTGTCTTAATGTGTGCGAGGTGATACTTACTCTGGACTTAAGTTGCTGTCAAAAGCAAAGGACCTTAGGGCACAAGGACCCCAAACCTTAGAATCACCTCCCTGTTGTGTCTACCCCTGAGAGTTTTCACTCTTATTAACCCACCAGATGTCTCCAAGCAGATGTTTTGAGGAATACATTGTCTATTTTGTTTTAGTAGTCCTTAGTGGGAGGGTTAGTCTGAATTATCTGGACCACCATCACTTCTTTTCTGTATTTCAAAAAGAAATGAAGTGGGCCTTAAAGGTAGAAGGAGAGTAGGAGTCCATGGATTTAATATTTCTTTATTTTTTAAACCACGTTATTTCCCACGTCTCTATTTTAAGTAACCCGGAGTAGACATCCTGGCTGAGTACTCACAGTAGCTCACATTAACAGGCAGTGATTTTTTTTTAGATTAAGTGGGAATAAAAAGAGAAGAAAAATCATGGAAGAAAAAGGAGTGGAAGAAGAAGGGGAGAGAGAAGGAGGACCTAGAGGGATAGAGATGGAGAAGGCAGAAAAGTGGGAAGAAGAAAAGAGAACGATGAAGCAGGGAGAACAGAATTAAAGGAAGCTCCATTTAGTTTGACCAAGACCTGTAGACAGTGCTTCTGTAGAAATCCAGAGTTACTACTTGTTTAACAAGCAAACAAACAAAAAATTCCTTTCACATTGTCCTTTCCTTGCCAACCATTCACTTATTTTCATGACTGGTCGTGGAAAAAGGAAACTAATTCATTCACTCAACATTTATTAGGTACCCACTATATGCCAAGCTCTGTTCTGGGCACTGAGGATAAACAAACGAACAAAACCTACACAAGCCCTTGCCCTTACTGAGCTTCTGCTCTAGTGGGCCACTGTACCCAAGGTACAGTGATTGAGGTGCTAAATGCTGTAACAAACAGATCACAACTTCTCAGCAGGTTAACATAATAAAGGTCTGTGGTCTGCTCAGCTGAGAGTCCTTGCATGTATTTTTGGTCATGCAGATCTGCCCTGCTCATTCAGAGTCACACTTCTGCTTCACGTCTATTGGCAAGAACTAGTCACATGGCCCCAAAGGCAAGGGCATGGCTGGGAAATGTAGTTCCCAGTAACAAACACAAGTCTTTGGTGACCAGCAAACTGATTCTTCACATGGAAAGATACAGACAAGAAACTGAATAACAAATTATTTATTACTTTAGGAGGTGATAAATGCTATGGGAAAAATGCAGGAAAGAGAGTGTCTGGGAGGGGGGAGTATTGAAAATTTAAATAGACTGGTGAGAGATGGACTCACTGGGCTGAGCAAAGCTTGAAGGAAGCAGAGGAGTGAGCCATGTGAATATAGGGGAGATGGTGTTACTGGAAGAGGAAACACTCAAAAAGGAGCCCATTATGGCTGAAACAGAGCCAGCGGAGAGAGGCAGGAGATGAGGTCAAACAAATCAGAGGCAAATCGTGTGGGACTCTAGATTTATCCTCTGAATGAGATGAGAAGAAATCAGATGGGTGTGAGCAGAGGAGAGCTAGGAATCGATCTGCACTTTATCGAGACCAGTGTGGTGGCTACGTTGGGAATACACTGAATGGGGGCAAAGGGAAGGAGATCAAAGTGCATGGGACCAGAGTGGCAACAATGGAGGTGATGAGAGATGTCGGTTGCTAGATACAATTTGAAGGCAAAGCAGGATTTGTAGATGGATTGAAGATGGAGTTTGAGAGAAAGACAGGAGTGACTGTGGCCTGAGCAATTAAGAGATGGAGCTAGGGAAGACCATGGTGGAACACGTTTGTGGGGGGAACTCAAGAACTCACCTCTGGACATGTTGAGCTTGCGACGTCCATGTGAGTTTCATGTGGAGACGCTAAAATGATGCTGGACTAGGGTCTGAAGCTCAGGAGAAAGCCCTGGGCTTGAGCTACAGGTTTAGAGTCCTTTCTCAGGGTAAAGGCTCTACTCAAAGCCTTGAGACTGAAAGAGAAGGGCAGGCAGTGTAGTTGAAAAAGAGAGACCCAAGGGCTGAGCCTTAGGTCTGGACAGAATAAGATGTGGCCATTGCTGGGGATGGGGAGAAAAAAAGTGAGGGAAGGAAGCGGGCGTGAGTGGGGAATTATTTGGGGCTGTGGTTCATCAGATCAGAATCAGAATGGAGCACCATTAATGGTGACCAAGGGGTCTGTTTCCCCCCAACTCCACTCCTACCTGCCTGCCTCTAGCTGTGTACAATCCCAGTGGTCTGATGATGGACAGGGCCATCAGCTGCTCATTCCATGCTTCTGCACTCTTTCACCACCACCCCTCGCTCTCATAAAGGTTTGGTCATTCATTCAACAAATCTTTACTGAATGCCTATATATGTGCCAGGCCCTGAGTAAACAAGCTAGACAAGGCCTGTGCCCTTATGGAGCTTATACTCCATAAGGGGGCTGGGGCAGATAATAAAAAATCAACAAATAGAAAAACAAGAACATTCCTAATGCAGGGTAAGAGAATAGAGAATGCCCTGCTTTGGTGAAGGGGATCATGAAAATTCTCTTCCAGGAGGGGACATCCGAGCTGAGATCTGAGTGCTAAAAGGATGATGGCCATCAGATCTGGGGGTCAAGGATCTGGCTGGACGGAGGCTTGCAGTGCTGCAAGGGAATGTTGAAGGCCAGTGTGCTGATCATGGTGGGGAGCCCCCTCACATGGGACCTTGTAGGCTATGGTTAGGAATTTGGTTTTATTCTAAGTGTGATGAGGACACCTCCCGTGGGTTAAAGCAGAGGACTCACGTGACAACATTTCACAGACCTCACTGGGTTGGTCAGATGGAGAGCAGACAGTAGGGGGCAGAGTGGAGGCAGCGAAAGGAGTTAGGAGGGTTTTCTAGCTGAGGCCACAGGTGGCATCTTGCACTAGGATGGGCCAGGATGCACGTTGTCTTGGACGAACGGGTGGGTCAGGCAGTCATACATATACCAAGCTCTTCTCTGGGTCCAGGCCTATGCAAGGCCAAGAAAAGCACCTCCTAAAGAAACATGGGCGAGGTACAGTCCTTGCCCTCAGCTTACTGAATGCTGAATTACAGGAAACTCAGACCACACATATTAAGGTGCCGGGTAAACACAAAGCAACCAGTAAGTCAGTGCATAGGAGGGGCTGACTAGGTGCAGAAGGGGGACTGGAAACAGTAACTGGCTACCGCGTAAAGGGGAGATTTTGGAGCCTTCTCCAGACGGGTGGGGCGGCTCATTTTCCAGCGGGTAGCGGCAGAGGGTCGCGAGCAGCGCTGCCTCCCCACCCCCAGCCCACGGACCCGCGTGGCAGGGCCTGGATTGTCCAAGAACTTGGCTCCGGGCTCCAGTTTCCCAACTCACTCGGAGCTCAGAGAAGCGGTGACTCAGGCGAGGGCCCTCCCGGCACGCCGCGTTCTCAGCCGGCCTGCAGTGACTCACCACCTCGCTCCCTCCCTCACCGCTGACCCCGGGCCAATCCCTTAAGGAGTCTACACCCCACTCTTCTCACTTGGCCGGGACAACTGCCTGGTGGAGTTTTTTAGCTCCCCGGGGGCAGGGCTTCTGTCAGCAACCATCCAGGTTCCTCGAGAGAGGCTTCTCCTAGGGTCTGGTGGAGCGTAAAACCCTTGGGTGGACCCGAAGGCCCCAGGCCCTCCCCGTGCACCGAAGGAGGGCTTTAATGCTTCTGCATTCTTCTAATTTCAGAGCCTTTCAACAGCATTTTATACCGAATACAATTTCGCAAGTCTTGGTGTCCTGGAGGAATTTTCCCTTGGACACCTCTTGGTCAAAATTTGCTTGGGGGAAACAAAAAAGCAACCAGAGTAGGCCCCCAAAGTCTGCAAAGCAGAGACCAGTGGCAATGGGAGGCGAGTGTGCGGCGGACTGACCATCGGGCCCCGGAGCAAGCGACCACCGCGTGAGGGCGCGGGCCGAAGCTCTGCTCGCCCGGGCAACCGAAAGCGGGCGGCGAGAATCGCGAGAGCGCTCAGCTCCCCTGCAGCGAGCCCTCGGGCAGGAGCAGAGGCCCAGGCGGCGGGCGTGGGCTGCGGGGTCACTCGCCTGCTTCCCCGGCTGGCGTCTAGGCGCCCCTACTTCCAGCGCGCCCCATCGCAGCCAGGCGACCTGAGCGGCCCCCAACCAGCCTTGGGCCAGAGTTCTGCCCGCCGTCCTCCGCTCGCCCAGCCGCCGGCGCTCGCCACCCGGCTGGGACCCGGCAGGTGGACTGTGGACTGCGGCGGGCGCACCCTCCTTCCGGCCCCGGCCCCTCTCCCGGACCCTCCCTCGAGCCCTGGCGCGCCTCTGCTCCCCGGCCAGAGCTCGCTATCTGCGCCCCCGTGTTACCTGCCTCGGGAAGTCCCAGTTCACAAGCAGCCCGCACTGTAAAAGGGTGGATTCGGCAGAGCCCAAAACCACATTTCTAGGGGAGGGGTGGGGTCCCCATCTAGAGGGTCGCAGATCGCATTACTGGCCGAGGGGAGGAGACAGCGGAAGGGAGAGTCAACAGGGGTAAATGTTGCTTTTCGCTTAGTACTCCCCCTCCCCCTCCCTAACGCGCTGAGATGCGGGTAGGCTCAGGGACACAGTGTCCCCCCAGGTTCCAGAGCCCGACGGCCCCGGAACGGTTTGGCAGGACAGAAGCATCTTTCCATACGCGGATGCTGCAGTCAGAGCGCCAGTTGGCCTGCAGGGCTGCCAGGCTCCAGGGCCCCGATGGCGACCTCTCTCCGGGCAACAAAGCCCGCCTCCGGGCAACGAAGATCTAGAGCAATAACAGACGGATAAATAAATCAATGAGCGGCTCTTTGCTGCCAGCAGCAGAGAAACCTCGGGCTGATTAAATGCAGATGCGGGGTGTCTGCCAGGACAGGAGGGCAGCAGGGTACAGGGAACCGGCGTGGAGGCGAAGGGTGGGGGGAAGGGAGGCCAGGGCAGGAGCGACGGGAAAGACCCAAAGCCACGTTTTTAAACATGGGGGGCGGTTTTAAAGGAAAACAGTACAGGGGAGGTGGGGACAGGGCTGCGGGCCTCTGGCCTCCAAGCCACCCCGGGGAACTTTCCAGGTGGGAGGTGCGGCCCCAGGGATGGTGCCGGCGGCGGGAGGCGGGAGTCCGAGGCAGAGGGAGGGGGGCGGTCACTTTAAAGGCTCTTTCTTACCCATAATGCTTTGTGGGGGCGTTGCCATAGAGGATCCAAGATGGCGTACAAAGTAATTCAGGTAAGTCCTGAATTCCCCCTTCTCTGCTGCTGAGATTGCTCCGCGAGCTGCCGGAGCCCTCCGGAGAGAGGACCGGACTCCCCTCCGGTCCTCCAAGTCCCGGGAGGGTCGGCCGCGGGGCGGGCCTGGGGCCCAGACGGCCCGCGGCGGGGCCTGGGAAGCGGGGCTCTTCGAGGCGAGGCCCGGACGCTGGGGCTGCTTACAGCTTCTTTCCCTCCCTGGCCCCCTTTCCCTCCACTGGGGGGCCGCGGAGCCCTTGGCCCAGGCCGTGGAGGGGGCCTCGCAGACCCCGGCCGCGAGCGTGCGGGAGGCTTGTCCAGCCCACGGCACGCCGGGAGGGGGAGTCGAGCCGCCTTGCACGCTCCCCTCCTCCGGGTCGCGGCTGGGGTGGGGAGCGTGCAGGCCTCCGACGCCCCGCTCGCTTGCCCCCTCTGGGCTCGGACTTCCACGCGGGGTGGGGCGGGGGCCGGAGGGTGAGCGCGGGGAAAAGTGGGTCAGGGGTGCACCCCTCCCTCGCCCGCCGAGGGCTGTTGCCTGAGCTTCACTTTCTTTACCCCCTTTCTCCACCCCCTCCTCGGAAATTCTCATTGGGCCACAAGCACATCAACAAAAATAAAAACAGAGGATTTTCTTGAGCTAAGGGACTGCAGCTTTATCTAAGGAACTTTGATTGCTCTCCCCCCAAATTATTTGAGCCTTGTGCACCCTCCCCTTTGCTGAGGATCGTCCAGCCAGGCTAGAAAATCAGGGTCTTAGGATTCTTCTTGGATTGAGACCCTCAGGTTGATTTTGAAACTCAAAATTGTTGTTCCTTCACCCTCACCACTTACACTTTTCAGGCAAATCGTTAATAGATGTGTAACTGCAGAGACAGTGGATGCCTAGAGTTGGGCGGGGGAGGGGGGAGGAAGGCGTCGTCCTGGCAGTTTGTTCTTCATTCTGCCCTCTCTTCAACGCGTATGAGTGGATTTCTTCTCCTTCATCTCTTCTTTTTTCTCCTTCTTTTTCATTTGATTTATTGAAAGTAAGGTCAGTCAGATATGACATTTTTATGTTTGGATTTTAAGAACACTTTCTAATTATTCTTTTATCACACAGAGAGGAAATGTTTTTGTTTTAAAGTAAAGCAAACAGACTCATTTACAAAGCTGCATACTGTACCATTTTGGTAACTTTTCCATTTGAAATTTATATGCCCTTTCACTTGAGGCTGATAGAATGTTTGCTACATGTCTCTTACTGGTGTTGTCTAGACACATTTTACTTTTCTGTTTATCTCAGGAATTGGATGAAGTCATTGATGACTAAAGAACTACAGTGCTGGTGAGATGTGTAAGGTGAGACTGCAGTTAAAAATGATTTACCTTTTTTCCTTCTTTATTTTAATCAAGTCATGAGGGTGAGACTGAAACTAAGTAACTTGATGGGGCCATCTTTATTTCCAAATCACTCACTCAGTCAAGTGGGAGTAGAGGCAGGGCTAGATTTGGAAAGGACAACTGTGTCAAGTATACCAAACTTTTCAGCTACTGGAGCTTATCCAGAGCCAAATGTTATTTGCAGCCATCCTTGATGAGTATCTTCACCAGGGGTAATTATAGTTTGCCTATTTAAATTCCCTTGTGTAACTTTAATTGAATGTCTTAATTTTATCTGTGCTTTGGTGTCCATCACTTAGTCTGCATTGAGTGTTAGTGATTGTGTATGCGGATTTTGTGCGTCTACAGTTTGTGGGACTCATGTAAAGTACACCCTTTGCATTGGAAAGAATGATTTCAGGCAAATCGTGCTTTTATTTTCTGAAAAATGGAACAGTGCTTGGCTCTCTCATAATTATTTGGAAATAAAAATGATAGTGTTGCATTTTGGTTAGGTTATTAGGGATAAGACTGGCTTGTCATTATCTTCTGGTCACATGTAGTGTGTGAATTCAGAGTGTTGCTTTATTTAATCTAACTCATAAGGCTTTGGATTTATAGAACGTTATGATTACAGGGTCAATGAACAGTCAGTATTCTGTACTGGTGAGAAGGACAGTGTTGCTAATTTTACATTCTTCACAAGCAATTTTCTCAACTTTAAAAATATATCTTTTTATTTTTTTTTATTTTAGTCATTGTAGATGTACTATACTACAGTGTGTGTGAGTGTGTGTGTCTGTAAAATATTTTACTATGGTTTATTGAGAAAATGTAAGTTGTTACGGTAGATTGGTTACTACAGGGTTTTGTTTATTTTTCCTTTAACACATCTGAGTAGCCTTTGAATTTTGAAATTCACTCACAAAGTTTTCATCTCTATGACACATCTGTTTAAGAAGAGTAAGCTGTGCTTTATTTTATTCCAGATTGAGGCATACAATTGACATTTTTGCCTTAAAAAAAAAACTTGGGAGGGGAAGGTGGACATAAACCAAGATCTTTTTGTAAGTGCACACACCACATTTGCATGTGTTTGAAACTCAGAAGTGCTTGTGTGTATTACATATATTTTTATTTTTATTCTTAGCAGAGCAAATATGGATTTTAAAATTTATTTATTTTCAGCTTACAGATGGAGGCATATTCATGCCTTAGACCTCCCAATCTGTACCTTTTATCTTTTTTTTAAAATACATATTACTTTGTGGAAAGAACCAATGATCTACTTTTGGGCCTATGGAGATGTTTGTTTATAATCCAAAAGGGAATATTTAGAAATAGGTCATCTTGTGTGGCTAGTGTTGTTTGGCCTGAGCTGTGTCAAGACATTTTCCACAATTTTCACACGTGTAGACCATGTGAAGTGTTAGTATTGACTTCAAAGTGAAGTTGGTGGTTGGCCACCGAACAGGTTGTCACACGAAGCATTCTAAAATGGGAAATGCCATAGTACTGAAGTTTGTGGTGAAGCGAGGGTCTGTGTCTTTGAGTTGAATGAAGACATAGCTTTTTTAGTCTGTCCTTTTGGCTGGGAAGCTGGGACACTATTTTTAGGTAAGGCGGGAGTTTTGGGGAGTCAGTCAGTGCCTCTCTATCAGCTGATGTGCTTGATTTTTGCAGTTGTTAGCAAGAAGTTTCATTTCTAATACCGTAAGTATTCAATCTACATTGTTTTAAAGTCTGTATACATTTATGGACAGTCCAGTGTTTTACTGGAGAAGGGAGTGAAGCCAACATAACAGGGGAAATCAATCCTACTTGCAAAGGACCTTGTGTAGTTTAAAAATATAGAGCATATTCATGAAAGGCTAAGAATATTGCAGAGGGACCTACAAATAAGTAGACCAGATCTTACACATGCATTTTTGTCCTCTGTTTAAGAAGTAGGCATGGTATTGATATTAAATGCAACTTAGTCTATAATTATCTGTCAGACTATATTTAAGATTCTTTTTTTTTTTTGCGGTACGCGGGCCTCTCACTGTTGTGGCCCCTCCCGTTGCGGAGCACAGGCTCCGACCGCGCAGGCTCAGCGGCCATGGCTCACGGGCCCAGCCGCTCCGCGGCATGTGGAGTCTTCCCGGACTGAGGCACGGACCCGTGTCCCCTGCATCGGCAGGCGGACTCTCAACCACTGTGCCACCAGGGAAGCCCTAAGATTCTAAATACAGGCCCAGCACAAGATGTAAGGTCCTTTGGCCTGTTGTTTTAAATGCTTAGCAGTTTTAAATGCATAGTAGATTTGGGGCCAATTTATCAACTTGTTGATAAACAAGAGATGGGGAGGAGCTACTTAAAAAATTATAAACAAATTGTTATGGCTGTTTATTTCCATCAACTTAGATAAGTATACATGCAAATATAATTTGATTTCTAAATAATAGTTTGAATTGTTTTCTAGGAGAGAAGTATGATATGTGTGGAGAGTGTGGCCGCAGCAGCTTGTAGTTCATTTAAACTGCTGGGTGTAGTCAGGATGACTTTGGTAGCACTGGCTAGGAGCCGCATAAAACTTAGTGGTCTGTCACTTCACCGGCGGCTGAGATTATACTTTTGAGCTATCCTGAATTTAATAAGGTTAATATTCCTCTTTCAAAAAGAAATAGTAGATATAACATGAAGATTTTTAATTTATATGTCTATATATGTGTGCATATATATTTATATATGTATATATCTTTATTTTAAAAGGTACCAATTGTCTAAAGCAAATTGAAAGTTTTTCAGCATACTACTAAAGGTCATACCAACTTGTTTACTGGTGTAAATTGTACTGGGTCAGTTTCTCCAAGGGCAGGAAGTTGTCTGGTAAAGCCAGAATTTGTGTGTTCAACTTGTTTTGACCCCCAGAAACCCTGATTCATCATTAGGTTCTTCAAAGAATGCAGGCACATTTTTTTGAGTAAACCATTGTGACGTGTGAATGTTTGTGATGTTTGTTATTTCTGTGCCATATTTTAGGTGTTCTCAGAACATCTGAATTTGCCTTTTTGCTTTCTTCTGTCGATATTCTCCTGGTGGTGAAAATATTCCTGTGAGGCGAGCTTCCTTTCAGTAGGCAATATGTGTAACTAATATAGTTTAAAAACTTATTTATTTTTATGTAAAACTGATGCATGCTATGGTAAACAAATCCAAGCAGTGCTAAGTGTATATAAGAAAAAAGATAAGAAGCCTCTGCTCTCCTTCCTCCATCGTTAGCCATGTCCCCCTAATCTGACCGTAGAAAGCAGTTGGTGTTACTTGGTGTTTGGAAGACCTCTCTTGCCTAGGTGCGCGGGCAGTAGTGAAAGCAGAGGGAGAAGTCATGGAAGGCATGGCCACTGAACCCGTTTAGATGTTAGGCAGGTATTCCACCCTTATTTCCTGTGATGTTAATTAATATTGATAATCTTAAACTTCCATTAGTTTAAGATAACTGTAATTGAATTGTTAGTGAAACACTCAAACAGTTAATTGCATTGTCAGGTTGGTAAAGTTTTGATTTGTTGATCTTGTAAGGAAATAACTATTTGGAACTTGAATTCACGTAACCTTAGGGCTGGGAGTAATGTTGGTAATTATCATCTGTGGAATTTTATGATGAGATGCACAGTATACTTACTATAGCTTCTATCTAGTCTGTCTTATTTTCCAGATGAGGAAATTGAGGCCTGGAGAAGTCAAGTGACTTTCCCAAGGTCACACAGCTGATTAGTAGCAACATTAAAGCAAACTTTTATCTCTGGACCCTTATCTCAGGACTCTTGGTCCTGGCTGGTTATGCTACATTTTACTGCAGTACTTTGGAGCAAAGGACCATACGCTGTGACCACTGGATACAAATGCTTCAGAACTGATACATCAGCAGTGGTGTTCTCTAGTATGTATTAAAAGGTTCCTCCTCTCTCTTTCAGAAATTATAAAGAGCTCTGATGGGCTCTTTGTGTGATACCCAGTGCAGTGAACTGCAGGTGAGTAAGGTCTGGGAGAGCCTTATTTACAAAGCAGCAAGGACTTGGTAATGCCTGAGGAAAAGACAAAAGGGACTTAATCTAGAGGAGGGTGTCTGGTCAGCAAGATGAGGTGGGACAAGGTGGAGGAAGTAGGGCCCTGGTGCAGCAGTGGTGACCTGGCTGAATTGGTTACTTCTGGAGCCGACTGGATGATGGTGAACCTACTCCAAACAGACTGCCTGATGCTTTGTCAGTTTGTTTGAAGAGAAGTGAGGGTAGGTTAATCTTCCACTTCTGTTTTGAATGAGTAACTGCACAGGGATTCAACCTATCTGCATATGATTGGCTCTTCAGAGGTCCTTCAGTTTTTGTGTCAACATTCTTGAGTGTTGATCACCCAGTGCTCTGATGAACGGGTTAAGTATTAAATTGTTTGTTTTCCTGTTATGTACTATGTGTGTATTGTCATGAATGACTATATATCCGCATTTTTGAGGATCTGGATACCAGGAACATTACAATGGAAACAGAAGGTTAAACGTTTTTCCTAATGGTTGTATTAGTCCTTTAGATTATTTGTTTACTGCTGAAATGCCCTAAGAGTGTTATTTTAGTCTTGAGTATTTATTATTTCACAGTAATTAATCTTCTTGGTCCATTATAGTATCTTGGCCATTCAGTATTAAACTAAGAAAATGGTAATACTACAGAAAAAACAATTAGAAGACAGTTTTCATATTGTCCTTGTGGGGCATCAGTGCTAAAATTATTTTTTGATATATTGTTAATGCTAGTCCCAGAGACTATAATGAGACAATGCTATATACGTTTAGGGTTTATAATTAAACTTAGGCTTGGCTACTTATTGATTGCTAAAGTAAAACATTGTTGTAGGGGTTCTTTGTTTCTTGAGTTAGGGAAGTTTGCACGATTCATCCCCCACAGGTTCATGGGGATGATCAGAAGGCTAGTTGAGCTGGTTTCTCGGTCCTTGGAAAGCTGGGATCTGGGTTGTCATAGGTCATTGTGATAAGAAGTACATGAGCGTTCTGAGTTAAGGCCAAAGTGAGCAGTAAAAGAGAGGTGTGGACCTCTTCCTGAGACGATATCGAGTTTGCATCCTGGGACCCCTAAGTTTCCTCAATATGGTAGAACTTTCTCTGTTAAATTATAAAATAATTTAAGCATTGCTATTAAGTAAATTGTTAAATATTTGGGCTACTACCCCTAAAACAGTTGATTTTCTTTTTGGCATTCTGTTAAATATATTCATATATATATATACACACACACACACACACACACATATATTATTGTACTAATTTTTAATTATAATGCATATAATTTGAATTTTTTCTACTTATTTGATTATGAAACATTTCCATGTTATAGTTGTCACAATTTTAATTGACATGATTACACTTTGAGAGGCTGGAAAATATTTCATCAAGTCATGCCATCAATAATTTACTTAAATCTTTTTATGTTAAATATTTATGTTGCTGGCTGGTTTTCAGTTAATACTTCAATCTTCATTATTGTAGTTATTATTGTATTTTTTTCTGGCTAATTATATCTCTAGGATAAATTTTTGAATGCATTATTGTGTTAAATGGTATGAATGTTTTTATGGCTTTTGATATATATCGCCATACTGTTTTTCAAGAATGTTATACCAGTTTGTACTACGAACAGATATACAGATGTACCTGTTTCACCATAACTGGATATAAATACATTTTTTCCTTAAATGATTTTGCTTACTTAATAGTGTAAAGTGGCATTTGTACTTCTTTGTTGTATAATGTTGAATTTTTCTCTTTGAGTCTCTTCATGGTGAATTGTTTGTTCATATCCTTTGCTATTTTAATCAGTAAACTATCGATGTGGGCTTTGGATGGTAAGACAAGTATAACCAGCTAATAAACAGGTGATTATTAAAAAGATGATCAGAACATGTTCGGGGAGAATGTTCAGAGAGTCTAGTCTGGATGGTAAGTTTTCTTGAGAACATAGTGGTTGAAGGGGAACGGGTGAGTTATTCCAAGGTTCAGCTCAGCATATGTTTAGTGCGCATCCGTTGTGTACCACGTGTTGCGTCCTCTTAGTGCTTCTCAAGTCATCATGGCGTATACTTGGCTGAAGGAGGAGGCTGCTTGAGGCTGCTTGAGGCTTGACTTGTGGGACTTTGGCTGCTGACGTCTCTTTGTGGAGGGCTGAGGGGATGAGTGACTAGAACCTCTTTAGCTGATTCAGGGCATACCACAGTGCCACGGCACAGTCTTTGAGAAACTCTGTTCTGAAGGATACAAAGATGAATAAAGCATCATTTCCTCTGACAAGGAGCGAATCATCTAGTAGAGAGAGTAGGGGCACCAAAACAAGAAAGGACTAATAGGAATTTGAAGGGCGCTGTAAGAGGGGTTCAGACAAGGTGCTTAGGGGTTCAGTGGAGGGAGTGATACTGCGCCCTTGGGGATGTAAGGGAACACTTCAACTGAGGAGGTGGCATTTAAATTGCACCACTGTGAAATTGAGGCGCCAGGGCAAGAAGAGGGCATTCTGGAGGGAAGGGTAGCTTGAGCAAAGGCTGAGGGGTGGTGTTGGAAATGAGGTGGATGTCCGGAAACTGAGTATCCAAATTACCCGGACCCTGGGTTACATGAAAAAACATAGTGGACAGTGAGGCTGTTGAGAGGTCATGACTGGGTTTTGGAGAATGCATATGATGGATGGTCAGTGAGGAGAAACTAGAGACAGGGTTTTCAGTCGAGTTCATGGTACTCCTCCAGGTGAGGGATGATGAGTGCCTGAGTTAGTGTGCTTGGGAATGAAAGGAGGTGGTGGAGTCAAGAGATACTTTGGAGGTTGAGCAGGGAGATGTGGTGACTGATTAGGTAGGAGGGGAAGGAACAGTCAGTTCTGTGTCTTAAGTCAGAGATGATGCTGAGGTATTTGTGGTTGGATGGCTGGCAGAATGGGACAGCAGGAATACAGAAGTCAGGAGGAAGAGCAGGTCTTAGGGGTTTAGAATAGAGAAAAGACGATTTTGGTTTTGTGTGTTGAGTTTAAGGAACTAGTAGAAAGGTGCAATCAGAATCTTAACCCTGGAAGGAACAGATGAGGAAGTTCGGGGCCCAGAGGAGCTTGAGGGACCAGTGAGGTCTCACAGTTAGATAAAGCAGAGTGAAGACTGAAGCTTCATGATTCCAGTCCAGCACTCTCTTCAGTGCCTCAGACTGAGAAACTTCTCTGCTGTGGTGTTTTCCTCGCACCCAGGTGTGCTCAATAGGAAGTTGGAAGTGGCAGAGCTTATGTTGGGAGTGAAGAGTTTATTTTTTAATTACATTTTTTTATTATGGAAAATTTCAGATGTATAGAAGTGGAAAGGGTATAATCAATCCCACTGTACCCGTTGTTCAAGTTTAATAGTTAGTAATGTTGTTTCATCTGTTTCCTCCCTCTCCATCAATTCTATTGAAGCAAATTGGATAAAGTGTTTTGGTGAACTTGAACTCTGGGTATCTGTAGTTAAGGAGAATTGAACAGTTCAGTAGTGTATGTTCTGAGCTTTCTGGGTGGGGGTGTAGAGTGAACAGAAGTAGCATTAATTGCCAGAATTCCTGGGCAAATCACTTATGTCTTCTGAGCCTTCGTTTGTCTGTGAGACGGAGGTAATAATGGCAGTGTCACAGAATTACCTGAGATAAGGTGTAGAAAATGCTGTGTGAACTGTGAGCCTGAAGTGTTATGCAGATTTTAGTTGTTGGTAATAACAGAAAGGTAGTGCTATTCCTTTGGGCTTCTGTGTTGCTGGCATTCAATACATTTTTATTATTCAACAAAGAATTATGTGAGGTACCTGAGGCTTCAACAGGGAACACAACAGACAAAATCTCAGCTCTCCTGGAACCCATGTTCTAGGTCTGGAGTATAATAGGAAGCTAATACCTTAATAGTGATTAGTGTGGGCCATGCACTGTTCTGAGTGCTTTCATATTTTACCCTATTTAATTCTTGCAGTAATGCCTTGAAGTGTAGCACTGTTATGATTCCCATTTTGCAGATTTGGAAATCAAAGCAGATTTTTAAGCAGATTGCCTCAGGTCACAATGCCAGGATTCAGATTCAGGCAGAGCTGGCTTCAAGCCTATACTCTTACCCCTGTGCCATTAAAACGCTTTAGCTCATTCATGGTGTACTAGTGTTTGGTACAAATAAAAAAGGTAGGCCCTGATTGAAATTATTCCTAAACAAGTAAGTGTTCTCTTCTTGTGGGAGAAAAAAAGGACAAAAACAAATGAAAAAAAATGGCAGTACATAGTTCTCTGTGGATGGGGGTATATTAATATTCTTACATAGAAAAGAATGTTTCTTCCTAACTTTTTATAGGCTTCACCAACTTTCTTGGTTCCTTTAGATACAAATGGCCACCTCAGTGGAACGAAGTCATTTTCCTGCTGGTACTTGGGAAGAGTCTCTTCTTGAATGAATCTCCTTCTTGCTTACAATTCTTCTTTTTTCTCCTACCACTCTCTTTCCTTACCTTGGGGCAGTTCCCTTCTCTGATTTCCCCTGTTGTCTGATCCTCCTTTTCCTGACAGCTGTGGTGTCCCTTCCCAGTCACATCAGCTGCCCATGTTCTCAGGGATTTCCTTCCTTCTGCCTTTGCCTTCTCTTCCCTAGCCTGCCTCTGTCCGTCTTCTTGGGCCTTACCCTCTGTTGTGGCTCTTCTGAGTTTCTTCAGTGGGACTAACGTCAGGACCAATTTCTCGCCTCTGGCTCTGGCTCTGCCCTGCCAGCTCGTGGTTCTCCTTCCTGGGCAGGGAAGATGGGGAAATGGGCAGTGAGGATTCCTTAAGTTTGCATCAGGATTAGGATAGGGCCTCACTCCTTTTAAGGAGGGTTAGGAGGGTATTATGGCTTGCATACCTGTGGGGTTTTTTTTTGAATATTGTTAAAATATACATAACATAAAATTTACCATTTTCATCATTTTAGCATACAATTCAGTGTCATTAAGTGCATTCACATTGTTGTACAACCATCACCACCATCCATCTCCAGAACTCCATCATCTTCCCTGATTGAAGTCTGTTCTCATTAAACACTAACCCTCCATCCCCCTCTCCCTCAAGCACCTGGTAAACATCATTCTACTTTCTGTTTCTAAGAATTTGAATAGGGTCCATTCATACCATAGGTACCTCATATAAGTGCACTGATACAATATTTGTCTTTTTGTGACTGGCTAATTTCACTTAGCATGTCTTCAAGGTTCATCCATATTGTAGCCTGTGGCAGCATTTTCTTCCTTTTTAAGGCTAAATACTATGCCATTGTATGTAAATACCACATTTCTAAAAATCCATCCAGTTTTTGATAGACACTCAGGTTGCTTCCACCTTTTGGCTGTTGTGAATAATGTTGCTGTGAACTTGGGTGTATACACATCTGTTCAGGTCCCTACTTTCAGTTCTTTCGGGAAATACCCAGAAGTGGAATTGGTAGATCCTTTTGTAATTCTGTGTTTAATTTTTTGAGGAATCCCCATATAGTATTCCATAGCAGTAGCACCGTTTGATGTCCACCAGAAATGTAAAAGGGTTCCAATTTCTCCACACCCTCTCAAACAGTTATTTTCTATTTTTTTTTATAGTAGCCATCCTAATGGGTGTGAAATGATAATATATACTTGTTTTTAAAGGTGTTTTATGTAGAATAATAGAATTTCAGGACTGGAAATGGTATTAAAGATTTCCAATTCAATTGGCTGTAGACAGCAACGAATGTTCTCGTATGTCTTAGCATTTTCACTTCTTTCTCAGTTGGAGAAAGTCATTTTGGGCAGATGGGTCTCCACTGGATCTTCGGCTCAAGATGAACTATGTCTGACCCAGGCAGGGTACATGGAATGCAGCTTTGCAAGAGATCTGCTCTGCTCTTCTGCCAGTGACTCTCTTTCTTATACTTCTTTACAGTTTCCAACTGTGTCTTCTGGGTTATTTAATCTTCTTTCCAGCTTCTTTAAGGGATAAGTTAATTGTATTCAAATAAACATTCTTATTTAAATAAAACTAGGTAAGTTAGCAGTTAATGAGCCCAAGATCTGTATAAACTGCTCAGATGATTAAAAGACTGTATTCAATATCAATTTGAAGGAAACCTAAATATTACTCCTGGATGTTAGCTATAATTCCTTACTATGTAAAATAAGTCATCCCTTTTCAATTTTTTTTTTAAATTTGGAGGAGATGAGTTAAGCAGCATAAAATAAAATATATTTTATATTTATGAGAAGATTATAACTTCTGGATTAGTTTGGGTTTTGAATCTTTTTTAAGTTAAAGAAAACTGTTAGTTTAATTTATATTATGAGAACCTATACGCCTACAGCAAAGTTGTAAGAATAGTATAATCAATACCCAGTTGTTAGTGTTATGTCATAATTTGCCTTGTATGTCTTTCTCTGTCAAATAGATAGAATTTTTTTTTCCTGAGCCAGCTAAAAGTAAGTGGCAGACATCTTAGATGGCATTTCGTTCCTAATTCATCATGTGTCTCCTAAGAATGAGGACATAGTTCTTCATAAACATAATACCATTCTCACACCTAAGAAGATAATTCAGTAACACTAATAGTTACACTATCAGATATCAAGTCCATGAATAATTTTTCCTATATCTTCCCAAAGTGTATTTTATTTGTTTCGTTTGTTTTTGACTCTTTAGTTTCTTTCTTTAAATTAATTAATTTAATTTATTTATTTTTGGATGCATTGGATCTTCATTGCTGTGTGCAGGCTTTCTCTAGTTGCGGCGAGGAGGGGCTACTCTTCATTGCGGTGCACTTGCTTCTCACTATGGTTGCTTCCCTTGTTGTGGAGCACAGGCTCTAGGCGTGCGGGCTTCAGCTGTTGTGGCGCACGGGCTTAGTTGCTCTGCAGCATGTGGGATCTTCCCGGAGCAGGGCTCAAACCTGTGTCCCCTGCACTGGCAAGCGGATTCTTAACCACTGCCCTACCAGTTATTCTTTTTAAAAAAAATAATTTCCTCATTTGTTTTTATGTGATGATGCCTTTATTTATTTATTTTTATTATTGTTTATATTTGGCTGTGTTGGGTCTTTGTTGCTGCGCGCTGTCTTTCTCTGGTTGTGGAAAGTGGGGGCTACTCTTTGTTGTGGTGCGTGGACTGCTGGTTGTTGTGGTTTCTCTTGTTGTGGAGCACGGTCTCTAAGTGTGCGGGCTTCAGTAATTGCAGCACCTGGGCTCAGGAGTTGCGGCACACAGGCCCTAGAGTGTGCGGGCTTCAGTAGTTGTGGCGTTTGGCCTCAGTAGTTGTGGCTCGCGGGCTGTAGAGCGCAGGCTAAGTAGTTGTGACGTACGGGCTTAGTTGCTCTGCGGCATGTGGGATCTTCCCGGACCACGGCTGGAACCCGTGTCCCCTGCATTGGCAGACGGATTCTTAACCACTGCACCACCAGGAAAGTCCCAGACTTTCCTTTTCTTAATGACAATTTTGAGGAGTCCTGGTTCACGTATTTCATAGACTGTCCTTCAACTTGGGTTTGTGTGATGTTCTCCTCGTGACTGGAAGGCAGTTAGTGTTTTGGGGAGGGAGATGTTTACTTTTAATATTTTGTTTCATCTCTATCTCTTGGCTTGTTATATAAGATATTCAATGCATTTAGATATATATTTAAAAAAGCAGGCTTGTAGACTATTATTTTGTAATCTGCTTGCTATTTTGTAATCTGCTTGGGATGATGGTGGTATACTTTATTTATTTTCAGTACGTGGTCCTCTCACTGTTGTGGCCTCTCCCGTTGCGGAGCACTGGCTCTGGACGCGCAGGGTCAGTGGCCATGTTCCACAGGCCTAGCCGCTCCGCAGCATGTGGGATCTTCCCAGACCGGGGCACGAACCCATATCCCCTGCATCGGCAGGCAGGCTCTCAACCACTGCTCCACCAGGGAAGCCCGGTACACTTTTGTTTTAATTATGCAGTTGGCTCTCTTGCGTTGATTTACATTTTATTGATAAAGCTCAACTGCTTTGGATTATGCTGTGTTTACAAGGCTACACAGATAATCTGGAAGGGAAAATTAAGAAATACAAATGACAGAAAATGTTTTATAATAATAAAATTTTGTTGGCAAGCAGTAACTTTTTCTCAAAGTCAGTCTTTTAATATAATTTGCTTGCTTCATAAATATGGTTTTTTTTTGTTTTTTCATATCGTTATTGATTAGTAAGCATGTTAAATGACTAGGGAGGAATCTCACTCTCTTCAAGAAATAATTTGGAATTATTGATCCAGAATGCTGACAATTTTCACAAATGTGTCAGGAAAATCAAACTAATAGATGGAAAAAAATCTCAATTTTAGCTGTTGATATAACATTTCTTGAATTTAGAGATTTTTTTATAATTTAAGTTACTAAAACAGATGGTGGAAGGTCCATCAAGATATGTATTTTATGTATTTAAAGCATTTTACTTTTCTGTATTGAATTCCATTCATTCTGGAATTTAGGAGAATTTATCTCTTTATGAAAGTGATTATTCAAAGTAGAAAATGATTGATGACCTTCGCTTCCAGTTTTCTTCTCAATAGACTTAGTCTCTCTTCTAATGCTTCTTGCATACTCAGTAATTGTATAAGTTTTAGAGAAAAATGCAGGTCTGGCTGAATATTAAGCACAGTACAATAAATAAAGCTTTTTTACTTTGCAGAATATTTTCCACGTGTGTCCCATAGATTCATCAGAGATTCTAATTTTGGATAAAGGCAAGTACATTGAAAGACAATACAACATCCCTCTCTATGACATTGGCATTCGAATGAGAAGTGAATTTGGTTCAGGACGGCTCTTGGAATGCTTGGCATTTAGGTTATTTTAGGTCACCTCTTGCGGAAATTCAATTAGAGTATTTATTGAATGGTTTTAGTGAGCTGAATGGTTTTCATGTCATGTCATAGATGGTATAAAACATGACTCTTATTTCTAAAATAGTTGTGTTGGTCAGATAAGGCATCTTACATGTTGTATTTAATCCAAGATAATGATGGATGAGTAAGAGGCAGATCATTCTAGGGGAAGTAATTTTGGTTTTGAGAGAGGCATTCTTAGGGAAATAGGCCTTGGAGTGTTCATTTAGAGCTGAGCAGGATTGAGGTCTGGAGAGAGGAGGGAAAGGATATTTAGGTAGAGGGAAGGGCATTGGCAGAGCCTCAGAGGCCTGACGGTTCCTGGGGCCTGTGTGGGAATGGTGGGAAAGTTGGGTTGCAGTCAGCCTGTGGGTGGCCTGGACGTTGGGTAATGAGCGTGGCCGTCAGTTTATGGGCGCCCTCTCTAGAGTGGTCTGTAACTTGCTTCCTCCCTGAGGAAGTGTGACACGTTTCTGCTAGCTGCAGTGTCTTCCCCACAGCTGTGCTGTCCACGGAGGAGAAGGGGGCCTGCTCTGCCATGGCTTCCTTACTCCTCAGGGTATGGCGTGTGAGTTATTTTAATAATGTATCAATCTGCCTTTTCTTTCTTTTGTCACAATGCATTTGCTTTCTAAAGTGGTCTTGTTTTCAGGATAATAATTGGGTTTTCACAGGGAAAATAATAATGTATGAGGCACATTACTGACTAAAGGCAAATTCCTGAATTAAAAATTGAATCTCTAATTTTTTCTAGTAATTCTTCTTTTGTTTAAATTTTTGTTTTGTTCGTTATGTAAAGAAACTTATGGAGAGTAATTTCTGCTCAGGTGGATAGTGGTACTGTTTAGCACAGCTCATTGGTCTTCTGAAGCTTTCACAAATGCAGTCTGATTCATTCCAGCCATGTTAATTATGATTACATAATTTTTTCCCCTAATGGAGACAAATGTAAAAGACAGAGATACAGAAATCATCTTCAGTTTAGATTGAAGAAATTTTAGTTACTACTGTTTGTTCCTGCTATTTGATCACAGTTTATTTTTATTTTTTGAAGTCTGTCTCTAATCAAATAAGATTTAATGTTTTAGAAGTAATAGAGGACCATCACTAAACTAATAAGAAATGTTAATTTAAGGACAATCATTGATTTTTAAAAATATAAAAGTACATTTAATGACTTGATTTCAAGATGGTCTGGTGGTATCCTTATACTGTCGCAGAAGGAAGTCCACAGTGGGACGAGAATGATGCTTACAAATCAGCACCCTTATTATCTATTACTGAACATGTCTTAGTCCAGGCCAGTCTGCCTACCACCTCTGTGGTACACTATTGATTTCATTTTTCTTCCAGTATTTACTTTTGATATTGCACCAATTATCTAGCTGTGATGGGATTCTTCAAAAGTATCCTACATTTTGTACTTCGTGGACTAGTGATTGTTCTGTTTGCAGACATTCGTTCTAAGGCTCTACTCTTGCCTCGAAAACCTACATTTGCAGAAAGGGAAATGTATACGTTTTCCTTTCAAATGTATTTATTTTTATTTATTTTTTTATTTATTTTTGGCTGTGTTCGGTCTTCGTTTCTGTGCGAGGGCCTTCTCTAGTTGCGGTGAGCAGGGACCACTCCTCATTGTGGTTCATGGGCCTCTCACTGCCGCGGCCCCTCTTGTTGCGGAGCACAGGCTCCAGACGTGCAGGATCAGTAGTTGTGGCTCACGGGCTTAATTGCTCTGCAGCATGTGGGATCCTCCCGGACCAGGGCTCAAACCCATGTCCCCTGCACTGGCAGGTGGATTCTTAACCACTGCCCCAACAGTTATTCTTTTAAAAAAATATATTTCCTTATTTGTTTTTATGTGAAGATGCCTTTATTTATTTATTTTTATTATTGTTTATATTTGGCTGTGTTGGGTCTTTGTTGCTGCGCGCTGTCTTTCTCTGGTTGTGGCAAGTGGGGGCTACTCTTTGTTGTGGTGCGCGGACTTCTGATTGTGGTGGCTTCTCTTTTTGCGGAGCACGGGCTCTATGTGTGCGGGCTTCAGTAATTGCAGCACCTGGGCTCAGTAGTTGCGGCACACAGGCCCTAGAGTGTGCGGGCTTCAGTAGTTGCGGCGTGTGGCCTCAGTAGTTGTGGCTCGCGGGCTGTAGAGCGCAGGCTCAGTAGTTGTGATGTACGGGCTTAGTTGCTCTGCGGCATGTGGGATCTTCCCGGACCACGGCTGGAACCCGTGTCCCCTGCATTGGCAGACGGATTCTTAACCACTGCACCACCAGGAAAGTCCCAGACTTTCCTTTTCTTAATGACAATTTTGAGGAGTCCTGGTTCACGTATTTCATAGACTGTCCTTCAACTTGGGTTTGTGTGATGTTCTCCTCATGACTGGAAGGGAGTTACTGTTTTGGGGAGGGAGATGTTTACTTTTAATATTTTGTTTCATCTCTATCTCTTGGCTTTTTATATAAGATATTCAATGCATTTAGATATATATTTAAAAAAGCAGGCTTGTAGACTATTATTTTATAATCTGCTTGCTACTTTGTAATATGCTTGGGATGATGGTGCTATGCTATTTTTTTTTTCAGTACGCGGACCTCTCACTGTTGTGTCCTCTCCCGTTGCGGAACACAGGCTCCGAACACGCAGGCTCTGTGGCCATGACTCACAGGCCTTGCTGCTCCGCGGCATGCGGGATCTTCCCGGACTGGGGCACGAACCCGTGTCCCCTGCATCGGCACGCAGGCTCTCAACCACTGCTCCACCAGGGAAGCCCGGTACACTTTTGTTTTAATTATGCAGTTGGCCCTCTTGCGTTGATTTACATTTTATTGATAAAGCTCAACTGCTTTGGATTATGATGTGTTTACAAGGCTACACAGATAATCTGGAAGGGAAAATGCAGAAATACAAATGACAGAAAATGTTTTATAATAATAAAATTTTGTTGGCAAGCAGCACCTTTTCTCAAAGTCAGTCTTTTAATATAATTTGCTTGCTTCATAAATATTTTTTTTTGTTTTTTCATATCTTTATTGATTAGTAAGCGTGTTAAATGACTAGGGGGGAATCTCAGTCTCTTCAAGAAATTATTTGGTATTATTGATCCAGAATGCTGAGAATTCTCAAAAACGGGTCAGGAAAATTAAAGTAATAGATGGAGAAAAAATCTCAATTTTAGCTCTTGATATAACTTTTCTTAAATTAGGTTTTTTTTTAAATAATTGAAATAACTAAAACAGATGGTGGAAGGTCCATCAAGGTATTTATTTTATGTATTTAAAGCATTTTACTTTGCTGTATTGAATTCCATTCATTCTGGAATTTAGGAGAATTTATCTCTTTATGAAAGAGATTATTCAAAGTAGAAAATGATTGATGACCTTCGCTTCCAGTTTTCTTCTCAATAGACTTAGTCTCTCTTCTAATGCTTCGTGCATACTCAGTAATTGTATAAGTTTTATAGAAAAATGCAGGTCTGGCTGAATATTAAGCACAGTACAATAAATAAAGATCTTTTACTTTGCAGAATATTTTACTTGTGTGTCCCATAGATTCATCAGAGATTCTAATTTTGGATAAAGGCAAGTACATTTAAAGACAATCCAACATCCCTGTGTATGACATTGGCATTCGAATGAGAAGTGAATTTGGTTCAGGTCGGTTCTCGGAATGCTTGGCATTTAGGTTATTTTAGGTCAAGTCTTTGGGAAATTCAATTAGAGTATTTATTGAATGGTTTTAGTGAGCTGAATGGTTGTCATGTCATGTCATAGATGATATAAAACATAACTCCTATTTATGAAATAGTTGTGCTAGTCAGATAAGCATCTTACATGTTGTATTTAATCCAAGATAATGATGGATGAGTAAGAGGCAGATCATTCTAGGGGAAGTAATTTTGGTTTTGAGAGAGGCATTCTTAGGGAAATAGCCCTTGAAGTGTTCATTTAGAGCTGAGCAGGATTGAGGTCTGGAGAGAGGAGGGAAAGGATATTTAGGTAGAGGGAAGGGCATTGGCAGAGCCTCAGAGGCCTGACGGTTCCTGGGGCCTGTGTGGGAATGGGGGGAAAGTTGGGTTGCAGTCAGCCTGTGGGTGCCCTGGATGTTGTTGTGTAATGAGCGTTGCCGTCAGTTTATGGGCGCCCTCTGTAGAGTGTTCTGTAACTTGCTTCCTCCCTGAGGAAGTGTGACACGCTTCTGCTAGCTGCAGTGTCTTCCCCACAGCTGTGCTGTCTATTGAGGAGAAGGGGGCCTGCTCTTCCATGGCTTCCTTACTCCTCAGGATATGGCGTATGAGTTATTTTAATAATGTATCAGTCTGCCTTTTCTTTCTTTTATCACAATGCATTTGCTTTCTAAAGTGGTCTTGTTTTCAGGATAATAATTGGGTTTCCACAGGGAAAATAATAATGTATGAGGCAAATTACTGACTAAAGGCAAATTACTGACTTAAAAATTGAATCTCTAATTTTTTTCTAGTAGTTCTTCTTTTGTTTAAATTTTTGTTTTGTTACTTATGTGAAGAAACTTATGGAGAGTAATTTCTGCTCAGGTGGATAGTGGTACTGTTTAGCACAGCTGATTTGTCTTCTGAAACTTTTACCAATGCAGTGTGATTCACTCCAGTCAAGTTAATTATGAGGTACATATTTTTTTCCCCTAATGGAGACAACTATAAAAGACAGAGATACAGAAATCATCTTCAGTTTAGATTGAAGAAATTTTAGTTACTACTGTTTGTTCCTGCTGTTTGATCACAGTTTATTTTTATGTTTTGAAGTCTGTCTCTAATCAAATAAGATTTAATGTTTTAGAAGTAATAGAGGACCATCACTAAACTAATAAGAAAAGTTAATTTAAGGACAATAATTGATTTTTAAAAATATAAAAGTACATTTCTTGACTTGATTTCAATATGATCTGGTGGTATCCTTATACTGTGGCAGAAGGAAGTCCACAGTGGGACAAGAATGATGTTTACAAATCACCACCCTTATTATCTATTACTGAACATGTCTTAGTCCAGGCCTGTCTGCCTACCACCTCTGTGGTACACTATTGATTTCATTTTTCTTCCAGTGTTTACTTTAGTTCCTGGACCAATTATCTAGCTGTGATGGGATTCTTCAAAAGTGTCCTACATTTTGTACTTAGTGAACTAGTGATTGTTCTGTTTGCAGACATTCTTTCTGAGGCTCTACTCTTGCCTCGAAAACCTACATTTGCAGAAAGGGAAATGTATAGGTTTTCCTTTGAAATGTATTTATTTTTTATTTATTTTTGTCTGTGTTGGGTCTTCGTTTCTGTGCAAATGCCTTCTCTAGGTGCGGCGAGCAGGGCCCACTCCTCATCGTGGTGCGTGGGCCTCTCACTGCCGTGGCCCCTCTTGTTGCAGAGCACAGGCTCCAGAAGCACAGGCTCAGTAGTTGTGGCTCACGGGATTAGTTGCTCTGCAGCATTTGGGATCTTCCCGGACCAGGGCTCCAACCCGTGTCCCCTGCACTGTCAGGCGGATACTTAACCACTGCCCCACCACTTATTCTTTTTTTAAAAAAACTATTTCCTCATTTGTTTTTATGTGATGATGCCTTTATTTATTTATTTTTATTATTGTTTATATTTGGCTGTGTTGGGTCTTTGTTGTTGCGCACGGGCTTTCTCTGGTTGTGGCAAGTAGGGAATACTCTTTGTTGTGGTCTGCGGACTTCTCATTGTGGTGGATTCTCTTGTTGTGGAACACGGGCTCTAAGTGTGCGGGCTTCAGTAATTGCAGCACCTGGGCTCAGTAGTTGCGGCACACAGGCCCTAGAGTGTGCGGGCTTCAGTAGTTGCTACGTGTGGCCTCAGTAGTTGTGGAAAATTGTGATTGACGGTTGGTTTTTTCTCAGTCTTTAGCTTGGCTTCGTATCCTTCTAACATAATAGTGTCTTTCAAAGAGGAAAAAGGTTTAATTTTGAGAAAGTCCAGTTCATAAATTTTTTTCTTTTTTATATTATACTAAGATGGGTAGATTTTAAAATAAGTTTCTGTTCTATAAAAGTGGTGAAAAGTAACTTAGTGATGGGAATGTCCTCATAAAGTTGACTTTGTGGAAGGTGCAAATGTTATTTTCTGGAAAGGTAGTACTAATTAATATACCTCTTAGTCTTGGGAACATCTAGGACTTTTGTTTAAGCAAAGGATGCAATTGGTTGAGGTTTGTGAGGGTTTTCACACTTTTTCAAAAAATGATAATCACTAATGTGGTTAAATATGTATACTTTCATAATGCAGAACTATGTAGGAATTAGTCCTTAAGATTCTTCCAGGGTTAAAATAGTGGTATATTACATTCCCATTTGATGCTTTGGGGAGTGCCTGAGTTTGAGTTTCTGCTTCACTGGAACAGCATTAGAACTCTGAGTGTAGGTTCCGATTCAGTGTCTTGGCTAAAAGCACGAGCTTCATCAGAATGTCTGCATTTGAATCCTGCCTTTTATTTACAGTGTAACTGTGGGTGAGTAACTTAACTTGTCTGTGCTTCAGTTTCCTTATCTGTTAGTGGGAATGATAATAATAACATCCACCTTGTAAGGTCATTATGAGGACTCAAGCAGATTACATAATATAGTCATTTCAACAGCCTCTGGCCCACAGTAAGCATTCAGCAAATGGCTCTTGTTATTATTCTTATTATTATTGCTGAAATAGCTTTATGATAAAATTGTTTAAACAAATGTTTTGGAATATTTTCAAGAGTCAGAATAAGCACATATCACACTAAGTCATTTCTCTCCCATGCCCACTTTCTTCTCTTTGCACTTGTTATTATTAATCAATACCTGTGACCAGTGTTTTTAATAATCATGTATATACACACTGTTTTACAAGACAGCTATCAGTTCATTCCATTTTTCACATCCTGTGAGGTACTAATCAGATATACACATATACATCAGTTCACTTCAGCTGCCTGAAATATCAACCTAAATTGGCTTAAGCTGGAAAGAAATTTGAGTTAGGCTCACCTAACTGCAAAGTCAGGCAGAGCTAGCTGGATTCAGGGCTCAAGTAAAGTCATCAGGACTCAGGTTCTCCCCACGAGTCAACTCTTCCTTTTCCTGTATGGACTTCAGTTGTAGGAACTGTATGTTAGAAAATTGGCTGTAGCATATTCACCCCCTGTAGCCTGTCAGCATTTAGATTCAGCCGGAAAGAGCGCCTGTCTCTTTCCCAGAAGCCTCAGCAAAAGTCTCATGATGTCTCATTGGCTCTTATGGGGTCACATGTCTGACCTGGAGCCAATCGCTGTTTGAGGCTGTGAGACTGGGATTGGCCAGTTCTGGTCACGTGGCACCCGTGGTTCTTTGGTGGATTCGATCCCACCAGAACCACGCTGACTGAGAGACGGGGAGAGGTGCCTACTCTGAGGGAATTTGTGGGCTTTTATTACCAGAAAAAGGGATGGACGCTGGCTGGTCAAACGACTAATGTGCTGTTAGGCTCTTTTTGTAGATCGGCAACGGATCACAGGGGTTAATGGATTTGAATTAGACCGGATTTGAATTAGAACCTTGGTTACTGATTCCAGCTTTTTTGTCTGTGAAGTTACATCCTCCAGGAATGCCGTTCCCCACAGGGGCAGGAGTTTGCAGAAAGTTAGTGTTGTGTATTCTTTTGGTGAAAGTTGGATAATTTTTAACAGGAAGAGAAAGAGTCAAGGCAAATAGGGGTGGCCTTCTCAATGGGTGGACGTGGTGCTTCTTCCCACACTGGTGGGTTTAAGCGACTCAGCCCCCTTCCCTGGGCCTTTCTGTCCCCATGGCAGAGGCTGTACAAGACCCAGCTTGGTCAGTGTCTGTCCGCTACGTGGCAGGGTTGCATGCTGTAGACACGGGTGTATCCGTGTATCCTGGCCAAGAGTGTTGGCTACATGGTGAGGTGTGTCTGGTGCTGGCGTTGTATAGAGGTAGTTTCTAGATCTCTGTGTTTTTTTTAGCCCATTTTAGCGTGGCTTGAGACATTGTCTCACTTTGACTTCGGCTGGCAGTTCTATTTTATGTTTTTCAAGAAGATGCTTGAACTTCTTCAGGAGTATGTGTAGCCAGGTCATGCTGTTTCCTGAAGAACCAGAGAACAGAGTTACCAGAGACCTGCCTTGTATGGAGAGCTACGCTACAGAAGTACCCACAGTGGGGTTCAGGGAGACCGCAGTTAGAAATGAACTGTTGGGACCTGATTAATTGTGGTAGGCATCTTCATATCCAGTGCTGAGGTGGGCACCTGAGCCTACATATCAGAGACATTAACTCTTGAAATTAAGTCACTTCCCCCCATAGCTCCCGGAGTTAGTAATTCTGTCCCTAATCTCTACTTCTGTGTTACTTTTATTGAGATATCCCTGGCTAATATGTTTGGTGATTAATGTTGATGGTAGGCTTTGTGATCTCCCCTCAGAGCCAGTTTTAGGGGTTAGCTTGTCTTTGTCAGCGATGTACAAGTACACTTGTTTCTCCAATGACTATTGGAGAGCATAATCATTATTATGATTGCATAATCATAACCATTATTAGTTTACCGAGATGTTGAAAATGGGTGAAAATAATTCCTCTGTCAAGTAGATAAAGTAGTTACATAGCATGATATTTTATTTTCTATAAATACAGTGTTGTATGTTGAAATCTGTAAAGTGATTTCCACTTTGTATAAATTGAAAATATGGAATTTTAGTGAAATAACACTAGCTAACACTTACTGAGCACTCACTGTATGCCAGGCATTCTTTTAAGCACTTTACACGTATTATTTCGCTTAATTCTTAAGTGAAAATAAATAACCATAGGAGGTAGGTATTAGTTGTCTCCTTGCCATTTTAGAGGTGAGCAAGTTGAGATACTTGAGGCTAAGTCATTTGCTCCAGGTCACACAGCTGGTGAGTGACACAGTTGGTGAGTGACAGCTGGTGAGTTCTGAATGTAAGTCCTCTGGCTCCAAGTCTGTGCTTTGGATCACTGTGCTGTGTTCTGTGCCTAGTAAAGATTTTAGCTCATGTGTTGTTAGTTTTTCTTTTCATTTTGCTTCCTTTTGTAATATTTTCTAGATGTGGGCTAGGAGTTTTATAGAGAAGATTTGCTGATTCTAGGACCTTTGGAATCCATGGATTTATCCATCTTCTGTTGCTGTTATTTGGCAAGCAAACACTATATGCTTGTTTATATCAGTAGGTGTCAACCTGGAAAGATTTTGCCCCCCAGGGGACATTTGCTGATGTCTGGAGACAGACATCTTTAGTTGTCGTAAGTCAGGAGACGTGCTCCTGGCACCTAGTGGTCAGAGGCCGGGATGCTGCTGAAACATTTATGAGGCACAGGACAGCCTTCCGCGACAAAGAATTGTTCAGCCCAAAATGTCAATAGCGTCAACTCTGGCCTATAGAATAAGTGACTGATGATCTTGTAATGCCATTCTGATCTCTAATGGGCAAAGTCACATTAGTAATGTAGAAATGATTACTTTTGATGTTTGTTTGATAATTGATTTCCCCAAATTAATGCCTGTTTGTATAAGGGACATAAACACCAATCATAACTTAAATATTGAAGTTCCCTTAAAGTAAACTGGGAATTACAGCCCACTGAGGGAGAGCTGAGGAAGTTTAATGGGAGGCCATGTAATGCCTGAGGATACAATACTCTAAATATTTGTTGGATTTCCTTGTGAATTACACAATTAGATTTCATTTTTTGTGTTGTATTAACTTGTCAAATGTATAAACATTTTAAATATCCTCTAATTTTTAAAACCGTGTTTTGGTATATTTTTAATTAAAAATTTCATACTGAGAAAAGTGGAGAATATTACATTGTACCCCGTGTATGTACCACCCATATTTAACAAATGCTAACAAATACTGAAGTCCATTTTGAGCTCTTTCTTATCCCATCCCTTAGGTGTTTCTACATTTTTTATTATACCAAACATCTCAAAAGTTGAAGGGGCCTGGAACTCTTCCGTTGTCTGTCGTCAGGCCTCACTCACTGCTGCTGCCTTTTGTCTGCCTGTCAGCTTCTCCCCTCATCTTTCACTGCAGTATATAGGCGGTAGAGGGCGGAGCCAGGTTGTCTTTTCAAAGCTGGAAAGGCCAGGCCAAGAGTGGATGTGTAGGCTGGAGGGAGGTGGGAGGACAATAAGTATGGGTTTCCCCCAATGACTGAAAGCAGAGCGTTCCCATGAAACCTTTCATAAGCCGAAGTGGCATAAAGCGAAGAAGCAGTGACCATAGGACACATCTTGCTAACGGATGCACAAAATAAATTGAGCTAAAGTACAGAAGCTCAGTGACAGTTCAAAGCTATGGTGGCTTGATGCTGAGGTGCTGAGTGTGGTTCCCAGGAAGGAGCTGGGTGGTGCCCCTTGCACCCGCTTTTGCAGCGCACAGTGTGAATTGCCTCTGTATGGGCTGCTGCACAACATGTGCCGGGCACTGTTCTCATTTTCCCCCCTTTTTTGTGAAAACAGATACCTCTTTGGATTTCTTTTGGTAGGGAAAACAGGTGCTAACGTGGGTCTTTCTTAAAAGCGAAGTGGCATAAATTGAGCTTTGGAAGGATGGAGGAGACCTGTACCTTGGGGCCGTTTGGTGAGGTAGAAAGTGGGGAGAGTGAGCGAGGTTGGGAACACGCAAGAAGAGCAGTCTCGGAACCAACAGACATGGTGGTGGGAGGTCTGCAAGCATGGTCCGCCGGAGCAATGTTGTGACTGTCAGGTCAGAGGATCTTAGGTCTTCTTTGCCCAGGATTGCTGCTCCCTGCATTATGAGTGGTATAGCTCAGGAGAGGCTGTGCTTGAATTCTCAATCTCTATTACTTGGACTGCTTAGTGGTCTATTATTAATGGCAATGCCTGCTTATCACCAGTTGTTCACAGGACTTCTACATGATAGGTTCCTTCTTTTTTTTTTTTTTTTGACCACACCATGCCGCCTGCGGGATCTTAGTTCCCCGACCAGGGATCAAACCCTCCCCCCACCCCTTTCCGCCATGGAGGAAGCGCGGATTCCCAACCACTGCACTGCCCGATAGGTTCCTTCTTTATTTAAACACCTCCCATCATGCTCCATTGCTATGGAATAAAGCCCTCACTTCTTGTGGCATTGGAGGGCATTCTTAGCTCCTTTTCCTCCTTCTCTGACACACCTGGAGTGTATCATGTGCTTTTTCCTTTCTTGGTGACTTGTGCATTCTCTCTGATAAACTCCCCTGTGCTCTCCCTATCATCTCTGCACAGTGAACTTGTGTTCTTCTTTTGAGGGCAGCTCATGCCTTTCGGCAGATGAAAGGTATTTCTTGTTATTTTTCATTTGTGCTTTGCCTGTCTTGCTAGAATCTAAGTTTCTTGAAAGTAGCGATGGCATGCTTCCTCTTTGAGTTTAGTGCTGCTAACACAGGGCCTGGCCTCAGGAAATGTTTGCTGAAATGAATTAATAGCGAGTTCGAACGTGCCCTTGAGCCAGTGTTTTGTACTGGTCGGAAAAATCCTACATGGTGTGGACTTTGATTCTCTGAAGTGTCAGTTACAGTATTGTAAGACGGAAGATAGGAGTCTGGGATAGTAAACAGTTTTGCACCTTCTGGTTTTCTTTTTTTTTTTTTTTTTTGCGGTATGTGGGCCTCTCACTGTTGTGGCCTCTCCCGTTGCGCAGCACACACTCCGAACGCGCAGACACAGCAGCCATGGCTCATGGGCCCAGCCACTCTGCGGCATGTGGGATCTTCCTGAACCGGGACACTAACCCGTGTCCCCTGCATCGGCAGGCGGAATCTCAAACACCGTGCCACCAGGAAAGCCCTAGATTTCTTTTGTTAATGCAGAGCCTTAGTTTACTACCCACACCCCCAATATTGTTATCTACTTTAATTATGTGTTCTTTTTAAATTTTAATTATTTATTTATTTGGTTGCACCGGGTCTTAGTTGCAGCCGGTTGGCTCCTTAGTTGCGGCTCAAGGGCTCCCCAGTTGCAGCAGGCAGGCTCCTTTAGTTGCGGCTTGCAGGTTCCTTAAGTGTGGCGTGTGAACTCTTACTTGATACATGCATGTGAGACCTAGTTCCCTCACCAGGGATCGAACCCGGGCTCCCTGCATTGGGAGCACAGTGTCTTAACCACTGCACCAGCAGGGAAGTTCCAATTATGTGTTCCTTTATTCATGGCATGTATACATAATTCTTATCTTTTTTCCCCTGTATTTTTATAAATACAGAAAAGTGAATAACATCTTAAAATAAAATGAAGGAAAGGCCTAATGTATCTGAGTTTTTCTCAGTAGCATGAAGGGAGATGTTTGCCAGCAAGAACTGTGGCAAGGTTATCCCAGATGTCAACTGTCTCTACTACCAGGGGCTCAGAGCCCTTCTGAAGCTTCCTAATTGTCCAGGACAGCTCCATTATGACTCACCGTACAGGGCCTAGCCTCTCATGCAACACTCAACATTTAAAAATTAGTCTTCATTTCTCCTTCCCAGCAGGCAGCTTCAGTTGGAGAAAGTAATTTCATTGTCTTATGTACTCATTCATTCACTCAGTCAACAGACCATCACTCCTCTATTATATGCCAAGATCTATGCTTGCTTCTGGTAACAAGGAAAGAATAATATATGGTTCCTTCAAGCACTTAAGGAGCTCATAAACTAGTGACAGAGGAAGATGCACAAACCAATCAATAAAGAATTAACAATGCTTTGACTTTATTTGTATTATTTGAATTTTTATGACTATATTTATATACTACACCCTGTTCAAAGTGGAAATAGATATTTAAGAAAGAACTAGTGATGTAAAAAATCCACAGTAATATGTAAGTTATTTAGAGAGTTAAGACTGGAAATATTTGCACTCTCAAAGAAGCTTGTTAATGCAGATGAACCCCTAATTCTTTTGGTTGCTTTATTTACATTTATAGAGGTATAGGTATTCCCTCTTCTAACAGGAGTTAGTAACTTGGGGAGGGGGTGCTACAGATTAAGGTCCTGATTCAGTGGCAGGTCCATCTTACCTCCTCTTCAGGTCATATTCTCAAGCAGGAGCTACAGGATGAGAGGAGTAAAACAGTTCACTTCCTTTGCTTACTCCCAGCCCCATAATAGGCTTCTGCTGGGCTTCCTTGGTTGTTTTCATCATCACTTTCACCACCAGAGGTCAGGGAACCTTCCGGTTAATCAGGGGCCCTGGAAATGATGCAGAAAAGTACTGACTTAAAAAAAATAACATTTATTTAGGGCTGACTGTGAGCTCATTGCTTAAAATGTCCTACTTAATCTTCACAACCACTCTATGAAATTGTTATTGGTAAATCTCAGGTATATCCAAAATAATCTCTATGTAGGATTGTGATATTTTTAGGACTTTTATGTCTTTATGTTCGTCTTGGCACCAGACATAAGGCGGTTCAACATAATACGCTGGCCCTAAACAGCTCCAGATGCCAAGAATTGGCAAATCACTACTTTGGTTTCAATGGGTGGTCAAAAAGGATCATCAAGGTAAACTGTAGATTTTCTTTGACTCACCAGACTCCTTTCAACATTGAACTCCTAGACTTTAGAGAGAAGAATAGAACAGGGCTATGAGGAGGAGATGTGAGAGCCTTCCACATGGAAGTATGTGAGCATTGGCCTGCCACCTAGAATTAGTGATAATCTCAATGACTTGGATGGTGGTGTCCATAATTTTCTCCAGTATTTGTATGGTATATAATAAAAAATAGTTGTCCATATCTAGTCATTCATTTGCAAGTCTCACTTGATTTTGAAGCTATTGCATACCTAAACTTTTACCTGGGATTGCTGGAGTTTCGTTTTTATTTCTAACAACAGGATATTTTGAAGTCTAGCGTTTAATTCATAATCCTAACAGCTTCAGGATCTTTCTAACCTTGAAGAAAGGGAAAATGAAGATATTGTGACACCACTTCAGAAGCAAAGCCTGAAGATCTTCTGTGCTTTCGAGGTGGTGTTGCCCTCCCATGAGTGCAGGAGTCCCGGAGTTGTCATGGCTGAGGAACCTTTGCATAAGTTGGAGGAAGGTCTGTTTTCCAGTATGTTTGTGTGTGGGGAGGTGAGGGAGTGGGATTTCTCTTTTTTCCTTTCTTTCTGAAACTCACCTTTTCAGATACATCATCACCTTTTCTAAGCCACTAAAGCCCTGGGCAGATTTTTTCTGCCTGACAATATAGGTTTTTATCTTAGGCAATACCTGACAGCACCTTAAACTTTAGAATTTTAGAACTGACTGCCTGCCAAGAAGCTTAGGAGGATGGAAAATTAGTTAGTTTTTTTTTTGTTGTTAATTGTTATGTGCTAAAATATTTCTTTAAATACAGATGTCTTCTGGCCTTCAGTTATCCCAACAAAATCATTGTCTAAAGATTGAAATAAACTCTTGTGTATATATTCAGTCCTTTGCCTCCTATAGAAGGGCCTGAGCAGAAAAAGTAAATGTAGATCCCTAGAAAGGGGATTCTGATTGGTAGTGAGTTTCTTCCTAGAATCCATGGCACTTGGGCTTAGGGTTTTAACTCAGAGGCAGGGCTGTTAGCGAATGGAGTGGAGGAGGCTCCACCATCCACCTGAGTGGGTGATGGTTGAGGAGCGGCCAGATCATCTGCACTATCACCAAATCTATCTCAGTGTATGAATCAAGCCCTTTACGCACAGGAGAGCAGGGTCTGTAGCAGTGCAGCCTCAGCTTGTCCATTTGAAATCTGTGAGTAGTATGAGATTTGTGCCATGTTCTTGGTTTGCATTTCCGATCGAGTATTTTAGGAACTTCCAGAATAGATCTGAGCAGTAAAAATGTGCCATGCCAGGATATACCTACAACAGAGACATTCACCCGTACCCCAGTGTTGTGCCTGCCGTTAATCACTAAGATAATGATCTAAGAATCAGAGATGCATTTTTAGTTTTAAACACGTAACCTAGAAATCAGTTATTCAGACAGACACTTAAAATTCATCTGTTTTGGTTGGATTTAGGGTCATTATCATTCCTTATGGAAAGGAAGGTAACCCAGAAGCTTGCTATTCAGAAGGCTATGACAGATGCATTCCAGAAACTGCTGATTGTGGTTTTAGGTAAGACCTTTTTGATTGTCCTTGAAGTACTTCAATTTCAGTGAGCAAATAAAGTTACTTGAAAAGTTAATTGGATGAAAATAATGGTTATCTAAAACATTATGTATTCTTTCATTCACCAGATGCTTTCAAAGCAGCAGTCTTAAATTTGTTCTTTGTGGCATTTGTGAGAAAAATGACAGCAGATACTATTGTCCCCAGTGTTTAGATGTAGAGTGACTTGCCTCAGTTCATACAGAAAGTGTTTGATCCAGTTCTTCCCCAATTGCTTGCTTATCATACAGAATACTGTAGTGATTATAAGCCTTGGACACCTGTGTTTGAGTCCTAACTTAGTCTCTTAGATTTTTTTTTTGCTGTTGTTGTTGCAATTTTAAGTTTTTCTAGCCAGAAACATTTGAAGGTATTTAATATCTCTAAGGTGCAATTTCTTTATCTGCAAATAACATTATTAATACAGGTTATCACCTAATGGAGGATATTGTAAGAGTAAATGAGATGATGAATGTAAAAAGCTTACATACAGAGTGAAGTAAGTCAGAAAGAGAAAGACAAATACCGTATGCTATCACATATATATGGAATTTAAAAAAAAAAGCTTATGAAGAACCCACGTGTAAAACAGGAATAAAGACACAGACCTACTTGAGAATGGACTTGAGGATATGGAGAGGTGGAAGGGTAAGCTGTGACAAAGTGAGAGAGAGGCATGGACATATATATACAACCAAACGTAAGGTAGATAGGTAGTGGGAAGCAGCCGACCTGTTCTTTACTCACATCCGTCGCCCGCAGTTTCACACTCTGCTATTCTGTGGGCCTGCCCTTGGTTCAAAGCCATGGTAGAAGAACCTGGGTGCAGTACAGGGCCTTGAGGCCACCTTCTCTGGGGGTCTGGAGCTCAGGAACAGTTTAATCGTCCTACGCCCAGCTGAAGCAGGACTGGCAGTTTGTGGCCATGGTGGCGGAACGCCTCTTCCTGTGGACCCTCGTTATCTTTCTGGACGCCACGTACCACTTGCCCCCTCCGGACCCCTTTCCTTGAGGACGAGAGGGCCGAGACCGAGGTCCTCGGCCACTTGAATTGAGAGTTTGATAGTACTCTCAAGTCCTATCCCTTTCTGCATCTTAACTCCTTCACTAGGAGTCCAATCCTCTCCTCATTTCGTTTCTAGGGAGGAAGCCCAAGTGGGACTGGGCAGCTGGGGGCCTTGGGCCCACGTGAAATGAACTATCCGCTTATTTACTCTTTGGCTTCTTGAAGAAGCCCCATTGGATATTCACATCTAGGTTGGCAATGAATGGAACAAAGAACAAGAACTAGATTGTAAGCCTTCTGAGGGCAGGAACTATGGCTGTCCACTGTAATATCCCCAGCACCGAGCACAGATCCTAACCTATACAGCCGTTACCTCTGATTGAATGAATAGGGAAATTTTTTTTTCTATAAGGAAATACACTAAGTAATAGTGCTTATGACTGCATGTTGGGACTAGTGGTCATTTTTTCTTTGTTTTGACCTTTCTGTAGGTTATTGTATTTCGTAATATGTATTATCTTTAGGATTAGAAAAGGTTATTTGTAAACGGATGCATTTATAATGAGGGTAAAAAAGCACACTGTAAAAACCTCAAGTTCCAGCTTTGGTGCTCAGACTTTGGACAAGCTACTAAACTATTCTGTGCCTCAGTTTCTCCATCTGTAAAATGAAGCAAATAATAGTATCTGCTGCCTAGTCTGAGGATCATATGAGAAGATGAGAACAAAAGCATTATACAGTATACATCAGAGGTTACAAACTGGTGTGTTTTGTGTGGCCCATGTTGTTGGCCAGCAGAGTTTAAAATTTGAATTGGTTTGCTACTTTTAAAATGTGGCTATTTCACAGAGCAATTTGGATTTCTGGCTTCTCTTGAAACTTTTTAAGAACTGCAGGTTAGTTCTAAGAAGCCCAACAGGCTACGTAAGCGGTCCTAATGTCTTGAACAATGAAATGGAGGAAATCCTATATGCATGATCCAGTCACTATGAAGACTGTCTCTCATCTGTAGCAACCCTGCTTGCAAATCAAGTTAAGCAAGGCCCCATGGAGACAGAAGGACAGACAGAACTCTGGGGACAAGGCTCCATGTAGTGGGAGCCGAGGGCAGAGACTGCCACATAAAGGGCCAGCTAAGTGGATGAAAGATTGGACCCCTCTGCATTTTGACTCCCTGCAACATGCCTCATTATGACCATGCTCCCTCACCTGTTGGTGGGTGTCCCCAGGTCCTGGCATGAGTGCAGTGTGGGTCAGAGCCGGTGGGCCGGGGGCGTTCCGTGGTCAAGGTGGCCCTAGGACCCCCCACTCACCATGGAAAACTGGCTCTGTTATGACAACCTGGGGTGCTGCCATCAATACCAAGAAAGTACCCAGAATGCGGAGGACTTCCTACTCCTGCTGCTGGGCCTTGTCATTCTTGTCAGCATTGGGATCAGCTTGGCAACTATGGTCAATGATGGTTGGGGATCACCAGTAGGGGTGAAGAGGGCTGAGGGTGGGAACCAGCTGCAGCCTGCACCACCGTCTGCAGCAATGTTCTTGGCTTGGAATGGGGGTGAAGGTAGAGAGCCTGGCCTTCATTTTCACCCACCCCACCCCACCCCACGCCAGATATGGCATGGGCTCCAGAAAGCCTTAGAAAAGTCCATGTATTGGATTAATCAGAAAAGTAAGTACAGAAGACAGGTAGGGGGCAACCCGACCCTGCCATTCCCTGGGCCCTAGAAACCCAGGTCCCCAGGTTCCCAACCCTGAACTCTTCTGACAGTTGCCCTGTGCTCATGGACTCTCACCTGCCCCAGATGAAATCTCGCAGGCTTGTGAAAGTTCCCCCAAACATCCTCCAGCCAAGGCCCAAGACATCCACATGCACTGCACCCTGGACCCTGTGGAAGTGAGAATGGCCCGGCCCACTTGCTACTCTTCGTCCTCCTACCATCATCTCCGCAACTGTAGCTGCAGCTGCAGCCGCCGCCCATGTAGCCACCAGCGGAGGCCGAAGATCCGCAGACAGTTCCCCTACAGCCGCTCAGGCTTCTGTAGGCTGCATCGCAGCCACGGGATGTCACAGCTGCGGCTGATACCCTCCTTTGATTGGGAGGACCTGGACTCTTACCTGGAGGAGGAGGACGACCTTTCCTTCCCACAACCCAAGTTCCCTTGGGGGTGCTGGGGAGGGCTCTACCAGCAGATGGGCCTGCCCTCCAACATGGGCCTCTGGGGTCACCAAGGTGGGATCCTGGCCAGCCTACCACCACCCTGTCTACGTGTCGCCCGAGCTGCACCGCATGCCCAAGCGTGTGGAGACCAAGTCCGAGCTAAGTCTGCAGTCCTTCGGGGCCCCCTGCTCACCATCCCGCATCTGGGGCAACATGGACATTGACGAGTGGACCTCTTCTCCACCACTTCCCCGACGGCTGCCCCCTAACCGCTCGTGGGTCCCTGTGGTGCACAGCACTTACCCCTCAAGGGGCCATCTCCCGTATGACTCCTGGGATCAGCGGCAGCGTGGTCTGGATGCCTCTGAGCCTCCATCCGCTCTGGTGCCTCGGAGCTGCCGGCCCGAAGCCTGGCAGCCCAAATCCCCCCCAGCCCAAGGACGGAGCCTCCACAGCTGTACTCACAGCCAGACCAACCACAGCCTGCGCCCCTCCACGGGACACTTGCACTACTCCCGGGATCCCCACGAGGTGTGGCGCCGATAGCTGAATGGGCAGAGATGCTGCCTGTGCGGCACCCTCTGGCCGCCTCCGCCTCCCTCACGGTGCTGGCCGAGGCCTCTACCAGTGGGCCTCAGATCCCAGCTCAGCGCTGCTCCTCCGCCCCTTCCAGACTCTGCCAGACGTCCAGGCTACTGAGCACCCTCCACCCCAGCCCACCTTCATGCCACTCCACGGGAACCCGGGGGGAAATGCCAACTACCAGGTGTATGACAGCCTGGAGCTGAAGCAGCAAGTGCAGGAAGCCAAGCGCGGGCCAACTCGCTGCTACCTTCCACCTCGGCCTCGAGGCCCTCCCTGCATTGAAGCCAGACTGGGAAAATGAACTGGCCAGCAGCAAATGGGGGCAGGGTCGGGGGGCGGCTGGCCATGGAGAGAGGGATAAAGAGCACCAGAGTCCAGGAAACATTGGTGGTCTGTGGCTTGGAAGCACCACTCCTGCCAGCCTTGTTCCCTGCCCTTGGCTTCCTGCAATAAGAAGCCAGTGTCCCCTTCTGGGCCTGAGGGTCCCCTTGGTTTAGTGGCCACAGTCCTGCCAGCAGGCCCCTCCTGGTCCGATACCATGCACTAAGTAGACCTGCAGCTGCAGACTCCAAACCACTGGTCTCTGGGCACCTCCTCTTTGTCTCAGTTGTCCCTGTTGACAAAGAGGTTCATACAAGAAGCTGCTTCCAAACTGGGAGGTTCCACATCTGGGCCGGTCCAGCTCCACGCCCAGTGAAGGGCATGAAGAAGGCTGAGGATCTGGACTCCAACCAGTCCTTCCGCAGGGCTCTGAGGCCAAGGTCTTAATAGTCTCAGGAGGGGCCAAGAGTTGGAATGTGTCATTTGAACAAGTGAGTCAGCGGGCGGTGAGCGAATGTTTCACCGCTCGAGGGGAGGAATGCCAGCCTCCGGGCCCTGTTTGACCAGGCTCAGCTTACCTGACCCTGGTAACCAGGGAATGCCACGCTGGTCCCTGCTTTTCATCCCCCTGCCTCACTGTGACACCACCCCTTGCCCCATTATGACTCACTCTGGCTCCCAGTATATATATGGAGGCCAAGGGACTCAGGCAGTCCTGGGACCCCCGGCCATGGATGAGCGAACCCATTAACTACCCCAGCCGTGCTCTGGCACCACCCCCAGGAAATGGCAGGACTTAAGAGACTCAATTCTTCTGATCTTGGTCAGCTTCATCTTGCTCAACGTGGGGATCAAAGTGGTGACTCGGGTGAGGGCAGGATCTTGGCAGTGGGGTTGGGGGAGACCTGGGATCTTGAAGGGGCTGACATGGGAGGGCTGCTGCGGTGTGGCCAGACAAGGGTTGGATTTCAGGGCTCACCCTGATCCCGAATTCCCCCCTCCCTTGCTTCCCTCAGCTCCGGATGCATCTGAAGAGATTCTTGCGGGCAGGTTTCAACCGTATTTTCCCCAAAGGTAAGTGGGCGCCAGTGTGGGCTCAGGGGATGTGGGCCTGTCCCCTTTCTTCAATCCCTGTCTTGATTCTCAGCCCCACAGGAACCCAGGCCCTGTCCCATCTCGCCTTTCCCCACAGACAAGGAAGCCAGCTGTGTAGGCAGCCATCGCATGTGCATGCGCTGCTCCGTGGATCCCAAGCATATGTGCTCAAGAGTTTCTCCCCACTTCCAGCATCGCCCAAGCTTCGTGCACAGGCACCCAAACCAACTTGACCCCTGGATACCAGAAACAGATGATGAGATGGCTTCTAAGAGCTGCTGGATGTCGCCTCAGTGTGGACGGGCTTGGGCTTCCACGGAGGCTCTACAGGGACTGTGAAAGGAGGGTGTAGTTCGAGCTGGGGAGCACCCTCCGTTCACAGCCTTAAAGTCCCAAGCCACCTTTAACTCCAGGTGAGAGACATCTTCCAAGCTCCGCAGGAGAAGCAAGGTGGACGTGGTTCCACTCTGCCTGCCCCAAGAGAGCAAGACTAAGACCCCAGACTATGACTCAGCCCAGGCCCCAGCCCGGGCCCAGACCTGCCCCCCAGTTCAGCTCCCTGCACATTCTCCTGCCAAGGCCCAGACCTTCTCCTACAAGCACCCCTCTGTGCACGCCCCACCTCAGGCCCAGACTTGCTCCACATTCCACCTCCCTGAGCACACTACCCCCCAGGCCCAGACCCCCTCACCAGCCCTCAACCCTGAGCACAGCCCTGCCCAGGTCCATGGCCCGGAGCATACCTCAGCCCATACCCAAGCCCAGGCCCAAGCCCGGGCCCCCTCACATGCCTCAGCCCAATTCCTGGGCCACACTTCTCTCTGCACCCTGACCCATGCTCATCTGACCTATACCCATGCCAACACTCTGGTCCCTCCCCCAACTTCTGCCCCTGCTACTACTCCTGCCCTAGCCCCTACACCAGCCCCTGTCCCGATCTCTGCCACAACCTCTGTCCCAGCACTGGTCATGGCCCTGACGACCACTCCAGTCCCTTCCACCACCCGTACCCCCATCCTAGATTCTATTCTCTCTACCTTGTCTACCTTCGACCAAGGCCTCTCCTCTGGCCATGTGGTCTACTATGCCCGCAGCATGAAGCAGAACTTATTCCATGTGTGTCCCCCTCAGAACTCTGGGTACTCCAGAAATGACTTGGGTACCCTCTCCAGGCCCCAAGAGGGGCATGGTCTGGTGAGCTCTGTTACAGCTGAGCAAACACTGAAGCAATGTAGTGGGGACAGTGCCAAGCCCTCCACAGGGTCCATACTGGGTTACGTGGAGTTGGGGAATATGGAATGGAAGATCCCAAATGATGCCAAAGACAAATTTGTACAGTCCAAGACCTTCGCTCACCGTAGCTCCCATCCTTGCCAGTCTGAGAAGAGAAACACGGATCCCCAGACTCCAGTCTACCCCAAATTCCAGGTGTACTCCAAGGATGCTGCACCTTCTCAACCTTGCTTCCGTTCTCCGACCAGTGCCCAGAGCTCACCATGCACCATGCCTCCACCATGCACTCTTTCTCTGCCTCTTGTTTTCCCAGATCCTTTGTCCTTCATCAACACAGCAACCACCAGAAGCCCTCCACCTTAATACAAACCCCCACCTTTCCCCCAACCTCCAAGTCTCCTCAGTCTGTCCTCTCTCCCCAGGGCCCCATCCCTCCCCAGTTATCCACCACTTCCCAAACCCCAAACCAGCCCCAACCCCCAGAACTTCATGAGAGTCTAGGTCTCAACCAATGCTCTGTCCTCCAAAGGACCCCAGGCCTTACCGGAGACACAGGCCTCCCCAAGAACCCAGGCCTTGCTCAAGATCCAGGCCTCCACGAACTTCGAGGCCTTACCGCAGACCCTTACCTCTGCAAGAATCCAAGCCTTTCCCAAGACTCTGACCTTCAGAAGAATCCAGTCATTACCCAAGATTCTTGGCCACAGAAGAGTCCATGCCATGCCCAAGACTCTGCAGTCAACAGGAGCTCAGTCCTTTGCCAGGAGTCTGATCTCCATAAGAGCCCAGGTCTTGTGCAAACCGCTCACCTCCATAAGGGCTCAAGCCTTACCCGAGACTCCAGAGACTACAAGAATCCAGGCCTGACCCAAGATTCTGGAGTCTGCAGGAGCCAAGGCCTTACTCAAGATTCTGACCTCCATACGAATCCTGGCCTTACCCAAGATGCTGGAATTTACAGGAGCTCAGAACATACCCATGACCCTAACTTCCACAAAGACTCAGGAATTAATCGAGATCCTGGCCCCCATAAGAGTCCAGCCCTTACTCAAGACTCTGGCTTATCCAAGAGACGAGGCCTCCATAACAACTCAGGCCTCCACAAGAACCCTCTAGGAACTGACTCTGTCCAAGTTTGGGGCCCACGTCAGACCCAAAAGTCATTTATATCTGAGACAGTTCCTCGAAAGGAGGATGCAGGGCAGCACATACCATGGACTTCTGTCCCAGCCAGTCACAACTCCTGCTCTGCCAAGGCTCAGGGGCCCTACAATGACCTGCTAACCTCCTCGCAGCGAACAGGCAGCCAAGCCTGGGTGTACCACCCGATACCGTTCCCCCAGCCTGCCAGAACTATGGCCAGATGTCTACACCTCCCAAAACCAGCAGGCACCCGGCTAGGGCATGTGGTCTTTGATTCCCGCCAGAGACAGCAGACAGGGACAAGTGCGAAGCTCTCTCTAGGGCGTGTGGTCTTTGACGCCCGCCAGAGACAGCAGACAGGGACAAGTGCGAAGCTCTCTCTAGGGCGTGTGGTCTTTGACGCCCGCCAGAGACAGCAGACGGGGACAAGTGAGAAGCTCTCTCTAGGGCGTGTGGTCTTTGACGCCCGCCAGAGACAGCAGACAGGGACAAGTGTGAAGCTCTCTCTAGGGCGTGTGGTCTTTGATGCCCGCCAGAGACAGCAGACAGGGACAAGTGCGAAGCTCTGTCTCCCAGGCGCCTTCATAGGGCGACATCCAACTGCCGGAGTCCAGCTCCAGCGAGTCAAGGGATACCCGAGGGATAGATAGCGTCGGCGAAGGAAATAAATCTATTACACTTCTTAAAGTATCAGCATTGCATGTTTCTCTCTCTTCTTTATTGTTTACAATCACAGGTTTATATATTGTAGTTGATTACATTACCAGGTATGTGACCAAACAATCTTAGCACAATCAAACCTCAAAATGTTCTCTAAAGATTTTTTTTTTAAATATGCCCTAGTTTCTAGATGTCCTATTAAAATATTTCCCAAGTTCCCATTAATCACAGGTTATTTCTTAGTAACCAAGCCAAGCAGTTATATGATTATTTTAATTGTAAAAGTTGAAGCTACTTGTTCCTATTTCTCTTCTTGCATGGGCAACCTTTTACAATGGTTCCACGAAAATATTTACAATGTACCCTGCATGCCCTTTCTCGTTGTTTCCTTCAACTGAGACAGTGCTTTCTCCCTATCCTAGCAACTAATTCTGCTCTAGGCATTTGCTTTTCTATAATTAATCTTCCTTTATAATAGAACCATAAATTTCCTATGTCATCAGGAACTCCAGCCCATGGCCATAACTCCATACTAGAGGGTGTTTTTCATAAAAATATCCCTTTAGTTCCAGGCTCTTAATTCTTTACCCATTTCCCCGGGTCTTTAGTGGGTACTTCCCATTCTGTGGTAGTTTCAGGAGGGGGAGTCCTAGAGGAATTTTTCTTTCACGTGGAGCAACATCCCCCCAAAATTGCCCCTATATTTAAATTTATTATCATAAAACATAACAACAGAGCTGTAGTCCACCTTCCTGGCACGGCGCTGCCTTGCAGTTTCGCCTTCCGTTGCTTCATGACTTTGTCATGGTGCAGTGGCTCCAGGATGGCTTCCAACATCCAACAACTCACCGGAGACCATCAAGGAGTGGGGATATCAGTGTGTGGTGAGAAACATAGAAAAAGAGGGGACAGGTAAGCATGAGGAATAAAGAGACAAGAGAAGTGTTCTGTGGACTTTGGAGGACATCCAACCCAGCCCCATCCCACAGGGCCTGATGAGGACCGAAACTATCCCTGCTTTCCCTCCATCGCTCTCTAGCTAAATCCGTTATCCCCAAGGCCCTAGAGCTGCACTGTCAATTACAGTAGCCACTAGCCAAAGGCCTATTAGAATGTAAATTACTTAAAATTAAGGAAAATTAATTCTATTAAAAATTAAGTTAAAAAGTTAAAACTTCTCTTCCTCAGGGAACAGAATTTCCCTGACATCCAATTCTGTTCCCTGGCAGTCCAGTTGTTGGGACGTGGCGCTTTCACTGATGTGGCGGTGGTTCAATCCCTGGTCAGGGAATTCAGACCCCGCAAGCTTCATGGCTTGGCCAGAAAAAAAAAAAAGAAATTCTCTTCCTCAGTGCCATGATCTTCTAAGTGCTCAGTAGCCACATGGAGCTAGTGGCTACCGCATTGGACGGCACAGATTTAGAACATTTCCATCATCATGAAAAATGCTATTGGAGAGCAGTGCTTTAGAGCTTAGAGCAATTTTCCTTTCCCTGTCACCCACCCCCAGCATCTTAAAGCTCCCCCAGAGCGCAGAGAACTTAGTTCTTTTTAGGGTGGCTCAGAAGCCACCCTCTGGGGAGGAGGTAAGATGTAGGGATGGGCACCCAATGCCTGATTTCCCCAGCCTGTGAGAAAGAGCCCAGGCTTCAGTTTTCCTCATCTGGTCTCTTGGGTCACGACCAGATGTATGCAAACTTGCCTCCCCCATTCTGGGCTGTGTTTGGGGCTCTTGATCTGATTTACATTTTAATGGGATCAATGTGGCTGCTCTGTTGAGAACAGTCAGCAGGGGGGGCAAAGGATGAAGCAAAGAGGAGGCCTTTGTAATAACTCAGATCTGAGGTAATGGTGGCTTGTACCAGGATGGTAGTGGTAGATGGGATAGGTCATCAGTTTCAGGATATATGTTGAAGGTAGAGCCAATAGGGTTTGGTATGGATTGGATATGGGATGAGAGAGAGGAGAGCTGAGAATGACTCCAAGGGATTTGGCCTGAGCCACAGGAAAGATCGAGTTGTCATTTATGACCTGAGGAAGACTGTGTGGGGAGTCGGTGGTGAGGGAATTAAGTTTTGGACATGTTAAGTTCGAGATGTCTATTGGACACCCAAATGGAGAGGTTAAGTAGGCAGGTGGATACAAGTGTGGAATTTAGGGGAATCAGTCCAGGTTGGAGGTATAAATGTAGGAGTTATTTGCATGCAGTTGGCCCTTCCAAAAGCCTGTCCTTGAGTGGGCTGGAAACACGGTCACTGATTATGCCAGGGAGATTGCTTTCTGGCAAAGCCTAATCCTTCCGCCTTCCCCTCTGTCCCCCAAGTAGAGCAGATGGGGCTCTCGATCTTTGCCCTGCTGACCCTTACTGTGTTCCTGCTGCTGCTGGCAGACAAAGTGCCTGAGACCTCCCTGTCTGTCCCCGTCATCATCAAATACCTCATGTTTACCATGGTCCTCGTCACCTTCTCAGTCATCCTTAACATCGTAGTCCTCAACCTGCACCATCGCTCACCCCACACCCACCAAATGCCCCTTTGGGTCCGTCAGGTAAGAAGATCTCCTCTCCAACCTGTGTTAACTCTCAATCCCAGTATTTGGCTTTTTGTCCAGGTATCGCTCCTCACTCCCACCAACTTTCAACCTTCCCTTTCACAGACCTGAGGGAGAACTACAACTCCTGGTAGAGTGTCAAAGTGCCAAGGTCTTTGGGTGTTGAAATGTTGCCCAATTAATTTTATCTTCCCATCATTAACATTGCGTAGATCCCAGACTCTCTTCATCAATACTGCCCATCGTGGGTCCCAAGGAAGCATTCTCAGGGTTAGGTACTATCAGGGTGGAAGCCCTCAGAACTTTTCTTTCCAGTCAGGATGCCTCCTAACCCCCTTAAGGACTCTTGGGCTGTGTAGTTGCATTTCATCTGTGGGATGCATACACGCATGCGCAGGAATGGGCACGTGCCGTGGGGGTGGTTGGCGGCTTCCCTTCTGGTCTGAAAGCATAAGAGCCCCCTCCAACACGCCTCTTCTTCTACTCTGCAGATCTTTATCCACAAACTCCCTCCGTATCTGGGTCTGAAGAGACCCAAACCTGAGAGAGACCAGATACCGGAGCCACCTCCTATACCTCTCAGGGATTCTCCAGGAAGTGGCTGGGGTCGGGGAACAGATGAATATTTCATCCGCAAGCCACCACATGATTTTCTCTTCCCCAAACCCAACAGGTAGTATCTACTCCCCATGGCCCACGTAGAAGGGAGAGGGCGAACTACAGTTCCCAGAAGACTGTGCGGAGGCAGGCGTCCTAAGCTCTCAGAGGATGTCGTGGTTGAGCATCATGGGAGTTGTAGTCCCCCTTCTGTTGCCCACTGTGCGGGGAGGTGGAAACTAAAGCGTAAGGGAATAGGAGGAATTGCGGAAGGCTAGAGAGGTCGCCGCTGTTGAAGAGAACCTGAAGGGCTCTCTCACGTTTGGAAACCTGGATGGGCGTTGGAGGAGGGAGTTGGGGCGGGGCCTAGAGCACCCACGCAGGCCGTCTTTGTGCCCCGGTCGTGGCCAAACAGACTCGCCTCTTCCACGTTCCAGCCTGAACTGTCTGCCCCGGACCTGCGGCCATTTATCGATGGTCCAAGCCGGGCTGTGTGCCTGCCTCCCGACCTACGGGAGGTCGTTTCTTCAATCAGCTACACCGCTCAACAGCTGCGGGAACAGGAGGACCACGAAGCTGTGACTCCAAAGAGGGTGGGCTAAGGCAAGGCCTGGGTGGCCTTGGCTCCACCGGCAAACTTAGGCTCCGCCCCCAGAACTCGATTTTTTTTTTCTGATTGGAAGTTTGCCTCACTTGGTCCCGCCCCCTGGCTTCCCACTTGTTCTTTACTCACATCCGTCGCCCGCAGTTTCGCTCTCTGCTATTCTGCGGTCCCGCCCTTGTCTCAAAGCTGTGGTATTAGGACCTGGGTGCGGTACAGGGCCTTGAGGCCGCCTTCCCTGGTTGTCTGGAGCCCAGGAACAGTTTAATCTTCCTACCCCCAGTTGAAGGAGGACTGGCAGTTTGTGGCCATGGTGGTGGACCGCCTCTTCCTGTGGACCCTCGTCATCTTTCTGGACGCCACGTACCACTTGCCCCCTCCCGACCCCTTTCCTTGAGGACGAGAGGGCCGAGACCGAGGTCCTCGGCCACTTGAATTGAGAGTTTGATAGTACTCTCAAGTCCTATCCCTTTCTGCATCTTAACTCCTTCACTAGGAGTCCAATCCTCTCCTCGTTTCGTTTCTAGGGAGGAAGCCCAAGTGGGACTGGGCAGCAGGGGGCCTTGGGCCCACCTGACATGCACTATCCGCTTATTTACTCTTTGGCTTCTTGAAGAAGCCCCGTTGGATATTCACATCTAGGTTGGCAATGAATGGAACAAAGAACAAGAACTAGATTGTAAGCCTTCTGAGGGCAGGAACTATGGCTGTTCACTGTAATATCCCCAGCACCTAGCACAGATCCTAACCTATACAGCCGGTACCTCTGATTGAATGAATAGGGAAATTATTTTTTCTGTAAAGAAATACACTAAGTAATAGTGCTTATGTTGGCATGTTGGGACTAGTGGTCGTTTTTTCTTTGTTTTGACCTTTCTGTACTTTACTGTATTTTGTAATATGTATTATCTTTAGGATAAGAAAAGGTTCTTTCTAAAAGGATGCATTTGTAATGAGGATAAAAAAGCACACTGTAAAAACCTCAAGTTCCAGCTGTGATGCTCAAACTTTGGACAAGCTACTAAACTGCTCTGTGCCTCAGTTTCTCCATCTGTAAAATGAAGCGAATAATAGTATCTGCTGCCTAGTCTGAGGATCATATGAGAAGATGAGAACAAAAGCATTATACAGTATACATCAGAGGTTACAAACTGGTGTGTTTTGTGTGGCCCATGTTGTTGGCCAGCAGAGTTTAAAAGTTGAATTGGTTTGCTACTTTTAAAATGTGGCTATTTCACAGAGCAATTTGGATTTCTGGCTTCTCTTGAAACTTTTAAAGAACTGCAGGCTAGTTCTAAGAAGCCCAACAGGCTACGTAAGTGGTCCTAATGTCTTGAACAATGAAATGGAGGAAATCCTATATGCATGATCCAGTCACTATGAAGACTGTCTCTCATCTGTAGCAACCCTGCTTGCAAATCAAGTTAAGCAAGGCCCCATGGAGACAGAAGGACAGACTGAACTCTGGGGACTAGGCTCCATGTAGTGGGAGCCGAGGGCAGAGACGGCCACCTAAAGGACCAGCTGAGTGGATGAAAGATTGGACAACTCCGCATTGTGACTCCCTGCAATGGGCCTCATTATGACCATGCTCCCTCACCTGTTGGTGGGTGTCCCCAGGTCCTGGCATGAGTGCAGTGTGGGTCAGGGCCGGTGGGGTTGAGGGGGGTGGGGCGTCCCACGGCTCAGGCGGCCCTAGGACCCGCCCACCATGGAACACCAGCTCTGGTATGACAACCTGGGGTGCTGCCATCAATACCAAGAAAGTACCCAGAATGCGGAGGACTTCCTAATCCTGTTGCTGGGCCTTGTCATTCTTGTCAGCTTTGGGATCAGCATGGCAACTATGGTCAGCGATGGTTGGGGATCACCAATAGGGGTTAAGATGGCTGAGGGTGGGAACCAGCTGCAGCCTGCACCTCCGTCTGCAGGAACGGTCTTGGCTGGGAGTGGTGGTGAGGGTAGAGAGCCTGGCCTTCATTTTCACCCACCCCACACCAGATATGGCATGGGCTCCAGAATGCCTTAGACAAGACCATGTATTGTATTATTCAGAAAAGTAACTATAGAAGACAGCTAGGGGGCACCCCGCCTCGCCAGTCCCAGGGCCCTAGAAACCCAGGCTCCCAGGTTCCCAACCCTGAAATCTTCTGACAGTTGCCCTGCCCTCACGGACTCTCGCCTCCCACAGATGAAATCTCACAGGCTTGTGAAAGTTCCTCCAAACATCCTCCAGCCAAGGCCCAAGACATCCACATCCACTGCACCCTGGACCCTGTGGAAGTGAGAATGGCCCGGCCCACTTGCTACTCCTCGTCCTCCTACCACCATCTCCGCAACCGTAGCCGCAGCTGCAGCCGCCACCCCTGAAGCCACCAGGGGAGGCCCAAGAATTTAGAAAATTCCCCTCCAGCTGCTCAGGCTTCCGTAGGCCGCATCGCCTCCACGGGATGTCACAGCTGCCTCCGATGCCCCCCTTTAACTGGGAGGACCCGGACTCCTACCTGGAGGAGGAGGACCAACTTTCCTTCCCACAACCCAAGTACCCGTGGGGGTGCTGGGGAGGGCTCTACCGGCAGATGGGTCTGCCCTCCAACGTGGGCCTCTGGGGTCGACAGGGTGGGATCCTGGCCATCCAGCCACCAGCCTGTCTCTACCTGTCGCCCGAGCTGCACCGCATGTCCAAGCGTGTGGAGGCCAAGTCTGAGCTAGGGCTGCAGTCCTTCGGGGCCCCTTGCTCGCCATCCCGCATCTGGGGCAATGTGGATGCTGACCAGTGGACCTCGTCTCCATCACTTACCCGACGGCTGCCCCCTAAGAGCTCGTGGGTCCCTGGGGTCACAGAACTTACCCCTCAGGGGGCCATCTCCCGTATGACTCCTGGGATCAGCGGCGGCGTGGTCTGGAGGGTTCTGAGCCTCCATCAGCTCTGGTGCCTCAGAGCTACAGGCCCGAAGCATGGCAGCGCAACTCCCCACCGGCCCACGGACGGAGCCTCCACAGCTGTGCTCACAGCCAGCCCAACCACAGCCCGCACCACTCCACGGGACACTTGAACTACTCCCGGGATCCCCACGAGGTGCGGCGCTGGGCGGCCGAATGGGCAGAGATGCTGCCTGTGCGGCACCCTCTGGCCGCCTCCGCCTCCCTCACGGTGCTGGCCGAGGCCTCTACCAGTGGGCCTCGGATCCCAGCTCAGCGCTGCTCCTCCACCCCTCCCAGACTCTGCCCGACGTCCAGGCTACCGAACGCCCTCCACCCACGCCCACCTTCATGCCACTCAGCCGGAACCCAGGGGGAAATGCCAACTACCAGGTGTATGACAGCCTGGAGTTGAAGCGGCAAGTGCAGGAAGCCAAGCGCGGGCCAACTCGCTGCTACCTTCCACCTCGGCCTCGAGGCCCTCTCTGCACGGAAGCCAGACTGGGAAAATGAACTGGCCAGCAGCTAATGGGGGCGGGTGGGGAGCGGCAGGGCATGGAGAGAGGAATAAAGAGCGCCATGGTCCAGAAAACATTGGCGGTCTGTGGCTTGGAAGCGCCACTCCTTCTGCCAGCTTGGGTCCCTGCCTTTGGCTTCCTGCAATAAGAAGCCAGTGTCCCCTTCTGGGCCTGAGGGTCCCGTTGGTTTAGTGGCCACAGTCCTGCCAGCAGGCCCCTCCTGGTCTGATACCATGCACTAAGTAGATCTGCAGCTGCAGTCTCCAAACCACTGGTCTCTTGGCACCTCCTCTGTGTCTCAGCTGTCCCTGTCCCCAAAGAGCCTCATACAAGAAGCTGCTTCCAAACTGGGAGGTTCCACATCTGGGCAGGTCCAGCTCCACAGCCAGTGAAGGGCATGAAGAAGGCTGAGGCTCTGGACTCCAGCCAGGCCTTCCGCAGGGCTCTGAGGCCAAGGTCTTTCTAGTCTCAGGAGGGGCCAAGAGATGGAACGTGACATTTGAACAAGTGAGTCAGTGGGCGGTGAGCGAATGTTTGACAGCTCGAGGGGAGGTGTGCCGGCCTCCGGGCCCTGTTTGGCTGTCCAGGCTCAGCTTACCTCACCCGGGGAACCATGGAATGCCACGCCTGGCCCTCCTTTTCATCCCCCTCCCTCACTGTGACGCCACCACCTGCCCCATTATGACCCAGTCTGTCTCCCAGTCTATATATATGGAGGCCAGCGGACTCAGGCAGTCCTGGGACCCCCGGCCATGGCTGAGCAAACCCATTACCTAGCCGAGGCGTGCTCTGGCACCACACCCAGGAAATGCCAAGACCTAGGAGACTCAATTCTTCTGATCCTGGTCAGCATCATCTTGCTCAATGTGTGGATGAACGTGGTGAATCTGGTGAGGGCAGGATCTGGGCAGTGTGGTTGGGGGAGTCCTGGGGTCTAGAAGGGGCTGAGATGGGATGGCTGCTGTAGTGTGGCCGAACAAGGGTTGGATTTCAGGGCTCACCCTGATCCCAAACTCCACGCTCCCTTGCTTCCCTCAGCTCTGGATGCATCTGAAGAGATTCTTGCGGGCAGGTTTCAACCATATTTTCCCCAAAGGTAAGTGGGCGCCAGTGTGGGCTCAGGGGATGTGGGCCTGTCCCCTTTCTTCTATCCCTGCCTTGATTCTCAGCCCCTCAAGAACCCAGGCCCTGTCCCATCTCGCCTTTCCCTGCAGACAAGCAAGCCAGCTGTGTAGGCAGTCATCGCATGCGCTGCTCCGTGGATCCCAAGAAGCTGCGTTCAAGAGTCTCTCCCCGCTTCCGCCATCGCCCGAGCTTCCTGCACAGGCACCCAAACCACCTTGAATCCCGGATACCAGAAACAGATGATGAGACGGCTTCTAAGTGCTGCTGGACGCCGCCTCAGTGTGGACGGGCTCGGGCTTCCACGGAGGCTCCACGGGGACTGTGGAAGGAGGGGGTAGTGGGAGCTGGTGAGGCCCCTCCGTTCACAGCCTTAAAGTCCCAAGCCACCTTTAACTCCAGGTGAGAGACATCTTCCAAGCTCCGCAGGAGAAGCAAGGTGGACGTGGTTCCACTCTGCCTGCCCCAAGAGAGCAAGACTAAGACCCCAGACTATGACTCAGCCCAGGCCCCAGCCCGGGCCCAGACCTTCCCCCCAGTTCAGCTCCCTGCACATTCTCCTGCCAAGGCCCAGACCTTCTCCTACAAGCACCCCTCTGTGCACGCCCCACCTCAGGCCCAGACTTGCTCCACATTCCACCTCCCTGAGCACACTACCCCCCAGGCCCAGACCCCCTCACCAGCCCTCAACCCTGAGCACAGCCCTGCCCAGGTCCATGGCCCGGAGCATACCTCAGCCCATACCCCAGCCCAGGCCCAAGCCCAGGCCCCCTCACATGCCTCAGCCCAATTCCTGGGCCACACTTCTCTCTGCACCCTGACCCATGCTCATCTGACCTATACCCATGCCAACACTCTGGTCCCTCCCCCAACTTCTGCCCCTGCTACTACTCCTGCCCTAGCCCCTACACCAGCCCCTGTCCCGATCTCTGCCACAACCTCTGTCCCAGCACTGGTCATGGCCCTGACGACCACTCCAGTCCCTTCCACCACCCGTACCCCCATCCTAGATTCTATTCTCTCTACCTTGTCTACCTTCGACCAAGGCCTCTCCTCTGGCCATGTGGTCTACTATGCCCGCAGCATGAAGCAGAACTTATTCCATGTGTGTCCCCCTCAGAACTCTGGGTACTCCAGAAATGACTTGGGTACCCTCTCCAGGCCCCAAGAGGGGCATGGTCTGGTGAGCTCTGGTACAGCTGAGCAAACACTGAAGCAATGTAGTGGGGACAGTGCCAAGCCCTCCACAGGGTCCATACTGGGTTACGTGGAGTTGGGGAATATGGAATGGAAGATCCCAAATGATGCCAAAGACAAATTTGTACAGTCCAAGACCTTCGCTCACCGTAGCTCCCATCCTTGCCAGTCTGAGAAGAGAAACACGGATCCCCAGACTCCAGTCTACCCCAAATTCCAGGTGTACTCCAAGGATGCTGCACCTTCTCAACCTTGCTTCCATTCTCCGACCAGTGCCCAGAGCTCACCATGCACCATGCCTCCACCATGCACTCTTTCTCTGCCTCTTGTTTTCCCAGATCCTTTGTCCTTCATCAACACAGCAACCACCAGAAGCCCTCCACCTTAATACAAACCCTCACCTTTCCCCCAACCTCCAAGTCTCCTCAGTCTGTCCTCTCTCCCCAGGGCCCCATCCCTCCCCAGTTATCCACCACTTCCCAAACCCCAAACCAGCCCCAACCCCCAGAACTTCATGAGAGTCTAGGTCTCAACCAATGCTCTGTCCTCCAAAGGACCCCAGGCCTTACCGGAGACACAGGCCTCCCCAAGAACCCAGGCCTTGCTCAAGATCCAGGCCTCCACGAACTTCGAGGCCTTACCGCAGACCCTTACCTCTGCAAGAATCCAAGCCTTTCCCAAGACTCTGACCTTCAGAAGAATCCAGTCATTACCCAAGATTCTTGGCCACAGAAGAGTCCATGCCATGCCCAAGACTCTGCAGTCAACAAGAGCTCAGTCCTTTGCCAGGAGTCTGATCTCCATAAGAGCCCAGGTCTTGTGCAAACCGCTCGCCTCCATAAGGGCTCAAGCCTTACCCGAGACTCCGGAGACTACAAGAATCCAGGCCTGACCCAAGATTCTGGAGTCTGCAGGAGCCAAGGCCTTACTCAAGATTCTGACCTCCATACGAATCCTGGACTTACCCAAGATGCTGGAATTTACAGGAGCTCAGAACATACCCATGACCCTAACTTCCACAAAGACTCAGGAATTAATCGAGATCCTGGCCCCCATAAGAGTCCAGCCCTTACTCAAGACTCTGGCTTATCCAAGAGACGAGGCCTCCATAACAACTCAGGCCTCCACAAGAACCCTCTAGGAACTGACTCTGTCCAAGTTTGGGGCCCACGTCAGACCCAAAAGTCATTTATATCTGAGACAGTTCCTCGAAAGGAGGATGCAGGGCAGCACATACCATGGACTTCTGTCCCAGCCAGTCACAACTCCTGCTCTGCCAAGGCTCAGGGGCCCTACAATGACCTGCTAACCTCCTCGCAGCGAACAGGCAGCCAAGCCTGGGTGTACCACCCGATACCGTTCCCCCAGCCTGCCAGAACTATGGCCAGATGTCTACACCTCCCAAAACCAGCAGGCACCCGGCTAGGGCGTGTGGTCTTTGACGCCCGCCAGAGACAGCAGACAGGGACAAGTGCGAAGCTCTCTCTAGGGCGTGTGGTCTTTGATGCCCGCCAGAGACAGCAGACAGGGACAAGTGCGAAGCTCTCTCTAGGGTGTGTGGTCTTTGACGCCCGCCAGAGACAGCAGACAGGGACAAGTGCGAAGCTCTCTCTAGGGCATGTGGTCTTTGACGCCCGCCAGAGACAGCAGACAGGGACAAGTGTGAAGCTCTCTCTAGGGCGTGTGGTCTTTGACGCCCGCCAGAGACAGCAGACAGGGACAAGTGCGAAGCTCTGTCTCCCAGGCGCCTTCATAGGGCGACATCCAACTGCCGGAGTCCAGCTCCAGCGAGTCAAGGGATACCCGAGGGATAGATAGCGTCGGCGAAGGAAATAAATCTATTACACTTCTTAAAGTATCAGCATTGCATGTTTCTCTCTCTTCTTTATTGTTTACAATCACAGGTTTATATATTGTAGTTGATTACATTACCAGGTATGTGACCAAACAATCTTAGCACAATCAAACCTCAAAATGTTCTCTAAAGATTTTTTTTTTAAATATGCCCTAGTTTCTAGATGTCCTATTAAAATATTTCCCAAGTTCCCATTAATCACAGGTTATTTCTTAGTAACCAAGCCAAGCAGTTATATGATTATTTTAATTGTAAAAGTTGAAGCTACTTGTTCCTATTTCTCTTCTTGCATGGGCAACCTTTTACAATGGTTCCACGAAAATATTTACAATGTACCCTGCATGCCCTTTCTCGTTGTTTCCTTCAACTGAGACAGTGCTTTCTCCCTATCCTAGCAACTAATTCTGCTCTAGGCATTTGCTTTTCTATAATTAATCTTCCTTTATAATAGAACCATAAATTTCCTATGTCATCAGGAACTCCAGCCCATGGCCATAACTCCATACTAGAGGGTGTTTTTCATAAAAATATCCCTTTAGTTCCAGGCTCTTAATTCTTTACCCATTTCCCCGGGTCTTTAGTGGGTACTTCCCATTCTGTGGTAGTTTCAGGAGGGGGAGTCCTAGAGGAATTTTTCTTTCACGTGGAGCAACATCCCCCCAAAATTGCCCCTATATTTAAATTTATTATCATAAAACATAACAACAGAGCTGTAGTCCACCTTCCTGGCACGGCGCTGCCTTGCAGTTTCGCCTTCCGTTGCTTCATGACTTTGTCATGGTGCAATGGCTCCAGGATGGCTTCCAACATCCAACAACTCACCGGAGACCATCAAGGAGTGGGGATATCAGTGTGTGGTGAGAAACATAGAAAAAGAGGGGACAGGTAAGCATGAGGAATAAAGAGACAAGAGAAGTGTTCTGTGGACTTTGGAGGACATCCAACCCAGCCCCATCCCACAGGGCCTGATGAGGACCGAAACTATCCCTGCTTTCCCTCCATCGCTCTCTAGCTAAATCCGTTATCCCCAAGGCCCTAGAGCTGCACTGTCAATTACAGTAGCCACTAGCCAAAGGCCTATTAGAATGTAAATTACTTAAAATTAAGGAAAATTAATTCTATTAAAAATTAAGTTAAAAAGCTAAAACTTCTCTTCCTCAGGGAACAGAATTTCCCTGACATCCAATTCTGTTCCCTGGCAGTCCAGTTGTTGGGACGTGGCGCTTTCACTGATGTGGCGGTGGTTCAATCCCTGGTCAGGGAATTCAGACCCCGCAAGCTTCATGGCTTGGCCAGAAAAAAAAAAAAGAAATTCTCTTCCTCAGTGCCATGATCTTCTAAGTGCTCAGTAGCCACATGGAGCTAGTGGCTACCGCATTGGATGGCACAGATTTAGAACATTTCCATCATCATGAAAAATGCTATTGGAGAGCAGTGCTTTAGAGCTTAGAGCAATTTTTCTTTCCCTGTCACCCACCCCCAGCATCTTAAAGCTCCCCCAGAGCGCAGAGAACTTAGTTCTTTTTAGGGTGGCTCAGAAGCCACCCTCTGGGGAGGAGGTAAGATGTAGGGATGGGCACCCAATGCCTGATTTCCCCAGCCTGTGAGAAAGAGCCCAGGCTTCAGTTTTCCTCATCTGGTCTCTTGGGTCACGACCAGATGTATGCAAACTTGCCTCCCCCATTCTGGGCTGTGTTTGGGGCTCTTGATCTGATTTACATTTTAATGGGATCAATGTGGCTGCTCTGTTGAGAACAGTCAGCAGGGGGGGCAAAGGATGAAGCAAAGAGGAGGCCTTTGTAATAACTCAGATCTGAGGTAATGGTGGCTTGTACCAGGATGGTAGTGGTAGATGGGATAGGTCATCAGTTTCAGGATATATGTTGAAGGTAGAGCCAATAGGGTTTGGTATGGATTGGATATGGGATGAGAGAGAGGAGAGCTGAGAATGACTCCAAGGGATTTGGCCTGAGCCACAGGAAAGATCGAGTTGTCATTTATGACCTGAGGAAGACTGTGTGGGGAGTCGGTGGTGAGGGAATTAAGTTTTGGACATGTTAAGTTCGAGATGTCTATTGGACACCCAAATGGAGAGGTTAAGTAGGCAGGTGGATACAAGTGTGGAATTTAGGGGAATCAGTCCAGGTTGGAGGTATAAATGTAGGAGTTATTTGCATGCAGTTGGCCCTTCCAAAAGCCTGTCCTTGAGTGGGCTGGAAACACGGTCACTGATTATGCCAGGGAGATTGCTTTCTGGCAAAGCCTAATCCTTCCGCCTTCCCCTCTGTCCCCCAAGTAGAGCAGATGGGGCTCTCGATCTTTGCCCTGCTGACCCTTACTGTGTTCCTGCTGCTGCTGGCAGACAAAGTGCCTGAGACCTCCCTGTCTGTCCCCGTCATCATCAAATACCTCATGTTTACCATGGTCCTCGTCACCTTCTCAGTCATCCTTAACATCGTAGTCCTCAACCTGCACCATCGCTCACCCCACACCCACCAAATGCCCCTTTGGGTCCGTCAGGTAAGAAGATCTCCTCTCCAACCTGTGTTAACTCTCAATCCCAGTATTTGGCTTTTTGTCCAGGTATCGCTCCTCACTCCCACCAACTTTCAACCTTCCCTTTCACAGACCTGAGGGAGAACTACAACTCCTGGTAGAGTGTCAAAGTGCCAAGGTCTTTGGGTGTTGAAATGTTGCCCAATTAATTTTATCTTCCCATCATTAACATTGCGTAGATCCCAGACTCTCTTCATCAATACTGCCCATCGTGGGTCCCAAGGAAGCATTCTCAGGGTTAGGTACTATCAGGGTGGAAGCCCTCAGAACTTTTCTTTCCAGTCAGGATGCCTCCTAACCCCCTTAAGGACTCTTGGGCTGTGTAGTTGCATTTCATCTGTGGGATGCATACACGCATGCGCAGGAATGGGCACGTGCCGTGGGGGTGGTTGGCGGCTTCCCTTCTGGTCTGAAAGCATAAGAGCCCCCTCCAACACGCCTCTTCTTCTACTCTGCAGATCTTTATCCACAAACTCCCTCCGTATCTGGGTCTGAAGAGACCCAAACCTGAGAGAGACCAGATACCGGAGCCACCTCCTATACCTCTCAGGGATTCTCCAGGAAGTGGCTGGGGTCGGGGAACAGATGAATATTTCATCCGCAAGCCACCACATGATTTTCTCTTCCCCAAACCCAACAGGTAGTATCTACTCCCCATGGCCCACGTAGAAGGGAGAGGGCGAACTACAGTTCCCAGAAGACTGTGCGGAGGCAGGCGTCCTAAGCTCTCAGAGGATGTCGTGGTTGAGCATCATGGGAGTTGTAGTCCCCCTTCTGTTGCCCACTGTGCGGGGAGGTGGAAACTAAAGCGTAAGGGAATAGGAGGAATTGCGGAAGGCTAGAGAGGTCGCCGCTGTTGAAGAGAACCTGAAGGGCTCTCTCACGTTTGGAAACCTGGATGGGCGTTGGAGGAGGGAGTTGGGGCGGGGCCTAGAGCACCCACGCAGGCCGTCTTTGTGCCCCGGTCGTGGCCAAACAGACTCGCCTCTTCCACGTTCCAGCCTGAACTGTCTGCCCCGGACCTGCGGCCATTTATCGATGGTCCAAGCCGGGCTGTGTGCCTGCCTCCCGACCTACGGGAGGTCGTTTCTTCAATCAGCTACACCGCTCAACAGCTGCGGGAACAGGAGGACCACGAAGCTGTGACTCCAAAGAGGGTGGGCTAAGGCAAGGCCTGGGTGGCCTTGGCTCCACCGGCAAACTTAGGCTCCGCCCCCAGAACTCGATTTTTTTTTCTGATTGGAAGTTTGCCTCACTTGGTCCCGCCCCCTGGCTTCCCACTTGTTCTTTACTCACATCCGTCGCCCGCAGTTTCGCTCTCTGCTATTCTGCGGTCCCGCCCTTGTCTCAAAGCTGTGGTATTAGGACCTGGGTGCGGTACAGGGCCTTGAGGCCGCCTTCCCTGGTTGTCTGGAGCCCAGGAACAGTTTAATCTTCCTACCCCCAGTTGAAGGAGGACTGGCAGTTTGTGGCCATGGTGGTGGACCGCCTCTTCCTGTGGACCCTCGTCATCTTTCTGGACGCCACGTACCACTTGCCCCCTCCCGACCCCTTTCCTTGAGGACGAGAGGGCCGAGACCGAGGTCCTCGGCCACTTGAATTGAGAGTTTGATAGTACTCTCAAGTCCTATCCCTTTCTGCATCTTAACTCCTTCACTAGGAGTCCAATCCTCTCCTCGTTTCGTTTCTAGGGAGGAAGCCCAAGTGGGACTGGGCAGCAGGGGGCCTTGGGCCCACCTGACATGCACTATCCGCTTATTTACTCTTTGGCTTCTTGAAGAAGCCCCGTTGGATATTCACATCTAGGTTGGCAATGAATGGAACAAAGAACAAGAACTAGATTGTAAGCCTTCTGAGGGCAGGAACTATGGCTGTTCACTGTAATATCCCCAGCACCTAGCACAGATCCTAACCTATACAGCCGGTACCTCTGATTGAATGAATAGGGAAATTATTTTTTCTGTAAAGAAATACACTAAGTAATAGTGCTTATGTTGGCATGTTGGGACTAGTGGTCGTTTTTTCTTTGTTTTGACCTTTCTGTACTTTACTGTATTTTGTAATATGTATTATCTTTAGGATAAGAAAAGGTTCTTTCTAAAAGGATGCATTTGTAATGAGGATAAAAAAGCACACTGTAAAAACCTCAAGTTCCAGCTGTGATGCTCAAACTTTGGACAAGCTACTAAACTGCTCTGTGCCTCAGTTTCTCCATCTGTAAAATGAAGCGAATAATAGTATCTGCTGCCTAGTCTGAGGATCATATGAGAAGATGAGAACAAAAGCATTATACAGTATACATCAGAGGTTACAAACTGGTGTGTTTTGTGTGGCCCATGTTGTTGGCCAGCAGAGTTTAAAAGTTGAATTGGTTTGCTACTTTTAAAATGTGGCTATTTCACAGAGCAATTTGGATTTCTGGCTTCTCTTGAAACTTTTAAAGAACTGCAGGCTAGTTCTAAGAAGCCCAACAGGCTACGTAAGTGGTCCTAATGTCTTGAACAATGAAATGGAGGAAATCCTATATGCATGATCCAGTCACTATGAAGACTGTCTCTCATCTGTAGCAACCCTGCTTGCAAATCAAGTTAAGCAAGGCCCCATGGAGACAGAAGGACAGACTGAACTCTGGGGACTAGGCTCCATGTAGTGGGAGCCGAGGGCAGAGACGGCCACCTAAAGGACCAGCTGAGTGGATGAAAGATTGGACAACTCCGCATTGTGACTCCCTGCAATGGGCCTCATTATGACCATGCTCCCTCACCTGTTGGTGGGTGTCCCCAGGTCCTGGCATGAGTGCAGTGTGGGTCAGGGCCGGTGGGGTTGAGGGGGGTGGGGCGTCCCACGGCTCAGGCGGCCCTAGGACCCGCCCACCATGGAACACCAGCTCTGGTATGACAACCTGGGGTGCTGCCATCAATACCAAGAAAGTACCCAGAATGCGGAGGACTTCCTAATCCTGTTGCTGGGCCTTGTCATTCTTGTCAGCTTTGGGATCAGCATGGCAACTATGGTCAGCGATGGTTGGGGATCACCAATAGGGGTTAAGATGGCTGAGGGTGGGAACCAGCTGCAGCCTGCACCTCCGTCTGCAGGAACGGTCTTGGCTGGGAGTGGTGGTGAGGGTAGAGAGCCTGGCCTTCATTTTCACCCACCCCACCTCACCCCACACCAGATATGGCATGGGCTCCAGAATGCCTTAGACAAGACCATGTATTGTATTATTCAGAAAAGTAACTATAGAAGACAGCTAGGGGGCACCCCGCCTCGCCAGTCCCAGGGCCCTAGAAACCCAGGCTCCCAGGTTCCCAACCCTGAAATCTTCTGACAGTTGCCCTGCCCTCACGGACTCTCGCCTCCCACAGATGAAATCTCACAGGCTTGTGAAAGTTCCTCCAAACATCCTCCAGCCAAGGCCCAAGACATCCACATCCACTGCACCCTGGACCCTGTGGAAGTGAGAATGGCCCGGCCCACTTGCTACTCCTCGTCCTCCTACCACCATCTCCGCAACCGTAGCCGCAGCTGCAGCCGCCACCCCTGAAGCCACCAGGGGAGGCCCAAGAATTTAGAAAATTCCCCTCCAGCTGCTCAGGCTTCCGTAGGCCGCATCGCCTCCATGGGATGTCACAGCTGCCTCCGATGCCCCCCTTTAACTGGGAGGACCCGGACTCCTACCTGGAGGAGGAGGACCAACTTTCCTTCCCACAACCCAAGTACCCGTGGGGGTGCTGGGGAGGGCTCTACCGGCAGATGGGTCTGCCCTCCAACGTGGGCCTCTGGGGTCGACAGGGTGGGATCCTGGCCATCCAGCCACCAGCCTGTCTCTACCTGTCGCCCGAGCTGCACCGCATGTCCAAGCGTGTGGAGGCCAAGTCTGAGCTAGGGCTGCAGTCCTTCGGGGCCCCTTGCTCGCCATCCCGCATCTGGGGCAATGTGGATGCTGACCAGTGGACCTCGTCTCCATCACTTACCCGACGGCTGCCCCCTAAGAGCTCGTGGGTCCCTGGGGTCACAGAACTTACCCCTCAGGGGGCCATCTCCCGTATGACTCCTGGGATCAGCGGCGGCGTGGTCTGGAGGGTTCTGAGCCTCCATCAGCTCTGGTGCCTCAGAGCTACAGGCCCGAAGCATGGCAGCGCAACTCCCCACCGGCCCACGGACGGAGCCTCCACAGCTGTGCTCACAGCCAGCCCAACCACAGCCCGCACCACTCCACGGGACACTTGAACTACTCCCGGGATCCCCACGAGGTGCGGCGCTGGGCGGCCGAATGGGCAGAGATGCTGCCTGTGCGGCACCCTCTGGCCGCCTCCGCCTCCCTCACGGTGCTGGCCGAGGCCTCTACCAGTGGGCCTCGGATCCCAGCTCAGCGCTGCTCCTCCACCCCTCCCAGACTCTGCCCGACGTCCAGGCTACCGAACGCCCTCCACCCACGCCCACCTTCATGCCACTCAGCCGGAACCCAGGGGGAAATGCCAACTACCAGGTGTATGACAGCCTGGAGTTGAAGCGGCAAGTGCAGGAAGCCAAGCGCGGGCCAACTCGCTGCTACCTTCCACCTCGGCCTCGAGGCCCTCTCTGCACGGAAGCCAGACTGGGAAAATGAACTGGCCAGCAGCTAATGGGGGCGGGTGGGGAGCGGCAGGGCATGGAGAGAGGAATAAAGAGCGCCATGGTCCAGAAAACATTGGCGGTCTGTGGCTTGGAAGCGCCACTCCTTCTGCCAGCTTGGGTCCCTGCCTTTGGCTTCCTGCAATAAGAAGCCAGTGTCCCCTTCTGGGCCTGAGGGTCCCGTTGGTTTAGTGGCCACAGTCCTGCCAGCAGGCCCCTCCTGGTCTGATACCATGCACTAAGTAGATCTGCAGCTGCAGTCTCCAAACCACTGGTCTCTTGGCACCTCCTCTGTGTCTCAGCTGTCCCTGTCCCCAAAGAGCCTCATACAAGAAGCTGCTTCCAAACTGGGAGGTTCCACATCTGGGCAGGTCCAGCTCCACAGCCAGTGAAGGGCATGAAGAAGGCTGAGGCTCTGGACTCCAGCCAGGCCTTCCGCAGGGCTCTGAGGCCAAGGTCTTTCTAGTCTCAGGAGGGGCCAAGAGATGGAACGTGACATTTGAACAAGTGAGTCAGTGGGCGGTGAGCGAATGTTTGACAGCTCGAGGGGAGGTGTGCCGGCCTCCGGGCCCTGTTTGGCTGTCCAGGCTCAGCTTACCTCACCCGGGGAACCATGGAATGCCACGCCTGGCCCTCCTTTTCATCCCCCTCCCTCACTGTGACGCCACCACCTGCCCCATTATGACCCAGTCTGTCTCCCAGTCTATATATATGGAGGCCAGCGGACTCAGGCAGTCCTGGGACCCCCGGCCATGGCTGAGCAAACCCATTACCTAGCCGAGGCGTGCTCTGGCACCACACCCAGGAAATGCCAAGACCTAGGAGACTCAATTCTTCTGATCCTGGTCAGCATCATCTTGCTCAATGTGTGGATGAACGTGGTGAATCTGGTGAGGGCAGGATCTGGGCAGTGTGGTTGGGGGAGTCCTGGGGTCTAGAAGGGGCTGAGATGGGATGGCTGCTGTAGTGTGGCCGAACAAGGGTTGGATTTCAGGGCTCACCCTGATCCCAAACTCCACGCTCCCTTGCTTCCCTCAGCTCTGGATGCATCTGAAGAGATTCTTGCGGGCAGGTTTCAACCATATTTTCCCCAAAGGTAAGTGGGCGCCAGTGTGGGCTCAGGGGATGTGGGCCTGTCCCCTTTCTTCTATCCCTGCCTTGATTCTCAGCCCCTCAAGAACCCAGGCCCTGTCCCATCTCGCCTTTCCCTGCAGACAAGCAAGCCAGCTGTGTAGGCAGTCATCGCATGCGCTGCTCCGTGGATCCCAAGAAGCTGCGTTCAAGAGTTTCTCCCCGCTTCCGCCATCGCCCGAGCTTCCTGCACAGGCACCCAAACCACCTTGAATCCCGGATACCAGAAACAGATGATGAGACGGCTTCTAAGTGCTGCTGGACGCCGCCTCAGTGTGGACGGGCTCGGGCTTCCACGGAGGCTCCACGGGGACTGTGGAAGGAGGGGGTAGTGGGAGCTGGTGAGGCCCCTCCGTTCACAGCCTTAAAGTCCCAAGCCACCTTTAACTCCAGGTGAGAGACATCTTCCAAGCTCCGCAGGAGAAGCAAGGTGGACGTGGTTCCACTCTGCCTGCCCCAAGAGAGCAAGACTAAGACCCCAGACTATGACTCAGCCCAGGCCCCAGCCCGGGCCCAGACCTTCCCCCCAGTTCAGCTCCCTGCACATTCTCCTGCCAAGGCCCAGACCTTCTCCTACAAGCACCCCTCTGTGCACGCCCCACCTCAGGCCCAGACTTGCTCCACATTCCACCTCCCTGAGCACACTACCCCCCAGGCCCAGACCCCCTCACCAGCCCTCAACCCTGAGCACAGCCCTGCCCAGGTCCATGGCCCGGAGCATACCTCAGCCCATACCCCAGCCCAGGCCCAAGCCCAGGCCCCCTCACATGCCTCAGCCCAATTCCTGGGCCACACTTCTCTCTGCACCCTGACCCATGCTCATCTGACCTATACCCATGCCAACACTCTGGTCCCTCCCCCAACTTCTGCCCCTGCTACTACTCCTGCCCTAGCCCCTACACCAGCCCCTGTCCCGATCTCTGCCACAACCTCTGTCCCAGCACTGGTCATGGCCCTGACGACCACTCCAGTCCCTTCCACCACCCGTACCCCCATCCTAGATTCTATTCTCTCTACCTTGTCTACCTTCGACCAAGGCCTCTCCTCTGGCCATGTGGTCTACTATGCCCGCAGCATGAAGCAGAACTTATTCCATGTGTGTCCCCCTCAGAACTCTGGGTACTCCAGAAATGACTTGGGTACCCTCTCCAGGCCCCAAGAGGGGCATGGTCTGGTGAGCTCTGTTACAGCTGAGCAAACACTGAAGCAATGTAGTGGGGACAGTGCCAAGCCCTCCACAGGGTCCATACTGGGTTACGTGGAGTTGGGGAATATGGAATGGAAGATCCCAAATGATGCCAAAGACAAATTTGTACAGTCCAAGACCTTCGCTCACCGTAGCTCCCATCCTTGCCAGTCTGAGAAGAGAAACACGGATCCCCAGACTCCAGTCTACCCCAAATTCCAGGTGTACTCCAAGGATGCTGCACCTTCTCAACCTTGCTTCCATTCTCCGACCAGTGCCCAGAGCTCACCATGCACCATGCCTCCACCATGCACTCTTTCTCTGCCTCTTGTTTTCCCAGATCCTTTGTCCTTCATCAACACAGCAACCACCAGAAGCCCTCCACCTTAATACAAACCCTCACCTTTCCCCCAACCTCCAAGTCTCCTCAGTCTGTCCTCTCTCCCCAGGGCCCCATCCCTCCCCAGTTATCCACCACTTCCCAAACCCCAAACCAGCCCCAACCCCCAGAACTTCATGAGAGTCTAGGTCTCAACCAATGCTCTGTCCTCCAAAGGACCCCAGGCCTTACCGGAGACACAGGCCTCCCCAAGAACCCAGGCCTTGCTCAAGATCCAGGCCTCCACGAACTTCGAGGCCTTACCGCAGACCCTTACCTCTGCAAGAATCCAAGCCTTTCCCAAGACTCTGACCTTCAGAAGAATCCAGTCATTACCCAAGATTCTTGGCCACAGAAGAGTCCATGCCATGCCCAAGACTCTGCAGTCAACAAGAGCTCAGTCCTTTGCCAGGAGTCTGATCTCCATAAGAGCCCAGGTCTTGTGCAAACCGCTCGCCTCCATAAGGGCTCAAGCCTTACCCGAGACTCCGGAGACTACAAGAATCCAGGCCTGACCCAAGATTCTGGAGTCTGCAGGAGCCAAGGCCTTACTCAAGATTCTGACCTCCATACGAATCCTGGACTTACCCAAGATGCTGGAATTTACAGGAGCTCAGAACATACCCATGACCCTAACTTCCACAAAGACTCAGGAATTAATCGAGATCCTGGCCCCCATAAGAGTCCAGCCCTTACTCAAGACTCTGGCTTATCCAAGAGACGAGGCCTCCATAACAACTCAGGCCTCCACAAGAACCCTCTAGGAACTGACTCTGTCCAAGTTTGGGGCCCACGTCAGACCCAAAAGTCATTTATATCTGAGACAGTTCCTCGAAAGGAGGATGCAGGGCAGCACATACCATGGACTTCTGTCCCAGCCAGTCACAACTCCTGCTCTGCCAAGGCTCAGGGGCCCTACAATGACCTGCTAACCTCCTCGCAGCGAACAGGCAGCCAAGCCTGGGTGTACCACCCGATACCGTTCCCCCAGCCTGCCAGAACTATGGCCAGATGTCTACACCTCCCAAAACCAGCAGGCACCTGGCTAGGGCGTGTGGTCTTTGACGCCCGCCAGAGACAGCAGACAGGGACAAGTGCGAAGCTCTCTCTAGGGCGTGTGGTCTTTGATGCCCGCCAGAGACAGCAGACAGGGACAAGTGCGAAGCTCTCTCTAGGGCGTGTGGTCTTTGACGCCCGCCAGAGACAGCAGACAGGGACAAGTGCGAAGCTCTCTCTAGGGCGTGTGGTCTTTGACGCCCGCCAGAGACAGCAGACAGGGACAAGTGTGAAGCTCTCTCTAGGGCGTTTGGTCTTTGACGCCCGCCAGAGACAGCAGACAGGGACAAGTGCGAAGCTCTGTCTCCCAGGCGCCTTCATAGGGCGACATCCAACTGCCGGAGTCCAGCTCCAGCGAGTCAAGGGATACCCGAGGGATAGATAGCGTCGGCGAAGGAAATAAATCTATTACACTTCTTAAAGTATCAGCATTGCATGTTTCTCTCTCTTCTTTATTGTTTACAATCACAGGTTTATATATTGTAGTTGATTACATTACCAGGTATGTGACCAAACAATCTTAGCACAATCAAACCTCAAAATGTTCTCTAAAGATTTTTTTTTTAAATATGCCCTAGTTTCTAGATGTCCTATTAAAATATTTCCCAAGTTCCCATTAATCACAGGTTATTTCTTAGTAACCAAGCCAAGCAGTTATATGATTATTTTAATTGTAAAAGTTGAAGCTACTTGTTCCTATTTCTCTTCTTGCATGGGCAACCTTTTACAATGGTTCCACGAAAATATTTACAATGTACCCTGCATGCCCTTTCTCGTTGTTTCCTTCAACTGAGACAGTGCTTTCTCCCTATCCTAGCAACTAATTCTGCTCTAGGCATTTGCTTTTCTATAATTAATCTTCCTTTATAATAGAACCATAAATTTCCTATGTCATCAGGAACTCCAGCCCATGGCCATAACTCCATACTAGAGGGTGTTTTTCATAAAAATATCCCTTTAGTTCCAGGCTCTTAATTCTTTACCCATTTCCCCGGGTCTTTAGTGGGTACTTCCCATTCTGTGGTAGTTTCAGGAGGGGGAGTCCTAGAGGAATTTTTCTTTCACGTGGAGCAACATCCCCCCAAAATTGCCCCTATATTTAAATTTATTATCATAAAACATAACAACAGAGCTGTAGTCCACCTTCCTGGCACGGCGCTGCCTTGCAGTTTCGCCTTCCGTTGCTTCATGACTTTGTCATGGTGCAATGGCTCCAGGATGGCTTCCAACATCCAACAACTCACCGGAGACCATCAAGGAGTGGGGATATCAGTGTGTGGTGAGAAACATAGAAAAAGAGGGGACAGGTAAGCATGAGGAATAAAGAGACAAGAGAAGTGTTCTGTGGACTTTGGAGGACATCCAACCCAGCCCCATCCCACAGGGCCTGATGAGGACCGAAACTATCCCTGCTTTCCCTCCATCGCTCTCTAGCTAAATCCGTTATCCCCAAGGCCCTAGAGCTGCACTGTCAATTACAGTAGCCACTAGCCAAAGGCCTATTAGAATGTAAATTACTTAAAATTAAGGAAAATTAATTCTATTAAAAATTAAGTTAAAAAGCTAAAACTTCTCTTCCTCAGGGAACAGAATTTCCCTGACATCCAATTCTGTTCCCTGGCAGTCCAGTTGTTGGGACGTGGCGCTTTCACTGATGTGGCGGTGGTTCAATCCCTGGTCAGGGAATTCAGACCCCGCAAGCTTCATGGCTTGGCCAGAAAAAAAAAAAAGAAATTCTCTTCCTCAGTGCCATGATCTTCTAAGTGCTCAGTAGCCACATGGAGCTAGTGGCTACCGCATTGGATGGCACAGATTTAGAACATTTCCATCATCATGAAAAATGCTATTGGAGAGCAGTGCTTTAGAGCTTAGAGCAATTTTTCTTTCCCTGTCACCCACCCCCAGCATCTTAAAGCTCCCCCAGAGCGCAGAGAACTTAGTTCTTTTTAGGGTGGCTCAGAAGCCACCCTCTGGGGAGGAGGTAAGATGTAGGGATGGGCACCCAATGCCTGATTTCCCCAGCCTGTGAGAAAGAGCCCAGGCTTCAGTTTTCCTCATCTGGTCTCTTGGGTCACGACCAGATGTATGCAAACTTGCCTCCCCCATTCTGGGCTGTGTTTGGGGCTCTTGATCTGATTTACATTTTAATGGGATCAATGTGGCTGCTCTGTTGAGAACAGTCAGCAGGGGGGGCAAAGGATGAAGCAAAGAGGAGGCCTTTGTAATAACTCAGATCTGAGGTAATGGTGGCTTGTACCAGGATGGTAGTGGTAGATGGGATAGGTCATCAGTTTCAGGATATATGTTGAAGGTAGAGCCAATAGGGTTTGGTATGGATTGGATATGGGATGAGAGAGAGGAGAGCTGAGAATGACTCCAAGGGATTTGGCCTGAGCCACAGGAAAGATCGAGTTGTCATTTATGACCTGAGGAAGACTGTGTGGGGAGTCGGTGGTGAGGGAATTAAGTTTTGGACATGTTAAGTTCGAGATGTCTATTGGACACCCAAATGGAGAGGTTAAGTAGGCAGGTGGATACAAGTGTGGAATTTAGGGGAATCAGTCCAGGTTGGAGGTATAAATGTAGGAGTTATTTGCATGCAGTTGGCCCTTCCAAAAGCCTGTCCTTGAGTGGGCTGGAAACACGGTCACTGATTATGCCAGGGAGATTGCTTTCTGGCAAAGCCTAATCCTTCCGCCTTCCCCTCTGTCCCCCAAGTAGAGCAGATGGGGCTCTCGATCTTTGCCCTGCTGACCCTTACTGTGTTCCTGCTGCTGCTGGCAGACAAAGTGCCTGAGACCTCCCTGTCTGTCCCCGTCATCATCAAATACCTCATGTTTACCATGGTCCTCGTCACCTTCTCAGTCATCCTTAACATCGTAGTCCTCAACCTGCACCATCGCTCACCCCACACCCACCAAATGCCCCTTTGGGTCCGTCAGGTAAGAAGATCTCCTCTCCAACCTGTGTTAACTCTCAATCCCAGTATTTGGCTTTTTGTCCAGGTATCGCTCCTCACTCCCACCAACTTTCAACCTTCCCTTTCACAGACCTGAGGGAGAACTACAACTCCTGGTAGAGTGTCAAAGTGCCAAGGTCTTTGGGTGTTGAAATGTTGCCCAATTAATTTTATCTTCCCATCATTAACATTGCGTAGATCCCAGACTCTCTTCATCAATACTGCCCATCGTGGGTCCCAAGGAAGCATTCTCAGGGTTAGGTACTATCAGGGTGGAAGCCCTCAGAACTTTTCTTTCCAGTCAGGATGCCTCCTAACCCCCTTAAGGACTCTTGGGCTGTGTAGTTGCATTTCATCTGTGGGATGCATACACGCATGCGCAGGAATGGGCACGTGCCGTGGGGGTGGTTGGCGGCTTCCCTTCTGGTCTGAAAGCATAAGAGCCCCCTCCAACACGCCTCTTCTTCTACTCTGCAGATCTTTATCCACAAACTCCCTCCGTATCTGGGTCTGAAGAGACCCAAACCTGAGAGAGACCAGATACCGGAGCCACCTCCTATACCTCTCAGGGATTCTCCAGGAAGTGGCTGGGGTCGGGGAACAGATGAATATTTCATCCGCAAGCCACCACATGATTTTCTCTTCCCCAAACCCAACAGGTAGTATCTACTCCCCATGGCCCACGTAGAAGGGAGAGGGCGAACTACAGTTCCCAGAAGACTGTGCGGAGGCAGGCGTCCTAAGCTCTCAGAGGATGTCGTGGTTGAGCATCATGGGAGTTGTAGTCCCCCTTCTGTTGCCCACTGTGCGGGGAGGTGGAAACTAAAGCGTAAGGGAATAGGAGGAATTGCGGAAGGCTAGAGAGGTCGCCGCTGCTGAAGAGAACCTGAAGGGCTCTCTCACGTTTGGAAACCTGGATGGGCGTTGGAGGAGGGAGTTGGGGCGGGGCCTAGAGCACCCACGCAGGCCGTCTTTGTGCCCCGGTCGTGGCCAAACAGACTCGCCTCTTCCACGTTCCAGCCTGAACTGTCTGCCCCGGACCTGCGGCCATTTATCGATGGTCCAAGCCGGGCTGTGTGCCTGCCTCCCGACCTACGGGAGGTCGTTTCTTCAATCAGCTACACCGCTCAACAGCTGCGGGAACAGGAGGACCACGAAGCTGTGACTCCAAAGAGGGTGGGCTAAGGCAAGGCCTGGGTGGCCTTGGCTCCACCGGCAAACTTAGGCTCCGCCCCCAGAACTCGATTTTTTTTTCTGATTGGAAGTTTGCCTCACTTGGTCCCGCCCCCTGGCTTCCCACTTGTTCTTTACTCACATCCGTCGCCCGCAGTTTCGCTCTCTGCTATTCTGCGGTCCCGCCCTTGTCTCAAAGCTGTGGTATTAGGACCTGGGTGCGGTACAGGGCCTTGAGGCCGCCTTCCCTGGTTGTCTGGAGCCCAGGAACAGTTTAATCTTCCTACCCCCAGTTGAAGGAGGACTGGCAGTTTGTGGCCATGGTGGTGGACCGCCTCTTCCTGTGGACCCTCGTCATCTTTCTGGACGCCACGTACCACTTGCCCCCTCCCGACCCCTTTCCTTGAGGACGAGAGGGCCGAGACCGAGGTCCTCGGCCACTTGAATTGAGAGTTTGATAGTACTCTCAAGTCCTATCCCTTTCTGCATCTTAACTCCTTCACTAGGAGTCCAATCCTCTCCTCGTTTCGTTTCTAGGGAGGAAGCCCAAGTGGGACTGGGCAGCAGGGGGCCTTGGGCCCACCTGACATGCACTATCCGCTTATTTACTCTTTGGCTTCTTGAAGAAGCCCCGTTGGATATTCACATCTAGGTTGGCAATGAATGGAACAAAGAACAAGAACTAGATTGTAAGCCTTCTGAGGGCAGGAACTATGGCTGTTCACTGTAATATCCCCAGCACCTAGCACAGATCCTAACCTATACAGCCGGTACCTCTGATTGAATGAATAGGGAAATTATTTTTTCTGTAAAGAAATACACTAAGTAATAGTGCTTATGTTGGCATGTTGGGACTAGTGGTCGTTTTTTCTTTGTTTTGACCTTTCTGTACTTTACTGTATTTTGTAATATGTATTATCTTTAGGATAAGAAAAGGTTCTTTCTAAAAGGATGCATTTGTAATGAGGATAAAAAAGCACACTGTAAAAACCTCAAGTTCCAGCTGTGATGCTCAAACTTTGGACAAGCTACTAAACTGCTCTGTGCCTCAGTTTCTCCATCTGTAAAATGAAGCGAATAATAGTATCTGCTGCCTAGTCTGAGGATCATATGAGAAGATGAGAACAAAAGCATTATACAGTATACATCAGAGGTTACAAACTGGTGTGTTTTGTGTGGCCCATGTTGTTGGCCAGCAGAGTTTAAAAGTTGAATTGGTTTGCTACTTTTAAAATGTGGCTATTTCACAGAGCAATTTGGATTTCTGGCTTCTCTTGAAACTTTTAAAGAACTGCAGGCTAGTTCTAAGAAGCCCAACAGGCTACGTAAGTGGTCCTAATGTCTTGAACAATGAAATGGAGGAAATCCTATATGCATGATCCAGTCACTATGAAGACTGTCTCTCATCTGTAGCAACCCTGCTTGCAAATCAAGTTAAGCAAGGCCCCATGGAGACAGAAGGACAGACTGAACTCTGGGGACTAGGCTCCATGTAGTGGGAGCCGAGGGCAGAGACGGCCACCTAAAGGACCAGCTGAGTGGATGAAAGATTGGACAACTCCGCATTGTGACTCCCTGCAATGGGCCTCATTATGACCATGCTCCCTCACCTGTTGGTGGGTGTCCCCAGGTCCTGGCATGAGTGCAGTGTGGGTCAGGGCCGGTGGGGTTGAGGGGGGTGGGGCGTCCCACGGCTCAGGCGGCCCTAGGACCCGCCCACCATGGAACACCAGCTCTGGTATGACAACCTGGGGTGCTGCCATCAATACCAAGAAAGTACCCAGAATGCGGAGGACTTCCTAATCCTGTTGCTGGGCCTTGTCATTCTTGTCAGCTTTGGGATCAGCATGGCAACTATGGTCAGCGATGGTTGGGGATCACCAATAGGGGTTAAGATGGCTGAGGGTGGGAACCAGCTGCAGCCTGCACCTCCGTCTGCAGGAACGGTCTTGGCTGGGAGTGGTGGTGAGGGTAGAGAGCCTGGCCTTCATTTTCACCCACCCCACCTCACCCCACACCAGATATGGCATGGGCTCCAGAATGCCTTAGACAAGACCATGTATTGTATTATTCAGAAAAGTAACTATAGAAGACAGCTAGGGGGCACCCCGCCTCGCCAGTCCCAGGGCCCTAGAAACCCAGGCTCCCAGGTTCCCAACCCTGAAATCTTCTGACAGTTGCCCTGCCCTCACGGACTCTCGCCTCCCACAGATGAAATCTCACAGGCTTGTGAAAGTTCCTCCAAACATCCTCCAGCCAAGGCCCAAGACATCCACATCCACTGCACCCTGGACCCTGTGGAAGTGAGAATGGCCCGGCCCACTTGCTACTCCTCGTCCTCCTACCACCATCTCCGCAACCGTAGCCGCAGCTGCAGCCGCCACCCCTGAAGCCACCAGGGGAGGCCCAAGAATTTAGAAAATTCCCCTCCAGCTGCTCAGGCTTCCGTAGGCCGCATCGCCTCCACGGGATGTCACAGCTGCCTCCGATGCCCCCCTTTAACTGGGAGGACCCGGACTCCTACCTGGAGGAGGAGGACCAACTTTCCTTCCCACAACCCAAGTACCCGTGGGGGTGCTGGGGAGGGCTCTACCGGCAGATGGGTCTGCCCTCCAACGTGGGCCTCTGGGGTCGACAGGGTGGGATCCTGGCCATCCAGCCACCAGCCTGTCTCTACCTGTCGCCCGAGCTGCACCGCATGTCCAAGCGTGTGGAGGCCAAGTCTGAGCTAGGGCTGCAGTCCTTCGGGGCCCCTTGCTCGCCATCCCGCATCTGGGGCAATGTGGATGCTGACCAGTGGACCTCGTCTCCATCACTTACCCGACGGCTGCCCCCTAAGAGCTCGTGGGTCCCTGGGGTCACAGAACTTACCCCTCAGGGGGCCATCTCCCGTATGACTCCTGGGATCAGCGGCGGCGTGGTCTGGAGGGTTCTGAGCCTCCATCAGCTCTGGTGCCTCAGAGCTACAGGCCCGAAGCATGGCAGCGCAACTCCCCACCGGCCCACGGACGGAGCCTCCACAGCTGTGCTCACAGCCAGCCCAACCACAGCCCGCACCACTCCACGGGACACTTGAACTACTCCCGGGATCCCCACGAGGTGCGGCGCTGGGCGGCCGAATGGGCAGAGATGCTGCCTGTGCGGCACCCTCTGGCCACCTCCGCCTCCCTCACGGTGCTGGCCGAGGCCTCTACCAGTGGGCCTCGGATCCCAGCTCAGCGCTGCTCCTCCACCCCTCCCAGACTCTGCCCGACGTCCAGGCTACCGAACGCCCTCCACCCACGCCCACCTTCATGCCACTCAGCCGGAACCCAGGGGGAAATGCCAACTACCAGGTGTATGACAGCCTGGAGTTGAAGCGGCAAGTGCAGGAAGCCAAGCGCGGGCCAACTCGCTGCTACCTTCCACCTCGGCCTCGAGGCCCTCTCTGCACGGAAGCCAGACTGGGAAAATGAACTGGCCAGCAGCTAATGGGGGCGGGTGGGGAGCGGCAGGGCATGGAGAGAGGAATAAAGAGCGCCATGGTCCAGAAAACATTGGCGGTCTGTGGCTTGGAAGCGCCACTCCTTCTGCCAGCTTGGGTCCCTGCCTTTGGCTTCCTGCAATAAGAAGCCAGTGTCCCCTTCTGGGCCTGAGGGTCCCGTTGGTTTAGTGGCCACAGTCCTGCCAGCAGGCCCCTCCTGGTCTGATACCATGCACTAAGTAGATCTGCAGCTGCAGTCTCCAAACCACTGGTCTCTTGGCACCTCCTCTGTGTCTCAGCTGTCCCTGTCCCCAAAGAGCCTCATACAAGAAGCTGCTTCCAAACTGGGAGGTTCCACATCTGGGCAGGTCCAGCTCCACAGCCAGTGAAGGGCATGAAGAAGGCTGAGGCTCTGGACTCCAGCCAGGCCTTCCGCAGGGCTCTGAGGCCAAGGTCTTTCTAGTCTCAGGAGGGGCCAAGAGATGGAACGTGACATTTGAACAAGTGAGTCAGTGGGCGGTGAGCGAATGTTTGACAGCTCGAGGGGAGGTGTGCCGGCCTCCGGGCCCTGTTTGGCTGTCCAGGCTCAGCTTACCTCACCCGGGGAACCATGGAATGCCACGCCTGGCCCTCCTTTTCATCCCCCTCCCTCACTGTGACGCCACCACCTGCCCCATTATGACCCAGTCTGTCTCCCAGTCTATATATATGGAGGCCAGCGGACTCAGGCAGTCCTGGGACCCCCGGCCATGGCTGAGCAAACCCATTACCTAGCCGAGGCGTGCTCTGGCACCACACCCAGGAAATGCCAAGACCTAGGAGACTCAATTCTTCTGATCCTGGTCAGCATCATCTTGCTCAATGTGTGGATGAACGTGGTGAATCTGGTGAGGGCAGGATCTGGGCAGTGTGGTTGGGGGAGTCCTGGGGTCTAGAAGGGGCTGAGATGGGATGGCTGCTGTAGTGTGGCCGAACAAGGGTTGGATTTCAGGGCTCACCCTGATCCCAAACTCCACGCTCCCTTGCTTCCCTCAGCTCTGGATGCATCTGAAGAGATTCTTGCGGGCAGGTTTCAACCATATTTTCCCCAAAGGTAAGTGGGCGCCAGTGTGGGCTCAGGGGATGTGGGCCTGTCCCCTTTCTTCTATCCCTGCCTTGATTCTCAGCCCCTCAAGAACCCAGGCCCTGTCCCATCTCGCCTTTCCCTGCAGACAAGCAAGCCAGCTGTGTAGGCAGTCATCGCATGCGCTGCTCCGTGGATCCCAAGAAGCTGCGTTCAAGAGTTTCTCCCCGCTTCCGCCATCGCCCGAGCTTCCTGCACAGGCACCCAAACCACCTTGAATCCCGGATACCAGAAACAGATGATGAGACGGCTTCTAAGTGCTGCTGGACGCCGCCTCAGTGTGGACGGGCTCGGGCTTCCACGGAGGCTCCACGGGGACTGTGGAAGGAGAGGGTAGTGGGAGCTGGTGAGGCCCCTCCGTTCACAGCCTTAAAGTCCCAAGCCACCTTTAACTCCAGGTGAGAGACATCTTCCAAGCTCCGCAGGAGAAGCAAGGTGGACGTGGTTCCACTCTGCCTGCCCCAAGAGAGCAAGACTAAGACCCCAGACTATGACTCAGCCCAGGCCCCAGCCCGGGCCCAGACCTGCCCCCCAGTTCAGCTCCCTGCACATTCTCCTGCCAAGGCCCAGACCTTCTCCTACAAGCACCCCTCTGTGCACGCCCCACCTCAGGCCCAGACTTGCTCCACATTCCACCTCCCTGAGCACACTACCCCCCAGGCCCAGACCCCCTCACCAGCCCTCAACCCTGAGCACAGCCCTGCCCAGGTCCATGGCCCGGAGCATACCTCAGCCCATACCCCAGCCCAGGCCCAAGCCCAGGCCCCCTCACATGCCTCAGCCCAATTCCTGGGCCACACTTCTCTCTGCACCCTGACCCATGCTCATCTGACCTATACCCATGCCAACACTCTGGTCCCTCCCCCAACTTCTGCCCCTGCTACTACTCCTGCCCTAGCCCCTACACCAGCCCCTGTCCCGATCTCTGCCACAACCTCTGTCCCAGCACTGGTCATGGCCCTGACGACCACTCCAGTCCCTTCCACCACCCGTACCCCCATCCTAGATTCTATTCTCTCTACCTTGTCTACCTTCGACCAAGGCCTCTCCTCTGGCCATGTGGTCTACTATGCCCGCAGCATGAAGCAGAACTTATTCCATGTGTGTCCCCCTCAGAACTCTAGGTACTCCAGAAATGACTTGGGTACCCTCTCCAGGCCCCAAGAGGGGCATGGTCTGGTGAGCTCTGGTACAGCTGAGCAAACACTGAAGCAATGTAGTGGGGACAGTGCCAAGCCCTCCACAGGGTCCATACTGGGTTACGTGGAGTTGGGGAATATGGAATGGAAGATCCCAAATGATGCCAAAGACAAATTTGTACAGTCCAAGACCTTCGCTCACCGTAGCTCCCATCCTTGCCAGTCTGAGAAGAGAAACACGGATCCCCAGACTCCAGTCTACCCCAAATTCCAGGTGTACTCCAAGGATGCTGCACCTTCTCAACCTTGCTTCCATTCTCCGACCAGTGCCCAGAGCTCACCATGCACCATGCCTCCACCATGCACTCTTTCTCTGCCTCTTGTTTTCCCAGATCCTTTGTCCTTCATCAACACAGCAACCACCAGAAGCCCTCCACCTTAATACAAACCCTCACCTTTCCCCCAACCTCCAAGTCTCCTCAGTCTGTCCTCTCTCCCCAGGGCCCCATCCCTCCCCAGTTATCCACCACTTCCCAAACCCCAAACCAGCCCCAACCCCCAGAACTTCATGAGAGTCTAGGTCTCAACCAATGCTCTGTCCTCCAAAGGACCCCAGGCCTTACCGGAGACACAGGCCTCCCCAAGAACCCAGGCCTTGCTCAAGATCCAGGCCTCCACGAACTTCGAGGCCTTACCGCAGACCCTTACCTCTGCAAAAATCCAAGCCTTTCCCAAGACTCTGACCTTCAGAAGAATCCAGTCATTACCCAAGATTCTTGGCCACAGAAGAGTCCATGCCATGCCCAAGACTCTGCAGTCAACAAGAGCTCAGTCCTTTGCCAGGAGTCTGATCTCCATAAGAGCCCAGGTCTTGTGCAAACCGCTCACCTCCATAAGGGCTCAAGCCTTACCCGAGACTCCGGAGACTACAAGAATCCAGGCCTGACCCAAGATTCTGGAGTCTGCAGGAGCCAAGGCCTTACTCAAGATTCTGACCTCCATAAGAATCCTGGCCTTACCCAAGATGCTGGAATTTACAGGAGCTCAGAACATGCCCATGACCCTAACTTCCACAAAGACTCAGGAATTAATCGAGATCCTGGCCCCCATAAGAGTCCAGCCCTTACTCAAGACTCTGGCTTATCCAAGAGACGAGGCCTCCATAACAACTCAGACCTCCACAAGAACCCTCTAGGAACTGACTCTGTCCAAGTTTGGGGCCCACGTCAGACCCAAAAGTCATTTATATCTGAGACAGTTCCTCAAAAGGAGGATGCAGGGCAGCACATACCATGGACTTCTGTCCCAGCCAGTCACACCTCCTGCTCTGCCAAGGCTCAGGGGCCCTACAATGACCTGCTAACCTCCTCGCAGCGAACAGGCAGCCAAGCCTGGGTGTACCACCCGATACCGTTCCCCCAGCCTGCCAGAACTATGGCCAGATGTCTACACCTCCCAAAACCAGCAGGCACCTGGCTAGGGCGTGTGGTCTTTGACGCCCGCCAGAGACAGCAGACAGGGACAAGTGCGAAGCTCTCTCTAGGGCGTGTGGTCTTTGACGCCCGCCAGAGACAGCAGACAGGGACAAGTGCGAAGCTCTCTCTAGGGCGTGTGGCCTTTGACGCCTGCCAGAGACAGCAGACAGGGACAAGTGCGAAGCTCTCTCTAGGGCGTGTGGTCTTTGACGCCCGCCAGAGACAGCAGACAGGGACAAGTGCGAAGCTCTCTCTAGGGCGTGTGGTCTTTGGTGCCCGCCAGAGACAGCAGACAGGGACAAGTGCAAAGCTCTCTCTAGGGCATGTGGTCTTTGACGCCCGCCAGAGACAGCAGACAGGGACAAGTGTGAAGCTCTCTCTAGGGCGTGTGGTCTTTGACGCCCGCCAGAGACAGCAGACAGGGACAAGTGCAAAGCTCTGTCTCCCAGGCGCCTTCATAGGGCGACATCCAACTGCCGGAGTCCATCTCCAGCGAGTCAAGGGATACCCGAGGGATAGATAGCGTCGGCGAAGGAAATAAATCTATTACACTTCTTAAAGTATCAGCATTGCATGTTTCTCTCTCTTCTTTATTGTTTACAATCACAGGTTTATATATTGTAGTTGATTACATTACCAGGTATGTGACCAAACAATCTTAGCACAATCAAACCTCAAAATGTTCTCTAAAGATTTTTTTTTAAATATGCCCTAGTTTCTAGATGTCCTATTAAAATATTTCCCAAGTTCCCATTAATCACAGGTTATTTCTTAGTAACCAAGCCAAGCAGTTATATGATTATTTTAATTGTAAAAGTTGAAGCTACTTGTTCCTATTTCTCTTCTTGCATGGGCAACCTTTTACAATGGTTCCACGAAAATATTTACAATGTACCCTGCATGCCCTTTCTCGTTGTTTCCTTCAACTGAGACAGTGCTTTCTCCCTATCCTAGCAACTAATTCTGCTCTAGGCATTTGCTTTTCTATAATTAATCTTCCTTTATAATAGAACCATAAATTTCCTATGTCATCAGGAACTCCAGCCCATGGCCATAACTCCATACTAGAGGGTGTTTTTCATAAAAATATCCCTTTAGTTCCAGGCTCTTAATTCTTTACCCATTTCCCCGGGTCTTTAGTGGGTACTTCCCATTCTGTGGTAGTTTCAGGAGGGGGAGTCCTAGAGGAATTTTTCTTTCACGTGGAGCAACATCCCCCCAAAATTGCCCCTATATTTAAATTTATTATCATAAAACATAACAACAGAGCTGTAGTCCACCTTCCTGGCACGGCGCTGCCTTGCAGTTTCGCCTTCCGTTGCTTCATGACTTTGTCATGGTGCAATGGCTCCAGGATGGCTTCCAACATCCAACAACTCACCGGAGACCATCAAGGAGTGGGGATATCAGTGTGTGGTGAGAAACATAGAAAAAGAGGGGACAGGTAAGCATGAGGAATAAAGAGACAAGAGAAGTGTTCTGTGGACTTTGGAGGACATCCAACCCAGCCCCATCCCACAGGGCCTGATGAGGACCGAAACTATCCCTGCTTTCCCTCCATCGCTCTCTAGCTAAATCCGTTATCCCCAAGGCCCTAGAGCTGCACTGTCAATTACAGTAGCCACTAGCCAGAGGCCTATTAGAATGTAAATTACTTAAAATTAAGGAAAATTAATTCTATTAAAAATTAAGTTAAAAAGCTAAAACTTCTCTTCCTCAGGGAACAGAATTTCCCTGACATCCAATTCTGTTCCCTGGCAGTCCAGTTGTTGGGACGTGGCGCTTTCACTGATGTGGCGGTGGTTCAATCCCTGGTCAGGGAATTCAGACCCCGCAAGCTTCATGGCTTGGCCAGAAAAAAAAAAAGAAATTCTCTTCCTCAGTGCCATGATCTTCTAAGTGCTCAGTAGCCACATGGAGCTAGTGGCTACCGCATTGGACGGCACAGATTTAGAACATTTCCATCATCATGAAAAATGCTATTGGAGAGCAGTGCTTTAGAGCTTAGAGCAATTTTTCTTTCCCTGTCACCCACCCCCAGCATCTTAAAGCTCCCCCAGAGCGCAGAGAACTTAGTTCTTTTTAGGGTGGCTCAGAAGCCACCCTCTGGGGAGGAGGTAAGATGTAGGGATGGGCACCCAATGCCTGATTTCCCCAGCCTGTGAGAAAGAGCCCAGGCTTCAGTTTTCCTCATCTGGTCTCTTGGGTCACGACCAGATGTATGCAAACTTGCCTCCCCCATTCTGGGCTGTGTTTGGGGCTCTTGATCTGATTTACATTTTAATGGGATCAATGTGGCTGCTCTGTTGAGAACAGTCAGCAGGGGGGGCAAAGGATGAAGCAAAGAGGAGGCCTTTGTAATAACTCAGATCTGAGGTAATGGTGGCTTGTACCAGGATGGTAGTGGTAGATGGGATAGGTCATCAGTTTCAGGATATATGTTGAAGGTAGAGCCAATAGGGTTTGGTATGGATTGGATATGGGATGAGAGAGAGGAGAGCTGAGAATGACTCCAAGGGATTTGGCCTGAGCCACAGGAAAGATCGAGTTGTCATTTATGACCTGAGGAAGACTGTGTGGGGAGTCGGTGGTGAGGGAATTAAGTTTTGGACATGTTAAGTTCGAGATGTCTATTGGACACCCAAATGGAGAGGTTAAGTAGGCAGGTGGATACAAGTGTGGAATTTAGGGGAATCAGTCCAGGTTGGAGGTATAAATGTAGGAGTTATTTGCATGCAGTTGGCCCTTCCAAAAGCCTGTCCTTGAGTGGGCTGGAAACACGGTCACTGATTATGCCAGGGAGATTGCTTTCTGGCAAAGCCTAATCCTTCCGCCTTCCCCTCTGTCCCCCAAGTAGAGCAGATGGGGCTCTCGATCTTTGCCCTGCTGACCCTTACTGTGTTCCTGCTGCTGCTGGCAGACAAAGTGCCTGAGACCTCCCTGTCTGTCCCCGTCATCATCAAATACCTCATGTTTACCATGGTCCTCGTCACCTTCTCAGTCATCCTTAACATCGTAGTCCTCAACCTGCACCATCGCTCACCCCACACCCACCAAATGCCCCTTTGGGTCCGTCAGGTAAGAAGATCTCCTCTCCAACCTGTGTTAACTCTCAATCCCAGTATTTGGCTTTTTGTCCAGGTATCGCTCCTCACTCCCACCAACTTTCAACCTTCCCTTTCACAGACCTGAGGGAGAACTACAACTCCTGGTAGAGTGTCAAAGTGCCAAGGTCTTTGGGTGTTGAAATGTTGCCCAATTAATTTTATCTTCCCATCATTAACATTGCGTAGATCCCAGGCTCTCTTCATCAATACTGCCCATCGTGGGTCCCAAGGAAGCATTCTCAGGGTTAGGTACTATCAGGGTGGAAGCCCTCAGAACTTTTCTTTCCAGTCAGGATGCCTCCTAACCCCCTTAAGGACTCTTGGGCTGTGTAGTTGCATTTCATCTGTGGGATGCATACACGCATGCGCAGGAATGGGCACGTGCCGTGGGGGTGGTTGGCGGCTTCCCTTCTGGTCTGAAAGCATAAGAGCCCCCTCCAACACGCCTCTTCTTCTACTCTGCAGATCTTTATCCACAAACTCCCTCCGTATCTGGGTCTGAAGAGACCCAAACCTGAGAGAGACCAGATACCGGAGCCACCTCCTATACCTCTCAGGGATTCTCCAGGAAGTGGCTGGGGTCGGGGAACAGATGAATATTTCATCCGCAAGCCACCACATGATTTTCTCTTCCCCAAACCCAACAGGTAGTATCTACTCCCCATGGCCCACGTAGAAGGGAGAGGGCGAACTACAGTTCCCAGAAGACTGTGCGGAGGCAGGCGTCCTAAGCTCTCAGAGGATGTCGTGGTTGAGCATCATGGGAGTTGTAGTCCCCCTTCTGTTGCCCACTGTGCGGGGAGGTGGAAACTAAAGCGTAAGGGAATAGGAGGAATTGCGGAAGGCTAGAGAGGTCGCCGCTGTTGAAGAGAACCTGAAGGGCTCTCTCACGTTTGGAAACCTGGATGGGCGTTGGAGGAGGGAGTTGGGGCGGGGCCTAGAGCACCCACGCAGGCCGTCTTTGTGCCCCGGTCGTGGCCAAACAGACTCGCCTCTTCCACGTTCCAGCCTGAACTGTCTGCCCCGGACCTGCGGCCATTTATCGATGGTCCAAGCCGGGCTGTGTGCCTGCCTCCCGACCTACGGGAGGTCGTTTCTTCAATCAGCTACACCGCTCAACAGCTGCGGGAACAGGAGGACCACGAAGCTGTGACTCCAAAGAGGGTGGGCTAAGGCAAGGCCTGGGTGGCCTTGGCTCCACCGGCAAACTTAGGCTCCGCCCCCAGAACTCGATTTTTTTTTCTGATTGGAAGTTTGCCTCACTTGGTCCCGCCCCCTGGCTTCCCACTTGTTCTTTACTCACATCCGTCGCCCGCAGTTTCGCTCTCTGCTATTCTGCGGTCCCGCCCTTGTCTCAAAGCTGTGGTATTAGGACCTGGGTGCGGTACAGGGCCTTGAGGCCGCCTTCCCTGGTTGTCTGGAGCCCAGGAACAGTTTAATCTTCCTACCCCCAGTTGAAGGAGGACTGGCAGTTTGTGGCCATGGTGGTGGACCGCCTCTTCCTGTGGACCCTCGTCATCTTTCTGGACGCCACGTACCACTTGCCCCCTCCCGACCCCTTTCCTTGAGGACGAGAGGGCCGAGACCGAGGTCCTCGGCCACTTGAATTGAGAGTTTGATAGTACTCTCAAGTCCTATCCCTTTCTGCATCTTAACTCCTTCACTAGGAGTCCAATCCTCTCCTCGTTTCGTTTCTAGGGAGGAAGCCCAAGTGGGACTGGGCAGCAGGGGGCCTTGGGCCCACCTGACATGCACTATCCGCTTATTTACTCTTTGGCTTCTTGAAGAAGCCCCGTTGGATATTCACATCTAGGTTGGCAATGAATGGAACAAAGAACAAGAACTAGATTGTAAGCCTTCTGAGGGCAGGAACTATGGCTGTTCACTGTAATATCCCCAGCACCTAGCACAGATCCTAACCTATACAGCCGGTACCTCTGATTGAATGAATAGGGAAATTATTTTTTCTGTAAAGAAATACACTAAGTAATAGTGCTTATGTTGGCATGTTGGGACTAGTGGTCGTTTTTTCTTTGTTTTGACCTTTCTGTACTTTACTGTATTTTGTAATATGTATTATCTTTAGGATAAGAAAAGGTTCTTTCTAAAAGGATGCATTTGTAATGAGGATAAAAAAGCACACTGTAAAAACCTCAAGTTCCAGCTGTGATGCTCAAACTTTGGACAAGCTACTAAACTGCTCTGTGCCTCAGTTTCTCCATCTGTAAAATGAAGCGAATAATAGTATCTGCTGCCTAGTCTGAGGATCATATGAGAAGATGAGAACAAAAGCATTATACAGTATACATCAGAGGTTACAAACTGGTGTGTTTTGTGTGGCCCATGTTGTTGGCCAGCAGAGTTTAAAAGTTGAATTGGTTTGCTACTTTTAAAATGTGGCTATTTCACAGAGCAATTTGGATTTCTGGCTTCTCTTGAAACTTTTAAAGAACTGCAGGCTAGTTCTAAGAAGCCCAACAGGCTACGTAAGCGGTCCTAATGTCTTGAACAATGAAATGGAGGAAATCCTATATGCATGATCCAGTCACTATGAAGACTGTCTCTCATCTGTAGCAACCCTGCTTGCAAATCAAGTTAAGCAAGGCCCCATGGAGACAGAAGGACAGACTGAACTCTGGGGACTAGGCTCCATGTAGTGGGAGCCGAGGGCAGAGACGGCCACCTAAAGGACCAGCTGAGTGGATGAAAGATTGGACAACTCCGCATTGTGACTCCCTGCAATGGGCCTCATTATGACCATGCTCCCTCACCTGTTGGTGGGTGTCCCCAGGTCCTGGCATGAGTGCAGTGTGGGTCAGGGCCGGTGGGGTTGAGGGGGGTGGGGCGTCCCACGGCTCAGGCGGCCCTAGGACCCGCCCACCATGGAACACCAGCTCTGGTATGACAACCTGGGGTGCTGCCATCAATACCAAGAAAGTACCCAGAATGCGGAGGACTTCCTAATCCTGTTGCTGGGCCTTGTCATTCTTGTCAGCTTTGGGATCAGCATGGCAACTATGGTCAGCGATGGTTGGGGATCACCAATAGGGGTTAAGATGGCTGAGGGTGGGAACCAGCTGCAGCCTGCACCTCCGTCTGCAGGAACGGTCTTGGCTGGGAGTGGTGGTGAGGGTAGAGAGCCTGGCCTTCATTTTCACCCACCCCACCTCACCCCACACCAGATATGGCATGGGCTCCAGAATGCCTTAGACAAGACCATGTATTGTATTATTCAGAAAAGTAACTATAGAAGACAGCTAGGGGGCACCCCGCCTCGCCAGTCCCAGGGCCCTAGAAACCCAGGCTCCCAGGTTCCCAACCCTGAAATCTTCTGACAGTTGCCCTGCCCTCACGGACTCTCGCCTCCCACAGATGAAATCTCACAGGCTTGTGAAAGTTCCTCCAAACATCCTCCAGCCAAGGCCCAAGACATCCACATCCACTGCACCCTGGACCCTGTGGAAGTGAGAATGGCCCGGCCCACTTGCTACTCCTCGTCCTCCTACCACCATCTCCGCAACCGTAGCCGCAGCTGCAGCCGCCACCCCTGAAGCCACCAGGGGAGGCCCAAGAATTTAGAAAATTCCCCTCCAGCTGCTCAGGCTTCCGTAGGCCGCATCGCCTCCACGGGATGTCACAGCTGCCTCCGATGCCCCCCTTTAACTGGGAGGACCCGGACTCCTACCTGGAGGAGGAGGACCAACTTTCCTTCCCACAACCCAAGTACCCGTGGGGGTGCTGGGGAGGGCTCTACCGGCAGATGGGTCTGCCCTCCAACGTGGGCCTCTGGGGTCGACAGGGTGGGATCCTGGCCATCCAGCCACCAGCCTGTCTCTACCTGTCGCCCGAGCTGCACCGCATGTCCAAGCGTGTGGAGGCCAAGTCTGAGCTAGGGCTGCAGTCCTTCGGGGCCCCTTGCTCGCCATCCCGCATCTGGGGCAATGTGGATGCTGACCAGTGGACCTCGTCTCCATCACTTACCCGACGGCTGCCCCCTAAGAGCTCGTGGGTCCCTGGGGTCACAGAACTTACCCCTCAGGGGGCCATCTCCCGTATGACTCCTGGGATCAGCGGCGGCGTGGTCTGGAGGGTTCTGAGCCTCCATCAGCTCTGGTGCCTCAGAGCTACAGGCCCGAAGCATGGCAGCGCAACTCCCCACCGGCCCACGGACGGAGCCTCCACAGCTGTGCTCACAGCCAGCCCAACCACAGCCCGCACCACTCCACGGGACACTTGAACTACTCCCGGGATCCCCACGAGGTGCGGCGCTGGGCGGCCGAATGGGCAGAGATGCTGCCTGTGCGGCACCCTCTGGCCGCCTCCGCCTCCCTCACGGTGCTGGCCGAGGCCTCTACCAGTGGGCCTCGGATCCCAGCTCAGCGCTGCTCCTCCACCCCTCCCAGACTCTGCCCGACGTCCAGGCTACCGAACGCCCTCCACCCACGCCCACCTTCATGCCACTCAGCCGGAACCCAGGGGGAAATGCCAACTACCAGGTGTATGACAGCCTGGAGTTGAAGCGGCAAGTGCAGGAAGCCAAGCGCGGGCCAACTCGCTGCTACCTTCCACCTCGGCCTCGAGGCCCTCTCTGCACGGAAGCCAGACTGGGAAAATGAACTGGCCAGCAGCTAATGGGGGCGGGTGGGGAGCGGCAGGGCATGGAGAGAGGAATAAAGAGCGCCATGGTCCAGAAAACATTGGCGGTCTGTGGCTTGGAAGCGCCACTCCTTCTGCCAGCTTGGGTCCCTGCCTTTGGCTTCCTGCAATAAGAAGCCAGTGTCCCCTTCTGGGCCTGAGGGTCCCGTTGGTTTAGTGGCCACAGTCCTGCCAGCAGGCCCCTCCTGGTCTGATACCATGCACTAAGTAGATCTGCAGCTGCAGTCTCCAAACCACTGGTCTCTTGGCACCTCCTCTGTGTCTCAGCTGTCCCTGTCCCCAAAGAGCCTCATACAAGAAGCTGCTTCCAAACTGGGAGGTTCCACATCTGGGCAGGTCCAGCTCCACAGCCAGTGAAGGGCATGAAGAAGGCTGAGGCTCTGGACTCCAGCCAGGCCTTCCGCAGGGCTCTGAGGCCAAGGTCTTTCTAGTCTCAGGAGGGGCCAAGAGATGGAACGTGACATTTGAACAAGTGAGTCAGTGGGCGGTGAGCGAATGTTTGACAGCTCGAGGGGAGGTGTGCCGGCCTCCGGGCCCTGTTTGGCTGTCCAGGCTCAGCTTACCTCACCCGGGGAACCATGGAATGCCACGCCTGGCCCTCCTTTTCATCCCCCTCCCTCACTGTGACGCCACCACCTGCCCCATTATGACCCAGTCTGTCTCCCAGTCTATATATATGGAGGCCAGCGGACTCAGGCAGTCCTGGGACCCCCGGCCATGGCTGAGCAAACCCATTACCTAGCCGAGGCGTGCTCTGGCACCACACCCAGGAAATGCCAAGACCTAGGAGACTCAATTCTTCTGATCCTGGTCAGCATCATCTTGCTCAATGTGTGGATGAACGTGGTGAATCTGGTGAGGGCAGGATCTGGGCAGTGTGGTTGGGGGAGTCCTGGGGTCTAGAAGGGGCTGAGATGGGATGGCTGCTGTAGTGTGGCCGAACAAGGGTTGGATTTCAGGGCTCACCCTGATCCCAAACTCCACGCTCCCTTGCTTCCCTCAGCTCTGGATGCATCTGAAGAGATTCTTGCGGGCAGGTTTCAACCATATTTTCCCCAAAGGTAAGTGGGCGCCAGTGTGGGCTCAGGGGATGTGGGCCTGTCCCCTTTCTTCTATCCCTGCCTTGATTCTCAGCCCCTCAAGAACCCAGGCCCTGTCCCATCTCGCCTTTCCCTGCAGACAAGCAAGCCAGCTGTGTAGGCAGTCATCGCATGCGCTGCTCCGTGGATCCCAAGAAGCTGCGTTCAAGAGTTTCTCCCCGCTTCCGCCATCGCCCGAGCTTCCTGCACAGGCACCCAAACCACCTTGAATCCCGGATACCAGAAACAGATGATGAGACGGCTTCTAAGTGCTGCTGGACGCCGCCTCAGTGTGGACGGGCTCGGGCTTCCACGGAGGCTCCACGGGGACTGTGGAAGGAGAGGGTAGTGGGAGCTGGTGAGGCCCCTCCGTTCACAGCCTTAAAGTCCCAAGCCACCTTTAACTCCAGGTGAGAGACATCTTCCAAGCTCCGCAGGAGAAGCAAGGTGGACGTGGTTCCACTCTGCCTGCCCCAAGAGAGCAAGACTAAGACCCCAGACTATGACTCAGCCCAGGCCCCAGCCCGGGCCCAGACCTGCCCCCCAGTTCAGCTCCCTGCACATTCTCCTGCCAAGGCCCAGACCTTCTCCTACAAGCACCCCTCTGTGCACGCCCCACCTCAGGCCCAGACTTGCTCCACATTCCACCTCCCTGAGCACACTACCCCCCAGGCCCAGACCCCCTCACCAGCCCTCAACCCTGAGCACAGCCCTGCCCAGGTCCATGGCCCGGAGCATACCTCAGCCCATACCCCAGCCCAGGCCCAAGCCCAGGCCCCCTCACATGCCTCAGCCCAATTCCTGGGCCACACTTCTCTCTGCACCCTGACCCATGCTCATCTGACCTATACCCATGCCAACACTCTGGTCCCTTCCCCAACTTCTGCCCCTGCTACTACTCCTGCCCTAGCCCCTACACCAGCCCCTGTCCCGATCTCTGCCACAACCTCTGTCCCAGCACTGGTCATGGCCCTGACGACCACTCCAGTCCCTTCCACCACCCGTACCCCCATCCTAGATTCTATTCTCTCTACCTTGTCTACCTTCGACCAAGGCCTCTCCTCTGGCCATGTGGTCTACTATGCCCGCAGCATGAAGCAGAACTTATTCCATGTGTGTCCCCCTCAGAACTCTGGGTACTCCAGAAATGACTTGGGTACCCTCTCCAGGCCCCAAGAGGGGCATGGTCTGGTGAGCTCTGGTACAGCTGAGCAAACACTGAAGCAATGTAGTGGGGACAGTGCCAAGCCCTCCACAGGGTCCATACTGGGTTACGTGGAGTTGGGGAATATGGAATGGAAGATCCCAAATGATGCTAAAGACAAATTTGTACAGTCCAAGACCTTCGCTCACCGTAGCTCCCATCCTTGCCAGTCTGAGAAGAGAAACACGGATCCCCAGACTCCAGTCTACCCCAAATTCCAGGTGTACTCCAAGGATGCTGCACCTTCTCAACCTTGCTTCCATTCTCCGACCAGTGCCCAGAGCTCACCATGCACCATGCCTCCACCATGCACTCTTTCTCTGCCTCTTGTTTTCCCAGATCCTTTGTCCTTCATCAACACAGCAACCACCAGAAGCCCTCCACCTTAATACAAACCCTCACCTTTCCCCCAACCTCCAAGTCTCCTCAGTCTGTCCTCTCTCCCCAGGGCCCCATCCCTCCCCAGTTATCCACCACTTCCCAAACCCCAAACCAGCCCCAACCCCCAGAACTTCATGAGAGTCTAGGTCTCAACCAATGCTCTGTCCTCCAAAGGACCCCAGGCCTTACCGGAGACACAGGCCTCCCCAAGAACCCAGGCCTTGCTCAAGATCCAGGCCTCCACGAACTTCGAGGCCTTACCGCAGACCCTTACCTCTGCAAAAATCCAAGCCTTTCCCAAGACTCTGACCTTCAGAAGAATCCAGTCATTACCCAAGATTCTTGGCCACAGAAGAGTCCATGCCATGCCCAAGACTCTGCAGTCAACAAGAGCTCAGTCCTTTGCCAGGAGTCTGATCTCCATAAGAGCCCAGGTCTTGTGCAAACCGCTCACCTCCATAAGGGCTCAAGCCTTACCCGAGACTCCGGAGACTACAAGAATCCAGGCCTGACCCAAGATTCTGGAGTCTGCAGGAGCCAAGGCCTTACTCAAGATTCTGACCTCCATAAGAATCCTGGCCTTACCCAAGATGCTGGAATTTACAGGAGCTCAGAACATGCCCATGACCCTAACTTCCACAAAGACTCAGGAATTAATCGAGATCCTGGCCCCCATAAGAGTCCAGCCCTTACTCAAGACTCTGGCTTATCCAAGAGACGAGGCCTCCATAACAACTCAGGCCTCCACAAGAACCCTCTAGGAACTGACTCTGTCCAAGTTTGGGGCCCACGTCAGACCCAAAAGTCATTTATATCTGAGACAGTTCCTCAAAAGGAGGATGCAGGGCAGCACATACCATGGACTTCTGTCCCAGCCAGTCACACCTCCTGCTCTGCCAAGGCTCAGGGGCCCTACAATGACCTGCTAACCTCCTCGCAGCGAACAGGCAGCCAAGCCTGGGTGTACCACCCGATACCGTTCCCCCAGCCTGCCAGAACTATGGCCAGATGTCTACACCTCCCAAAACCAGCAGGCACCTGGCTAGGGCGTGTGGTCTTTGACGCCCGCCAGAGACAGCAGACAGGGACAAGTGCGAAGCTCTCTCTAGGGCGTGTGGTCTTTGACGCCCGCCAGAGACAGCAGACAGGGACAAGTGCGAAGCTCTCTCTAGGGCGTGTGGCCTTTGACGCCTGCCAGAGACAGCAGACAGGGACAAGTGCGAAGCTCTCTCTAGGGCGTGTGGTCTTTGACGCCCGCCAGAGACAGCAGACAGGGACAAGTGCGAAGCTCTCTCTAGGGCGTGTGGTCTTTGACGCCCGCCAGAGACAGCAGACAGGGACAAGTGCAAAGCTCTGTCTCCCAGGCGCCTTCATAGGGCGACATCCAACTGCCGGAGTCCATCTCCAGCGAGTCAAGGGATACCCGAGGGATAGATAGCGTCGGCGAAGGAAATAAATCTATTACACTTCTTAAAGTATCAGCATTGCATGTTTCTCTCTCTTCTTTATTGTTTACAATCACAGGTTTATATATTGTAGTTGATTACATTACCAGGTATGTGACCAAACAATCTTAGCACAATCAAACCTCAAAATGTTCTCTAAAGATTTTTTTTTAAATATGCCCTAGTTTCTAGATGTCCTATTAAAATATTTCCCAAGTTCCCATTAATCACAGGTTATTTCTTAGTAACCAAGCCAAGCAGTTATATGATTATTTTAATTGTAAAAGTTGAAGCTACTTGTTCCTATTTCTCTTCTTGCATGGGCAACCTTTTACAATGGTTCCACGAAAATATTTACAATGTACCCTGCATGCCCTTTCTCGTTGTTTCCTTCAACTGAGACAGTGCTTTCTCCCTATCCTAGCAACTAATTCTGCTCTAGGCATTTGCTTTTCTATAATTAATCTTCCTTTATAATAGAACCATAAATTTCCTATGTCATCAGGAACTCCAGCCCATGGCCATAACTCCATACTAGAGGGTGTTTTTCATAAAAATATCCCTTTAGTTCCAGGCTCTTAATTCTTTACCCATTTCCCCGGGTCTTTAGTGGGTACTTCCCATTCTGTGGTAGTTTCAGGAGGGGGAGTCCTAGAGGAATTTTTCTTTCACGTGGAGCAACATCCCCCCAAAATTGCCCCTATATTTAAATTTATTATCATAAAACATAACAACAGAGCTGTAGTCCACCTTCCTGGCACGGCGCTGCCTTGCAGTTTCGCCTTCCGTTGCTTCATGACTTTGTCATGGTGCAATGGCTCCAGGATGGCTTCCAACATCCAACAACTCACCGGAGACCATCAAGGAGTGGGGATATCAGTGTGTGGTGAGAAACATAGAAAAAGAGGGGACAGGTAAGCATGAGGAATAAAGAGACAAGAGAAGTGTTCTGTGGACTTTGGAGGACATCCAACCCAGCCCCATCCCACAGGGCCTGATGAGGACCGAAACTATCCCTGCTTTCCCTCCATCGCTCTCTAGCTAAATCCGTTATCCCCAAGGCCCTAGAGCTGCACTGTCAATTACAGTAGCCACTAGCCAGAGGCCTATTAGAATGTAAATTACTTAAAATTAAGGAAAATTAATTCTATTAAAAATTAAGTTAAAAAGCTAAAACTTCTCTTCCTCAGGGAACAGAATTTCCCTGACATCCAATTCTGTTCCCTGGCAGTCCAGTTGTTGGGACGTGGCGCTTTCACTGATGTGGCGGTGGTTCAATCCCTGGTCAGGGAATTCAGACCCCGCAAGCTTCATGGCTTGGCCAGAAAAAAAAAAAGAAATTCTCTTCCTCAGTGCCATGATCTTCTAAGTGCTCAGTAGCCACATGGAGCTAGTGGCTACCGCATTGGACGGCACAGATTTAGAACATTTCCATCATCATGAAAAATGCTATTGGAGAGCAGTGCTTTAGAGCTTAGAGCAATTTTTCTTTCCCTGTCACCCACCCCCAGCATCTTAAAGCTCCCCCAGAGCGCAGAGAACTTAGTTCTTTTTAGGGTGGCTCAGAAGCCACCCTCTGGGGAGGAGGTAAGATGTAGGGATGGGCACCCAATGCCTGATTTCCCCAGCCTGTGAGAAAGAGCCCAGGCTTCAGTTTTCCTCATCTGGTCTCTTGGGTCACGACCAGATGTATGCAAACTTGCCTCCCCCATTCTGGGCTGTGTTTGGGGCTCTTGATCTGATTTACATTTTAATGGGATCAATGTGGCTGCTCTGTTGAGAACAGTCAGCAGGGGGGGCAAAGGATGAAGCAAAGAGGAGGCCTTTGTAATAACTCAGATCTGAGGTAATGGTGGCTTGTACCAGGATGGTAGTGGTAGATGGGATAGGTCATCAGTTTCAGGATATATGTTGAAGGTAGAGCCAATAGGGTTTGGTATGGATTGGATATGGGATGAGAGAGAGGAGAGCTGAGAATGACTCCAAGGGATTTGGCCTGAGCCACAGGAAAGATCGAGTTGTCATTTATGACCTGAGGAAGACTGTGTGGGGAGTCGGTGGTGAGGGAATTAAGTTTTGGACATGTTAAGTTCGAGATGTCTATTGGACACCCAAATGGAGAGGTTAAGTAGGCAGGTGGATACAAGTGTGGAATTTAGGGGAATCAGTCCAGGTTGGAGGTATAAATGTAGGAGTTATTTGCATGCAGTTGGCCCTTCCAAAAGCCTGTCTTGAGTGGGCTGGAAACACGGTCACTGATTATGCCAGGGAGATTGCTTTCTGGCAAAGCCTAATCCTTCCGCCTTCCCCTCTGTCCCCCAAGTAGAGCAGATGGGGCTCTCGATCTTTGCCCTGCTGACCCTTACTGTGTTCCTGCTGCTGCTGGCAGACAAAGTGCCTGAGACCTCCCTGTCTGTCCCCGTCATCATCAAATACCTCATGTTTACCATGGTCCTCGTCACCTTCTCAGTCATCCTTAACATCGTAGTCCTCAACCTGCACCATCGCTCACCCCACACCCACCAAATGCCCCTTTGGGTCCGTCAGGTAAGAAGATCTCCTCTCCAACCTGTGTTAACTCTCAATCCCAGTATTTGGCTTTTTGTCCAGGTATCGCTCCTCACTCCCACCAACTTTCAACCTTCCCTTTCACAGACCTGAGGGAGAACTACAACTCCTGGTAGAGTGTCAAAGTGCCAAGGTCTTTGGGTGTTGAAATGTTGCCCAATTAATTTTATCTTCCCATCATTAACATTGCGTAGATCCCAGACTCTCTTCATCAATACTGCCCATCGTGGGTCCCAAGGAAGCATTCTCAGGGTTAGGTACTATCAGGGTGGAAGCCCTCAGAACTTTTCTTTCCAGTCAGGATGCCTCCTAACCCCCTTAAGGACTCTTGGGCTGTGTAGTTGCATTTCATCTGTGGGATGCATACACGCATGCGCAGGAATGGGCACGTGCCGTGGGGGTGGTTGGCGGCTTCCCTTCTGGTCTGAAAGCATAAGAGCCCCCTCCAACACGCCTCTTCTTCTACTCTGCAGATCTTTATCCACAAACTCCCTCCGTATCTGGGTCTGAAGAGACCCAAACCTGAGAGAGACCAGATACCGGAGCCACCTCCTATACCTCTCAGGGATTCTCCAGGAAGTGGCTGGGGTCGGGGAACAGATGAATATTTCATCCGCAAGCCACCACATGATTTTCTCTTCCCCAAACCCAACAGGTAGTATCTACTCCCCATGGCCCACGTAGAAGGGAGAGGGCGAACTACAGTTCCCAGAAGACTGTGCGGAGGCAGGCGTCCTAAGCTCTCAGAGGATGTCGTGGTTGAGCATCATGGGAGTTGTAGTCCCCCTTCTGTTGCCCACTGTGCGGGGAGGTGGAAACTAAAGCGTAAGGGAATAGGAGGAATTGCGGAAGGCTAGAGAGGTCGCCGCTGTTGAAGAGAACCTGAAGGGCTCTCTCACGTTTGGAAACCTGGATGGGCGTTGGAGGAGGGAGTTGGGGCGGGGCCTAGAGCACCCACGCAGGCCGTCTTTGTGCCCCGGTCGTGGCCAAACAGACTCGCCTCTTCCACGTTCCAGCCTGAACTGTCTGCCCCGGACCTGCGGCCATTTATCGATGGTCCAAGCCGGGCTGTGTGCCTGCCTCCCGACCTACGGGAGGTCGTTTCTTCAATCAGCTACACCGCTCAACAGCTGCGGGAACAGGAGGACCACGAAGCTGTGACTCCAAAGAGGGTGGGCTAAGGCAAGGCCTGGGTGGCCTTGGCTCCACCGGCAAACTTAGGCTCCGCCCCCAGAACTCGATTTTTTTTTCTGATTGGAAGTTTGCCTCACTTGGTCCCGCCCCCTGGCTTCCCACTTGTTCTTTACTCACATCCGTCGCCCGCAGTTTCGCTCTCTGCTATTCTGCGGTCCCGCCCTTGTCTCAAAGCTGTGGTATTAGGACCTGGGTGCGGTACAGGGCCTTGAGGCCGCCTTCCCTGGTTGTCTGGAGCCCAGGAACAGTTTAATCTTCCTACCCCCAGTTGAAGGAGGACTGGCAGTTTGTGGCCATGGTGGTGGACCGCCTCTTCCTGTGGACCCTCGTCATCTTTCTGGACGCCACGTACCACTTGCCCCCTCCCGACCCCTTTCCTTGAGGACGAGAGGGCCGAGACCGAGGTCCTCGGCCACTTGAATTGAGAGTTTGATAGTACTCTCAAGTCCTATCCCTTTCTGCATCTTAACTCCTTCACTAGGAGTCCAATCCTCTCCTCGTTTCGTTTCTAGGGAGGAAGCCCAAGTGGGACTGGGCAGCAGGGGGCCTTGGGCCCACCTGACATGCACTATCCGCTTATTTACTCTTTGGCTTCTTGAAGAAGCCCCGTTGGATATTCACATCTAGGTTGGCAATGAATGGAACAAAGAACAAGAACTAGATTGTAAGCCTTCTGAGGGCAGGAACTATGGCTGTTCACTGTAATATCCCCAGCACCTAGCACAGATCCTAACCTATACAGCCGGTACCTCTGATTGAATGAATAGGGAAATTATTTTTTCTGTAAAGAAATACACTAAGTAATAGTGCTTATGTTGGCATGTTGGGACTAGTGGTCGTTTTTTCTTTGTTTTGACCTTTCTGTACTTTACTGTATTTTGTAATATGTATTATCTTTAGGATAAGAAAAGGTTCTTTCTAAAAGGATGCATTTGTAATGAGGATAAAAAAGCACACTGTAAAAACCTCAAGTTCCAGCTGTGATGCTCAAACTTTGGACAAGCTACTAAACTGCTCTGTGCCTCAGTTTCTCCATCTGTAAAATGAAGCGAATAATAGTATCTGCTGCCTAGTCTGAGGATCATATGAGAAGATGAGAACAAAAGCATTATACAGTATACATCAGAGGTTACAAACTGGTGTGTTTTGTGTGGCCCATGTTGTTGGCCAGCAGAGTTTAAAAGTTGAATTGGTTTGCTACTTTTAAAATGTGGCTATTTCACAGAGCAATTTGGATTTCTGGCTTCTCTTGAAACTTTTAAAGAACTGCAGGCTAGTTCTAAGAAGCCCAACAGGCTACGTAAGCGGTCCTAATGTCTTGAACAATGAAATGGAGGAAATCCTATATGCATGATCCAGTCACTATGAAGACTGTCTCTCATCTGTAGCAACCCTGCTTGCAAATCAAGTTAAGCAAGGCCCCATGGAGACAGAAGGACAGACTGAACTCTGGGGACTAGGCTCCATGTAGTGGGAGCCGAGGGCAGAGACGGCCACCTAAAGGACCAGCTGAGTGGATGAAAGATTGGACAACTCCGCATTGTGACTCCCTGCAATGGGCCTCATTATGACCATGCTCCCTCACCTGTTGGTGGGTGTCCCCAGGTCCTGGCATGAGTGCAGTGTGGGTCAGGGCCGGTGGGGTTGAGGGGGGTGGGGCGTCCCACGGCTCAGGCAGCCCTAGGACCCGCCCACCATGGAACACCAGCTCTGGTATGACAACCTGGGGTGCTGCCATCAATACCAAGAAAGTACCCAGAATGCAGAGGACTTCCTAATCCTGTTGCTGGGCCTTGTCATTCTTGTCAGCTTTGGGATCAGCATGGCAACTATGGTCAGCGATGGTTGGGGATCACCAATAGGGGTTAAGATGGCTGAGGGTGGGAACCAGCTGCAGCCTGCACCTCCGTCTGCAGGAACGGTCTTGGCTGGGAGTGGTGGTGAGGGTAGAGAGCCTGGCCTTCATTTTCACCCACCCCACCTCACCCCACACCAGATATGGCATGGGCTCCAGAATGCCTTAGACAAGACCATGTATTGTATTATTCAGAAAAGTAACTATAGAAGACAGCTAGGGGGCACCCCGCCTCGCCAGTCCCAGGGCCCTAGAAACCCAGGCTCCCAGGTTCCCAACCCTGAAATCTTCTGACAGTTGCCCTGCCCTCACGGACTCTCGCCTCCCACAGATGAAATCTCACAGGCTTGTGAAAGTTCCTCCAAACATCCTCCAGCCAAGGCCCAAGACATCCACATCCACTGCACCCTGGACCCTGTGGAAGTGAGAATGGCCCGGCCCACTTGCTACTCCTCGTCCTCCTACCACCATCTCCGCAACCGTAGCCGCAGCTGCAGCCGCCACCCCTGAAGCCACCAGGGGAGGCCCAAGAATTTAGAAAATTCCCCTCCAGCTGCTCAGGCTTCCGTAGGCCGCATCGCCTCCACGGGATGTCACAGCTGCCTCCGATGCCCCCCTTTAACTGGGAGGACCCGGACTCCTACCTGGAGGAGGAGGACCAACTTTCCTTCCCACAACCCAAGTACCCGTGGGGGTGCTGGGGAGGGCTCTACCGGCAGATGGGTCTGCCCTCCAACGTGGGCCTCTGGGGTCGACAGGGTGGGATCCTGGCCATCCAGCCACCAGCCTGTCTCTACCTGTCGCCCGAGCTGCACCGCATGTCCAAGCGTGTGGAGGCCAAGTCTGAGCTAGGGCTGCAGTCCTTCGGGGCCCCTTGCTCGCCATCCCGCATCTGGGGCAATGTGGATGCTGACCAGTGGACCTCGTCTCCATCACTTACCCGACGGCTGCCCCCTAAGAGCTCGTGGGTCCCTGGGGTCACAGAACTTACCCCTCAGGGGGCCATCTCCCGTATGACTCCTGGGATCAGCGGCGGCGTGGTCTGGAGGGTTCTGAGCCTCCATCAGCTCTGGTGCCTCAGAGCTACAGGCCCGAAGCATGGCAGCGCAACTCCCCACCGGCCCACGGACGGAGCCTCCACAGCTGTGCTCACAGCCAGCCCAACCACAGCCCGCACCACTCCACGGGACACTTGAACTACTCCCGGGATCCCCACGAGGTGCGGCGCTGGGCGGCCGAATGGGCAGAGATGCTGCCTGTGCGGCACCCTCTGGCCGCCTCCGCCTCCCTCACGGTGCTGGCCGAGGCCTCTACCAGTGGGCCTCGGATCCCAGCTCAGCGCTGCTCCTCCACCCCTCCCAGACTCTGCCCGACGTCCAGGCTACCGAACGCCCTCCACCCACGCCCACCTTCATGCCACTCAGCCGGAACCCAGGGGGAAATGCCAACTACCAGGTGTATGACAGCCTGGAGTTGAAGCGGCAAGTGCAGGAAGCCAAGCGCGGGCCAACTCGCTGCTACCTTCCACCTCGGCCTCGAGGCCCTCTCTGCACGGAAGCCAGACTGGGAAAATGAACTGGCCAGCAGCTAATGGGGGCGGGTGGGGAGCGGCAGGGCATGGAGAGAGGAATAAAGAGCGCCATGGTCCAGAAAACATTGGCGGTCTGTGGCTTGGAAGCGCCACTCCTTCTGCCAGCTTGGGTCCCTGCCTTTGGCTTCCTGCAATAAGAAGCCAGTGTCCCCTTCTGGGCCTGAGGGTCCCGTTGGTTTAGTGGCCACAGTCCTGCCAGCAGGCCCCTCCTGGTCTGATACCATGCACTAAGTAGATCTGCAGCTGCAGTCTCCAAACCACTGGTCTCTTGGCACCTCCTCTGTGTCTCAGCTGTCCCTGTCCCCAAAGAGCCTCATACAAGAAGCTGCTTCCAAACTGGGAGGTTCCACATCTGGGCAGGTCCAGCTCCACAGCCAGTGAAGGGCATGAAGAAGGCTGAGGCTCTGGACTCCAGCCAGGCCTTCCGCAGGGCTCTGAGGCCAAGGTCTTTCTAGTCTCAGGAGGGGCCAAGAGATGGAACGTGACATTTGAACAAGTGAGTCAGTGGGCGGTGAGCGAATGTTTGACAGCTCGAGGGGAGGTGTGCCGGCCTCCGGGCCCTGTTTGGCTGTCCAGGCTCAGCTTACCTCACCCGGGGAACCATGGAATGCCACGCCTGGCCCTCCTTTTCATCCCCCTCCCTCACTGTGACGCCACCACCTGCCCCATTATGACCCAGTCTGTCTCCCAGTCTATATATATGGAGGCCAGCGGACTCAGGCAGTCCTGGGACCCCCGGCCATGGCTGAGCAAACCCATTACCTAGCCGAGGCGTGCTCTGGCACCACACCCAGGAAATGCCAAGACCTAGGAGACTCAATTCTTCTGATCCTGGTCAGCATCATCTTGCTCAATGTGTGGATGAACGTGGTGAATCTGGTGAGGGCAGGATCTGGGCAGTGTGGTTGGGGGAGTCCTGGGGTCTAGAAGGGGCTGAGATGGGATGGCTGCTGTAGTGTGGCCGAACAAGGGTTGGATTTCAGGGCTCACCCTGATCCCAAACTCCACGCTCCCTTGCTTCCCTCAGCTCTGGATGCATCTGAAGAGATTCTTGCGGGCAGGTTTCAACCATATTTTCCCCAAAGGTAAGTGGGCGCCAGTGTGGGCTCAGGGGATGTGGGCCTGTCCCCTTTCTTCTATCCCTGCCTTGATTCTCAGCCCCTCAAGAACCCAGGCCCTGTCCCATCTCGCCTTTCCCTGCAGACAAGCAAGCCAGCTGTGTAGGCAGTCATCGCATGCGCTGCTCCGTGGATCCCAAGAAGCTGCGTTCAAGAGTTTCTCCCCGCTTCCGCCATCGCCCGAGCTTCCTGCACAGGCACCCAAACCACCTTGAATCCCGGATACCAGAAACAGATGATGAGACGGCTTCTAAGTGCTGCTGGACGCCGCCTCAGTGTGGACGGGCTCGGGCTTCCACGGAGGCTCCACGGGGACTGTGGAAGGAGAGGGTAGTGGGAGCTGGTGAGGCCCCTCCGTTCACAGCCTTAAAGTCCCAAGCCACCTTTAACTCCAGGTGAGAGACATCTTCCAAGCTCCGCAGGAGAAGCAAGGTGGACGTGGTTCCACTCTGCCTGCCCCAAGAGAGCAAGACTAAGACCCCAGACTATGACTCAGCCCAGGCCCCAGCCCGGGCCCAGACCTGCCCCCCAGTTCAGCTCCCTGCACATTCTCCTGCCAAGGCCCAGACCTTCTCCTACAAGCACCCCTCTGTGCACGCCCCACCTCAGGCCCAGACTTGCTCCACATTCCACCTCCCTGAGCACACTACCCCCCAGGCCCAGACCCCCTCACCAGCCCTCAACCCTGAGCACAGCCCTGCCCAGGTCCATGGCCCGGAGCATACCTCAGCCCATACCCCAGCCCAGGCCCAAGCCCAGGCCCCCTCACATGCCTCAGCCCAATTCCTGGGCCACACTTCTCTCTGCACCCTGACCCATGCTCATCTGACCTATACCCATGCCAACACTCTGGTCCCTCCCCCAACTTCTGCCCCTGCTACTACTCCTGCCCTAGCCCCTACACCAGCCCCTGTCCCGATCTCTGCCACAACCTCTGTCCCAGCACTGGTCATGGCCCTGACGACCACTCCAGTCCCTTCCACCACCCGTACCCCCATCCTAGATTCTATTCTCTCTACCTTGTCTACCTTCGACCAAGGCCTCTCCTCTGGCCATGTGGTCTACTATGCCCGCAGCATGAAGCAGAACTTATTCCATGTGTGTCCCCCTCAGAACTCTGGGTACTCCAGAAATGACTTGGGTACCCTCTCCAGGCCCCAAGAGGGGCATGGTCTGGTGAGCTCTGGTACAGCTGAGCAAACACTGAAGCAATGTAGTGGGGACAGTGCCAAGCCCTCCACAGGGTCCATACTGGGTTACGTGGAGTTGGGGAATATGGAATGGAAGATCCCAAATGATGCCAAAGACAAATTTGTACAGTCCAAGACCTTCGCTCACCGTAGCTCCCATCCTTGCCAGTCTGAGAAGAGAAACACGGATCCCCAGACTCCAGTCTACCCCAAATTCCAGGTGTACTCCAAGGATGCTGCACCTTCTCAACCTTGCTTCCATTCTCCGACCAGTGCCCAGAGCTCACCATGCACCATGCCTCCACCATGCACTCTTTCTCTGCCTCTTGTTTTCCCAGATCCTTTGTCCTTCATCAACACAGCAACCACCAGAAGCCCTCCACCTTAATACAAACCCTCACCTTTCCCCCAACCTCCAAGTCTCCTCAGTCTGTCCTCTCTCCCCAGGGCCCCATCCCTCCCCAGTTATCCACCACTTCCCAAACCCCAAACCAGCCCCAACCCCCAGAACTTCATGAGAGTCTAGGTCTCAACCAATGCTCTGTCCTCCAAAGGACCCCAGGCCTTACCGGAGACACAGGCCTCCCCAAGAACCCAGGCCTTGCTCAAGATCCAGGCCTCCACGAACTTCGAGGCCTTACCGCAGACCCTTACCTCTGCAAAAATCCAAGCCTTTCCCAAGACTCTGACCTTCAGAAGAATCCAGTCATTACCCAAGATTCTTGGCCACAGAAGAGTCCATGCCATGCCCAAGACTCTGCAGTCAACAAGAGCTCAGTCCTTTGCCAGGAGTCTGATCTCCATAAGAGCCCAGGTCTTGTGCAAACCGCTCACCTCCATAAGGGCTCAAGCCTTACCCGAGACTCCGGAGACTACAAGAATCCAGGCCTGACCCAAGATTCTGGAGTCTGCAGGAGCCAAGGCCTTACTCAAGATTCTGACCTCCATAAGAATCCTGGCCTTACCCAAGATGCTGGAATTTACAGGAGCTCAGAACATGCCCATGACCCTAACTTCCACAAAGACTCAGGAATTAATCGAGATCCTGGCCCCCATAAGAGTCCAGCCCTTACTCAAGACTCTGGCTTATCCAAGAGACGAGGCCTCCATAACAACTCAGGCCTCCACAAGAACCCTCTAGGAACTGACTCTGTCCAAGTTTGGGGCCCACGTCAGACCCAAAAGTCATTTATATCTGAGACAGTTCCTCAAAAGGAGGATGCAGGGCAGCACATACCATGGACTTCTGTCCCAGCCAGTCACACCTCCTGCTCTGCCAAGGCTCAGGGGCCCTACAATGACCTGCTAACCTCCTCGCAGCGAACAGGCAGCCAAGCCTGGGTGTACCACCCGATACCGTTCCCCCAGCCTGCCAGAACTATGGCCAGATGTCTACACCTCCCAAAACCAGCAGGCACCTGGCTAGGGCGTGTGGTCTTTGACGCCCGCCAGAGACAGCAGACAGGGACAAGTGCGAAGCTCTCTCTAGGGCGTGTGGTCTTTGACGCCCGCCAGAGACAGCAGACAGGGACAAGTGCGAAGCTCTCTCTAGGGCGTGTGGCCTTTGACGCCTGCCAGAGACAGCAGACAGGGACAAGTGCGAAGCTCTCTCTAGGGCGTGTGGTCTTTGACGCCCGCCAGAGACAGCAGACAGGGACAAGTGCGAAGCTCTCTCTAGGGCGTGTGGTCTTTGGTGCCCGCCAGAGACAGCAGACAGGGACAAGTGCAAAGCTCTCTCTAGGGCATGTGGTCTTTGACGCCCGCCAGAGACAGCAGACAGGGACAAGTGTGAAGCTCTCTCTAGGGCGTGTGGTCTTTGACGCCCGCCAGAGACAGCAGACAGGGACAAGTGCGAAGCTCTGTCTCCCAGGCGCCTTCATAGGGCGACATCCAACTGCCGGAGTCCATCTCCAGCGAGTCAAGGGATACCCGAGGGATAGATAGCGTCGGCGAAGGAAATAAATCTATTACACTTCTTAAAGTATCAGCATTGCATGTTTCTCTCTCTTCTTTATTGTTTACAATCACAGGTTTATATATTGTAGTTGATTACATTACCAGGTATGTGACCAAACAATCTTAGCACAATCAAACCTCAAAATGTTCTCTAAAGATTTTTTTTTAAATATGCCCTAGTTTCTAGATGTCCTATTAAAATATTTCCCAAGTTCCCATTAATCACAGGTTATTTCTTAGTAACCAAGCCAAGCAGTTATATGATTATTTTAATTGTAAAAGTTGAAGCTACTTGTTCCTATTTCTCTTCTTGCATGGGCAACCTTTTACAATGGTTCCACGAAAATATTTACAATGTACCCTGCATGCCCTTTCTCGTTGTTTCCTTCAACTGAGACAGTGCTTTCTCCCTATCCTAGCAACTAATTCTGCTCTAGGCATTTGCTTTTCTATAATTAATCTTCCTTTATAATAGAACCATAAATTTCCTATGTCATCAGGAACTCCAGCCCATGGCCATAACTCCATACTAGAGGGTGTTTTTCATAAAAATATCCCTTTAGTTCCAGGCTCTTAATTCTTTACCCATTTCCCCGGGTCTTTAGTGGGTACTTCCCATTCTGTGGTAGTTTCAGGAGGGGGAGTCCTAGAGGAATTTTTCTTTCACGTGGAGCAACATCCCCCCAAAATTGCCCCTATATTTAAATTTATTATCATAAAACATAACAACAGAGCTGTAGTCCACCTTCCTGGCACGGCGCTGCCTTGCAGTTTCGCCTTCCGTTGCTTCATGACTTTGTCATGGTGCAATGGCTCCAGGATGGCTTCCAACATCCAACAACTCACCGGAGACCATCAAGGAGTGGGGATATCAGTGTGTGGTGAGAAACATAGAAAAAGAGGGGACAGGTAAGCATGAGGAATAAAGAGACAAGAGAAGTGTTCTGTGGACTTTGGAGGACATCCAACCCAGCCCCATCCCACAGGGCCTGATGAGGACCGAAACTATCCCTGCTTTCCCTCCATCGCTCTCTAGCTAAATCCGTTATCCCCAAGGCCCTAGAGCTGCACTGTCAATTACAGTAGCCACTAGCCAAAGGCCTATTAGAATGTAAATTACTTAAAATTAAGGAAAATTAATTCTATTAAAAATTAAGTTAAAAAGCTAAAACTTCTCTTCCTCAGGGAACAGAATTTCCCTGACATCCAATTCTGTTCCCTGGCAGTCCAGTTGTTGGGACGTGGCGCTTTCACTGATGTGGCGGTGGTTCAATCCCTGGTCAGGGAATTCAGACCCCGCAAGCTTCATGGCTTAGCCAGAAAAAAAAACAGAAATTCTCTTCCTCAGTGCCATGATCTTCTAAGTGCTCAGTAGCCACATGGAGTTAGTGGCTACCGCATTGGATGGCACAGATTTAGAACATTTCCATCATCATGATAAATGCTATTGGAGAGCAGTGCTTTAGAGCTTAGAGCAATTTTCCTTTCCCTGTCACCCACCCCCAGCATCTTAAAGCTCCCCCAGAGCGCAGAGAACTTAGTTCTTTTTAGGGTGGCTCAGAAGCCACCCTCTGGGGAGGAGGTAAGATGTAGGGATGGGCACCCAATGCCTGATTTCCCCAGCCTGTGAGAAAGAGCCCAGGCTTCAGTTTTCCTCATCTGGTCTCTTGGGTCACGACCAGATGTATGCAAACTTGCCTCCCCCATTCTGGGCTGTGTTTGGGGCTCTTGGTTGATCTGATTTACATTTTAATGGGATCAATGTGGCTGCTCTGTTGAGAACAGTCAGCAGGGGGGCAAAGGATGAAGCAAAGAGGAGGCCTTTGTAATAACTCAGATCTGAGGTAATGGTGGCTTGTACCAGGATGGTAGTGGTAGATGGGATAGGTCAACAGTTTCAGGATATATGTTGAAGGTAGAGCCAATAGGGTTTGGTATGGATTGGATATGGGATGAGAGAGAGGAGAGCTGAGAATGACTCCAAGGGATTTGGCCTGAGCCACAGGAAAGATCGAGTTGTCATTTATGACCTGAGGAAGACTGTGTGGGGAGTCGGTGGTGAGGGAATTAAGTTTTGGACATGTTAAGTTCGAGATGTCTATTGGACACCCAAATGGAGAGGTTAAGTAGGCAGGTGGATACAAGTGTGGAATTTAGGGGAATCAGTCCAGGTTGGAGGTATAAATGTAGGAGTTATTTGCATGCAGTTGGCCCTTCCAAAAGCCTGTCCTTGAGTGGGCTGGAAACACGGTCACTGATTATGCCAGGGAGATTGCTTTCTGGCAAAGCCTAATCCTTCCGCCTTCCCCTCTGTCCCCCAAGTAGAGCAGATGGGGCTCTCGATCTTTGCCCTGCTGACCCTTACTGTGTTCCTGCTGCTGCTGGCAGACAAAGTGCCTGAGACCTCCCTGTCTGTCCCCGTCATCATCAAATACCTCATGTTTACCATGGTCCTCGTCACCTTCTCAGTCATCCTTAACATCGTAGTCCTCAACCTGCACCATCGCTCACCCCACACCCACCAAATGCCCCTTTGGGTCCGTCAGGTAAGAAGATCTCCTCTCCAACCTGTGTTAACTCTCAATCCCAGTATTTGGCTTTTTGTCCAGGTATCGCTCCTCACTCCCACCAACTTTCAACCTTCCCTTTCACAGACCTGAGGGAGAACTACAACTCCTGGTAGAGTGTCAAAGTGCCAAGGTCTTTGGGTGTTGAAATGTTGCCCAATTAATTTTATCTTCCCATCATTAACATTGCGTAGATCCCAGACTCTCTTCATCAATACTGCCCATCGTGGGTCCCAAGGAAGCATTCTCAGGGTTAGGTACTATCAGGGTGGAAGCCCTCAGAACTTTTCTTTCCAGTCAGGATGCCTCCTAACCCCCTTAAGGACTCTTGGGCTGTGTAGTTGCATTTCATCTGTGGGATGCATACACGCATGCGCAGGAATGGGCACGTGCCGTGGGGGTGGTTGGCGGCTTCCCTTCTGGTCTGAAAGCATAAGAGCCCCCTCCAACACGCCTCTTCTTCTACTCTGCAGATCTTTATCCACAAACTCCCTCCGTATCTGGGTCTGAAGAGACCCAAACCTGAGAGAGACCAGATACCGGAGCCACCTCCTATACCTCTCAGGGATTCTCCAGGAAGTGGCTGGGGTCGGGGAACAGATGAATATTTCATCCGCAAGCCACCACATGATTTTCTCTTCCCCAAACCCAACAGGTAGTATCTACTCCCCATGGCCCACGTAGAAGGGAGAGGGCGAACTACAGTTCCCAGAAGACTGTGCGGAGGCAGGCGTCCTAAGCTCTCAGAGGATGTTGTGGTTGAGCATCATGGGAGTTGTAGTCCCCCTTCTGTTGCCCACTGTGCGGGGAGGTGGAAACTAAAGCATAAGGGAATAGGAGGAATTGCGGAAGGCTAGAGAGGTCGCCGCTGTTGAAGAGAACCTGAAGGGCTCTCTCACGTTTGGAAACCTGGATGGGCGTTGGAGGAGGGAGTTGGGGCGGGGCCTAGAGCACCCACGCAGGCCGTCTTTGTGCCCCGGTCATGGCCAAACAGACTCGCCTCTTCCACGTTCCAGCCTGAACTGTCTGCCCCGGACCTGCGGCCATTTATCGATGGTCCAAGCCGGGCTGTGTGCCTGCCTCCCGACCTACGGGAGGTCGTTTCTTCAATCAGCTACACCGCTCAACAGCTGCGGGAACAGGAGGACCACGAAGCTGTGACTCCAAAGAGGGTGGGCTAAGGCAAGGCCTGGGTGGCCTTGGCTCCACCGGCAAACTTAGGCTCCGCCCCCAGAACTCGATTTTTTTTTCTGATTGGAAGTTTGCCTCACTTGGTCCCGCCCCCTGGCTTCCCACTTGTTCTTTACTCACATCCGTCGCCCGCAGTTTCGCTCTCTGCTATTCTGCGGTCCCGCCCTTGTCTCAAAGCTGTGGTATTAGGACCTGGGTGCGGTACAGGGCCTTGAGGCCGCCTTCCCTGGTTGTCTGGAGCCCAGGAACAGTTTAATCTTCCTACCCCCAGTTGAAGGAGGACTGGCAGTTTGTGGCCATGGTGGTGGACCGCCTCTTCCTGTGGACCCTCGTCATCTTTCTGGACGCCACGTACCACTTGCCCCCTCCCCACCCCTTTCCTTGAGGACGAGAGGGCTGAGACCGAGGTCCTCGGCCACTTGAATTGAGAGTTTGATAGTACTCTCAAGTCCTATCCCTTTCTGCATCTTAACTCCTTCACTAGGAGTCCAATCCTCTCCTCGTTTCGTTTCTAGGGAGGAAGCCCAAGTGGGACTGGGCAGCTGGGGGCCTTGGGCCCACCTGACATGCACTATCCACTTATTTACTCTTTGGCTTCTTGAAGAAGCCCCGTTGGATATTCACATCTAGGTTGGCAATGAATGGAACAAAGAACAAGAACTAGATTGTAAGCCTTCTGAGGGCAGGAACTATGGCTGTTCACTGTAATATCCCCAGCACCGAGCACAGATCCTAACCTATACAGCCGGTACCTCTGATTGAATGAATAGGGAAATTATTTTTTCTGTAAGGAAATACACTAAGTAATAGTGCTTATGTTGGCATGTTGGGACTAGTGGTCGTTTTTTCTTTGTTTTGACCTTTCTGTACTTTATTGTATTTTGTAATATGTATTATCTTTAGGATAAGAAAAGGTTCTTTCTAAAAGGATGCATTTGTAATGAGGATAAAAAAGCACACTGTAAAAACCTCAAGTTCCAGCTGTGATGCTCAAACTTTGGACAAGCTACTAAACTGCTCTGTGCCTCAGTTTCTCCATCTGTAAAATGAAGCGAATAATAGTATCTGCTGCCTAGTCTGAGGATCATATGAGAAGATGAGAACAAAAGCATTATACAGTATACATCAGAGGTTACAAACTGGTGTGTTTTGTGTGGCCCATGTTGTTGGCCAGCAGAGTTTAAAATTTGAATTGGTTTGCTACTTTTAAAATGTGGCTATTTCACAGAGCAATTTGGATTTCTGGCTTCTCTTGAAACTTTTAAAGAACTGCAGGCTAGTTCTAAGAAGCCCAACAGGCTACGTAAGCGGTCCTAATGTCTTGAACAATGAAATGGAGGAAATCCTATATGCATGATCCAGTCACTATGAAGACTGTCTCTCATCTGTAGCAACCCTGCTTGCAAATCAAGTTAAGCAAGGCCCCATGGAGACAGAAGGACAGACTGAACTCTGGGGACTAGGCTCCATGTAGTGGGAGCCGAGGGCAGAGACGGCCACCTAAAGGACCAGTTGAGTGGATGAAAGATTGGACAACTCCGCATTGTGACTCCCTGCAATGGGCCTCATTATGACCATGCTCCCTCACCTGTTGGTGGGTGTCCCCAGGTCCTGGCATGAGTGCAGTGTGGGTCAGGGCCGGTGGGGTTGGGGGGGGTGGGGCGTCCCACGGCTCAGGCGGCCCTAGGACCCGCCCACCATGGAACACCAGCTCTGGTATGACAACCTGGGGTGCTGCCATCAATACCAAGAAAGTACCCAGAATGCGGAGGACTTCCTACTCCTGTTACTGGGCCTTGTCATTCTTGTCAGCATTGGGATCAGCATGGCAACTATGGTCAGCGATGGTTGGGGATCACCAGTAGGGGTGAAGATGGCTGAGGGTGGGAACCAGCTGCAGCCTGCACCTCCGTCTGCAGGAACGGTCTTGGCTGGGAGTGGTGGTGAGGGTAGAGAGCCTGGCCTTCATTTTCACCCACCCCACCTCACCCCACACCAGATATGGCATGGGCTCCAGAATGCCTTAGACAAGACCATGTATTGTATTATTCAGAAAAGTAACTATAGAAGACAGCTAGGGGGCACCCCGCCTCGCCATTCCCAGGGCCCTAGAAACCCAGGCTCCCAGGATCCCAACCCTGAAATCTTCTGACAGTTGCCCTGCCCTCACGGACTCTCGCCTCCCACAGATGAAATCTCACAGGCTTGTGAAAGTTCCTCCAAACATCCTCCAGCCAAGGCCCAAGGCATCCACATCCACTGCACCCTGGACCCTGTGGAAGTGAGAATGGCCCGGCCCACTTGCTACTCCTCGTCCTCCTACCACCATCTCCGCAACCGTAGCCGCAGCTGCAGCCGCCACCCCTGAAGCCACCAGGGGAGGCCCAAGAATTTAGAAAATTCCCCTCCAGCTGCTCAGGCTTCCGTAGGCCACATCGCCTCCACGGGATGTCACAGCTGCCTCCGATGCCCTCCTTTAACTGGGAGGACCCGGACTCCTACCTGGAGGAGGAGGACCAACTTTCCTTCCCACAACCCAAGTACCCGTGGGGGTGCTGGGGAGGGCTCTACCAGCAGATGGGTCTGCCCTCCAACGTGGGCCTCTGGGGTCGACAGGGTGGGATCCTGGCCATCCAGCCACCAGCCTGTCTCTACCTGTGGCCCGAGCTGCACCGCATGCCCAAGTGTGTGGAGGCCAAGTCTGAGCTAGGGCTGCAGTCCTTCGGGGCCCCTTGCTCGCCATCCCGCATCTGGGGCAATGTGGAGGCTGACCAGTGGACCTCGTCTCCATCACTTACCCGACGGCTGCCCCCTAAGAGCTCGTGGGTCCCTGGGGGGCACAGAACTTACCCCTCAGGGGGCCATCTCCCGTATGACTCCTGGGATCAGCGGCGGCGTGGTCTGGAGGGCTCTGAGCCTCCATCAGCTCTGGTGCCTCAGGGCTACCGGCCCGAAGCATGGCAGCGCAACTCCCCACCGGCCCACGGACGGAGCCTCCACAGCTGTGCTCACAGCCAGCCCAACCACAGCCTGCGCCACTCCACGGGACACTTGAACTACTCCCGGGATCCCCACGAGGTGCGGCGCTGGGCGGCCGAATGGGCAGAGATGCTGCCTGTGCGGCACCCTCTGGCCGCCTCCGCCTCCTTCACGGTGCTGGCTGAGGCCCCTACCAGCGGGCCTCGGATCCCAGCCCAGCGCTGCTCCTCCACCCCTCCCAGAATCTGCCCGATGTCCAGGCTACCGAACGCCCTCCACCCATGCCAACCTTCATGCCACTCAGCCGGAACCCAGGGGGAAATGCCAACTACCAGGTGTATGACAGCCTGGAGTTGAAGCAGCAAGTGCAGGATGCCAAGCGCGGGCCAACTCGCTGCTACCTTCCACCTCGGCCTCGAGGCCCTCTCTGCACGGAAGCCAGACTGGGAAAATGAACTGGCCAGCAGCTAATGGGGGCGGGTGGGGAGCGGCAGGGCATGGAGAGAGGAATAAAGAGCGCCATGGTCCAGAAAACATTGGCGGTCTGTGGCTTGGAAGCGCCACTCCTTCTGCCAGCTTGGGTCCCTGCCTTTGGCTTCCTGCAATAAGAAGCCAGTGTCCCCTTCTGGGCCTGAGGGTCCCCTTGGTTTAGTGGCCACAGTCCTGCCAGCAGGCCCCTCCTGGTCCGATACCATGCACTAAGTAGATCTGCAGCTGCAGTCTCCAAACCACTGGTCTCTTGGCACCTCCTCTGTGTCTCAGCTGTCCCTGTCCCCAAAGAGCCTCATACAAGAAGCTGCTTCCAAACTGGGAGGTTCCACATCTGGGCAGGTCCAGCTCCACAGCCAGTGAAGGGCATGAAGAAGGCTGAGGCTCTGGACTCCAGCCAGGCCTTCCGCAGGGCTCTGAGGCCAAGGTCTTTTTAGTCTCAGGAGGGGCCAAGAGATGGAATGTGACATTTGAACAAGTGAGTCAGTGGGCGGTGAGTGAATGTTTGACAGCTCGAGGGGAGGTGTGCCGGAATCCGTTCCCTGTTTGGCTGTCCAGTCTCAGCTTACCTCACTTGGGTAACCAGGGAATGCCACGCCTTGCCCACCTTTTCGTCCCACTCCCTCACTGTGACGCCACCACCTGCCCCATTATGACCCAGTCTGTCTCCCAGTATATATATGGAGGCCAGGGGACCCAGGCAGTCCTGGGACCACCAGCCATGGCTGAGCAATCCCATTACCTACCCCAGACGTGCTCTGGCACCACCCCCGGAAATGGCAGGACCTAGGAGGTTCAATTCTTCTGATCCTTTTCAGCTTCATCTTGCTCAACTTGGGGATTAATGCGGTGACTATGGTGAGGGCAGGATCTGGTCAGTGGGTTAGGGGAAGCACTGGAGTTGTAAAGGGTCGGAGGTGGGAGAGCTTCTCGGGTGAGGCCGGACAAGGGTTGGATTTCAGGGTTCACCCTGATCCCGTCCTCCCCCCTCCCCTGCTTCCCTCATCTCTGGATGCATCTGAAGAGATTCTTGCGGGCACGTTTCAATCGTATTTTCCCCAAAGGTGAGTGGGCGCCAGCGTGGGCTCAGGGGATATGGGCCTGTCACCTTTCTTCTATCCCTGACTTGATTCTCAGGCCCTCAGGAACCCAGGCCCTGTCCCAATTCACTTTTCCCTGCAGACAAGCAAGCCAGCTGTGTAGGCAGACATCGCATTTGCATGCACTGCCCCGTGGATCCAAAGAACCTGTGTTCAAGAGTTTGTCCCTGGTTCCGCCATCACCCAAGCTTCTGGCTCAGGCACCCAAAACACCTTGACTGCTGGATACCAGAAAGAGATAATGAGACGGCTTCTAAGGGCTGCTGGATGCCTCCTCAGTGCGGACGGCTTGGGCTTCCAAGGAGGCTCCACGGGGACTGTGGAAGGAAGGGGTATTGGGAGCTCGGAAGGCCCCTGCGGTCACAGCCTTAAAGTCCCAAGCCACCTTTAACTCCAGGTGAGAGACATCTTCCAAGCTCCGCAGGATAAGCAAGGGGGACATGGTTCCAATGCGCCTGCCCCAAAGACCAAGGTTAAGACCCCAGACTATGACACAGCCCAGGCCAAAGCCCGGGTCCAGACCTGCCCCCCAATTCAGCTCCCTGCACATTCTCCTGCCAAGGCCCAGAACTTCTCCTACAAGCACCCCTCTGTGCACGCCCAACCTCAGGCCCAGACTTGCTTCACATTACAACCCCCTGAGCACACTATTGCCCAGGTCCAGACACCCTCCACAGCCCTAAACCCTGAGCTCAGCCCTGCCCAGGTCCATGGCCCTGAGCACACCTCAGCCTATACCCCAGCCCAGGCCCAAGCCCAGGCCCCCTCACATGCCTCAGCCCATTCCCTGGGCCACACTTCTCTCTGCACCCTGACCCATGCTCATCTGACCTATACCCATGCCAACACTCTGGTCCCTCCCCCAACTTCTGCCCCTGCTACTACTCCTGCCCTAGACCCTACACCAGCCCCTGTCCCGATCTCTGCCACAACCTCTGTCCCAGCACTGGTCATGGCCCTGACGACCACTCCAGTCCCTTCCAACACCCATAGCCCCATGCTAGATTCTATTCCCTCTACATTGTCTGCCTTCAGCCAAGTCCTCTCCTCTGGCCATGTGGTCTACGATGCCCGCAGCATAAAGCAGAACTTATTCCATGTGTGTCCCCCTCAGAACTCTGGGTACTCCAGAAATGACTTGGGTACCCTCTCCAGGCCCCAAGAGGGGCATGGTCTGGTGAGCTCTGGTACAGCTGAGCAAACACTGAAGCAATGTAGTGGGGACAGTGCCAAGCCCTCCACAGGATCCATACTGGGTTATGTGGAGTTGGGGAATATGGAATGGAAGATCTCAAATGATGCCAAAGACAAATTTGTACAGTCCAAGACCTTCGCTTACTGTAGCTTCCATCCTTGCAGTTCTGAGAAGAGAAACACGGATGCCCAGACTCCCGTCTACCCCAAATTCCTGGTGTACTCCAATGATGCTACACCTTTTCAACCTTGCTTCCATTCTCCGACCGGTGCCCAGAGCTCACCATGCCCCATTCCTCCCCCACACACTCTTTCTCTGACTCTTGTTTCTCGCAGTTCCTTTGTCCTTCATCAACACAGCAACCACCAGAAGCCCTCCACCTTAATACAAACCCCCACATTTCCCCCAACCTCCAAGTCTCCTCAGTCTGTCCTCTCTCCCCAGGGCCCAATCCCTCCCCAGTTATCCAGTATTTCTCAAACCCCAAACAAGCCCCAAACCCATGAAATTCATGAGAGTCTAGGCCTCAACCAAGGCTCTGTCTTCCAAAGGACCCCAGGAGCTTCTAAAGGCTGTAGAGTTTCCAGAAATGAAGGCCTTACTCCAAATCCGGGCTTCCACAAGAACCAGGGCCTTACTGGAGACACAGGCCTCCCCAAGAATCCAGGCCTTGCTCAAGATCCACGCCTCCACGAACTTCGAAGCCTTACCGAAGACGCTTACCTCTGCAAGAATCCAAGCCTTTCCCAAGACTCTGACCTTCAGAAGAATCCAGTCATTACCCAAGATTCTAGCTCCCAGAAGATCTTAGGTTCTACTCTACATGGACGTTTCTTTAAAAGGCTATATATCATCCAACCCTCTGACCTCCACAAGAACACATCATTTCTCCAAAGTTCTTACTTTCAGAGGAGCTCAGCCTTTATGCATGATTCTGGAGTCTATAGGAATCTAGAACGAAACCAAGAGACTGTACTCTATAGAAGTCGAGGGCTTTCTGAAAAAACTCGCTTCCATCATAGCCCACGCCCTTTTCAAGATTCTGGACGTGACAAGAGTACAGGTAATGCCCAAGATTCAGCAGTCTCTAGGAGTCCAGACTTTACCCAAGATTCTGGGACACAGAAGAGTCCATATCTTGCCCAAGACTCTGCAGTCAACAAGAGCTCAGTCCTTTGCCAGAAATGTGGTCTCCATAAGAGCCTAGGCCTTGTGCAAACCCCTCGCCTCCATAAGGGCTCAAGCCTTACCCTAGACTCAGGAGACTACAAGAATCCAGGTCTGACCCAAGATTCTGGAGTCTGCAGGAGCCAAGTCTTTACTCAAGATTCTGACCTCCATAAGAATCCAGGTGTTTCCCAAGCCACTGAAGTCAAAAGGAGATGTGGCCTTACCCAAGGTGGTGGAATTTACAGGAGCTCTGACCATATGCATGACCCTAACTTCCACAAGTACTCAGGAATTAATCGAGATCCTGGCCTACACAAGAACCCTCTAAGAACTGACTCTGTCCATGTTTCGGGCCCACATCAGACCCAAAAGTCATTTATATCTGAGGCAGTTCCTCGAAAGCAGGATGAAGGGCAACACATACCATGGACTTCTGTCCCACCCAGTCACAACTCCTGCTCTGCCAAGGCTCAGGGGGCCTACAATGACCTGCTAACCTCCTCGCAGCAAGCAGGTAGCCAAGACTAGGTGTACCACCCCATGGATACAGTTCCTCCAGCCTGCCACAACTATCAGGTATGCGGCCTGGGCGTGTGATCTTTGACTCCCGCCAGAGACAGAGCAGGCAGGGACAAGTGCGAAGCTCTGTCTCTCAGGCGCCTTCATCAAGAGACATCCAACAACTAACTGGAGACCATCAAGGAGTGGGGATATCAGAGTGTGATAAGAAACTTAGAAAAAGAGGGAACAGATAAGCATGAGAAATAAAGAGACAAGAGAATTCTTCTGTGGTTGTTTGAGGACATTCAACCCAGCCCAATCACACTGGTCCTGATGAGGTCCTAAACTATCCCTGCTTTCCCTCCATCGCTGTCTAGCTAAATCCGTTATCCCCAAGGCCCTAGAGCTGCATTGTCAATTACAGAAGCCACTATCCAAATGCCTATTAGAATGTAAATTAATTACAATTGAGGAAAATTAATTCTATTAAAAATTAAGTTAAAGTTTAAAAATTCTCTTCCTCAGGGAACAGAATTTCCCTGGCATCCAATTCTGTTCTCTGGCAGTCCAGTTGTTGAGACTTGGCGCTTTCACTGCTGTAGCTGGGGTTCAATCGCTGGTCGGGGAAATCAGACCCCACAAGCTTCATGGCTTAGACAGAAACAAAACAGAAAATTCTGGTCCTCAGTGCCATGATCTTCTAAGTGCTCAGTAGCCACATGGAGCTAGTGGCTACTGCATTGGACGGCACAGATTTAGAACATTTCCATCATCATGGAAAATGCTATTGCAGAGCAGTGCTTTAGAGTTTAGAGCAATTTTCCTTTCCCTGTCACACACCCCCAAGCATCTTAAAGCTCCCCCAGAGTGCAGAAAACTTAGTTCGTTTTAGGGTGGCTCAGAAGCCACCCTCTGGGGAGAACGTAAGATGTAGGGATGGACACCCAATGCCTGATTTCCCCAGCCTGTGAGAAAGAGCCCAGGCTTCAGTTTTCCTCATCTGGTCTCTTGGGTCATGATCAGATGTATGGAAACTTGCCTCCCCCGTTCTGGGCTGTGTTTGGGGCTCTCGGTTACTGAGGGAGAAGTCCTCTCTTTGTCAGGGACTAGGAAACCTTGTGTTGTAGGCTCCCCAAATTGAGGCCTGGATTCTGAGGGTCCCCTCCTTCATAGGCCTCTAATTTTTTCGAGGTGTCTGCACTTAATTTTCTTGCCCATGGACTTAGGCCTAGTTCACTGTGGAGACAGAACCCTGGGAATAAGGAATGTAAGAATTCCTGGTCCAGTATGCATTGGTCTAATCTGTGAGCGTGTCTCTGGTGTCCTATGTTTCTGTCCTATTATTCTGGCTCCTAGTTTCATCCTGGACTTAAGCTGTGTCCATGATAGCACTGTTTGCTGAAAGCCATTTCCTTCTGCTGATAATTTTTCATTGCCCTGCCCTAGCCCAGCTGGGGTTTCCTCTGGACTTGATTTTCAGTCCTGATAACTCTTCTGTATACACACATAAGCTGCGACATTCCAAAGTGTTTTCCCTGCCACCACTTGTGTGTCTGAGGTGGGCAACACTAATATGTCCCTGCCCTGAGTCAGATGTCCATCCCTGGGTCACTACATGCACACTATCGGCGTGTTCTTGTCTAACGTTACCACCACCGATTCCAAGGAGATACGTTCCAGCTGGAGAGCCCATTTCCAACACCTCTCTGGCTCAGCTCCGACCTTGGGCAAGTCATGTGCAACCTTTCTAGGCTTGCAGTCTCATCTCTATCTGAAGTTGTAATTGCATGCAAGAACCCTACTAGATTAAAATGACCAGGGCGCCTCTACTCCCAAGTGAGATGTAGAGTCCCCTATTTCTCCGCATGCCCTAGTGTATGCCCCTCATTATTGTTATTCAGATCCGTCCTATTAGGCCTCTGTTCTAACCCCAAGGAGTGTTTGTGCGGTTGACCTGACCTTGTAAAGACACAGAATAGTTTATCTCTATAGAAACTACAACTTCCATCAGGCACTACTACAAGGGAATGGGAAAGGAGGTGGGAGCGTGGCCCCAACGCCCTGGTAGCTTTGAAGACAAACTACAACTCACAGGATAGCCGCGAGATCTCCGCAGAGCGAAAGGAGTGACTGAACTGTGAGTGGAGGCCGGGCTGGTCCGGAACCACCCCGACAGTCTCCCAAAAGAGGCGTGGTTATAATTTAGGGGCGTGGCCTTGCCGGCAGCAGGAAGAAGTTACCTGTTGAATCTTCCTCTCCATTCACTTCCCAGCCTTTGTAGCTAACCCTAAGAGGGAAGCCGCAAACCACTAACCTCTTCAGAAAAGGAGGTAAGGGGACGTAGACAAGGGGCAGTGAAGGAGGCTATTGCATTCCTTCAGAGGGGCCAAACAGCTACTTTCTACCTGCTGAGTCAGGTGAACTGTTGACACTTGCACCGACAAACCTGACTCAAGTCACAATTCAACCTATGGATGTGGAGCTTACCATTACTACAGGATCCAATACGGAGACTCTACCTTCTCCAATCACGCAGAAGACCCCTACTCAGCCTCAAGAGGCACCTCAGGACGTTGTAGTACAATCTCCATTCCAGCAGGAGATGACAGTTCCAACTCCAAGCAAGCATCAAGGTCTGTATTCAACATCATCCAGCGTCACAGTTCATCATGTGGACCTAGAGCAAACCACAACTCCAGAACCCACTGTGGAGGCTGGACATTCTACATCCCTACAGCAGACTACAGCTCCCCCTCCAAAACACCCTGAGGTAACACTTTCACAACCAAACCTGACACAATCACAGTTCAGCTTGTGGACCTTGGAGTTAACATATCTCAGCAACCAAGGCCATCTGAGACAGTTCTTTTACCTTTGACTCAGTATTCATTATCAAAAGGTATTCCTGGTATAAAATATATCCCAGAAAAGAAGCAGCCATAACAGAATGCCACCACAAACATCAGCATATGTGAGCTCTGTACCTGAAAAAATGAGACGTTGTCATGTGTTGGTCTCAGCCCAAATCAGAAGCTCCACAGTGTGCCTAAGCCAGAACCTAACACCTACAATGGCATCTTCACCGTCATGTAAGAATTGCCTTTCCTTATTTGTTCTCCCCATTCTGCCTGAACTAGCAGCCTTTCTTCAAGTCTTCCTTATCTCCCTGATCCACATTGACTTACTTTCTATTTCCACCTTTTGTTTGTCAATGATTCCTTATCTTCATTCTCCTTCTTACTATTTCTCCTCTCCTCCAGTCTTTTACTTTTAATTGCCCTTATTTTTTCCTTCTCCATTTTTTACCCCATTACCGAATTCCTTAACATCTACTCTTCTCCCATGAAAAGCGAATGGAAAGCCAAGAATGGGAACTTGGGTGGTCTGGACCAAGAAAGGCTCTGCCTTGGGCGTCAGTGATGGGAGGGAGGCAGTGTGGTCGCGAGGTGGCGCTGTGGCTCCAAGTAAAGGGAAGATTCGGGCACCCGCGGGTCACTGCGCGTCCAGGGCAGCCTCGGGGAGGTGGGGCATGGCGGTCTTGGTGGGCTTGGCACCATCTTCATACAGCCACCAAATAATGATGGTGATAAAGATAATAAATATGCAGATAACCCGAAGCAGTCTCTTCTAGGACACACGGCATCAATAATCAGAAACTGTTCGCGAGGAACAATTGAGAGTGCGGAACTGTCCACCAGGGATCAGTGCGTGCGCATTCCGCATAATTTGCGGATGCCGGTGGAACCTGCCTCGCCCGCCTGGAGCCGAGCTGGGCGCTAACCTGTAGCCTCTGGGCGGCACCTGCGCCCCGTGGGCGACCTCCTGCTACCTGCAGGTCAAAGGATCCACAGTTTCCACACCTGCCATGGGGCGCTCAGTCCGCAGCCTGTCTGCACCTTTCCTTTGACTGGACCTGAGATCTTTGGGGGACTACTTTGCTGGATTTCACATGCACATATGGACACACGAATCACATATAAGCTCAGGCTCAGACACAGGTACCATGCTTTTGCACACACATTACATGCACACCCGCTCACATAAAGGAGGAATGTCTACACGTGACACATGCATACACTATACACATGCACTCATGTACTCACTTTTGTGTGCAACAATCCTCCTCAAGCACACGTGCACACATGCACCCAAGTGCGCGAAGTCACTCAATGCCACAGAGTCGTATTCCACAGACCCACGATATACAGCCACTCTTCGTTTGTACAAACATACTTGCACACTCACATCACACACATCCAGCAAAGACCTCCAAGCGCGGAGCGGTGCGTAAACACCCAGTGAATTGCACCTTAAAGAAAACACACTCAAGAACTTTTTGTGACTGCGACATCTCGGGCTTGTCTGCTAAACTCCTCCTCCCTTCTACTTTCCTCTAAGCAAACAGGCCTTTTCCTTCCCTTCCGCTCCAAATCCTCAGAGGCCTCAATTTCCTTCTTTCGGATCTGCACTACTGAAGGGATGTTAATTTCCAAACAGCCCGGCAACCCTGTTCTCCTACCCTGGAGTCTCCTTCCGTGCGGGGAGAGAGGGCCATTCAGACTCCAGAATCAAGCAGCCTGATCAATTCCAATCCCACCAGCTGGAGGACTGTGTGGAAGGGTCCGGGGAGGGGTAAGTTCGCGCCCTGGGGCAGCCTTGGACTGGGACCTTTCTGGCAGTGCCCCTAACTGTGTTGTCTCTGCACAGAGTAACTTCAGCTTTTAGCTATGGTCATTCCAAGGCCATGTGGCCTTCCTCCATTAAAGCACATCCGCAGGTGTCCAGATTTTTACCCTCTGATGGGCGTCCCGGTCTTCCCCACAGTCTTTTATTTAGTCTATTTCAATTAGGCAACTTTGCATGCGCCTGGAGCTCTAAAATTTCAGCTAGGGCTGGGGAGAAGCGGCTAACTGGAGGTCACATAACAAATGTGGCAGAGGCAGGGATATAGCTGGCGCCCTAGCGCGCCCTGCCACTGGCGGCCCCAAGAGACGCAGGCATCTGTATCCGACCACTGCAATGCGCATGCAGTCCGCGTATTATGGCTTTTCAGAACCGTTTACCCTCCTCTCTACTCTCTGCTGCCTGCCTTCGGGGGGACAACTTGCACCCATGCTCCTTTGTCATCCAGGATAACTACAGGCCCAAGAGCTAAAAGGATCTTCGAGCCATGGGGGGCAAGCACCAAGGCGAATGCGGGAGATGAGCACCGAAGCTGGGTGAGTGGTTTGGATCCAAGGTTCACAGCATATATAGGCTCTGGAGAAATTTCGGCTCGGCGAGTTTATTAGCAATGCAGCTGTGGGCAAGTTTCATTTTAATCACAGAGCGTCAGTTTTCTCACCTGTAAAATAGGGGTGAACTTACCTACCTTGTTTGTCTGTTGTGGGAATTCAGTGAGTTTATGCCCATAAAACCTCCAACAAATGGGATCTATTCTTATCTGGGGACCATCCCAGAGGAAACCCGAGAGTCTGCAGGCTCGATCCGGGAAAAGTTCATTAGAACCCCTGGCCTCAAGCCCTCGTCCCAGGCAGACTAAGCGCTCCCAAGCCAGAGCCCCAGCGGTGTTATTTGCCTGACTTCTACCTCCTAGCTCTCTGTGGGTGACTTTGTCCCTCTCTAGGCCTCAGTTTCCCTGTCCGTGCTGTGGGAAGAGGCACGCTCCCAGGGTCTGGAAGTATCAGCCAGACTGGACGAGCAAGCTGGGGCTTCTCTGCAGCACTGGGTGTCGGAATCAGGGTTCATGGTACAGGGAAATGCCCCCTTCCCTTTGCCACTTGCCAGAGAGGACTGAGAGCAAGGACGGAGGGCAGACGATTTCCGCTGGAACCGTGGCCAGGGCAGCGGGTAGTGTCATTAGGAAGGGAGGGGCAGGGATTTGCCACGGGCGACCGGGATCCGTTGTTTGACCACCCCTGTCAGCATCTGGGTGCTGCTCAGGGATCGCTGCAGAACCACGTCCCACACAGGTCCTCTCTTTCCCAGGGCCCCGGGCCACCACCCTCCACCCACCTATCTCTCTCCTCTCTGGGGCAGTGCCTTGGCCTCTCTCCAACCCTGCCCGGGACTCTAGGCCACGCAGGGCCGCCTTCGGAGCCGGCCGCGTGCGGGAGGACTTCGCACCTTTGGCCTTCATCACCCCGTCTTTCCCTTTTCCCTTCTTCCCAGCTTTGGAGGAGGCATCTTTCCTCCGGTTTCACTCTGGTCTCTGGCTAGTGGCAAAAGGCAAGGGGCATTTCCCCAACAGGCGGCCTTTCTGGGAGCGTGTCTCCCTAAGGGGGACCGAAACGAGGGAATTTTCTGAATGACAGCTCCCAAGTCTGGCCTCCTGGGGGCGGACTCGCGGAGAAGATTCCCTCTTTCCCTGGGACGTCCCCCTAGGCTTAGCTGGGCGGTGTTTATCTTGTCTCCGCTCTTTTGGGGAGCGGGTGTGTTTCCATTTGCACTTCCCGGAAGTTACCGCGGCGACTGATGCTCTTCAGGAAACGGAATTGATCTCTTTGTGACGTAAGAGGGTTGGAATAGCCAGGAGTGAGATGGTTTCCAAGGTCGGGGTGGGGAGAAGGGCTTGCGCACAGGGCCTGAGTTGCTCCCAGGGCGGGGAGACCCCGAAGGCTGGGCAGCCTTGTCTGCTGTCTGGAGCAACGGAGAGGAAGTGGGTGGATGCTGAAGCGCACCCACCGCCAGGCGGAAGAAACTCTGAGAAGCCCCAAGCGAGTCTTCACTCCAGGGGAAATATCAAGCGCTTCCAATTGCTCCTTCCACATATAATCCCATTCTGCTGTATATTTTCCTCATATACATGTTCTTTACCCCTCACTTTCTTCCTCCCTAATTCTGTAGGTCTAGACAAGGCCTGGAAATCTGCATTTCTAACAAAATTCCTCCTTTCCCCATTTGATTAAGCTGATAAGCAGGGTTTACCTTATAAGTGATTACCGTTATAGGTTATCCTAAAGTCATATCACAGATATGCTATAAAGCATGGGCAATGCTAAATGTACAAGTTTGTCTCTCCACAGAGGATGTGACTATAATGTAAAAAGGATGAAGACAGTCTCAGTACATACTTTATAGTCACCCCTGTACACACACGTTTTGCTTTCTGCAGGTGGTGCAAACCTTACATGAGGGAAGACTGAAAAGCATTTAAGGGATTTTTCGAAGTTTCAAACTGCCAGTGCTAGTTCATTATTCACCAGAGGAAATCCACAAAAAGGTACCATTCTGGTGGCCTGGGTGTTGTTCCCCATTTTCTATCACCCTCTTCGTCTCTTTTCCACCTTCTCTTTAACTTCCTTCCTACTTAAACATTTCTTACTGGGTAAGCGAGCAAGGTTGAAAGCACAAGGATGCCCAGAAGAAAAACTACAAATACACTCTGCTTGATTAAAATAAAGTACACTCAGCATCCCAGGTGAAGTATCTGCTGCCTCTGCATAGCGAAATGGACTTGGCCGTAGCAAAAGATACCTGCCCCCATTTGTTTTTCCTCCCGTGGCCTGGTGGATGTGGAGGTTGCCTTCCTCCTATTTAGTTCCGGGAGATTACTGGCTCTGTGGCAGGAATTGGGCTGCTGAAGGCTTCTTTCTCTGGGCCAGTTTCTCTTTTGGATGACGCAGCATCAGGCACCTCCACAAACACATCATTTGCAGAGTGCTTCTAGATTTGCTTGACCCCCTAGAAATCCATCTGTTGTGTTACTCTCACTGATCCTGGTCCTCAGAGTGGCTGTGTCTCTCCTTTCTCTGTCACCTTTGGCAGTGATCTGATGTCCCATTGTGTGTTCCCCATCACTGGGGTGTGTACCTCACCAGACTCAACTTGGGAGTCTTAACACTGTTTACTGGAGAGTGAAATGGAGGCACAGGAAATTAAAGAGAGGGAGGTCTCGGTCTTATGCCAGTGCTACCTGGGACTCTTTGATAGGAGAGTGGCCTCTGCTTCCTGGTCCCCCTTCTCTGAAGGATCCCCTGAGAGAAGGAAGGGGATGGTCCAGGAAGGGGAAGGGATGGGCTCTGGGGACCCTTTGGGCCTTGGAGATTAAACTTGGAGCTTTGGGAAATTTTCAGCAGGCCAAGATTCAACTGTGCACTTAAATTCTGTAGAGATGGAGCATGTCCAGCTTCCCCTTTCCCCTCCTCACAAACCTATAATCCTTTTTCCAGCGACATACCTCTCATGAACACATACTGTGTGCCAGGAACTCTGGTGGGTGGTGTGGGGATCCTGATGGAACCAACAGATCTCTTCAAGAGCATCTGGGAGGAAATGGCATTAATTACTGTACCAGGGAGGAAGAGCTCAGCACATGAAGTGGTCCAAATTAAATGGTATGAAACTGGGCAGGCTTTGTGCACAAGAGATAAAGCAGTGTTGAAGACAGTAGCCATGTATCCTCAGGCCTGAAATACAGTCTTTCAACTAGTTTATGAACCTGGAAGTGGCTCCCACTTTCCTGCTCTGTGAATAGTACTAAGTTTAACTTCTGCCTGTCTCCATTCCATTCAACATGGGCATGTGAACTTTTCCATCATTGATCCCATGAGCTCCCTAAATCAAAGGGCCAAGAAAGGCCGGCAGAAAGGGGACCTGGATTTCTGGCAGACAATTTCCCCAAAGGAGCCCTTAGCAGACTTGGCTGCATTCAGGGAGTTCCTTTGAGGGCAATGAAACAGAAGTTCACCATGTGCTTATTAGAGGTTACAGCCTGCTAAACAATGATGGGGCACGTTACCCAGAAACATCTAGCTATTTCCTTTGCCAGCCACAAGCATGTAAGTTGAAAGGTCTGAGGGAGGAGTTCATTTCGTCTTCCCTTCCTCCCTCCCTTCTTCCCTCTCTCCCTCCCTTCATTCCCTCCTTCCCCATCTCTCTCTTTCTTGACAGGTGTCAGAGGCCGAAGTTGGGGGAAAAGGTTTGTTCAAGCCCCCCATTTTAACAAAATGAGGAAGAGAGAAACTCTACACCAGATAACTAATCAGAAACGTTGTTTTTGCTTTGGTAGTTACTCTAAGGAAAAAACTGTTTGGGGGACAAGGATGAGGGGGTGTGGATTGAATCCGAGCAAATTTTAAAATGCAGCCTGGCACAGCTGCAGTGCGAGCATTCGTTAGGTAAACGGTGGTTTACCTAGCCCTCGGAATGGTCCAGAGAAGTGAGCACGTGAGGACAGCGCCTAATGCCGGCGGTCTCCAGGCTAGCGGCGGAGCGCGAGGTGTTTCAGTGGCTTGACTAGGGGCAGAGCGCGGGTCCCCCACTCCCTGGGGATCCACGGCACCTTGCTTGCTGGGGCCCAGGGTCCACCCCACCCTCCCAGCGTGGCGGCAGTGCCATCTGCGAGCTCCCAGCGCCGATCTCACGCACCCATTTTTCCAACCACCACCCCTCCTCAAAGTGAAGAGGTGGACGCCTGGCATGCGCGTCCTGCTTCTTCCGCCCGGGCTCTCCCGTCTCCTCCACTTTTGCGCCCGACGTCCCAGGACAGCGGAGCAGGACACGACCCTGGGAGGGCGCAGCCTGTGCGCCTCGAGCGTGCTCAGGGCTCGGCGAGGATGCTTAGCTGACTGCAATGGCCGGGATGCAGACCCCAGCTCAAATCCCTGAGAAGAATATCCTCCTCCCCTTCCTTCTGTCTCCCTTCTCCTGCCCGGCTCTGCCCAGCTCAGCCCCGCTCCTCTCCAGCTCGGACACGGGTACTAAGCGATCCTTCGCGCGCCACTTTGAGAGGAACTTTGGCCGGCTCCCTGCGCCAGCCATAGAGGGATGTTAACGAGGGAGGGTGACCCTGCGCTAAGAGCCGGCAGGCTCCTGCGCTGCGATTGGCTGAGGCGAGGCGGAAGGATGGCGTAATGCAAATGAAGGGGCGGACCCTTGCCACGCGGGCCCCGCCTCCTCCCCTTGGGGTTAGTGTGCTTGTGTTTAGCTCCGCGGAGAGTCAAACTGGATTCCATAGGGAAAGCCTGCAAATCACTTCTATTTTAGCAAAGAGAAAACAGAATCTCCGTTCAGTAGGGTCCGCCTCTCTCTCTCCCTCACCTCTCCTTTCCTCTCTGTCTTTCCCTACCCTCCCCCCTTTCCCCACCCCACTCTCCCTCTCTGGTTTATCTGTCTGGGGCAACCAGCGTCCTCCTCATCTATACGCACTGAAAGGAAAGAAACATCTTTGGTTGGGAGAGAAGGAGGAAAACAAAAAACAAAAAAAGGGAGAGAGAGGAAAAACTTGCCTGGTAGTGGAAAATGACACTTGAAGTAGCAAAGCCGGCAGCACGAGTTGAGTCTATTGTTTCTTAAATTGCCATCAGGGTTGGTTTATTTTTTCTTCCTGCTTCTTCAAGTGAACGGTACCTCTACAAGAGGAAACTCCAGCCCCTCCTGTCTTCCACTGGCCTGTGATCATTACAAAAAGAAAAAGAAAAAGAAAAGCACCCAAGCCAAAAATTAACCAACCAAACAATCCCCAACAGCCAAGCATACATCTCTGTTTTTTAAATTTTGGTCTTTTTATTGGATTTTCCCTTCCTTTTCTCTCTCCTTTTTTTTTTTTTTCCTTCGGGTTATGCCTGGTCTGTAACTGTTTTCATTTTGTTTCAAGCCTGAAGAGGCATCTCACCAGTATGATGTTGGATATCTGTGTTTTTGTGTGATTGCTGTTTCTTTTCAGGCCACCTGTCTTTTCTTTTCTTTTCTTTTTTTTTTTTTGCGGTACGCGGGCCTCTCACTGTTGTGGCCTCTCCCGTTGCGGAGCACAGGCTCCGGACGCGCAGGCTCAGCGGCCATGGCTCACGGGCCCAGCCGCTCCGCGGCATGTGGGATCTTCCCGGACTGGGGCACGAACCCGCGTCCCCTGCAGCGGCAGGCGGACTCCCAACCACTGCGCAACCAGGGAAGCCTTTGTCTTTTCTTTCTTTCCTTCCTTTTCCTTTCCTTTCCTATTTTTTCTGTTCTTTTTCTTTCTTTCTTTCTTTCTTTTCCTTGCCTTTTCTTCTCTATTTCTTTCTTCCTCCTTCCTCTCTCTTCGTTCTTCTTTTCCTTCCTCCTTTCTTTCTTTCCTTTTCCCCTTCTTTAAAAACTTTCCTTCTCCTTCCTTTCCTCCCTTACTTCCCCCTTCTTTTCTTCCTCCTTTTCCTTCCTTCCTTTCTTCCTCCTTTCTTTACTTCCTTTCTTTCCCCCTTTCTTCTCCTTCCCTCTTCCTTCTTTCCTTCCTCTTCTTTCTTCACTCTTTCTTTCTCTTTCCTCTTTTTCCTTCTCTTAACTCCTTTTTCTCCCCTTTTCTCTTTCCATGTCCCCCTAGAATCATCTCTTATTTCTCCTCTCTGGTTCTCCCTCCCTCTCCCTTTAGCTTTCAGTTTTTCTTGGTCCACCCGAAGAACAGCAACTCCTAACTTTAATTCTGATGTCTCCTAAAAGTCTTCCCCACCGTCTAGGACCATGGCCCCTTCTAGCCCCTCTGCCACTCTCAGCTCCTGGATGCTAGGCTGTATGGCCTAGAGGCACTGCTTTTGGAGATGGACCTGGGGGAACTTTCCTGGGCACCCTCAGTACGCTTTCTGGGGACTCCTGGTCCCAAGTGAGATATATGGTCGCCCCCCCTCTTTTTTTAGGCCACCTGCTGGGCTTGGGGGAATGGGAGATCTAGTGGCTCCGTGCTCTCTCCGGCCCAGAGAGGGCGGAAGGGGAAGAATGAAGATGACTAATTACATCACCCTCATCTTCTCCGGGCTGGGGACAAGTGTCCACAACACTGTTCCCATCCCCGATGATAATAAAAATGGGGGTAGTTGGTAGTGAGAGTGAGTTGGGTAACTGGGCTAGAAACGAAAGGGTGTGTGTGTGTGTGTGTGTGTGTGCGCGCGTGTGTGTGTGTGCGCGCCCTTGTGTTGGCCAGGGTGGGCTGTCAGTGGCCGCCCTGTGCCCCCGGCGCCCCAGGCTTCACCCCCCGGGAGGGCGCGCTCAACTGTCAGCCCTTATCCATAGGATTTCTGGAAAGGGTGTGAGGATTTCTGCGGAACAGCGAACCTTTGTCAGGACAGGTCTTTTTTTAAAATCCCCAATTCCCTTTCCCACAGCGACCACTCCTGACTGCTCTGAGTTCCACCCGCAGATCCTTTGTCTCCACATGCTTTTTTCTGGGCGGGGGGATGGGACAGACGGCTCCCCGAGGCCGGGCACCCGAGGCTGGGCAGGGGCGGCAGGGGGCGCATGAGGTTTCCCGGAGGATGGCTGCTGCAGCGAGGAGCTGAGCTTGTTCCCCATCCATTCGCACCTGCGCACGGGAGATTCAAGGGGGTGTCGAGAACCAACTCCCATGCCCACTCTCCCCCTAAGTTGTAAACGACCGGCTTTGTTCCACGATCGCGTGTCCCCTCATCCACCGCTACTTTTCTTCCTCCCCACGCAGTGCGCGTCAGGTCGGAGTAAACGCGTACAGCGTTTTGTCTCTTGCTCAAAACCCAAACAAAACTTTCACACCTCTTCGTCTGGCTCGGGGGGCGCGCACGTCCTCGGCGGGGAGGAATGGCCAGGCGACAGCACGCATGTCCTGTCGCCGGCTGGGCCCGGGGCGCCTGAGGGTGTGTGTAGGGGCCCCATGGGGCGTTTTGGGGGCAGAGGAGGCGGGTATTTGAGGGTTCGCGCGTGTGTAAGGGGTGACAAGGGGTCGCGGGTGTTGTCCCGCTGAGCCGTCTAACTGCGTCTTTGGCCGCAGCGGGGTGGGTCTGGCCCGGGCTCACTTTCAGAAGCAGCCACCTTCCAATCTGCAGAAATCCAACTTCTTCCACTTCGTCCTGGCCCTCTACGACAGACAGGGCCAGCCCGCGGAGATCGAGGGGGCAGCCTTTGCGGGGTTCGTGGAGAAGGAAAAAGTAAGTGGGTGCAGCGCCGCTGCCCCTCGCCCCCGGCCGGGGAGCAGGCCCAGGCGCCTCGGGAGGCGCGCTCCCCCGCGAAGGCGAAGCATCCGTAACACGCCCCGCTCGCGGTCCCCCAAGCCGCTTCCCGTTCCGGGCGAACGCGGGCTCCTCGTTCCTGAGGTTCTGCTCCAAAAAAGTTCGTGCTGAGTCCCGAAAGATGGAGAGAGGCGAGGCCGGCTTCGCACTCCAGAGTCAAGGGCGCCGGGATGAATCCGCCCTCGACCGCGCGACCACGTGCAGCTCCTGCCTCTGCTGGCGCGGGCTCGAGCTCCCAGGCCCTAGGAACGGGATCGCCCGTGCGCACCCCACGGAGTTTTTTGGAAAGTTGGAGCAGTAAGGGGCTCCGGGCGGCAGAGGGATCCCAGTTGGTCGCAATTTCTGCTGCTCCCGGGCCTGTCTGGCTCCCAGGCCAGGGGTCCGCGCTTGGGGAAAGTTGCCTCGAAGTCGGTCCACTAGCTCACACCGACCTCCCTCCTGCGCCTCTAGTGTCTTTGCTTCCTGCTGCGACCCAGGACGCCAGCAGCGAAAAGACCAATAACGGGATTCACCACCGGCTCCAGCTCCCCCACAGCAGTGCTGAGGCTCCCGTCGGGGCTGCGCCGGCACCCCGGGGCTCCGGGCAAGGGTGGGGGGCGCGGGAAGCTTCAGGTGGACGAGGACCCGGAGCAAAGCTCAGTCGTCCGCCATCCTCGGGGTAAACCGGCCTCTCCTAAGTTTTGCCCGAAGAGGCTTCACCTGAGGAGGCCCTGAGTGGCTCGAGGGCGGCCGCATTAGCGAGCGCGTACCTGGGCCCAGGTGTGGCGCCTCGGCCCCGCTGGGCCGCTTTCTTTCTTCTTCCCCGTCCTAAGGCCGGGTTCCTCGGCTTAGCATAGATTTCATGCCCAGGTCCCTTGCGTTCAGCGGGCGAGAGCGGTCAGGGCCTTGGTGGCTCCCAAGAGCACGCAGAGGGACTCCAGCCGTGGGAAGGGAGAGAACCCGGGCGGAGGGGTGGTCCGCCCGGTTCCCAGCTGCTGTGCTTGGGGGCGGAGCTGCCTTCCAAATGCGCTCGGGCTGGGCCAGAGGCCCTCGTCCGGAAACTGGGGAAGGGGGTCCTGGCTGTGCTTCTCTGGGACAGTCGGCCTTCCATCAGCCTCGGAGCCCCATTCTTTGTTTCCTGCAGATCCTCTCTCACTTAATTCTCCTTCGTTCCCCTATCCCCCGTCCCTCCCCCAGGAATGAGGACGCAGCGGGATTTCTACGTTCGCCTCATTGACTCCGTGACAAAACAAGTGACTTTCTTAAATTCGCGCTGCGGGGGTGACTACGGTCGCGAAATTTGGGAGAGTCAAGAAGCCGGCTAGGGCTTCCCTGGTGGCGCAGTGGTTGAGAGTCTGCCTGCCGATGCAGGGGACACGGGTTCGTGCCCCGGTCTGGGAAGATCCCACATGCTGCGGAGCGGCTGGGCCTGTGAGCCATGGCCGCTGAGCCTGCGCGTCCGGAGCCTGTGCTCCGCAACGGGAGAGGCCACAACAGCGAGAGGCCCGCATACCGCAAAAAAAAAAAAAAAAAAAAAAGAAGCCGGCTACTCCTTAGCGGGAGGGCTGGGACTCGAACTCTCAATGCCAGGGCGGACCGCGCTCTTAGCGCAGCCTTGCAAGCGCCCCAAAGCACGTTGACTCGCCGCGCGGGAGATGGCTGGGCGGCCCCTTCTTCTCAAGGGAACTTCAGACCTTGCGATTTGAGACTACGGGTTGCTGCACGGGGAGAGTACGGGCTGAACTTCCTTTGACCTGGCCGGGGGGCCCCAGGGGGCGCAAAGTTGCCCAGAGACCCTGGTGCAGACCGGGCTGAACTTGTGAAACCCAAACCCTCAGGGCCTCCCCCGGGGGCCAGAGGTAGAGGAAGCGGGTGAGGGGCAAAAGCAGCTTCCCCAGGAACGGTGAGGTGGTCTGAGAGCGTGCTTGACCCAGTCTACACATTTTTTAGAGAAGAGATGGTGGTGGTGGTAGTGCTGGAAGATGGAGCGACAATTGTCAGAAGATATCTTGCACATATCCCCCTGCTTTTGCCTCCAAGTTTGGCAAGAAGCCAGGCAGCGTGAGCGAGCTTGTGCTCTTAAAGGTACATAGACGGCATTTTCTTACGCTTCCAACACGCGGGCGCCGAGCGGTATACATTAAAGGTGAGATATGGTTTAAAAGACACAGTTATGAGCCGAGTCAGAAAAGAGGTCTGACGTTTTTACGAGGCGCATGAACATTTTTTCTTTTCAAGAAAAAGTTTAGGAATTAAATATCTGGTTAGGTAGTTGGAGGATTTCATGACAAAAAAGAAGACAGTTTTGGGCTTCTCTGGTGGCGCAGTGGTTGGGAGTCCGCCTGCCGATGCGGGGGACGCGGGTTCGTGCCCCGGTCCGGGAGGATCCCACGTGCCGCGGAGCGGCTGGGCCCGTGAGCTATGGCCGCTGGGCCTGCGCGTCCGCAGCCTGTGCTCTGCGGCAGGAGAGGCCACGGCAGTGGGAGGCCCGCGTACCGCAAAAAACAAAAAACAAAAAGAAGACAGTTTTATTGGGTGGGGGACAGAAATCAGAACAAAGAGAAAAGTTACCCATTGTGTACTAACCACCAATTCAGTGAGAGGGTTAAGACTGGTTTGCTTGATGGAGGTTTTAAAAGATTCCCTTTAAAATAAGGGGTGTAGTTTTCATAGATGCTGGCTTGGAAGGTTTCAAATTAGAGTATACATGCATATTTAAAAATTATTTTTAGATACCCATAGCTTAAATATGTTGTACCAAATGCACATTAATAACCTGTTGGGAGTTTTTAAATCTACTCAGCAGGAACCAATTTAATAACAGCTAATTGTAATTATTACCTTCATATTTCATTTTGAAACAAGTGAAAAACATGAGGGTATGACATGTATTTTTTAAAATGATAAATACATATCTCTTGAGATCTATTTCAAGTTATTAGCCTAAAATATTTGACTTTCTTGAAGCTCTGTTTTATTTCTTAGTTGATTGTTCAGAGTCAACGCACATTTATACTTTTGGTATTATTATTGTTTTTTATTATTATTACTATACTGGTTTTGATCATTACATAGGATAATTCCCTTTGATTTGGACGCTCTGTATTTTGTTAAATTTTTTTCCTGCCAAGCAAAAAAATGCAAGAGCCTGATTTCAGTAATTTTTAAAACAAATGATATCAAAACAAAAATGTCTTAAGTGGAGTTTTGTCTTTAAAAAATTGTCTTTGATACCCTGGATACCTTTTCCTGCCATTCCCATCAGAGGAAAGAAAAGCTGGGAGGGGGAGAGGGAAAGTATGGCTTCTAATACATGTTCCTTAGGTACTGATTAGAGTTTATTTTTTAAAGAATAAAAAGTCCCCACAAACCAGTATGTAAGACTTGTCTGCTTGTGAAACATTGGCCACTTAAATATTAAATTATCGGCAACTCTACGAAGGGGACCCCTATTTAGGAGGGGACCCCTAAAAACTTCCAGCACAATGGGAAGTCTAAGGTACGATAATCAGAACTGCTGTTGTAGTTCTCTTTCCAGCTAATCTTTATATATTTGTTTTGATGTTCCTGGTACTTTAAGTTATTGATGCAAGTGGACAGTTGTAAGGAACACAAAATTAGGACATGTTTGACGTGATACCTTCTCTCAAAACTTTATTTTAGACCCCGTAAACCAAAAGTGCCACAAGAATTGATCTTCCCATTATGAGATGAACCGACTTTACACACTCTTCTAAGGAGGAAGAATAATCTTGATTCTTATAAAGCAATACATCTAATATCATTTTACTAACAAGGTCATAGAGCTTAAGGAAAACTACAGCTTAAGGCATTCTTTGACTGCACGGTTTCATAAATTCTATCGTGGTGGAGATGGGGCCAGAATAAGATACAGTGTAGTAGCAGCAGGTATAAGAGAGTTACTTGCCATACTGTGACATCTCACTGAAAGTTAAAATTATAAATGTAGGCAATTACATATTTTGGTGGGGAGTGAGCTGAACAAAAGGCTTAGTAATTATCTGAATTTAGTCTAAAAATATCAAGAAAAAAGATTTTTTCCAGGCGTACCTGTTTGCTTTCATAATAGTTGTCTAATGCTCATAATAGTTGTCTAATGCCTTCTCTGTAGCTTTTACTTTGAAAGGCAATCCCTGCCCGTTATCCAGTTGCTTGTTCCTTGATTCTGTGCTGTAAGAGTTTGGGAAGTAGGTTAGCTTCTTGTGTACACAGCTAATACAGTAGTCTTCAAAAAGCAGATCAGCGTGAAGAGCATGACTTTCCTTAGCTGTGACACAATTATTACGTTTTAGCTTTGATGAGTAAAACAGTGGATTCTCATCTAGCTTGAAATTATTCTGTGATAATTAAATGCCAAGTCTGATTTTTAAATTTCTTAAATTTTTGATTTAAGTGTGCAGTGACCCCTTCAATCAAAAGTAAGTCTTGACAGAAGGTGACTGATTAAACAGTTACTTTTTTTTCCCCTTGTGAAATTCTTCCAGGTAGATTGACTCAGGATTTTGATATTTAGAGTGCAGAATGGAATAATTTCAGTGATTGATGAGTTCTAATAACATCATAAATTTCAGTGGGAATAGCTAAGCATAGTTCAAGTGTCTCTTAGCTGCTTATTTATCATAACATTTTTCACGTCAGAGATGCAGCTTTATGTATGTGATGTCATATCTTTGACTCACAAGTTGGGGTTAAAACTTGAAGGGAATCTTTGGCAAGCAAAATTCAAAACTAGCTGTGCACTTTATAGTTTCATAGAATGTTTGTGATCTTGGGTGGAGTTAGCAGCATTGAGATCAAACAGAAATGTACTCAATCAACCAAGATGTATTGGTAGGACACAGTATTTCACACCTTTTCAAAGTGTCTCATTACACTATTTGGGGTAATGACTCTTAATTTTGGACTCTACCAGGAAAGGGAAAGCTTTATTAGAAGTGAATGTGTAAGGATCTGAGCCCTCTTATCCCTATGCTTTTCTTATAAAACACTAAGGATATAATTATATTTAAAATATTTGTCCACCAACTAGAAAATAAGAAGCTTGCTTTTGGGAGGGGTTTTTCAAAACCAAGTTTAGCTGGACTAAAAATAGGGTTTTTTTTTGTTTTTTGTCATTGCTGTTTTTGGTATTCCATTAGTGAGCATGCAGAAAGGCCTGTAGGATCCAGAAGTTTATGGCTGTTGCATCTGGAAACAGTATCTACTGCAGAAGCTCAAATGAACTTAGTGGGAGAGGTCTGAGTTTTAATGTGCCTCAGTTCAGATTTTCCTGTAGTATCTGAGATATAATTACATTCTGTGATTGCTTCAGTGAGTTATCTTTAAATAGTTTTTTTTAAAAAAAAACTTTAACTTATCTGCCCTCTTACCATCTTGCTTTGAAGAAAGGGACATTTTTATAATTCAATGAGAGAGTACCAAATTCCATAAAGCTATCAAAAACAAAACGTTCCCTGCCCCCAAACCACAGCTCTTTTTTGGAAAGGGAAAAATAATAAGTCACATAATCCTTGTGTGTATGGATTTGAAGGTAGGTGATATTGTGAGGGGACCCCTAAAAAGTCCCAGCACAGTGGGAAGTCTAAGGTACAATAATCAGAACTGCTGTCATAGTTCTCTTTCCAGCTAATCTTTATATATTTGTTTTGATGTTCCTGGTACTTTAAGTTATTGATGCAAGTGCATTTTCTCCTATTGATTGTTTCATCATATCCTGCCACAGCTACATAGATTTGATTAACAGCCCTTTCTGTTCATGGTTCTTCATTGGTAGATAAGCACTTTTTTTTTTTTTTTTTTTTTTTTTGCGGTACGTGGGCCTCCCACTGTTGTGGCCTCTCCCATTGCGGAGCACAGACTCCAGACGCGTAGGTCCAGCAGCCATGGCTCACGGCCCCAGCCGCTCCGTGGCATGTGGGATCTTCACAGACCGGGGCACGAACCCGCATCCCCTGCATCGGCAGGCGGACTCTCAACCACTGCGCCACCAGGGAAGCCCGATAAGCACATTTTTAGTGTATCAGTATGTTCCTAAGGAATTCACCTAGGCCAGCAGAGAGGTTCTTTCGTATATTTGGGGAAACAAACAAACAAAAAATGACACGGCAAGTTTATAGTTAGAAGCCATATTTTAGCATCTGTCTCTCTTCTTTGGTAACATGTCAAAAATGCAGGTGAGGGCTTCCCTGGTGGTGCAGTGGTTGTGAGTCTGCCTGCCGATGCAGGGGACACGGGTTCGTGCCCCAGTCCGGGAAGATCCCACATATCCCGGAGTGGCTGGGCCCGTGAACCATGGCCGCTGAGCCTGCACATCTGGAGCCTGTGCTCCACAACGGGAGAGGCCACAACAGTGAGAGGCCCGCGTACCACAAAAAAAAAAAAAAAAAAAAAAAAAAAGCAGGTGATTTGAATTTCCTTGCACATAGAAGAATGAAGAAGTTTGGAATTTTTATGCATGATCAGGACCTGTGTTTGGGAAAATAAATGTAAACTCATCACAGTGGAAAATGTGTTGTTTGGAGTCTGGGGGCGAAAACAAAGCTGATGGTTTTGGAGAGATTGCCAGAGCCAGATGGCCTAGTACTTTCCCAGTCTGGCGGTCCAACTGCTCCCTCCTGGATAATATACAGCCATTTGTTTGGGGATATTTACACTAGAGCTGTTTCCATGTGAATGTTTGAACAACATTAAAAACGAACATATTAGTAGTGGTGAATTTATCGAATTTGTATGACTACACAGATAATCTGTTCTTGTGTCTTATATTGCTGAGAGGAATGAAGGAGTGTCTGGATGTTGGGGAATTGTTTATATAGTTGTTGAGCAAGAATGATTTGGTCTTAGTTATTAAACTATGTAAGCATTTGGAAACTAATTGAAGTAATGGCAGCACATACCTGGAAGCTCAGTTGTGAAAATTAAATGAATTCATACATGGAAAATGCTTAGAACAGTGACTAGCATACATTAAGTGCTTAATAAATTAGCTGCTTTTATTATTACTATTATTACCCCATTGAGTTGACAAAGCCAGTTGTATCTACTAATTTGGTGTAAATGTAGTTATCATATGAGTGAAATATCTTTTATTACTGCTAGAAAGAAATATTGTATGATATTGTTAGAATGATTCAGTTTTTATCTTGGTGTTTGAATAATATGAGAGATTTTATTTGAGACACAAAAGATGCATTCTGAAGCTAACTGCTTTTGGTACACATTCTCTTGTTATTCAGGGCTGTGATGTAACTGAACAGCATACTGAATATGATATTCCTATGCAACTTTCCTAATTCAGTTCTGCAAACAGGCCTGCTTAGCTGCTGAGCTTAAATTACATCTTTGTAATTTGTTCACTAGTAGCCAAGCTGCTAATTGAAGCAAAATAATTTTTTATTTCGCTATTAATTTTGGATTGCTGTTTCACACAGTTGTTTATGAAACGTCAAATTTGTAGTGTTTTCTTTGGCACAGGTTAATTTTTCACTAAGGCTCCCTCACCTATTGGAAATTTCTCGAACTGCATTAGTTAACACTTTTTTTTTTTTTTAATGACAAGCAGTGGAACTTGGTGGTTGAAAGTAATGATTAATATTACAGCATGTTGATAATGTAGGTGTTCATATTTTTTTATTAGTTTTGATTCTTGGTGACTTGCTGCCAAAGTCGTGTTGACAGTCTGTATTTAGAGGACACTTTACTTCTGGTTGAAGGAGATACTTTGTACATTCATGAATGTATTCTTTAAGGTGACAAATTAGGTTTGGCGTTTTATACTGTATTTGGAAAAAAGAGTGATGTATTTTCAAGGTTACTGTTTTGATTTAAATGGAAAATTAGGAGTTTTTGTTAGTTATAGGTTACATATCTACCTGTCTTCCTTCCTCCTTTCCTTCCTTCTTCCCTCCCTTTCTTCCTTTCTTTCCTTTCATTCTTTCTGTCTTTCTAAATTAATGATGACAAGTCTCCGATTGTTGGTTTGTAAACCAAGGAAGACTCCTAATGAAAACACTTTGTTCCTAAAAACCTTTCAGATTTTAATGAACCAAAGTCAAAAGTATTCTCTTTGTCCACTTTATTTTTGCATGGAGCACAAAGAGTTAAAATTATTTGAAAAGTAAACAAAGAAAACTGTGCTCAATTCTCTGTATTTCTTTCGGCGTGCCATTGAAGTGTGATCCCTGTGTAAGTTCACCATGTATTTTTTGTTTTACTATGTGGTCTTTATCCATAGTAAGTTTCAATTAACTTTTAAGACCCAGTGATATTTTCGAAAGGTGGAGATGAACCACATTTCACAAGATGCCTTCTAAAACACTGGCAACAGAGGCAGATTTTTTCTATTGATTGATTTCTTTTCAAAGATTGATTTCTTTTCAAAGATGGTATAGGTTAGTGTGTAATTGGGCATTTGAAACTGATGGCATTTCATCCTCTCACAGCAAACCTTCTGGCACTATTGTGTAAGAATGTGAAAGTTTAACAATTCCTATTTTTTCCTTCATTTTTGTTAATTATAAAAAATTATTCTTGAAAAACCCCTCAATCAGAAAGTCAACAGAGTATTAAAAATAATTGTGACATTTTCATTATGCTCATTAGAGGAGAACATTGAGGCTAGTATATCAGAATAAATCTGCTCCAAATATGTCAAGTTTTGACAACTTGTTTATCAATTTCACTGTTTTTAAAGTTGAGATGAAGTTCGTGCTGTGTATTTTTTTACTTTTTTTCCTGTACAAGCATTCCTGCCACCTTAAGGGATTTATTTGCATTGGCAGGATTAATGTAAATGTCGTTTTCTATTTGATATTGTATTTTGTTGTTGTTGTTGTCGTTTCTTAGGTTAAAACCTCAACTTGCTTCACCATCAATTCATTTATTTAAATAATACATTTGATATGCTTCCTCTCCCCCTCCTGCCCATCTCTGTAACAGGCCTCCCATCCTTACTCCTTCCTGATGAACACGCTGATTTCTTTAAACCACTGTTGTTTTTGTCACTCTCACGGCAGACTTACCTTCCTCCCAGTGAGCAGAAGTATGACTTACTATGGAGGATGAAGATAAGCCTTCTTCTTGGTGTTCCATTGTCTAGGTCCTAAACCAGCTGTCTGTTAAAATCGTTTCACTTAAAGTAGTCAATGCTGTTTATATGCTTCTGTGATCTCCCTACTGATCCGGCCTCAACGAACTTCATTCACACCCCACAGAGGCATATATTAAATTGGGAAAACAAGCAGAAACTTCTCCCTAAGCTGGTGTTAGAGGACCCCTTTCCTTTTAGGCTCGGAGTCTGCATTTGCTGAACTGTGAACCAGTCTCGACGTGTGTACTAAATGTACACGGTAGAGATTTGATGTGTGTGAAAGCTGGAGGGAGAACTTGTTGACATTTTTTAAAAGTCTGTTTTATTGTTGACACTCTACATTGGAGACATTCATCAAAATAGATTTATCCTGTTGTCCCATGTTGGATCTCATCAGAATGTCGATTTCTTGGACCATACTTTTATATGATAGTGTGGTATGTGTGTGTGGTGTGTGTGTGTGTGTCTGTGTGTTTTAACAAGCTTTTTCTGTAACAAAAACTCCTTAGGCGAGGTTGGAGGTGGAGCTGCCTTGGACGGAGTTTCACTGTATAGCTAACTCTATTACACTGAGGTTCTAGATTATTACTCTGTTTCCAGGATTTTAGTTCTACTCCTTAGGAGAGAGGAAAGACTCTCTGTTTCACTTGTTTTTATCTCAGAAGTCACAGAAGCAGCAAGCACTTCTTTGTGTTTATGTGCTGAAAAGTATTGTTCTGCTGAGGCCCCAAGAAAAGGAACAGAAGAAACTTCATGTTTCCTTCCGTCCCCAGAGTTTAACTATTTCTGAGCAAATCCAAACTCATGCTTTCATTTTTCTATGCTTGATGTACAGAAAGATTCTCCATTTTGACTCTGCTGCCAGAAGCGAAGTGGCAGGTTGACATTTGGTAGAGATGTATTACGGAGGCCCTGGGCCTTCAACGAATGATGTTCAGTCACCAAAGACAAAAACTTGGAATACCTGGGAGACCATGGATCATCTACTCTTTGGGGGGATCGTCAACATATTTTCACTACAGCATATGTTTTTTTTGGGGGGGGGGATACGCGGGCCTCTCACTGTTGTGGCCTCTCCGTTGCGGAGCACAGGCTCCAGTTGAGCAGGCTCAGCAGCCATGACTCACGGGCCTAGCTGCTCCACGGCATGTGGGATCTTCCTGGACCGGGGCACGAACCCGTGTCCCCTGCATTGTCAGGCGGACTCTCAACCAATGAGCCACCAGGGAAGCCCCCTGCAGCATATCTTTAATTGAGTATCATCACGGGCCCACTGATTTCAGTGGAACCAGCAGCCTCAGCAAAAAATAATATTGGTATTATCTAGAAAGACTCAAAATGAGAAGGTCTGATGTAATTGATACTCTTTTCTCCTCCCAAAACCATTTTTTTTAAAACAGGAAGGAAAACCCCATTAATACCTGTGAATTTCATTTACCAAGTTACTTGTATTAGTTTAGCATGACAGAAAACTAAAGTTGAACCAGAGGTTTTCAGGGGTATTAAGAGAACATACAAAACATGTAGTGATATTAGGATTTTGCAGAAATGCATGACAGAATTTTTTAGCACCATGTATGAGATCTAATCAGTTATTTACAGTGTTTCTTTGATTTTTTAAAGCAGTGATTGCAGTAAATAAAGCAGGCAGATGTAAGTTTTGGTTTTTAAAACATTTTCAATTTACTTAATGCATTTTCTTGAGTAAAGCAACTTCTTGGGTATTTAAAAGGTCTTTTAAGATTGCAGGAATGCATCATCAGTGCATGCTAAAACTAATGGGTGAAAATTTAAGTCATAATACGATGTGAACATAATCTAGATGATTTCCCCAGAAGATAGTTATGAATTACTTCAAGTAGTAACTTTACAGTACACAAAGCTGGCTGTGCTCTCTGATGGGTGGCAGGTACCCCCTTAACCAAATGGTCAGAGTTTACTGGCATTAGTGGAACGAGTTGACAGTGTGATGTCATACAGGGAGAAGAACTCAGCATCATGTCTGTGGTATTCTGGCCCTGAATTACATAACTTTAGTCTAAGCCTGAGGAAACATTAGACAAATCCAAAATGAGGATGTTCTACAAAATGGCCTGTATTCTTCAAAAATGTCAATATCATGAAATACAAAGACTCAGGAATATTCCTTTTTTAAGGAGATATGACAACTGAATGCTGTGATTGGTATTGGTTTTGTTGTTGTTTGCTATAAAGGACATTATTGGGTATTTGGGGAATCTCAGGTGTTGATTATTGTATTGTATCAATGTTAATTTTCTGATTCAGATAATTGCGCTATGGTTATGTAAGAGAATTCCTTGTTTGAAGGAAATACATTCTGAAGTATTTAGGGCATGTCTGCAGTTAACTAATAAATGGCTCAGGAAAAGAAAATAGAGAAAGAAAGAAGAATAAAGCAAATTTACTAAAATGTAAACACTTGAGGCATCTGGGTAAAGAGTATCTTGGAATTCTTTATATATCCTTACAACTTTTCTATACATCTAAAATTATGGCAAAATGAAACATTAAAAAATATAGGGTTATAACAGGCTAACCATAAAAAATACTTTTGATGGGCCAGTGGTAGAGAAATATTTTCTCCTTATACAGGTACTTTTTCTCATTTTTTAATTTGTTGCAATTTTTGTTTTGTAATGGAGTTAGGTAACAAAGCAAGAGCCTGCTCTGAGGGTCTGCACACATAGTGTCATAAGCTGTCCTCCATCATTTACAGTTCTAAAAGTCTCAGGTTCATAAACAAGCACATTCCGGACAACTATAAGTTAGTTCCTGCAGTTTTTGTGTGTCCTAAAAAAAGGATAGTCTCTGGTTAATTTAAGTAGTTTCGTCACCAAGAAATTGAGAGTTATCTGAATGTGTGAAAGTAATTTTATTAACAATTTGAAGCTGTGTTATATTAGTATTATGCAGTGCTACATTGTTTAGTTAAAATGTATCCCCATGCAGAGCACTGCTCTACCCATAGCTGTGAGCTTTTCTCTGGCCCAGGTATTAACATGTAGATCTTCCAGTAAGCAGAGGTCTCAAGGAAACTTCCAGTGACCTTATGTAACATGTTTGTACACATATTACTAAAAACATCTTGGCTGGTGAGGTGGTTTGGGACTCCAAAGTTTGAGAGTCAGATGTAATTCTTCTTAGTTGAGGGAGATAACTATGGCTTAACTCCCCGCCCAACCCTGCCCTTCCCCCAGCATATGCGGGCCAGTATTACTGTTTGCGTGGTTATACACCCCAGAGAGCACATGTTTTCAACCTGTAGGCAGGAAGGATTTCCCCATTGATGAAGCATCGCAAGACAGTGAGTGGACTCATAACCATACCCTCAATTGTTTTCTGCTACTTACCTCTAGAATATTACATGTTGGAGTTGGAAGTAGTAAAATGAGGCAACAAATACGAATCACTTAAAAATAAAATCCATGTGCTTTTCTATATTTTAAGTCACTAGTATCTCAATCTGCTAAGCCTTCTGGGTTTTTCCTTCCCCGTTGGTTAGATTTATTTTTATTCTGAATTGAAGAGAGAATTGTGGTTGTCTTGACGACAGAAGCCCATCTCATACAAGGATCCAAAGATGTGTGTTATAATAAGGTGGTTGATGGGACAGAGAGGCATATATCCCCTTCCACTCAATTTGGGTTGATCCTTAACAACTGTCTTAAAACAATCAGCCCAGTGAGGCCTTTGGCTCTGAAAGCTAGTTGGCCTTGCAGCAGTGGTGAATGGTCAAGAACTCGATTGTGGTAGTTAGTCCTCTGCTACTTGGTTCCATTCTTAGCTCATATCGTGCCTTTGTTTACAGGCCATAGTATATTGAAGGCCAAGACAAGAACCCAGAAATGTGCCGAGCCTTGCTCACACACGAAATCATGTGCAGGTAAGAAATACCTTGTTCTTTCCCTTTAATTAGCAAAGAGAAGATGAATTTATATCTCAAATCTAGGTGAATTCAGGTCTATTTTTTGGGTATATGTTTATCTTCTGTTAGACAATATAAAAACTGCTAGATGTATTTGGTAGTAAAGTGTCAGGCATCACAGTGGTTCTCGATTATTTATTAGATTTCATCCTAAAAGATGTATGTTTCCATTTTGATATCACATTGTTAATGGGTGCAAAGCAGTGCTGTCCCCTTTTTCCTTTCAATCAAGTAAAATACAATATAACCCTTTTAGTGTTAATATATGTGCTCAACTGCATTGCTAGTAAAATAAGAGTTCTATTGATGTCAGCAGAAACCTCTGTTTGGATAAGACATGAAAGTTATAGTTCCCCTTCATAATTCTTCCACTTAAAAATGTGACCATCCATACATAGGCATCATTCCTCCCCACACGAACCCTGAAGCTGATCTCTTAATCTTAGTTACCTTTTATATAACTATGACAATGTAGCTAACATTGCTTAAATGTAGTGAGCTTTTGGAAGGATGGCAAAGATGAGTCACTGAAAAGTATAAACATTCATGTTTTCCACAAATGAGTATCTTTATTTTTGTCTGAAGCTACATTTGAAACCAGGTAAGCAGACCACATTCACTTCCATGGCCTCAGCCAACCCTCCACATGGAAGAGAGTAAACCAGAGAATAGCCTTTTAACTTGTAGTTTAGGATTCTAATTCTTCGTAAAATAGCACTGGCACCTTGCTTCTGATATATTCTGAGTAATTGGATAAAGCATGACGATGACGCTCTGCATCAGGGAAGGGCTACTAATGGCTTTGTCAACCACGCAGGCTCTCCTGGCACAGAGCGTTCTCAGCTCCTGGCTGTTACTGACCAAACCATTTAGGACTTTCAGCTGCCGCTTCGGCATGGGTGGGTTTATTTGCTGCCCACGGACCTGTGGGGAAAGCAATCTGAAAACTCTACAGGTGGAAATAAAATAGAAAAGAGATTAATGTGTTTCCTTAGTGAAGTCCCAAATAGTAACTTCTTCTGTAATAAGAAAAAAAAATACTTAAAGATATACTATGCCTTTCACACACAAGCCTACACTCTATTAATGCAGTTTATATTTTTCTTGTTCTTAAAATTCATTGGTCCAAAGTACTTTTGGGTAACCCTATTGCATGAGCTGTCTAAAAGGCTTACTGCCATGGGATTGTGATTATTGTCTCTCTTTGAGACAAAACCCCTTTGACTTGATGGCACAGAACTCTTTCCATGGAATTCTGGGAGAAGTTCTGCATTTTTGGTAAACTGGAATCTATTATACCAATCATCATTATTTCATTTTGCTAATACTTGGTGATGAAACTCTTAAAAAGTATGGCCCCGTGAAGGATTTTTTTTTTTTTTTTTTTTTTTTTTTTTCAGTATGTGGGCCTCTCACTGTTGTGGCCTCTCCCGTTGTGGAGCACAGGCTCCGGACTCGCAGGCTCAGCGGCCATGGCTCACGGGCCCAGCCGCTCCGTGGCACGTGGGATCTTCCCGGACCGGGGCACGAACCCGTGTCCCCTGCATCGGCAGGCGGACTCTCAAACACTGCGCCACCAGGGAAGCCCCAAAAGAAACAATTATTGCTGTTACATGAAACATTTAAAAATAACTAGAATTATGACCGATAACATTTTACCAGGACATACTAGATTTTTAGGAATTCCATGTAATTTAACATACTAATCAAACATTTTTCTCTGAGATGGCTCAGGGGCCTTCTAAAGCATCTCAAAGTTAGCTGGAGATCAAAGGAACTGTTAGAATTGGCCAAACACTTATTCACTTAACCAAAGCAAGGAGATTTCAAACAAAAATACAGATCACAGACACAGGGAAAGGAACTCACAAGCTGTTATCAAAAGCAGTGTTCCAAGAAAACTTTGGAGGGAGAAACCAAAGCCAGTCTTGCCCTAACCCACTTCCAACAAAATCCATTTACCCAACTAAATTTAATCCAATTTTAGAAAATCCTGATCATGCACAACTTGTTTTCTCAGTGTTTCCTTTTCACAAATTTTCATCACCTTCTGTATCCATCTTATTTTGCCCCTTATTTTCTTCCGCATCCAGAAACAAACAGCTCTAGTAACTTTCTTTTCTCTTTGTACTATCAGCCTGGTACCCAGCTGCTCACTTTGTTTATTACGTAGCTTCATAAATGCTTGAACATATGGAACTTCTTTTGTCTTTCTCTTCCAGTTACAAAATAACTCTAGCTGAAGGGTAGTACAGTCATTTAGGCTACCATTCAAAGACCACCTTTCCTCATTTTCAAGAATGTATCCATATGTTGGCCGAACAAAATTACAATAGAATTTCATTCTTTTCCTAGTCTTAGGTTTACAACTACAGGTTGACCAGTCTGCCAGGATTTTTCCCATTGGCTATCAGATGGAATTGAAGAAGAAGCACTTCCTATGTTTGAACCATAGAACACTCATACGCGGACTAAGAACAAAACAAAATCCTCACCACTAAGGGAAGCCTAAAACCAAAGGAACCAAAAGTCAAACAGAAACCAAAAAGCAAACAGCACAAGACTCAAGTCAGCTTCCAAGTCTCAACTTAGCCTGTGACCTCTGTCCAAGTGGTGCACCTTCCAAATGAAATTTCCTGGAATGAAAAGTCACCCAAATGGGAACTAAAGTTCCCCCAAATGTACAGGGCTAAAAGGACCTTAGAGTGCATGCTAGGGGAGTTACCACATGCTGGCTGAGGTACCACAACATCCCAAATGCTACTTTTCTGGTTTCCCAAAATAATCCCTTGGAGTAGGACATTCGGGGCAGTCCAGGAAGGAGGAAGAGAGGAACATCCTCAAGGCAAAGATGGCCTTGGCAGTTGCTAGGGTGGTCCCTCTTCTGCCATCTTCTCCTGCCCCAGAGTTCCAACTGCTGGGATGGCAGATGGGGTATGACTGGGGCTTGGCCTCTCCAGGCAAGGGTCCCAGGCAGTCTGGCCTCTAAAGGAATTCTCCAACCCTACACTCTCTCAAAAGAGGCTGGCATGGAGAAAATCATAGAGTGTCCAATCAAGTCACGGGATCCACAGGGGCCATCCCCAAGTCAGCCCCATATTGGGTACTAAATTTGATGCCGAAAGCTCGACCTCTGTGCACCAGTGGCAAATCAAATCTCAGAGACAGAGGTTTGGAAGAAGTAGAAAAGAATAGCTTTACTGCTTTGCCAGCCAAAGGGGGACACACAAAACTCATGCCCTCAAAAACTGTGTGTCCCAATGCAGGAGGATCTGGTGAGGAGTTTTACAGCAATGGTTTAAGGACACAGTTGCTCCTAAGGATTAGTGTGTGTACAGGGCCTTAACTCCCTTTAATCTGGCCTCAGATGGTCTCTTGATGAGCTTCTCTGGAATGAAGAATGCTAAAATCTTCTATTTTGTGGGGGTTTCAGTTTGGTAAAGAGCCCAAAGATACTCTTACGGACATCCCTTTAAGGCCCTGAGGCTGTCCTTAACAAAGGCCCTCAACTTATCTTTAACTGAGGCCCTGACACTCTCCTTAACTAAGGACTGAGGCTGTCTCTAACTAAGGCCCTGAGTCTGTCTTTAACTAATGGCCTCACTCTTTCCCTAACTAAGGCCCTGACACAGTCCCTGACACGGCCCCTAATAACATGAGCTGTCCCTCATTAATGCCCTGATGCGGCCCATAACTGATGTACTGAAGATGGCACTAAGGTCCTGACCATGGCACTAAGGTCCTGACCATGGCACTAATGACCCAAAATGTCTCTTACCAAGACCCTCAAGTTACCTCTAACTGAGGCCCTAAAGATGTCCATAACTAAGTCCCTGACACTATCTCTAAGACCCTCAAGTTATCTTTAACTGAGGCCATGACAATATCCCTATCAAAGGACTTGATGCTGTCTCTAACTAAGGCCCTGAGTCTATCTATACCTAATGGCCTCACTCTTTCCCTAACTACGCCCTGATGCCGTCCCTAACCAAGGCCGTGACATTCTTCTTAACTAAGGACTTGCCGCTGTCCCTACCTAAAACCCTGACACTGTCTGTAACTAATGACCTGACTCCTTCCCTAACTAACACCCTAGTTTTGGCCCTAACTAACGCCCTGACACTGATTCTAATTATGGCCATGATGCTGGCTCTAAGGCCCAGAATATATCCCTAAGTAACAGCCTGAATTTTGTCTAACTAAGGCTCTCACGTTATCTCTAACTTAGGCCCTGACACTGTCCCTTATAGTCTAAGCTGTCACTAAATAATGCCCTGATCCTGTCGATAACTAAGGCCCTGAATATGTCCCTAAGTACATCTCTGACGATGTCCCTAACAGCCTGAACTGTCTCTTCAAGTTATCTCTGAGGCTCTGACACTGGCCCTTACTAAGGCCTCACCCTGGGGTTGTCCCAGGCTGCTGGGCAGTTTTCTCTTGTCCGCATCTCTAGCCAGCTGCCTGCCATTGGCCATTCTAAGATTCTGCGATGCAGTGGTCCCACGTGGGATGTGCCTGTGTAGGCTCACCGGCGGGAGGAGAGTCATGGCCACTCTGCCCTCCAGGGGACTGCGGCTCAGGAATCTGTCAGCCAGTGTCTGGACACAGGGTTCTGTGTCCTTGTTTGTTGTAAATCCCTTGGAGTTACCTCTAACATTTTTTAAATGGATCTCCCCCTCAGCATATTTATGATTTAAATTATTTACCACATTAAAATTCAGGAATGACACTGTTAGAATGAGCAGCAAGACACCAGATGTCCCTCCCACCAATGATCTATTACTTGGAGGATTTAAAATTCTAATGAGAAAACACTCACTCTCCTCACCCTCTTGGGTGTCAGCACAAGGCGGGAATCAGCTGCATTCTTTATTTATCCCTCTGATTTTCCAGAACCTTTCCTTCAAGGAGAAATCTCTGGGCTCTGCGGGAACTGTGAGTGGTGACCATGAGGTAAATCTGAGACTGAAAAGCAAGAGGAAGAGAGATAGAGGAGAAGTTGAGAATCGGTGATGGGGAGAAGCAGGGGCATCCACGTTCAATCGCAGGCTGAGAGTCTGGGTTCATCTCCAACGAAGCTAAGGACCACCAGGGTCTGGCCCCACTGGCCTTGTCACCTGGTGTGGGGACTGGGGACAGCCAAACCCCCATGGCCACTCTCAGAGAAATAAAGAAGTTGGGAGGGCACCCCTGAGAGCCCATTTGAAAATGGTCATGCTGTGAAATAATAAGATGCCCTTTTCAGAAAAGTGAAGACTGTCCTCTTGGGTCTCAAAGACTTGCAAATACTCTGTGTCCTTCTGGAGGCATGTTGAAGCCTTCAGCCTTTGAGGGCAGTAATGGGAGTGCAGCTGGGCTCAAAACCATCCAGCACTCACTCCTTGAGGGTGCTGAGGATAACCAGTGTCCACACCCTGGGTGCTGTGGGGCCTGAAATCCCCTTATCATCTAGGACAGGAGGGGCCACACAGACACTCCACTGGACCACCACGGGGCTTGGCTGGTGGGCTACAGTCTTTTATCAGATACATGGTTTGCAAACATCTTGTGCCATTTTGGATGGTGGATTATCTTATTCCTTGCTCCTTTTATACACAACTGTTTTTCAATTTGAGGGAGTCCAATTCATCTATTTTGTCTTTTGTTGCTTGTGCTTTTGGTAGCAAATCTAAGAAATCACGACCAAATCGAAGGTCATGAAGATTTATTCTCATGTTTTCTTCTATGAGTTTTTAAATTTTGGTTCTTACATCTAGGCCGTTGGTCCATTTTGTGTTGATTTTGTATACGGGGTGGGGGGAGGTAAGGGTCCAACTTTATTCTTCTGCATGTGGGTATCCAGTTGTTCCAGCACCTGTGCTGTTTGGGAGGAAATACCTGCAAATGATGTGACCAAAAAGGGCGTAATTTCTAAAGTATACAAACAGCTGATACAACTCAAAAACTAAAAAAATTAAAAAGTGGGCAGGAGGTCTAAATATACATTTTTCCAAAGAAGACATACAGATGGCCAATAGGCACATGAAAAGATGCTCCACATCGCTAATTATGAGAGAATGGAAATCAAAACTACAGTGAGTTATCACCTCATAGTGGTCAGAATGGCCATCATTAAAATGTCTACAAATAGGGCTTCCCTGGTGGCGCAGTGGTTGAGAGTCCGCCTGCCGATGCAGGGGACGCGGGTTCGTGCTCTGGTCCGGGAGGATCCCACATGCCGCGGAGCGGCTGAGCCCGTGAGCCATGGCTGCTGAGCCTGCGCGTCTGGAGCCTGTGCTCTGCAACGGGAGAGGCCACAACAGTGAGAGGTCCGCGTACCGCAAAAAAAAAAAAAAAAAAAGGATGTCTACAAATAAATGCTGAAGGGGGTGTGGAGAAAAGGAAACCCTCCTACACTGTTGGTGGCGATGTAAATTGATACAGCCACTATGGAAAACAGTATGGAGGTTCCTCAAAAAACTAAAAATAGAATTACCATATGAACCAGCAATCCCACTCCTGGGCATATATCCTGACAAAACTATAATTCAAAGAGATACGTGCACCCTAGCGTTCACAGCAGCACTATTCACAATAGCCAAGACATGGAAGCAAGCTGAGTGTCCCTCAAAAGATGAATGGCTATAGAAGATGTGGTACATATATACAATGGAATATTACTCAGCCATAACACAGAATGAAGTAATGCCATTTGCAGCTATATGGATGGACCTAGAGATTATCACACTAAATGAAGTAAGTCATAGAACGACAAATACCATATGCTATCACTTATATGTGGAATCTAAAATGAGACCCAAATGAACCTATATACAAACAAAAACAGACTCACAGATTTAGAAAACAGACTTGTGGTTGCCAAGGGGAAGACAGGGGGGAGGGATGGATTGGGAGTTTGGGATTAGTAGAAGCAAACTATTATATATAGGGTGGATAAACAACAAGGTCTTACTGTACAGCACAGGGAACTATATTCAATACCCTGTAATAAACCATAATGCAAAAGAATATGAAAAACAGTATGTATATATGTATGTGTGTGTGTGTATATATATATCTGAATCACTTTGTTGTACAGCAGAAATTAACACAACTTTGTAAGTCAACTATACTTCAATAAAATAATTTTTTTTTAAATTAGGTTGAGATTATACCATCAATTAATTTGAAGGCACTTTTATAAAGTAGGCCTTATTTCTTTTGTCCTTTCATCCTGGGACAAATGTATAAGAGATAGAAACTAACCTGGATTACTCCAGGCTGAACTCATATCACACAGAACTTTAATTGTTGAACAAACCATTAATACCAGTTACACCATGGGACGTCCTGATCCAATATCAAGTTTGTAAACCTTGTATCAAGCCTGCAGAATCCACTAAATTTGGAAATTCAAACTGAAATGAAGCCAACTATCCCATGACTTCTCTAAAACTAGTTCTACAACAATCAATTGGAAACCATATGCAATCAAATGAATGTAGACAGAAACAACTATACCCTTCCTTTTTTTTTACATTTTAGATGAAGACGGTATTTAAGGTGATGTCTTGGGCCATTCCAAGGTGTTACTCAATTTCCTGGGTATCTCCCATGCAAACAGGATGTACACGTGTTAGTTAACGTGTTTGTGCAACTACATGAAGGTAGTTAATACCACAAAACTGGATACGTAAAATGAATTAAATGCTAAAGTCATGTTTTGTATTTGTAATGACAATGAAAAAAAAAGTGTAGTGCTGACATTTGTTACAAAAACGAACGTTAAAAACATCCTTAGTGAAAAAAGCCATACAGAAAAGGCCACCCAGGGCTTCCCTGGTGCCGCAGTGGTTGAGAGTCCGCCTGCCGATGCAGGGGACACGGGTTCGTGCCCCAGTCCAGGAGGATCCCACATGCCACGGAGCAGTTGGGCCCGTGAGCCATGGCCACTGAGCCTGCACGTCCAGAGCCTGTGCTCCGCAATGGGAGAGGCCACAACAGTGAGAGGCCCGCGTACTGCAAGGGGGGGAAAAAAAACAAAACAAAAGGCCACCCAGATCCCCTACTCATCTTGTCTGCTTCAAATCCATCAAGGTTGTCCAAATGAGGGGAAAACTCAGTAATGGTTCCAGAAAAAGAAAACTGGATCGGGATGGAAAAAGACATTTTCATACAGTTGGGAGAGCAGATGAAAGTTGAAGTGGGCCTGTGTATTAAATTATAATGTGGACATCATGATTTCCTCATTTAGGGATTATGTGTTGGTTCCTTGGGTAAAACACACTGAGCATTTTGTGTGAAGTGGCAAATGTGAGTACTTTTTGCCATTACTGAAACTTTTCTGTACATTTTTAGTTGCTGGAAAGTAAATTACTTTTCTAAACAACCATGTCAGTACCATGCCAGAAAATCAGATAAGACAGCCATCAAACTTAGTTATAGAGGCCAAGACTTACCCAGACCAAGTTCAACCAAAGTTGTGATACTTATTTCCCTTGTAGGAGTCCGCATGGTATTAACAGGCACCATGGGAAGAGTATATTAGTAGCTACCATGTCTTGGGTCCTGTGGATGACCTGGGGTGCAGTAGAAACGGTGAGATTTTAGTATTACAATTTTTCACATTACTTCAAAAAATATGTTAAAAAATAAATTCAGTAAAGTTGCAAAATATGGAATCAATATATACAAATCAGCTTTATTTCTGCACACTAATAATGAACCACCAGCAAGAAAAATCGAGAAAACAATCCCATTTACAATTCCATCAAAAAGAACAAACTATTTAGGAATAAATTTAACCAAGGACACGAAAGACCTGTACTCAGAAAACTATAAAGCACTGATAAAGAAATTGAAGACACAATAGAAAACAATATTCCATGCTCATGCATCAGAAAAATTACTATTATTAAAAATGTTTATTCTACCCAAAGCCATCAACAAACAGTGCCAGGAAAACTAGACACCAGACCCCAAAGAACGACACTGGTCACCATCTACACTGCACATAAAACTAACTAAAGTGCACAATATTCCACATTAAACCCTTTCTCTCCTGAGTCCCCTGAAGATGCACCCCACCCAGCCAGCAGTCAGCTGCACAGGAAGATTCTCCACACTTGCTCATTTTTTCCTCTTGTGGAGTCTCCTCACCAGTGGTTCCTGAGAAAACCCAGCTCCTGTTAGTGTGGACAATGCCTCATGGTCCAGAAACCTAAGCCCTGACAGGAGACAAAGCTCCTGTCTGCTTGTCACAGAGCAAAGTCTGTGGGCAGGGTGCACCTGTGCCCCCAGGGTCAGACAGGTGGGTTCGGCGCCCCCTGTGGGACGTCAGAGAAGTGCCGGGAGCGCCGCACTCACAAACCCAGAGGCCTCATCCGGAAGGCAGCTCTGCTGTACATACTAAGTTTGGAAATCCAAACTGAAATGGAGCCAAGTATCTCACTGTATCTTCTCAAAACATGGTTAAGGAACAATTAATCAGAAACCATATGTAATGAAATGAATGTAGACACAAACTTCACAACTTAAACCAAAATTCACTCAAAATTGCCCACAGAGAAATTTAAATTACCAAACTATAAAAATCCTAGGAAACAAAAAGAAAATCTACATGACCTTGGATCTGGTGACCTTATTCAGAAAACCGAAAGACAAACCACAAACTGCAAGAAACTATTTCCAAAGCACGTATCTGATAAAGGATCTGTACTCAAATTATGCCAACAACACCATTAAAATTTGGGAAAGATTGAAACACACACCTGGCCCAAGAAGATAAACAGGCAGTAAATAAGCATACAAGAATATACTCAAAATGCTGGTGGAATGCATGTACAACCAACTTCGGAAGACAGTTTGGCAGTTTTTTCCAAATCTAAACAGTCTCACCCTAGGATCCAAGAAGTGTACCTCTTGTATTTAGACAATTGCTTTGAAAAACTGTGTTCAAACCAAAACTAGCATCAAGTAATGCACAGCAGCTCTATTCATAATGGCTAAAAACTTAAAGATATCAGGATGTCCTTCTGTAGATGAATTCATAAGCAAATTAGGGCACATACATGTCAAGGGGAGCAGAATACACCACCCCAAAATATGCCCATTTGACAAAAGGATTATTTTGGACTGATTAATTTAAGAAACAGACCCAGGAGAATCTTTCAAAATCAAGCAGAAAATGCCCTTTTATGAGGTAAATTTACAATTATTAAGGATATCTCCATTTGTAAGGGTATGTCCCTCTCTGGACCAGGAATTGAATGATGACTAAATATCAAGAAAACCTTGTTGGGACTTCCCTGCTGGTCCAGTGGTTAAGACTCCATGCTCCCAATGCAGGGGGCCAGGGTTCAACCCCTGGTCAGGGAACTAGATCCCGCATGCTGCAAATAAGAGCCCACATGCCGCAACTAAAGATTCCACAGGCCTCAACTAAGACCCAGCGCAGCTAAATAAATAAATGTTAAGAAAAAAAGCTTGTCAATGAAACAGGCCTGGATATAAATCTGTGTAACAACCATACCCTTGTTTACTGTGCTTTGCCTAATAACCTCCCTTAAATGGCTTCCTCCATTCCCTAACATCTATTTTTGTTCTCAGCAGAAGCATTTAAGGTAATGGCTTGGGCCATTTCAGGGAGTGACTCAGTTTTCCTGGGTATCTTTCAAGTATACAGGAGGTATGGATGGTATATATTAAACTTCTGATTGTTTTCTCCAGTTCGTCTCCTTTTCATTATAAGGGAGATCTCAATGAAGAACACAGAAGAGTAGAGGGAAAATTATTTTTTCTCTCATATACATGCAATGCAATAGTATTCAGCGATATAAAGGAATGGACCATCAACCCAGGCAAAAAAAAAAAAAAAAAAATAGATGCATCTAACACTTACATTGCTAAGTGAAAGAATCCAGTCTTAAGTGCTACACACTGTATGACCTCATTTATATGACATTCTAGAAAAGGCAACACTGACATGGCAAACAGTTTATGGAATATGTGGTTGAAACAGTCCGTATAATACTTTAGTGGTGAATAGCTGTCACTATGTATTTGTCTACACCCACAGATTTTTACAACCCAACAAGTAAATTACAATCTATTCAAATTTAGCTACTTAGGATATGGGAGTGTCAAAGACTGGCATACAGAATGTAACAAAGAATCTAACTGATTTACAAATGTATGAAAAAACTCACTGTTGGTGGTGGGACAAAATGGGCTGACCTAAGTTAACTTTGGAAATGAGCGGACTCTGTAGGCCAAAGGCAAAATATACCGTACATACACAGTGGACTCTAAGTTCTTTCCCATGAGGGGTAGCAGCTAACAGTACTGAAACTACTATATCAGTAATCGAATGGAACAAGCAGTGAATTTAATAAACGACAAATGGTGGAAACCAGGTTTCTGACCACTGGAGTGGGAAGTCACAGACAAAGAGAGAAGGTTACAATATCCATGTCATAACAGATCAGGTTGGAAATATCAGTATAAACTATCTTTAGCCTAACAGAGATACACCTAATTATAAAGATTTCCATGTGGAACTATGTGTATATGCATAGGCTGGGATACATGCACATATTTCCATGCACTGTCAGCTGAGCATATTTAGCTCCCACATGTAAGTTTTTAATACCAGTCTCTAATAAAAGGAACAAGGGCTCTCAGAAGAAAGGGCTGATGCTAGGACTGAGACAGTAAATATATGAAGCAGGATAATCTTAAAATATCAGAAAGTAAAGAAGTACCAAAAATTTAAAAAAAACCACAAAAGAAAAATTATGTAAAATGAAAACAGGAGCAAATGGAAAAAAGCTCTCAACAGCCAAAGCAAGAATGAACTAAGCAGTCTAATAATGTAGTGCTGGATTATAAACAAAAGTTAAAAGTTAAAGTTTCATGTGTCCAAACTGGTAAAAATAAATTACATAGTTTTTGATGAATGGTGTTAAATAGAAATCTCCTACGCAGAAAGTTTCTAAACAATTCATATAGACACTCAGCTGTCCATCAAGGATGTGAAGCTAACCCCTCTCTCCTCAAGTGTGGGTTCTGCATTATGAATTCCTCCTACATAAGACACACAGGATGGACATGGAAAAAAATTAACCTCACTGTGGGAAAACTTGACAAACACTACTTCAGCTAGGTGACCAAAATTAAGAATATAAGTGAGAAGTTCCCTTAAGATCCTGTCCTCTTGATATATAGTGAAGAGGAAGCACTTCACCTCTGTGATCTGCTTTTTCAAAGCCAAGTCTAACCATGACAAAACCACCAAGCAAATCCCAGTGCCCGGCAGTCTATAAAATCCCTGACAAGTCCTCCTCCACACTGTCAAGGTCATGGAAACAAGGAGAGTCTGAGCAACTGTCAAAGCCCAGAAGAGACTAAACAGACATGATGACCCCACGTCCTCTGAGATCCTGGAACAAGGAAAGGTATAACAAAGGGAACGTGAATAGGGACTTCAGTTAATAATAAAGTATCAATATTTCTTCATTATTTGTGATGATTCTGTAGAAAATCAGACAGGAAAAATTAAAAGTTAAATAAGAGAAAACTACTGCAACAGGAAATCTAGAGGAAACGGGTGATTTCTTTGTAGAAACACGTTACCAAAATGAACCCTAAATTAAGGAAAACACAAAAAGAGCAATTAATCACTGAGGAACCTCTTCCCCATACTGGTTATCCTATCACTGTTCCAGGGTTTCCCTCTCCCAGGACAGGGAAGGAGCAGGGACAGAGCTGTTTGGCAGTTCCCCTAGTATATGACCTCACCCAGTGTCTTCATCTCCCCCAGCCGCGCCTACCCAGTGTGAACACCTGAGGATGGATCAGGGAGTATTGATTCAGATGTGTCAATTAGGACTTTTTTTTATTCCCAGCGACTGGACACACTTACTGAAGTAAAATAAATTAGTATTTATTGTAAGGGTAGAAATACATTAATACTTGCAAGTGGCAAGTTGAAGAATGGGTTTGGACCTGGCAGGTCCAGTGGCTCACACTCTCTCCGTGTGATCTTGCTTCTCTCCAAACCTCTGTCCTGCTCAGTGCCTTTGGGGGACCCCATTCACAGGCACAGGCTCTCTCACTGCCCTTGGGCCAACAGCTATGCTAGGCTGACAACCACTCACCATCCATTTTCCGAGAAAGGGTTTCTCCTTTTCCTGGATTCCAAGAAAGTCATGGTTTTAAATGCCTTTGGTCTGGCTTGGGTTACAGTCTCATACTTCCCCCATCACCAGAAGATGGAAAATGGGACTGGCTAGATGTGGGCTGTAAACCCATCTTCGAGCTGGGTGGAACATGGGGTCATCCTTCTGGAACTGTTTGGACTGGAAGCAGGTGAGATGCAATTCCCAAAGGAAAACTGAGGCACTTGGGCACGGGAACAGATGCTGGCTGGGAGAAAGCAACAGATTCTAGGTCAATGACAGCTCACTGTACAGCATAGAATCTGACACAAAAGGAAGAAAGGGGTTCACTTAGGGTCAGGGGCTGCAGCTACTTATCTAGTGCTTTTACTGTCCTCCCAAGACTGCAAGTAGTTCTTTCACTTGCTGAAAAGTCAGGATTATTGGTGGTGGTAAACTCAAGTCTCCTGCCTTGGGCACCAGGTCCTCACATCTCAGAGGTTGGCCCAGAACAGCCCATGTGCCCTCAGAAGACACACAGACCTCATTCTTGCCCCTGAGAGGTGGGAGCCCTGGAGCTATGCCATCTCCCTGGTCATATTAATCACCCATCCCTGAAAAACAATACTGCTCCTTTTCCAGTTTCTTCTGTCTCCTTTACTAAGGGAAGAAACCAAATGCTAGGGTGGTAAGGGAACTCTTGTGCAATGAAGTAACAGGAGGTTCAAGAATTATTCCATGCCATGGAACCCATAATTGGCAGGCTTTCCAGAGGTCACATGGATGCATATGGCTCTCCAAGACAATGCAGTCTCAGTGTGAATCTCCCATTGGGAGGTCCAGTTGCTCCCATATCTTTGATTCTTAATGAATATGAAGGTCAAAAGTTTCTAACGACTGAAAGGGCAAAGGATTGCAGGGCCATGGTCTGCTGTATGGTTGTTGTGTCAGGGACACACTCCAATGTTTAGAGGATTATTACCTCTCTTGGCAAGCTACAAGGCTGTGAGGGGGAGGCCTTTTTCTCAACCACAGGGATGTTGGTAGTTGAAACTTCTCAAAGGAATGTCTACACTGCCCAGGTAGCTGTTCAATTGCCCGGCAGCATGGTCAGCTCAGTAACTATACATGAGGGCCTGACAATGCCCAGGCTGGACTGAGCTAGAGGACCACAGATGCCTGCCTGGATAGTGAGAGGTCAAGGGCTGTCCTACCTGAGACTTGATCATCTATTCATGCCCACTCAGATTGCACAAAGGATGCCTCCAGTTCCAGGAAGGCCCCACCAGCCCTTAAGAAGGCAGCATCTGGGAGCTGGCAGGTCACTGCACCCAGTCCTGTATAAATCCACACATGTCCACTGAGTGCCCTCCTGTCTGGGCTGTGCTGGAACCTGGGGCTGCCCAGGCAGAGTAGGGCCAGCATCACCCTTCCCAGGTGGGAGGGCAGAAGGAAACCATGCATGACTTCTGACACCCTCCCTAATCCTTGACAGAGGTTGAGGTGGATAAGAAACAGTCCGAGACAAGAACAGACATTTCATTCTTCTCTCAGAGCCCAGGACTGGGGAAAGGGAGGCCAGAAAAACAGTTATTGACCTCAGCTCCCTGACTCCTGTTTGACCCTGGGCAAGTCCTATCCATTCTGGAGGCTTCAGAGAGAAGAATAGGGGAGGGCAGTGAGGGCCAATTATGCTTAAACCTAACTCTAACCTTAACCCTATGAACCCTAACCTCTAACCGTAACCCCCTAACAACCCTAGCCCCAGACCCCTAGACCCTCGCCCCTGACCCCCAAACTCTAATCCCTGACCATGACCTTTAACCACAACCCTCTACAATGACTCTCCAACAATGACCCATAACCCTAAACCGTGACCCCTGAACCCTCACACTGACTCAACCCCAGGCCTAAAGCCTGGTCTAGTGGGTACCGAGAAAGGACTCTATGAACTCTCAAATAAACCAAGGAATTAAATCTTCCTGACCACGAATTTAGCAATGGTTTCTTAGATTTGACAGTAAAGCATAAGAAATGAAAGAAAAAAGTAAATTAGATTTCCTCAAAATTACAAACCTTTGTGCATCAAAAGAGGCTATCCAGAAAGTAAAAAGACAGCCCACAGAATGGAAAGAAATATTATATTGGCACATTATATATCTGATAAGACTCTTTATCTAGAATAGACCCAGGACTTTTACAACTCATCAACAAAAAAGACAAACAATACAATTTTTGAAAGGGACAAATGACTTGCATGGACTGTTCTCCAGGCAAGACATACAAATGGTCAACAAGGACATGAAAAGATGTCAAACATCAGTAGTCATGATGAAAATGCAAATAAAAGCCACAATGTGATGCCCCTTCACACACACTAGAATAAATAAAAATAACAATAAAAATAATAAAAATAACAATAAAAATAAATTTTAAAATAAATAAATAAAAGTAACAAATGTTGGCAACAATGTAGAGACATTGGAACCCTTAAAAGTCACTTGTGGAGATGTACAATGGTGCAGTCTAGGTGTACAAAACTTTAGCATTTATTCAAAAATATAAAATATAATTACCATGTGGTTCAACAACTCTACTCCTACATATATACCCAAACAATGGAAAACAAGTGTTCAGACAAAAACTTGTACACCAACTATTCATAGCAGCACTATTCACAATAGCCCAAGGTAGAAAAGATTAAATGTCCATCAGCAGGTAAATGGATAAGCAAAATAAGGAAGATCAATAAGCTGCATTATTCTGCATATAAAGGAATAAAATAAAATTATACAGCTGCTGTGGAAAACAGTATGGTAGCTCCCCAAAAACGTAAACATGGAATTAACGTATGATCCCTTGATTCCACTCCAGGGTGTACACCCAAAATATTAGAAAGCAAGGACTGGAACAGACATTTGTACCCCATATTCATAGCAACATTATTCACAAGAGCCAAAAGGTGGAAGCAACACAACACATCCTTCAACAGATGAATGGATAAGTACAGTGTAGTATATATGCAATGGAATATGATTCAACCTTTAAAACTAAGGTAATTCTCACACATGCAACAGTGTGGATGAACCTTGAAGTCATTATGCTAAGTGAAACAAGCCAGACACAAAAGGACAAACCTTCTATGATTCCACTAGTATGAGGTATCCAGATAAGTCAAATTCAAAGACAAAGTAGAATAAGGTTGCCAGGGGTTGAGGTGAGTTAGTGTTTAATGACTACGGTTTCACATGGGGAAAATTAAAAAGCTCTGGAGATGGATGGTGAGGATATTTTTACAACAATGTGAATGTAGTTAATGCCACAGAACTGTGTACTTAAAAATGGTTTAAAGGGGGCTTCCCTGGTGGCACAGTGGTTAAGAATCCGCCTGCCAATGCAGGGGACACGGGTTCAAGCGCTGGTCCTGGAAGATCCCACATGCCGTGGAGCTGCTAAGCCCGTGCGCCACAACTACTGAAGCCAGCGTGCCTAGAACCCTTGCTCTGCAACAAGAGAAGCCACCGCAACGAGAAGCTTGCACACCACAATGAAGAGTAGTAGCCCCTGCTCGCCGCAAGTAGAGAAAGCCCGCACACAGCAATGAAGACCCAACACAGCCAAAAAATTAAAAATAAAATAAATTTTATTTAAATAAAGCTTTTAAAAATGGTTTAAATGGTAAATGTTATGTGTTTTTAATCACAATGAAAAAAATGAATGAAATAATGATCAATGTTACAATGCGGATAAACATTGAAAACATCCTAAGTGAAAGAAGCCATACAGAAAAAACACCCAGATCATGCTCATCTTGTACACTTTAAATCCAACAAGGTTTTTAAAGTGAGGAAAAGTCCCAGTGATGGTTCCAGGAAAAGAAAACTGTATTCGAATGGAAAATACATTTCCACAAAGCTGGGGCAGCTGGTAAAAGTTGAAGCAGGTCTGTGGATAGGATTATAATGTGGAAACCATAATTATTCCTCATTTTGGGGTTATGTGCTGGTTCCCTGGGAGAGTGGCCCTCCCACTCTCACAGGGTAAAACAAACTTGAGTATTCTGTGAATGTGGAAAACTTTATACTGCTATTTAAAGTTTTTTATACACTTGAAATTTACTAGAAAATAAAGTACTCATCAAAACAACCATGTCTCTCTCGCCTCGTCACAGCTTACCCTTCCCCCTCGCCATATCCTCAAGTCCACTCTCAAGAGAGAGGCTTGGGCATATATACAGTACCAAACGTAAGGTAGATAGATAGTGGGAAGCGGCCGCATAGCACAGGTGACCGCCTGGAGGGGTGGGATGGGGAGGGTGGGAGGGAGGGAGACGCAAGAGGGAAGGGATGTGGGAGCAGATGTATATGTATGACTGATTCACTTTGTTATAAAGCAGAAACTAATTTAAAAAATGTTAAAAAAAAAAAACAACCATGTCATACCACACCAGAAATACAGACATCAAACTCTGTTATAGAGGCCAAGCCCTATCCAGATCCAGTTCACCCACAGTGGTGATGCTAATCACCCTTGTAGGAGTCCACATACTACAAGAGGCACCATGGGAAGATTATACTGGGAGGCACTATGTCTTGGGCGCTGTGGATGACCTGGATGTAGTTGAAACAGTGGGATTTCTGAATTCTAGTTTTCCACATCCAACCACCAAAAAACTATTACAACTAACAAATGAATTCAGTAAAGCTGCAAGATACCAAAAAAAATCAATGCACAAAAATCATTTGTGATTCTATACACTGATAATGAACCATCAGAAACAGAAATATTTTTTTAATTCCACTTACAATTGCATCCAAAAAGATAACTAGAAGTAAATTTAACCAAGGACGTGAAGGACCTGCACACTGAAAACTGGAAGACGCTGATAAAGGAAACTGAACAGATAAAAATAAATGGAAAGACACCCCGTGCTCATGGGTAAAAAGAATATTTTTATTCTTTTTATTTTTATTTTCTTTTTATTCTTTTTATATTTTCTTTTCATATAAATGCATATTTATGTGCATTCTAAGGTGGGACTTCCCTGGCCGTCCAGGGGTTGGGACTCTGCACTCCCACTGCAGGGGGCGCAGGTTCCATCCCTGGTTGCGGAACTAAGATCCCGCATCCTGCATGCCACATGGTGTGGCCCAAAGTTTTTTTAATTTTAAAAAAATATGCAAGAAAATGGGAATAGGAACATACATATCGATAATTACCTTAAATGTAAATGGACTAAATGCTCCCACCAAAAGACACAGATTGGCTGAATGGATACAAAAACAAGACCCATATATATGCTGTCTACAAGAGACCCACTTCAGACCTAGAGACACATACAGACAGAAAGTAAGGGGATGGAAAAAGATATTCCATACAAATGGAAACCAAAAGAAAGCTGGAGTAGCAATTCTCATATCAGGAAAAATAGACTTTAAAATAAAGACTACTAGAAGAGACAAAGAAGGACACTACATAATGATCAAGGGATCGATCCAAGAAGAAGATATAACAATTGTAAATATTTATGCACCCAACATAGGAGCACCTCAATACATAAGGCAAATACGAACAGCCATAAAAGGGGAAATCGACAGTAACACATTCATAGTAGGGGACTTTAACACCCCACTTTCACCAATGGACAGATCATCCAAAATGAAAATAAATAAGGAAACACAAGCTTTAAATGATACATTAAACAAGATGGACTTAACTGATATTTATAGGACATTCCATCCAAAAACAACAGAATACACATTTTTCTCAAGTGCTCATGGAACATTCTCCAGGATAGATCATATCTAGGGTCACAAATCAAGCCTTGGTAAATTTAAGAAAATTGAAATCGTATCAAGTATCTTTTCTGACCATAGTGCTATGAGACTAGATATCAATTACAGGAAAAGATCTGTAAAAAATACAAACACATGGAGGCTAAACAATACACTACTTAATAATGAAGTGATCACTGAAGAAATCAAAGAGGAAATTAAAAAATACCTAGAAACAAATGACAATGGAGACACGACGACCCAAAACCTATGGGATGCAGCAAAAGCACTTCTAAGACGGAAGTTTATAGCAATACAATCCCACCTTAAGAAACAGGAAACATCTCAAATAAACAACCTAACCTTGCACCTAAAGCAATGAGAGAAAGAAGAACAAAAACACCCGAAAGTTAGCAGAAGGAAAGAAATCATAAAAATCAGATCAGAAATAAATGAAAAAGAAATGAAGGAAACGATAGCAAAGATCAATAAAATTAAAAGCTGGTTCTTTGAGAAGATAAACAAAATTGATAAACCATTAGCCAGACTCATCAAGAAAAAAAGGGAGAAGACTCAAATCAATGGAATTAGAAATGAAAAAGGAGAAGTAACAACTGACACTGCAGAAATACAAAAGATCATAAGAGATTACCACAAGCAACTCTATGCCAACTAAATGGACAACCTGGAAATAAAGGGCAAATTCTTAGGAATGCACAACCTGCCAAGACTGAATCAGGAAGAAAAAGAAAATACGAACAGACCAATCACAAGCACTGAAATTGAAACTGTGATAAAAAATCTTCCAACAAACAAAAGCCCAGGACCAGATGGCTTCACAGGCGAATTCTATCAAACATTTAGAGAAGAGATAACACCTATCCTTCTCAAACTCTTCCAAAATATAGCAGAGGGAGGAACACTCCCAAACTCATTCTACGAAGCCACCATCACCTTGATACCAAAACCAGACAAGGATGTCACAAAGAAAGAAAACTACAGGCCAATATCACTGATGAACATAGATGCAAAAATCCTCAACAAAATACTAGCAAACAGAATCCAACAGCACATTAAAAGGATCATATACCATGATCAAGTGGGGTTTATTCCAGGAATGCAAGGATTCTTCAATATATGCAAATCAATCAACGTGATACACCATATTAACAAATTGAAGGAGAAAAACCATATGATCATCTCAATAGATGCAGAGAAAGCTTCTGACAAAATTCAACACCCATTTATGATAAAAACCCTGCAGAAAGTAGGCATAGAGGGAACTTTCCTCAACATAATAAAGACCATATATGGCAAACCCACAGCCAACATTGTCCTCAATGGTGAAAAACTGAAACCATTTCCACTAAGATCAGGAACAAGACAAGGTTGCCCACTCTCACCACTCTTATTCAACATAGTTTTGGAAGTTTTAGCCACAGCAATCAGAGAAGAAAAGGAAATAAAAGGAATCCAGATCAGAAAAGAAGAAGTAAAGCTGTCACTGTTTGCAGATGACACGATACTACATATAGAGAATCCTAAAGATGCTACCAGAAAACTACTAGAGCTAATCAATAAATTTGGTAAAGTAGCAGGATACAAAATTAATGCACAGAAATCTCTGGCATACCTATACACTAATGATGAAAAATCTGAAAGTGAAATCAAGAAAACACTCCCATTTACCATTGCAACGAAAAGAATAAAATATCTAGGAATAAACCTACCTAAGGAGACAAAAGACCTGTATGCAGAAAATTATAAGACACTTATGAAAGAAATTAAAGATGATACAAATAGATGGAGAGATATACCATGTTCTTGGATTGGAAGAATCAACATTGTGAAAATGACTCTACTACCCAAAGCAATCTACAGATTCAATGCAATCCCTATCAAACTACCACTGGCATTTTTCACAGAACTAGCACAAAAGATTTCACAATTTGTATGGAAACACAAAAGACCCCAAATAGCCAAAGCAATCTTGAGAACGAAAAATGGAGCTGGAGGAATCAGGCTCCCTGACTTCAGACTATACTACAAAGCTACAGTAATCAAGACAGTATGGTACTGGCACAAAAACAGAAAGATAGATCAATGGAACAGGATAAAATGCCCAGAGATAAACCCATGCACATACGGTCACCTTATCTTTGATAAAGGAGGCAGGAATGTACAGTGGAGAAAGGACAGCCTCTTCAATAAGTGGTGCTGGGAAAACTGGACAGGGACATGTAAAAGTATGAGATTAGATCACTCCCTAACACCATACACAAAAATAAGCTCAAAATGGATTAAAGACCTCAATGTAAGGCCAGAAACTATCAAACACTTAGAGGAAAACATAGGCAGAACACTCTATGACATAAATCACAGCAAGATCCTTTTGGACCCACCTCCTAGAGTAATGGAAATAAAGACAAAAATAAACACATGGGACCTAATGAAACTTAAAAGCTTTTTCACAGCAAAGGAAACCATAAACAAGACCAAAAGACAACCCTCAGAATGGGAGAAAATATTTGCAAATGAAGCAACTGACAAAGGATTAATCTCCAAAATTTATAAGCAGCTCATGCAGCTCAATAACAAAAAGACAAACAACCCAATCCAAAAATGGGCAGAAGGCCTAAATAGACATTTCTCCACAGAAGATATACAGACTGCCAACAAACACATGAAAGAATGCTCAACATCTTTAATCATTAGAGAAATGCAAATCAAAACTACAATGAGATATCATCTCACACCAGTCAGAGTGGCCATCATCAAAAAATCTAGAAACAATAAATGCTGGAGAGGGTGTGGAAAAAAGGGAACACTCTTACACTGGTGGTGGGAATGTGAATTGGTACAGCCACTATGGAGAACAGTATGGAGGTTCCTTAAAAAACTACAAATAGAACTACCATATGACCCAGCAATCACACTACTGGGCATATACCCTGAGAAAACCATAATTCAGAAAGAGTCATGTACCAAAATGTTCATAGCAGCCCTATTTACAATAGCCCGGAGATGTAAACAACCTAAGTGTCCATCATCGGATGAATGGATAAAGAAGATATGGCACATACATACAATGGAATCTTACTCAGCCACAAAAAGAAATGAAATTGAGCTATTTGTAATGAGCTGGATAGACCCAGAGTCTGTCATACAGAGTGAAGTAAGTCAGAAAGAGAAAGACAAATACCATATGCTAACACATATATATGGAATTTAAAGAAAAAAAAATGTCATGAAGAACCTAGGGGTAAGACAGGAATAAAGACACAGACCTACTAGAGAATGGACTTGAGGATATGGGGAGGGGGAAGGGTAAGCTGTGACAAAGCGAAAGAGAGGCATGGACATATATACACTACCAAACGTAAGGTACATAGCTAGTGGGAAGCAGCCGCAGAGCACAAGGAGATCAGCTCGGTGCTCTGTGACCGCCTGGAGGGGTGGGATAGGGAGGGTGGGAGGGAGACACAAGAGGGAGGGGATATGGGAACATATGTATATGTATAATTGATTCATTTTGTTATAAAGCAGAAACTAACACACCATTGTTAAGCAATTATACTCCAATAAAGATGTAAAAAAAATGCATTCTAGCCAAATTAATGTGCACATTCAATGCAATCCCTACCAAAAGTCCCATGACATTTTCCATAAAAACAGAACAAACAATCTTAAGACGTGTGTGGAACCACAATGGACACAGAAGAGCCAAAGCGACCCTGAGGAAGGAGAACGGGCGGAGGCATCTCGCTCCCTGACTTCACACTTCATTACGAAGCTGCAGTCCCAAAAAAGTGTGGAATTGGCACAAAAACAGGCACACGGACCAGAGGAACAGAGCAGAGAGCCCAGGAATCAACCTACAGGTATGTGATCAGTTGATTCACAAGAAAGGAGCCAAGAACATACACCAGGGAAAGGACAGTCCCCTCAGTGAACGGTGCTGGGAAAACCAGAGGCCACAGGCCAAAGAACAACGCTGCACTCTGTCTACACCACACACAAAAGGGGCCAAAATCCCAGTTTTCCACATCAAGCCCTTCCTCTCCTGGGTCCTCTGAAGACAGACACCCTCAGCGGTCAGCCACGCACAGGAACCTTCTCCCCACTTTTCCTCACCTTCTCCCTCAGCAGCATCACCTCCCGGCAGGTCCTGAGGAGACCAGGCTCCTGTCAGAATGAACTGGACACCCCAGTGTCCCAAAGCTGAAGCCCCAGCAGGTCCTGAGGAGACCCGGCTTCCGTTAGTGTGGACTCGACCCCGGGTTGTCCCGAAGCCCGGCTGTCAGCATGGACTCGGCCCCACGTGTCGCAGAAGCCAAAGCCCCAGCGGGTCCTGAGGAGGTAGGGCTCCCGTCAGCTGCGCGCCGCGCCAAGTCTGCAGGCAGAATGCGCCTTCCCACGGAGGCTCAGGGAGGCGGGCTCGCGTTCCCTGCCAGCCAATGGGAACGTGCAGACCAAGCCACCTCCCAGTTCAGTGGAGGCCCCGCCCCCTGAAGGCACTTCCCGCTGCATCCACTAAACTGTGGAAATGCAAACTGAAATACAGTCAAGTATCCTATGACTTCTCCAAAATAGTTAAGAAACAATTAACTGCAAACTGTATGAAATGAAATGACTAGACACAAACTTTAAAACTTACACCAAACTCACTCAAATTTATTAACAGACACTGAAAATGTGAAACTATCAAAATTACAGAGATAAACACAGAAATACATGACCTTGGGTTTAGTCTCTCGATCACGAGCTTTGAGTTTTAACACATAACACAAAAAGCCAATCCACAAAAGAAAAAAGTAATATTATGGACTTTATCAAATTAAAGATTTCTACTCTCAAAGACATTATTCAGAAAATCAACAGACAAGACACAAACTGGGAGAAAAATATTTGCAAAACTTGTATCTGATAAAGGATCTGGACTCAGAATAGACAAAGACCTCTAAAACAACCCCATAAAAAAAAATGGGTGAGGATCTGATCTGAACAGACACCCAGACAAAAAAGATATACAGATAGTAAAAATCATACAAAAACAAGCTCAACATCATATACCATTAGGGAATTACAAATTAAAATCATGAGATATCACAGCACACCTATTAGCACTGCTAAACTCCAAAAATATGACAATACCAATTGCTAGAGGGTGAGGAACAACAGGAACTCTCCCTCATTGCCTGTGGGATGCATGTACAGCCACTTTGTAAGACAATTTGGCAGTTTTTTCCAAAGCTAAACAAGTCTCACCTTGGGATCCAACAATTGTGCTTCCAGTATTTAGGCAACTGCTTTGAAAATCTATGTCCAAATGCAAACAAGGATGCAATTATGCACAGGAGCACTATTCATAATGGCTAAAAACTTGAAGAAATCGGGATATCCTTCAAGAGATGAATGCATAAGCATCCATGTCAAGGCAAGTAGCATATGCCATCCCAAAATATCTCTCTCTGGCATGAGGATTATTTCAGTCTGATTTTTTAAGAAAAGGGAATCTCAGAAAACTGAGTAGAGACTGCCCTTTTGTGAAGGACATTTACAATAGAGAAATCTCCATTTATAAGGGTATGTCCCACTTTGCACCAGAAATAGAAGGATAATGAAATCTCAAGTAACACTTATCAATGGAGATGTCCGGACTTAAATGTGCAAACAATCATACCCTTGCTTACTGTGCCTTGCACAATAACCTGACATAACTGGCCTTCCCCCCTTCCCCAACATCTTTCTTCTGTTTTTAGCTGAAGACAGTATTTCAGGGGATCATTTCAGGGAGTGACTCAGTTTTCCTTGCTATCACCCCTGTATTCAGAAGGTATACATGTTATTAAATTTCTGTTTTTCTCCTGGTAATCTTGTCTTTTATTACAGGGGCAGGGGGCCCTCAACCAAGAACCTAGAAAAATAGAGGGGAAATTGTTTTTCCTCCCATACACGTGCACTGGAATACTACTCAGCAGAAAGGAATGCACCATCAACCTATGGAAAGACATGGCTATATCCTCAGTATATATTGCTAAGTAAAAGAATCCAGTCTGAGGAGGCTGCACACAGTATGACCCCATTGATGACATTCCGGGAAAGGCAAAGCTACATAGATGATAAGCAGATCATGGGGTGGGGGGTTTGAAGTGTTCCACGTGATACTCTAGGGTGGATACCTGTCACTATGCATTTGTCTAAGCCCACAGATGTGCAGAGCCCAAGGGGCCAATCATAATCTATTCAAATTTAGTTATTTAGGATGTAGGCGTGTTGCAGGATGGAATACATAATGTGACAAGAGTCTAAATGTATTAGAAATATATGGAAATAACTCACTGTAGGGGATGGGGTAAAAGGTGCTGACCTAAGTTACCTTTGGAAGTGAATGGAATCTGTAGACTAAAGGCAAAATGGACCATATATAAACAGTGGGCTTTATTTTATGAAGCTCTTTCCAGGGTGTAGTAGCTAACAATTCTGAAACCTCTGCACATGTAACCTGGAAAGGAGCAATGCACAGATAAATGGCAGATGGTGGGAGCCAGGCTCCTTGCTGTGGGGGTGGGAAGTTACAGATAAGCAAGGGGAGAGCCTCTGCCCTCGTAATCCTGGATCTGGGCTTCCTGGAAGGATGCTGACTGGCTGGGGGAAACACACAGATCTTCACACTGGGAAGACCCTGCAGACACAGGAACTTCACGCCCCATCTTTCCACCCATATCTACTGGAAACACCCAGTCCTTTGTAATCAGTCACTTGCAGCTTTTAAGACATTCTCATCCCTAAGCAGATAAAGGAGCATAAGGGTCTTGCTTACCCCTAAGCTGTCCCAGAATCCAGGCCCTGGGGGTGGAGCCAGGTTGGGGGCTCCTGGGCCTCTGACCAGCAGGTGAGAGGAAGGAGGAGGACCAGACCTGAGGACAGAGGTTCCCTGAAGTCTGTGAGCCCCGGTGCCCCGATGGGATTCATTCCCAGTGCGGACATGGGCGGGGCCTGCAGTGGTTCTGTGTTCGCCCTGGGCCCCTTTGATGAAGCCATGGCAGCACTGGGCCCAGACGTCTCCTGGCGGTGTCTCAAACTCTGACACAACGGTTTTACAATGGAACAAGAGAATGAAGCTCAGCCCCTGACGGCCACTCGTTTCTGCCTCTGAGTTGCTTCCACCAGGACCGCAGTCACCTGCACGTAGTCTGCTGTGACCTAACTGCCCCCATTGGCCTTTCCTCTCCCTCCCTGTGATGATTCTAGTGACATTTCTAGCCCAGACCCCTCTCTCAGGCCAGAAGCCTCTGTCCAGCCACTGCATCCCCATCTCCCTTGGGGACTAACAGGCCCCCTCAGAGGACTGGGATCCCGCAGCTCCCCACACCCAGGAGCAGCCCCACCTTCTCAGGTTGCTGAGCCCAGGCACTGGGTGTAACCGAGCAGGACCCTATGGGGCCTTCCCAGGACAGACCCCTCCCCCACATCCTCTGCTGTAGGTCCTCTCTGCAGTACCTGGATGACAGTATCTGATGCACGCTTCCTGGGTTGTTTTACAGATGCTAAAACCACCACCAAGTGGAAGAAATTAACTACTTGATGATCACGAACAGGTAGCCCCAGAGATTCTGCTGCCTAAGAATTTATAATGTTAACGGCCTGTTACCTCATCTTCAACCAGAGAGTTGTGCACCAGCTGATCACATACCCTGCGACCCCCCTCCTTCACCTGGCCTTTAAAATGGCCTTGCTGAAATCCCTCAGGGAGTTCAGGGTTTTAGAGCACAAGCCACCTGGCCTCCTTGTATTGGCACTTTTACAATTAAAGCTGCACTTTTCTTCACCACAGCCGGTGTCAGTAGACTGGCTTTACTGCACTCGGGCAAGTGGACCCAAGTTTGGTTAGGTAACACTGGGGTCTCCAAGGCTCCCACTCACCTTGTGCCCCAGTGACTGTCATCTGCTCCTCCAGAGTCTTGTAGCAAAAACAGAAATGAAGTTTTCCCTCCCCTGAGAACAAGGAAAATAAAGGGAACTGTGAACAGGCTAGAGAAGAAACATAACCTGGCCTGAAAGAGTTCATCAATTCTTATTTTACTTTGTCACTAATTTGTAGTAACTAGATTGGTACTTTACAAAGCTAACCTCACTCCCTGACACTATGTAATTTACATTCGGCACCCATCACCCCTGACTCTGTGTGAGTTACATCCCCTGCCTCTCACTCCCTAACCTTATTATGTCCAGCACTTACATTCTATACGCCCCTCATAACAAATCACCCCCTAGTTTTTCATTTCAGAAACAAGTTCATCGGCCGATAAACCAGAGACAAACATACGCAATTACCAGACTGCTGGACCCCAATTACCAGGCAGCCTGATGCCAACTATGACTGTTTTGAAATAATGCAAAGGAAAGGAGGAATGCAAGACCTTCACTACTTTGATCCTTATCCTATACACCGGACTTCGAGAGCCCCACATATAAAATCTTCCCTGGGGCTTCCCTGGTGGCACAGTGGTTGGGAGTCCGCCTGCCGATGCAGGGGACACGGGTTCGTGCCCTGGTCCGGGAAGATCCCACATGCCGCGGAGCGGCTGGGCCCGTGAGCCATGGCCGCTGAGCCTGCGCGTCCGGAGCCTGTGCTCCGCGGCGGGAGAGGCCACAACGGTGAGAGGCCTGCGTATCGCAAAAAAAAAAAAAAAAAAAAAAAAAAAAAAAATCTTCCCTGATTCTCAAGGAGGTGTGCCCAGTTCTTGAGGCGCTAGCTGGCTGTGTCTCCCCTGCTGCCTGGCAGGAAAAATAAAGCCATCTCTCTTTTCCTCCAAAATCCCTGTCTCCGTATTTCTGTTTGGCCTCGGTGCACAGGGAAGCCGATACTTCGACAACAGTCTGTGGCCAGCTCCCACACTAATTCACCTCTACGCCCACAGCCCTGGCCCAAGCCCGATCTTGTGCCCGGTTCCTCCATCAGGCCTGACAAAGCTCCCTGGCGGCACGGTGCATTTCATATCCCACCCCAATGTGGTCTTTCTGAAGCACAAATGAGACTGACTCTCTCCCACCTGTAATCCCCCGAAGTTTCCCCACTTTCGTTAGGGTATCTGCTGGGAGAGACATCTGCCAAGGCCTTGCGAGTCCCCAGAATCCCCACTAGGCTGCTGGCTCCTGGGTTCCCTGACAATGAGCACCTCGGCAGGCCAGGTGACATGGCAGGAAACCCCAGAACTGCTCACCTCAGGAGGGGACTGGCACTGCCACGGCCTGATCAAAGAGAGCAGAGAAGGGTTCCCCAGCTGGCACACAAACTCTGCATGAGTGGCCTCTCCTTGAGCCATTATATCACCTCGTGTGACTTGAGGGAAGGAAGGACCGAAGCACACTTGGTTCCTAAGGAGGATGGTATAGGCTCAGTCACGTCCCCTCAAATTCACAGGCTGAATCCCTAACCCACAGGACCCCAGGATGTGGCTGTATTTGGAGATGGGATTTTTAAAGAGGTGATCAAGGTAAAAATGAGGTCACTAGGGTGGATCCTAATCCAATAGGATTGATGTCCTACATACAAGAGGAGACTAGGACACAGATAGGCACAGGGGGAGACCATGTGAGGACCTGGGGAGAAGATGGCTGTCTAAGCACCAAGGAGAGAGGCCTGAGGAGAAGCCAGCGTGCAGACACCTTGATCTCTGACAGCATCCAGGACTGGGAGATAGGTCTGTTATGCCCTGTCTGTGGTATTTGATACGGCAGCCCCGAGCAGACTCACACGCAGAGTAACTCAGGGCTCAGACTGGACAGAGCCCACTCTCCATCCGCCTGTATGTGAGTCACAGGATCCTCAGGAACTGAGGAGGGGGTCCCTGATGGGAGGCACAAGATAGAAGATGCTAGGCATTAACATGACTGCATTCATGTTAAACGTGCCTGAAATCCATTCACACGAGATGGTTTTGTCTTGTATGTACATCGGCACCTTCAGTCTGAACTGAAGATCTTTGGCTTCACCACCTCCACTGAAAGCATTAGCTTCACCTGCTGTGGACTGTCTCCTATAGGATTTCCAGAACCACAAAGCACCGAAGCTTCACAGGCCCCAAGAGTCTGTGCACTAGCGTCCAGGCGACACTCACAGGAGAGCCGTGCAGCTGCCTGTGAGAAACCATTTCCCTTTTTCCTGTTCACAGCTACCCTGCACCTCCCAGCCTTCCCACCCCTTACAGCTGGGGTGCAGTGCCTCGTGTTACCAAGGGGAAGGGGTGGAGGTGGTGAGGGCCTTGACCAGCCTGCATCCTAGGATGGAGGGCATGATGCCCACCTGGTCACCCCACCCTGCTGGTTGGAGCCCTCACCTGGAAGCAGGGAGGAGAAACAAGGGGGACAGAGCCTGGGCCCCGACACCCACCTGCCCTGGACTCTCACAAGAAGGGGACAGAGACATCTTGAGCTTCAGCCCAGTTTTGGGAGATACTTTGTTCCAGCAACAAACATTTGCCTTAAAAGCCAAGGTGCTTTACAAACACCTCCCCAGCTGTCACAGAAAGGCTTAATCTCATCACACTTTTTGCAAACCCCAGCTCAAGGTGAGACCACCTCTCAGGTGATGGTGCTTCAGAGCAGCCCCTTTAAAAGATCCCTGGAGTTCAGCTCTCCCAGCCCTGCCTTCAGTTTAAGGGAGAAGTTTCCTTGACAACCTTGACAAACCTGCTCAGTTTCCTTAACAACCAAGCTTCGCAATCTCCCAAACTCTTCTCCTTCAAACATTCCTACTCTAGGCTTGATGAGCCTAAAGTGACAGTGCTGTCATCATGTGCCAGAGAGCGATTCTTCCAAGCCCACAGTTATTGGTTACATGATGCTATCGATGATGAAATCCCAGAAGAGCCAGCTTTGCAACATAACCACTTCTGGGCTTGGCACTGGGTCCCTTTCCACGGACAGAGTGGAGTGGCTGTTTCCACGTGCCCCATGGTGGAAGAGCTCACCTAATGGTACCAGGCCTTGATCCTTTCCAGGTGATTCCAGGGTCCTCATTCTCCCCAGACCCTCACCCACACGGCTGCTGTCTGTGCCAGTCTATACGGGACCTTGGTAATCTCCTAAAATGAGGGTTATTTTATACACAGATAATGGGTTGAATGCTGGCCCCAAAAGATGTGTCCCCCCAGAACACGTGAACAGGACCATATGTGGGAAAAGGGTCTTTGTATATATAGTTAAGGATCTCAAGATGAGGTCATCTTGGGTTAGGGTGGCCCGCAATCCAATTGAGAGAGTCCTTATGAGAGACAAAACAGGAGAGACCCAGACACAGAGGAGAAGCCATGTGATGACGAAGGCAGAGATGGGAGGGATGCAGCCTCAACACTGGGGACGCCTGGAGCCCCCAGAAGCTGGAAAAGGCAGGAAGAACCCTATCCTGGAGCCTCTGGAGGGACTCCCATCCTGCAACACCTTGATCTCAGATGTCTGGTCTCCAGGGCTGGGGGAGGATGAATTCCTGTTGTTTTAAACCACCCAGCTTCTCGTCAGTTTTTACAGAAGCCACAGAACAGTCACACAGACCCTACTCTGTAGGATCCTGGAAGTGCGGGTCTCACGAAAGGCAGATAGAGGCTGGATTACAGAACCCTTAGAGTCAGCACTGAGCCCCAGAAATCCTAAAGCAGTGGCTGGACACCAGAATGTTGAGGGGTCAGTTCGGATGCCCATCCCCAAGGGTACCGGCTGCACACGGCCTCCCCAGGTTTTTTCGCCTGTACCTGTTAGGGGTAAGTATTTTCATTCTGATTCAGGACTTCTGATGTCACCGTTCACGTTGCTAATTAAGAACCCACTAGTTACACAGATGAAAACCCTATCAGGACACTTGCTCCAGTGGTAAACAATTCTGAAGTTGGTCAGAGGTGGGGAATCGTCTCCCATGCAGCCAGCAGCCCCCCCGGCAAGGAGCATCCTCATTGCAAAGCTGAGGGACTGTGCCGAGGCGTCTGTGAGTAAACGTGAGCTGAGCCCCAGGCCAGCTGCTGCTGAACTGTTCCCACCCTTCCCAGGTAAAACACCTGAATGTGTGCAAAGACGAAAGCCTAGAGGAAGGGCCGTGGAGCCACACCGGCCACAGCACGCAGGCCGACTTGGTGCCTGCAGGCCAGCCAGGATGGTCCTGGCCCCGGGCGCTCTTCTGGAAGCTTTCCACTTCCCTGCCTGAGGTACCCCTCCTGTCCCGGCCCCCACTGCTTTTTTCCTTCCTCACCTCTGCCCGGGGAGAAATTCCAGCGGCAGGTATGGGTGACACATCCCCTTGCTTAGCAGGTGGCAGCCTGGCAACTCCCGCGGAAAGTCCAGCAGAGCCCCACGCACACCGGGCCACCCACAGAGCCGTGGGCCCTACTCCCTCCCACCAGCCCAGCCCCGAGACTGCTGACAGGGCAGAGAATATGGCATCAGGCACAGCTGCAGGTAATCTTGCTGCCTGGAGGGGTGTTTATATTGACCTCAACCCAGGCACACCTGGGGAGGGCTGGCCGGCAGGGTCAGGCTGCCCAGGTCAGCCAATCCTCGCCCCTCAGGGGCTCACAGTTGCAGAAAATGGGCCTTGCTGCACTGGCCAGGTCCAAGGAACAGGTGTGGCGTCCTGAGAGTCAGGATAGACGTGGGGCTGCAGCTCTGGCATGTTTTCTAATCATTTTAACTGGCCCATGAGTGGGAGAGAATTTCAAAAAGACCCTCTCCTCACAAAAGGAATCCAGGAGTCAGGGAGAGGAGGGGTGGTGGGTGGAGACAGAGGCCTGGTGCCCCGGCTGCAGTGGGAGCCTCTGGAAGACCCGATGGAAGGAGGCCGCACAGAGTGACGCCCAGGGTCACAGGCCTGTCGGAGCTGCTGTGTGTTAGTTCAGGTCCTGCTCTGAGGTGCTCAGGGTCAGCTCTGACCGACAGGTGGGCTGGGGGTGCTCTGCAATGCAGGCTATGTGCACGGTTCCTGTGTGCCCAGCCCTGCCGGGTGTGTGCCCAGCCCTGCCGGGTGCCTGCCCAGGGGAGCTCCGTATCCTGGGAGGGGCCTGAACACGAGAGCCCCGTGGGCTGCTGGGTAGCTGCACAGGTGAGCTCCATACCCTGGGAGGGGCCTGACCACGTGAGCCCTGCATCACCCTCCCCAGGAGGGAGGGTGTAGGGAAACCCTGCATGACCTCTGAGGCCCTAAGAACACTGGACTGAGGTTGAGTTCAATTGGGAACAGTGAGGGACCAGAGCAGACACTTCACTCATCTTCTATCAGGGCTCAGGGCTGGAGGAGCAGAAAACAACGGCCGAGCTCAGCCTTGACCCTAATCCCGACACTGATCCTCACCCTAGACTCTGATCCTGACCCTAAGCCCTGACCTAACCTTAGCCCTAACCCGTATCCTAAACCTGTACCTTACTGTAACCCATACTCTACCTATAGCCTACCTGTACCCTAATTCTAGCCCATGTCCTAACACCCACTCCAACACAGGACCCTAACACCCTGAGACCAAAACCATAAACCTTAAGCAATAAACAAAACCACAACCATAACCAAAACCATAAACCATAAAATGTATTCATTAACCATATGCATAAATATGTCATAACTGTAAACGTAACCATAAGACGTAAACCATAACAGCAGCCATAAACCATACACAGCCCCAGCCCTAATGCTAACCCTCCAAACCACTTACACCAAGCCAAATCTAATCAAATTATACAAATACATCATAAAAAAGAAAACTACCCCAGCATACCTTATAAAGATGAATGTAAAAATCTATCACAAAATAATAGCAACAGGAAACCAAAAGAACATTAAATGGATAATGCCATAACCAAGTATCTCTACACCAGAAATTTCAGGTTGTTCAACATATTAAAATTAAGCAATGTAATAAACCACAATAAAAGTGTGAAGTAAAACACATGATCGTATCATTTAATGCAGAAAAAGCTACAATCAAAAACCAGTGTTATTTCATGATACAAACACTCAAGGAAGCAGGAATAAAAGGAAATTTGTTCAATATGGAAAGGAGTAGTACAAAAAGCCACAGCAAACATCATGCTCAATGTTAAAGACGGAAAGATTTACTCCTGAAATCAGGAATGAGGCCAGTAAGCTGGTCTTCATCATTGTTACTCAATAGGATGCCGGAAGTCCTACCCAGAGTATTGAGGAAATAAATAAGAGGCATCCATGTGTGAATGGAAAAATTCAAACTGTGTCTCTTCACAGAACACAGATCACATCATTTTATATATAAAACTACCTATAATGAACAAAAAATTATTTGAGCTAGTCAGCTAATGCAGTAAAGTTATAGAACAAAATATCAATTCACAAAAATCTATCTTACATGTATACACGAGCAATAAATAACCAGAAAAAGCATTTATGATAACAATTTCACTGTAAATAATGTCAACGTCAATATTTAGGAATATATTTAGTCAAGATACAAGACTTGTTTTATGTGTGTAAATTTATATGTTTGAAATTACTGGAAAGTAAATTACTTTTCAAAACACCATGTCAATAGCATGTCCGAAAAGCAGAGAAAACATCAAGCTTCCATAGAGCAGCCAAGCCCTACCCAGATCCAGTTCACCCAAAGTCCACACGTCATTTAGAGGCACTGTGGGAAGGTTATATTAGGAGCCACTGTCCTCCGTGTTGTGGACGACCTAGATACAGTAGAAACGGTGGGATTTTGGAATTCCAATTTTCCACTTCGTTCCCCAAAAAAACTATTAGAACTAATAACTGAATTCGGTAAAGTTGCAAAATCAATACACAGAAATCAGTTGCATTTCCAAACACTAATAATGAACCATCAGAAAGATGCTCCTAAGACGCGTGTGGAGCCACAAAGGACCCCGAAGAGCCAAGGCGACCCTGAGGAAGGAGAACGGGCCCGAGGCGCCTCCCTCCCTGACTTCACACTACATGGCGAAGCTACAGTCCCCAAAACAGTGCGGAACTGGCTCAAAACAGGCGCACAGACCAGAGGGGCGGGACGGAGAGCCCAGAATCCACCCCGCACGGGGAGGGGGGGCGTTAATTTACGACAAGGGGGCCAAGGACACACCGAGCGGAAGGGCAGCCCCACGGTAAACGGTGCTGGGAAGACTGCACACCCCATAACCCACGCGGCTCCACCGCGCACCAGCCTGACCAAAACCCCAGCTTTGCACACCAAGCCCTTCTGGGTCGCACGAAGACGGGCCCCCTCAGCCGTCAGTCGCCCCCAGGAAGCTTCTCCCCACTTTTCCTCACTGTCTCCTCACCTTTTCCGCCGGCGTTGCCGGCGTCCTCAGGAAACCCAGCTCCCGTCAGCGTAGACGCAGCCCCACTTTGTCCTGAAGCCGAAACCCCAGCGAGTCCTGAGAAGACCGAGCTCCTGTCAGCAGAGACGCTGAGCCCAGCGTCCCAGCCGCAGCCCCGGCGGTGCCCGAGGAGACACAACCCCCCTCAGCTGCGCTCAGAGCCGAGTCCACGGGGAACGCGCATGCGCTGTGTGGGTCAGAGAGGCGGGCTCAGCGCCACCCTGTAGTCGGTGCGGGAAGTGGTCGGTTACTGGAGACAGCGCCCCCTGCTGGCGGAACCGCTGAATCTGTTGAACCGTGGAAATGCAAACTGAAATGGAGACAAATATCCCAAAAGTTTTCAGAAAACAGTTAGGGAACAATTAACTGAGAAAGGAGAAGAGGCTGGAGGCATCTCCCTACTGGACTTCACACACTGTTGAAAAGCTACAGTCGCCGAAACAGTGTGGAATTGGAACACAAACAGGTGCAAGGACCAGAGGGACCAGACAGAGAGCCCAGAATTCAACACGCACGGATGGGTTGGTTAATTTATGACAAAGGGGCCAAGGACACACCGAGGGGAAGGACAGTCCCCACCCGTAAACAGTGCTGGGAAAACTGGACACCCCATAACTCCAACAAATTGGAAACCATTTGGAATGCAATGAACGAAGGTGCAAACTTTACAACTTACACCAAATTCACTCAAAGTTATTCACAGACAAAATGTAAATACAAAACTATTCAAAATTATGGAAGCAAAAGTAGAAGACAATTGACAATGAGCTTGAGTTTGGTCATGTAGATCATGAGCTTTGGAGTTTTAACACACAACACAAAAAGGCAATCTACAAAGAAAAACAAGGAATACTGTGGACTTTATAAAATTAAAGATATCTACTCCATGAAAGACCTTACTCAGAAAAGCAAAAGACAAGTCACAAACTGGGAGAAAAATACTTACAAACACACATCTGAGGAAGGATTTGTCTCAAAACGTACGAAGAATGCTAACACAAACAACCCCATGAAAAATAGGGAAAGATCTGACTGGACACCTGGCCAAAGAAGATACACAGACAGTACACAGAACTATGCCCAGGACTAGGGGGCAGAAAAACAATGGTCCAGCTCAACTCCCTGAATAATGTGTGACCCTGGACTAGTCCTGTTCTTCCTGGAGGCATCAGAGAGATGGAGAGGGAAGAAGGGGAAGAGGGCCAGATATGCTGACACAGAACTCTAACCCTGACCACACTCCTCGCTTTCATTCAACATAATTAAATAAAAAGAAATAAGAGAAATCTGATGGCAGAGGAAAAAGTAAAACTGTCACTCTTTGTAGATGACATGACACTCTATGTAGAAAATGCCGTAGGCAACACCCAAAAGCAAATTGAACTCATCAGAAAACACAGTGAGGTTGCAGGATACAAAACTAATCTACAGAAATTGGTTGCATTTCTATACACTCACAACAAACTATCAGAATGAGAAATTAAGAAAACAATCCCATGGACAATGACATTAACAAAAATAAAATACCTAGAAGTACATCTAAGCCAGGAAGTAAAAGACCTGTACTCAGAAAACTGGAAGACATTGATGAAAGAAAATGAAGATGACACAAACAAATGGAATGATATGCTGTGCTCATGGAATGAAAGAATTCGTATTGTTAAAATGCTTCCACACCACCAAGGCAATTGAGAGATATGATGCCATTCCTCTCAAAATATCAGTGGATTTTCTCAGAACACTACAACAAAAAATTCTAAAATGTGTACGGAAACACAAAAGAACCTAAAGAGTCAATAAAATCTTAAGAAGAAGCACAAATTTGGACATATCATACTGTCTGATTTCAAACTATACTGCAAACCTAGAATCATCAAGACAGCATGGCATTGGCACAAACAAAATAAACATAGATACAAGGAACATAACTGAAAACACAGAAATAAACCCACGCTTATATGATCAATTCATCTATGGCAAAAGAGGTGAGAATATACAATGGGGAAAGGACAGCCTCTTCAATAAATGGTGTTGGGAAAAGTGTGCAGCTACATGCACAAAAATCACCATTGGATTCCTTTCTCATACCATCTACAAAAACAACCTCAAAATAAATCCAGCACTGCAAATACTTCAATCCTGAAGCCATAAAACTCCTATTAGAAAACATAGGAAGTACACTCTTTGACATCAATCTTAGCAATATTTTTTTGGATTGGTCTCCTCAAGCAAGGGAAACAAAAGCAAACTAAACCAAAAGGACTCTATCCAACCGAAAGTGTTTTCAACAGCAAAGCCAGCCATGCACAAAACCAAAAGAAAGCATACTGAACGTGAAAAAATATTTGCAAATAGTGTATCTGATAAGGGGTTCATATCAAAAACAGACCAAGAACTCACATAACTCAACTTCCCAAAAAACCCCTAGCCCTAACCCTAACCCTAACCTGTATAATTCTTCCTTTTAGGGGGAAACATTGTAGAAGGCAGACCAAGTTGCTGTTAGCAACAAGTTCTTGTCCTTTACCCGCAGTATTAAGTTTCTGGGGAGATTCAAACTGATCCTTGACTCTGAGTGTACTCATTTTAATCATTCCCTAGATTCACAATAAAAATAAGTACATTAATGCAGGAAATCAGCCCTTTCTAACTATTAATAATGAATTTTAGCCTTGCATATTCTTGAATAAACAGTTAAGAAAATGCTTTTCTAAAATTTTATTGTCTAAAATTATCTTGTCTTAATTTGTCTTTCTTGCAGGATTCAGAGGCTTTTCTCTCAAATCTAGTAGTTAGCAAGACCATCTTTGCTAAAGTAGACAGGTTAGCAGAAATCATCAATTTCTAGAGACCCAAGGATTTAAATAATTTTTTAAATGACTGCTCTCAACAAACTTATGGCTACCAGGGCGGAAGTGAGGAGGGAAGGGATAGCTAGGGAGTTTGGGATTGACATGTACACACTGCTATATTCAAAACGGATAACCAACAAGGAGCTACTGTATAGCACAGGGAACCCTGCTCAATGTCATGTGGCAGCCTGGATGGGAGGAGAGTCTGGGGGAGAATGGATACATGTATATGTATGGCTGAGTCGCTTTGCTGTGCACCTGAAACTATCACAACATTGTTAATCGGCTATACTCCAATATAAAATAAAAAGTTTAAAAAAATAAAATAAAATGATCAAACAAATACATAGATAAATATAAAAACAAACGAATGGTCTCAGAAACTGAATTCACTTATGTCTCTAGTTAACAAAACTACACACCTCATTGCCAAAGAGGAGATGATACATAATCTACAATAAGGGTCTCCATGCCCTTAATGCTTTCCGAAAAGATTTAAAATCAGAAGTCATATATTAAAGAAGACTTTTATGATGTATATGTTGGTGTTGTTTTTTTTCTATTCTCAGCTCTTTTGTCTAAAATTTAAAAGGTAGTCAATATATTTGAGGCCCCTTTCGATCTTACTATTCCTCAATTTCATTATTAACCTTGCATTTGCAGTTGGTACAAAAATATATAATATATTTCTATTGTCTGAGTACTCAAAAAATTGTCAAAACTTACCTAAATATGTTTTTCTATCATTTGAAAACTTTTTAAGCTATTATTTGTTTTCATGCAGCTAACAACCCAAATTATAATAATCAAAAAGCAGTATGTGAGCATGAGTGCCTTGAGAAGGGGTCACCACATTGTCATCCTTGCAGTTCTCTATTTGTTGTGAGTTGTACAAACTTCTCCTTTCAGAGCAGTCATCTTGTTTTTGCCAGGAATATATTATGGGGCATGGTCCTTCTGATGTCTACTTATTCAGTGAGTGTGAGATGATTTGTATCACTTTCATTGGTTTATTTTGACTGTAATGTATTTTTTTCTGCATTAAAGTTTGAATTACGTAACAGAAAAAAAAAAAAACAGTATATGCATGTTTACTTTCTATGGTTACCTGTGTCTCTAAACATTTTGTGGGATAGTGATTTAAGTGTTTTTTAAGTAAATAAGTTTTGTTGTAAAACTATTGATTATTTAGTAGAATTTAAAAAGCAACATAGAATCTATAAGAACATTTGGGATAAAGTTGTGATTTGTGAAGAATTTGTATTTTAGTATCGTGTCAGAAAGTCTCTAGATGGTGTACAGAGCTATCAAGTAGGCTATAGACTTTTTTTTGAGTCAAACTAGTTTTAAACACAGTAGCTTATTTTTACCCCCTTTCCTTGACTTGACCAGTCGTTAAACTAAATCAACTGACATTGTGTTGACACAGTTTAATACACCAAGTCATTTTGATAAGACTCCTTTGTGGCTTTAACTTCCATGTCTAATTACATCATTAACGCTCCAAATTCATTTTCTCCCTATAGGAACTTCAGTTCCATTATAATGCATGCTAGATAACAACCTAAGATGGATTAAAAATGACCAAAAAAAGAGACTTCAGGCCACCCTCTCGGTAAATGGTATAGCGTTGACATTTTTTTTCAAACAGAATTAAACAAAAGTAGTTTCACTGTCCAAAGAAACATCTGAGATCACTTACCATGAGCAAATTTTAGAAATTTTAAATTTTGATTTCAAAGAAAATAGAAAAGAAACCAATGTTAGGATATTTTAAATATGTTTAAATAAAGAAAGTGTAAGGTCTACTTTTTAAAAAATACAAATAAGGAGAGGCGGGGAAGGCATTCTGGAAACAGCAGTTCTCATAATTCATTTTCCATTTAATGGTCACTAAATTGTCATATTTCATGATCCCAGGGGCTGGAGACAATTGTGGAACCTCTATTTTTTTTTTTTTTCTGAGTCATTGTGAATAATAACATCGTACTGATCTAATTTTATTCTTTCGAAATGTAATGTCTTGGTTACATTAATAACAACATCTACTATCACTATCGTTAAAAACTAACCAAAAATATGGCAAGTTTAGAAACATCAGAAGTTCACACTAGCAGTAAGAATATGATTTTAATTTTCTTTTGAATGAAAAGGATAGAAAATAAAATCCTTTGCATTGTTACTTTGTAAACTGAGTTGGAATTAATTTGAATCTAGCTTCTCCTTAACTTCATCTTTCTAGGGACTCATTCACCTTGTAGTCGCCAAACCTAGACTATTTGGCCAAATATGTTGCTGTAAAGATCTAAAATGCTCCTTTTGTTTTCTATTTAACATGCTCACCCTCAAACTAAGCTTTTTGTGTGTTCTGATTTGGTGCCATTTGTAACTGTGTCCCAGTGGCCACATCCCACTTGACTTAATAAACTCCTTATCCATTTTTTTTGTTTTTTCTCTCCAAGCAAACTTAAGACCAATTTCTTAGTGTCACAAAGAAGACTCCATTATCCTAAGGCAGTGAAATGTATGATATGTTCAGAACCTAAAATCCTGGCTCCCATTTCAGACCTAAAGCTGGCATGCATGAAAAGGATAGAGCCACTTTGTTTTAATATGGAGAAGAGAGTACTTGACTTATTGTTTTCATTAGGTTACTAACCAGCAGGAGAGGTGATGGGCCACTGTTTTTTGTTTTTGCTTTTTTAACGAAACACCTTTTCCCTTTTATTTCTATATAATTTATGTTTTTAGAGTTCAATTGTTATTTCTGTAATTATCTTCAATTTCCATATGCTTATTATTGAATCACTGAAAAACTCGTCTTTAAAATTCATATCATTCCATTCTCTCTCTTATAAGTGTTAAATGTATGATAAAAGTACATATTTTAAATTATCTTCCGCTCCTGGATATAACTGCAAGAAAAGTACTAATTTGTGGGTATTTAAGAAAAGCTGGAGAATAAACTCATGCTTTAAAATATCACGTCTCTTTTCAACTCTTTTATTGTTTATAACAAAAAGCCGTAGATAATTTTCATTTTTCTTTCAAAATCATGTTACCTCTCTAAACCTGTTTTTAAGCAGTGGGAAAACATTTTGTACGTTGCAACCGGTTGGCTTTTCCCCCTGGATTCTTTCTGATTCGGGGTTGGTGAAAGGCTGTACCTTGTTGTGTTTGACCAATGGTTTTCTAACTTAGCACACATGGGAATCACCTGCGGGGCTTGTTCCACCATGGATTTCTAGGCCCACCCCCAGAGTTCCTGACCCAGTAGGTGAGGCCCAAGAATTTGAATTCCAACAAGCTCTCAGGTGATGCGTATACTGCTGATCCATGCACTACACTTTGAGAATCACTCCTTGATGATACTTGCAGTAAATGTTAGAAAAGAACCATGTTGAGTTTTTTAAAGATATTTTTGTGAGAAAAAAATACTGAGTGAACATGGACATCAGTAAAGTTAGGACTGTGCTGCAGGGTGATTCTTATCCAGTGTCAATTGTTTTTGAATCTAGTTTTATCCTGCCCCCTGAGACGCAGAGAAATGTCACTTTTTGAGTGGACATAAAACAATGTCCCTAACTTGGAGTTTAGTATTTCCTATGTTGAAAGAATTGAATGACATCTCTTTGAAGACTGCAAAGGCTTTATTATCATCTTGCTATTTCCTCTATATAAGATTAGGAACGATGTTTTTATCTTTGTACCCATCATTCTGTTACATAGTAGAAACCTAGATAATTGTTGAGTTAAATTGTTTTAACCAATTAATCTTTTTCATCCTTCATTAGCATATCTTACCACAATTTTTAAAATATATTTATTTATTTATTTGTTTGTTTATTTATTTACTGGCTGCTTTGGGTCTTTGTTGCTGCACGCAGGATTTCTCTAGTTGTGGCGAGTGGGGCTACTCTTCGTTGCGGTGCGCGGGCTTCTCATTGTGGTGGCTTTTCTTGTTGCGGAGCATGGGCTCTAGGCACGTGGGCTTCAGTAGTTGTGGCACTGAAGTTGTGGCTCAGTAGTTGTGGCTCGCGGGCTCTAGAGCACAGGCTCAGTAGTTGTGGTGCATGAGCTTAGTTGCTCTGTGGCATGTGGGATCTTCTAAGACCACGGCTCGAACCCGTGTCCCCTGCATTGGCAGGCGGATTCTTAACCACTGCGCCACCAGGGAAGCCCTGCAATTTTGTTTTGATCCTCAACTTCCAACTTTTAATTATCCTGTAAGCATGCAGTTCAGTGGTATTAGTTATATGCACAGTATTGTACAACCATCACCACTATTTCCAAAACTTCATCATCCCAAACAGAGGCTCTGTAACCATTAGCAGTAGATCCCCACCCACCTCCTTCCCCAGCCCCTGGTAACTTCTGATCTCCTTTCTGTTTCTGTGAATTTGCCTACTCTAGATATTTCATATAAGTGGAGTCATACAATCTTTGTCCATTTTGTGGCTGGGTTATTTCACTTAGCATGTTTTCAAGGTTCATCCATGTTGTAGCATGCATCAGAACTTCATTCCTTTTATGGCTGAATAGCATTTCATTGTATGGATATACCACATTTTTTGTCTTCATTCATCTGTTGATAGTCACTTGAATTTTTCTTACCTTTTGACTATTGTGATTAGTGCTGCTGTGAACACGGGTGTACAACTGTTTGTTTGAAGCCCTGTTTTCAGTTCTTTTAGGTATATTGGCTTAAAAACAGCAACAACAAAAAGATTCAGAGGAAGTTGTAAAGACTGTGCAGACAGGGAGATCAGCTTGGTCCTTTGTGACCACCTAGAGGGGCGGGATAGGGAGGGTGGGAGGGAGGGAGATGCAAGAGGGAAGAGATATGGGAACATATGTATATGCATAACTGATTCATTTTGTTATAAAGCAGAAACTAACACACCATTGTAAAGCAATTATACTGCAATAAAGATGTTAAAAAAAAAAAGATTGTGCAGAAAGGTCCTTTGTACCCTTCACTCAATTTGCACACTGGCTTTTAAAACCAAAAGGAAGTTTAGGCACAAAGGAATAATGTGGTAGACCAGAGAGAGATCAATTCCTGATAAAGCTGTTACTATTTAAATCTTATCTCACTAACCCTAAAGACAAATTCCAAAAGAACTCCTGTTCTCTTGGACCTACTGTCAGGGGGGTCCAGAGTCAATGGAATAGGAACCACTTGTGATCAGAGTGATAAGACCAAATGTCAACCATGTTCAATGTGTATCAAGTGCATAAGTCCCAGTAGTGCAATCAGCATTAAGTAAAGCACTCCTGTCTTCAGAATAGGTGGTCTTATATCTGAAACCCACTAAGGATGTTTTAGGGTTTTAGAACCCTAAAAGATCTAAAGCACATTTGTCATCAGTGGGACAAATAAAAAGAGTATTATTTAGATCTTGGGCCTAGTTGGTTCTAACCAGTTTATGTCATATCCTCAATGGCTATGTCATTATTATTATTATTATTATTTTGTGGTACACGGGCCTTTCACTGTTGTGGCCTCTTGGGTTGCGGAGCACAAGCTCCGGACGCGCAGGCTCAATGGCCATGGCTCACGGGCCCAGCCGCTCTGCAGCACGTGGGATCTTCCCCGAACCAGGGCACGAACCCGCGTCCCCTGCATCGGCAGGCAGACTCCCAACCACTGCGCCAACAGGGAAGCCCGGCTATGTCATTTTTTAAAGGTTGTGCTGTGCCTCCTTATCTCCTTTCTCACAAGTATTTTTTCAAGATTGAGTGTTGACCCTCAGGAATGGCTGTGGAGGGAGAATCTTAATGCACAGTGAAAGCACGGAAGTTAGGCTACATGTAAGGTGAATCTTGGACAAAAAAAAAATCTTGGTCAGCTCTACTGAATGTGGGTGGAGACTACTCAAGGCCATGCATACCAGGAGAATCTGAAGAGATGCCTTTCTGCCTACAACAAAAGCTACTGCCTTGAGGATATGGGGAGGGGGAAGGGTAAGCTGTGACAAAGCAAAAGAGGGGCATGGACATATATACACTACCAAACGTAAAATAGATAGCTAGTGGGAAGCAGCCGCATAGCACAGGGAGATCAGAATGGTGCTTTGTGACCGCCTGGAGGGGTGGGATAGGGAGGGTGGGTGGGAGGGAGACACAAGAGGAAAGGGATATGGGAACAGATGTATAGTATAACTGGTTCACTTTGTTATAAAGCAGAAACTAACACACCATTGTGAAGCAATTATACTCCAATAAAGTTGTAAAAAAAATAAAAATAAAAAAGCTACTGCCATTGTTTGGCCAAAAGTGGTGCTCCTGGACCACGGGGCCACGGGCATCTCCATTTCAGAAGAGTAGCTCTTCTCTGCATTTGCATAACTAAAAGTCCCCTTAAGGGGCTTCCCTAGAATGAAAATGGATTAACGTCAGCTTTGAAATGACAATTTTTCATTTCCTATCCGTGGCAAAGAGAGCTCAGCCGCAGGAAGTCGCTGTCTGTTCATTCAGCCAGGCTTCTCCCTGACATAGTCAGGCCCAGGGCAAGAGTGCAGATGGACACCCATAGACCATATGTCTAACATTTAAAAATTATAAGCCAATACAGGGAGCTATACTCAGTATCTTGTAACAACCTATATTGGAAAAGAATCTGAAAAACAGCGCATATGTATATATATAGATATAGATATACATATACATATATATATGAATGACTTTGCTGTACACTTGAAACTAACACATTGTAAATTAACTATACTTCAATTTTAAAAGGAGCATTAAAAATAAATAAATAAATATTAAAAATAAATAAAAAATTAAAAAGCTTTATTTTGTACTAATAATAAAAGTTGCTAAATAAACATTATTTATACATCACACACACAAAATAACCTGGGCCACCTTTTCAGAAACTTTAGGATGTAGAAATAACGTTCTCAACATGAGAAGCTTTATCTACAAGGAAGAAAGTAGGTGTCACAGAGACATCTTAATTTTTCTGTATTGCCATACATACAGCCTTGTTATTTAATACATGATGAGTACCAACCCTGTAGTAAAAGTCCTCTTTGTCTTTAAGACTAATATTTCTGAATTTAGTGCCCTGATTAATTTCGCATCTTAATTTGAACTTTGGACATTTTCCTTGAACTGTGAAAGAAAACTTTCTGGTTTCATAATGCCTTTTTGAAAGTACAGAAAGTTAAAAGGTTAAAGCAATATGATGTAAACTAATTTTACTTGATCAAGACTTTAGTATTGTATTCATTTAAAATTTTTGCGGATTTGAAGGATTAGATAAGTTTAAAAGAACTAACTAATCTTCAAGAAAGAGCTAAGATAATGCTGGGAAATAATAGACGTTTCTTAAAATGCATATCATGTCTGCCACTGCTGAATGCACAGTGTAATGCCTCACTACAGAATACTAAACAGCTGGTTTCCTGGTGTGTCCACATTGATTTCCATTGTGTGTAGAATGCAGGGCAGGTATTTTATTCGAAGTGTTCCCACTTAATGAAAACGCTATATAAGACCACATCCCCTTCGCTTTTTGAATGCAAATCTTGAAAGAGAAGGCTAATGTAATTTTCTTCTGCTGTCAGTACTTAGGGATTATGGTAAGAGTTTGGAAATAAATTCTTCCTCCAAGATTTAGATTCAAGTAGCAATATATTCTGGGCCAAAGCAGATAGGCAGATGCATAATGCCTCCCTGGCTGACAAAAATCTGACTATAAGAAGGTAAGCTTCGGGGCTTCCCTGGTGGCGCAGTGGTTGAGAGTCTGCCTGCTGATGCAGGGAACCTGGGTTCGTGCCCTGGTCCGGGACAATCCCACATGCCACGGAGCGGCTGGGCCCGTGAACCATGGCCGCGGAGCCTGCAGGTCTGGAGCCTGTGCTCCGCAACAGGAGAGGCCACAGCAGTGAGAGGCCCACGCACAGCACAAAAAAAAAAAAAAAAAAAAAAAGAAGAAGTTAAGCTTCTAGAAGCCCACTTTTCACAACTAGTTGACAACTAAATTCTCAACATCTGGAAGGCAGCTATGCTCACCACTATACCACCAATGCTAAATTCTCAACATCTGTAACTAGTTTGCTTAATTTTATGTTATGGAAGTTTCACCTTAGGTTTTTTTTAAGATAAGATCACAACTCATGTAAATATAAAATACACATATCAAGGATTTTATTCAACTTACAATTAATAAGGGAACCAGTAAGATGTTAAAAGATGTTCCAAGGGATCTTTATATAAGAATAAAACTGCTAGTCAGATACAAAATTGGTTAATGTCCAACAAGGCCATGCATTGTAACGTCCTGAGGTTATCTATTTTGCCAGACAGGAGTTATTTGAATCACTAGTGGACAGAAATCTGTATTCATCTCTGCTCCTACAGAATTTTATTTATTTATTTTTTATAAATTTTATTTATTTTATCAATTTTATTTTTGGCTGCGTTGGGTCTTCATTGCTGTGCGCGGGCTTTTCTCTGGTTGCGGTGAGCAGGGGCTGCTCTTCATTGCGGTGCACGGGCTTCTCATTGCAGTGGCTTCTCTTGTTGCGGAGCATGGGCTCCAGGCGCCTGGGCTTCAGTAGTTGTGGCACGTGGGCTCAGTAGTTGTGGCTCGTGGGCTCTAGAGCACAGGCTCAGTAGTTGCAGAACACAGGCTTAGTTGCTCCATGGCATGTGGGATCTTCCCAGACCAGGGCTCGAACCCGTGTCCCCTGCATTGGCAGGCAGATTCTTAACCACTGTGTCACCAGGGAAGCCCCAGAATTTTAAAATAGCCCAGAAAGTGTCAAGATCAGCACTGCACTGAAAGAAAACCCAGCAATCTCTTTTACCTATTTCCAAGTTTTAAATACTTTTTCTATACTTAAAAGTGGTTTAGAGACTGTCATACAGAGTGAAGTAAATCAGAAAGAGAAAAACAAATATTGTATACTAATGCATATATGTGGAACCTAGAAAAATGGTACAGATGAACCGGTTTGCAGGGCAGAAATTGAGACACAGACGTAGAGAACAAATGTAGGGACACCAAGGGGGAAAAGCGGCTGGAGGTGGTGGTGGTGTGATGAATTGGGTGGTTGGGATTGACATGTATACACTGATGTGTGTAAAATGGATGACTAATAAGGACCTGCTGTATAAAAAAATAAATAAAACAAAAATTTTTAAAAGTGGTTTAAATGGTACATTTTATGTTATTACATTTTACTATAATAAGAAATCAAATGAGAAATATACATACATACATACATACATACATACATGTTTTTTCTGATATTGTATATGTCTGCCTCCCAGGGGACGAAGGGTTACTCATGTGGATGACAGTTAAATTCTCATTAGTGATGAACAAATGGTGATTCTGGTGTTATACACCAGTACTGCAGTGGATAGATAGTGTATATTCATCCCTGAAAGATGGATCTCCTCTTTGAGCTGGAAGCACTGGGTTTCTGTGCCTGCAAGGCCAGAGGTCAAACTTGGTAGAAAATTCACCAAGGCAACAAATGTGAACTGGTGAAGTCTTTCTCGATAGACAGCTCTTTGTACTCTCCCTGGTCAAAGAGAGAAGGAGTCCTTTTCTTATTTTGAACTTTAACAACTTCATGTTGGCCCTGAAGCATTTTTTTTTTCAGATCTTGAGATCAAATGTTTAACCATTTATCTATTTCTCTGACTTTTGGGATATACCATACTCTTGAAATAAGTTTACTAAACTCCATTTACTGTGGAATGTTTGCTGAGATATTCAGGCAAATTACTCACTACTTGAAGTCATTCGAAGTACACTCAATTGTGAGGTAAAAGTTGGATGGGATACAAGCGCCTATAGAACACGTGCCTTTGTAAGGAAGTTCTGTTCCTTCCCATGAGATAACTATCACTCATTTCCTTCCTGGTTTTTCAATTCCCATTCTCTTTGTGAACGTTTACGGCAGGGTTTTATGTTGGGGAGAACATTGGCCGATATTACATTCAAGTGCTCTTTCTGTCAAAAGCGTTTTCAAGCTCTTTACTGGTTATAGTAGTTACACTACAGCTTGGTAGAGTTGCATTAGATGCTACTTCTTTTGAGATGGTATCCTCATGACATGTATGTTTATGAACTACCTGCTTCTCCAATATATGGTAAACTGACTGTCAAAACAGTTTCCTTGGAATCCCGGGGTTTGGATCAAAATCATCCAGTTTTGCTACTCAAAGTGAATTAAACTAGGACAATTGCTGAGAGCTGTTTCCATTTCCTTCTTCCAGATGCACCTGGAAGCACTGAGTCACAAAGTTGTTTTCAAAGTTTATGTCCTATAGTATTTCCCATCACTTTGGGCAAGAAAACTATCGGTGTCCTACACAGGCTAAGTGAAACGAGAGGGGGTGATTGTGCATAGATCTATCCAGGAGAGGACCTGTACAGACAGCCAGTACTCTGGGAGTCTCACTGCCAGTTACTGATGTGGAGATAATTTATTGAGACTTTTCTGCTGTGTTCCCACTGCCATGGAAGACTCAACAACAAACAAGCAAGGTATTTTCTCTCTTTTGTTCCAAGAAGCCTTTGTGTTTCATGGCCCATCTCCCTTTCCCAAAGGGCTACAGCCTTTGTGTTTCATGGCCCATCTCCCTTTCCCAAAGGGCTACGTCGTACGGGCTGAGAAGAGAAGTTATGGGAATGCTCTCCCCTCTACCTCTGGGTTCATTTGAGGAATAAGCAGTTTATTCAGGGAGCCAGATGTTGTCAGGGGATGGGGAGAAAAATTGGCATAACTCCCCTGGGGAGGAGAGAGTTGGTTACACCTGGAATAATTACACCTTGAAACCCACTCCACTTTTGGTTTTATTAATTATGAGATATAAGAAAATTTTATTGTTTAAGCCATTTCGAGTCTTAGTTTTCTGTTATTTTGCAGCCCCAAATATTGTAACATACTTACATATATAAAATCTGTCCAAAAATGTACACAAGTGAGACCATTCAGACACACTGCTCGGTACTTTGCTTTGTTTATTAAATATGTCTTGTGGCTGTTTCCATATCTCCGTGTACAGATCTACCCCTCCCCTTTTTAACGGGTGCATGGATTTTCAATGTATTAAATACCATCATTTATCAACCAGCCCCCAGTGATTGAATGGTTGTTTCCAGGATTTTTAATTTTTAACTTAAAAATTATTTTAATTATCTTTTCCATTTTTCCCCAGCTTTAATGAGGTTTGATTGACAAATAAAAACTATATATATTTGGCACTTCCCTGGTGGCGCAGTGGTTAAGAATCCACCTGCCAATGCAGGGAAAGCAGGCTCGAGCCCTGGTCCTGGAAGATCCCACATGCCGCGGAGCAACTAAGCCCGTGCGCCACAACTACTGAGCCTGCGCTCTAGAGCCCACGAGTCACAACTACTGAGCCCACGTGCCTGGAACCCACACACCGCAACGAAGAGTAGCCCCCACTCGCGACAACTAGAGAAAGCCCAGGCACAGCAGTGAAGACCCAACGTAAGCAAAAATAAATAAATAAATAGATAGATAGATAAAACTATATATATTTAAAGTGTACATGATTTTTTGAGAGTTTTGAAAATATTTTATTATTTCTGATGGTTATATAATTTTAATGATTTTATACACACTATACATTTAATACAGAGAAATAACAATATATATGTGTTTTGTTCCCTTTGAATCCACATTATCACGTAACTGTGTAAATAGCAGTTCTAACTGGGCCATGAACTGGGATTGGAAAAGACAAATGATTCAATAGAATCTTAACCTGTGCCTAGTTGAGCCTAATCTTCTTGTGGTAGGAGGAATCCAAAAAATTTTTCAAAGCCTTTGGAGTTAATTCTTAGCGTTACATGTTGTTCCACAGAAATGCAAGACTAGAGAGATCTATTGATAAAAGCTTGTCAGGAAGAGAATTTTATTTTTATTTTTTTTAATTGAGGTAACATTGGTTTATAACATTATACAAGTTTCATGTGTACAGCATTCTAATTTGACTTCTGTATACACTACAGTGTGCTCACCACCAAAAGTAGAGCTTCCATCTGTCACCATAGAGTTGACTCCGTTTACCCATTTTGCCCTTCCCCCCACCCCCTTTCCCCTCTGGTAACCAGCAACCTGTTCTCTGTAGCTATGTGTTAGTCTTTGTTTTGTTTGTTCACTTACTACTTTTTAAAAAAATTTTATTGAAGTATAAGTTGATGTACAATGTTATGTTAATTTCTGCTGTATAACAAAGTGACTCTCTTATACATATATATTCTTTTTCATATTCTTTTCCATTATGGTTTATCACAGGTTACTAGTTTCCTGTACTATGCAGTAGGACCTTGTTGTTTATCCACTCTCTATATAATAGTTTGCATCTGCTAATCCCAAACTCCCACTCCATCCCTCCCCAACCCCTCTCCCCACTTGGCAACCACAAGTCTGTTCTCTATGTCTGTGAGTCTGTTTCTATTTCATAGGTACGTCCATTTGTGTCATATTTTAGATTCCACATATAAGTGAGATCATATGGTATTTGTCTTTCTCTGACTTAGTTCATGTAGTATGATAATCTCTAGGTCCATCCATGTTGTTGTAAATGGCATTATTTCATTCTTCTTAATGGCTGAGTAGTATTCCATTATATATATGTATGTACCACATCTTCTTTATCCATTCATCTGTCAATGGACATTTAGGTTGTTTCCATGTCCTGGCTATTGTGAACAGTGCTGCTATGAACATAGGGATGCATGTATCTTTTTGAATTATGGTTTTCTCCAGATATATGCCCAGGAGTGGGATTGCAGGATCATATAGTAACTCTATTTTTGGTTTTTTAGGGAATCTCCATACTGTTCTCCATAGTGGCTGCACCAATTCACATTCCCACCAAGAGTCTAAGAGGGTTCCCTTTTTTCCACACCCTCTCCAGCATTAATTATTTGTAGAATTTTTAATGATTATTCGCCCCCAATTTAGAGATGAGAAAGCTAAGGCTCAGTGAGGTTCAGTGTACTGCCTACAACATGATGTTTTGATGTATGTGTACATTGTGAAATGCTGACCACAGTCGAGCTAATTAACATATCCATCACCTCATATAGTTACCTTTTGTGTGTGTGTGTGTGTGTGTGTGTGTGTGTGTGTTGAAAACGTTGATCATCTACTCTCAGGACTTTTCAATTATATAACACATTACTGTAGTTACCATGCTGTACATTAGAGCTCCAGAACTTATTCCTCTTGTAACTGAAAGTTTGTACCCTTGGACCAACATCTCTGTATTTCCTCCGCAGCACCCTCAATTTTTATTATTTTTACAGCTTTATTGACACACAATAAACTTCCCATATTTGAAGTGTACATGCTGATACATATACATCCCCGCAACTCTCGCCAACAGCAAATAGTAAACATATTGGTCACCCTCACAACATTCCTGGTGCCCCTTTCTTCCTGTCTCCCGCCACCAGCGCCAATCACCCTTCTTTTTAATGAAGCCATAGACTTTCATTGTGTTAGATACCATCATTTATTTATCAGTCTCCATTTCTGGGGGATGATTTTCCCTAGTTTTTGTGCTTAATTTTAATTTTTTTTTTCCTATTACAGACACTGCTCCTGTAAACATCCTTGAACAGCTATCTTGGTTTGGTTGTTCTCTTAAAGACATAAAACCTCACTGACATTTCGCTTCTTATGTTCTTTAAAGTCACAGTTGAAATTAATATTCAGATGACCCACCAGGTACCTCTCATGCACCATATGAAAACTTTTCGGCCTCATGTGTCACTTTTCCAGTCACCAAGGCAGTGATCATTTCTGTGTAGATGTGACGGATTTCAAGCTGGTGTGGCCACACCAGGTTCTGCCCTGGGTCTGCTTCACCGCTTCCCTCCTCCTGCCCTAGGGCTTCCCTGTTGACATAGCAGGACCCCAGCTTGGCACCCACATGAGTCTGTGCTACAGAAAGGGAGGGGGGTCAACATCCCAGGAGGCGAATGTTTGACCAGTTGGAGAAGGGAGTCAGGTGCTGCTTCTCCCCCAGCACCACCCCGCTCCCCAGGCAGACTGTCCTAAGGTGCCAGTTACATGACTTCTTGCAGGATGGTCCCCCAGGACTGAGCCGAGCACGCTGAGGAGCAGCAGGCTTAAGGATGCATCTCCCTCCTTCCAGCCTCCTTCCCCTGATCTCTCACTCCTCTGCTGCCTGGAATTACACTCCCTGACACAGTAGGAGCACGTAAGCTTTTGCCTCAAGCTGTGTTTTCTGGGGAATCCAGGCTAAGACAACTGGACTTTCCACATGGTTATACTGACTTTAAGCCATCTGTAAATCTTCCTAGTTATCAACGTTGTCATTAAATACTGAATTCTTGGGATTGTAAAGGACGGTATACAGCAAATGCAGACCTGCTCCCTACTCTTCTGGATAAGAGAGGTGTAAGAGGATAAGGGGTCCGGAAAGTAGCAGAGACTTTGACAAAAACGTGTCCTATAACCTTGTTCACTGTCTGCCTTCTCCCCCTCTTCTCTCCTCTGTGCCCTGATATCTGTCCTTCATCTCAACCATTCTTCTGAAGAGGCCCTTTGGAGGACATCCACACCACCCATCATGTCACATCCAGGCGTCAGGTGTCCTGTTGCTGTCTTACTTGGTCTCTCGGCAGCCTTTTGCTCAGTTAACTGCTGCCCGATGGAAGGCTTCTCTAGGCTTCGATGCCAGAGTTACCATCACACCCTACCTCAGGGACTGTTTCTGGACCAGCATTGTCAGACCACTGGCTGTTAATGGAGGGCCCAGGGTCTCTCCGCAGCCATCTTCAACTTCTCCATCTGTGCTCTCTCCGCAGATATGCTCATCCAATCCCATGGTTTTACATGTATCTGTAGGCGGATGACTTTCAAGTCCCTGTCTTATACCTTGTCTTTCTCTCTTGAACCTCAGACTCCAATCATCAACTCATTTCTACTTGAATATCTACTTGGATATTTCCATCTATCAACTCATTTGTCCTTGGATATCTCGAACATGTTGACTTTTCTTGGGTCAGCATCTTTCACATGCTAATCTCTCTTTTCTGAAATACTCTTCCCCAGATCCTGACATGGTTGGCTCTCCTTGGGTGTTTTCTTATCACTTGGGTCTCTGCTCGGATATCATTCCTCCAAGAGGACTTCCCTGACCTCTCTGGTTAAGGTGGTCCTGGTCCTGAGATCCTCCATATCCCGTTACCCAGCTTTATTTTAGCCATGTCATTTATCACTGTCTGAAATTATCTCATTATTTGTTTCCTCCTTCTTTCTTCCTTTGTCTAAGTACAGACTGTCTCCCTCTCCTAGACTACTTGACCTTTGCCCTGTTTCCCTACTATATCCCTGGAGATTAGAATAGTGCCTGGAATACCATAGGAACTCATTCTTTGGCTACAACATACATATTTGTGGAATTAATGAATATGTGTGGTAGCATTCTGGGTTGGCTACTTCCCTGTGGCAGGCTGTTTTAAATGACTTGAAACAAAGGAGATCAGAGGATGGTTTGCAATCTTTGGAAATAACTGTCTTTTCTGCCCATTAAGAGGAAAATTTCCCTGGCCTTCCTTTCATTACTTTTATAATTATTATGCTTTTGCCCAAAGAATTAGGGTCACAAAAACCTTATTGGATTGTGAGGAATAAAAATCATCCTGTGTCTCCCCTGTGTATCTGATGGGTGTGGAGAATGTCGGAGCTTGGAAGAGAGGACCCAAGACGAAAAGGAGGGAACGTATGGTGAACCCAGAGAGCAGGAGTGTCCTGAGAACACTTTAGCCTCTGTGCTGGTTGGCTCAGTAGAGGGGTTAATATGTGGTCCTATCCCTGAAGCCTGGACACGGATCCCAACTTCAGACTTCCCTATTCAATAACTCTGTGCCCCTGAGTAAGTCAATTCACTTCTCTGTACTCCAGTTTTCCCATTTGTATGGAGATGATGATGAAGATAAAAATAAAATACCTCTGTCTAGGGTTTGTATAAGAATTAAATAAAATTATCTATCCCAGTAAAATATTTGACGGTTACCAAACTGGATTTCTAGCTAGTTTGCTAAAAGGGGCCAGACTTGAAGTGTCACAGTAAAGTAAACTAATAGTTCTCCTAGGGGTATATTTAACTTTGCTTCACATTTATTAAACAGGTTAAAAATCCCCTTGGTCCCTCCTGCGCCCCTGCCATTTTGCTCCTTTCTCTCCTTTCCTGTCTCCTTCTTCTATTCCTCAGAGGTATAGAGGAAAAGAGGAAGAAAAGGGAGAAATAAGTATTCCCTCCAATATATTTTTTAAAGCTTTTATTCATTTGTTTTTTTAAGGAACTCTTAATACGTGACTTCCTGGAAAAGCCGCCGGCCCTCAGAAGCCACTAGAGGGCCAGCTCTGCTCGCTGGTCCCAGCCAGTTCTCCCACCACCTTTGCTGCGAGAAAGATCTGAAATCCCCTGCATTCCCAGTCCTGCTCTCCAAAGGAAAAGGTGCCATGTGCTGTGTAGGGTCTGCACTCTCTCAAACAGCAGCAGGAAACGGCTGATGTCTCCTTTCCGCGGCGGCCAGTGGCCCAGGTGCCGAGTGGCCAAGTCGCCCAGGGCCTTGGTGCCCATCCCGCGAGCTGCGGCACGCCCCACCCCACACCCCTGTATGAAGTGGGGCTGCAGGATGGGCAGGGGCCGAGCCCGTGGGAACTTCCCTTTGCCACATGGAGGGCCAGGACTGGAAGGAACCACGTCGGAGACCAGGAAGGAAAGGAGACAGACAGGTGGTCTTCTCCGCTCCTTCTCACAAGGTCGGGGTCAGCTATAAGGCGAGACCCAGAACCAGGGCTTAGGTGGCGGCCCTCCCCGCCCATCTCGAGCAGGGAATCAGAGGGCCCGCCTCGCTGTCTGGACCTCTCATGGACAGGAAGGGGTGTCCCTACCGCAGGCCTTTTAACCGCCCCTCACCACCGCAGACAACCTCTTGCCCATCAACTAAGGGGAAGGGGCTGCCTGTGTGTGTGTGTGTGTGTGTGTTGGGGGGGAGGGTTTGCTCCAAGATGAAGTCCAGAGGCCCCCGGGCCTAGTGAGGACTGTGGGACTGTGTATTAGTTCGCTCAGGGCACAATAATGAAATACCAGACCTGGTGGCTTAAATGACAGAAACTAATTTTCTCACAGATCTGGAGGCTGGAGGTCCAAGAGCAAGGTGTCTGCAGGGCTGGTGTCACCTGAGGCTTCTTGCTTCCTCTTCACGTGGTCATGCCTCTGCCCCAGGAGCCCCTTCCTCTTCTTTTATGGACACCAGGCACATTGGACTAGGGCCTCACTTTAAGTGAATCACCTCTTTAAAGACCTGTCTCCAAATAGGTTACGCTCTGAGGTACTGGAGGTTAGGCCTCCATTGCATGAGTTTGGGGGACACTATTCAGCCCATAGTAGACTGTGACTCAGGGGGCTCAGTTCTCTTCAATGTCAAGAACAGCTTAAAAGTCCACCAACGTTCACATCCTCCAACTGGGATGACAAAGGCAAGGAGGGGAGGCGGGGGTGGGGAACTGCGGCGAGGACAGGGGTGACTGTCTTCTGGTGGCCAGTGGGAAGGCCAGGGAGGATTGTGAAGGTGCTGGTGGTGGACAGAGGGGTGGTGTGAGTTGTGCCCCACTTCGTGTGGTCAGTGCCCTGCTGTTGGTGGGCAGAGCTGGGGCTGTCCTCCTGCCCTGCAGAAACCCATGACATGACACAAGAAGACACCGCCTGCTGTGGACACCTGGTCCCTCAAGTGGGGAATCCAATGCTCTTCTTGGTCTCACCTTCCTAGGATGAAGCCCTTTGTTTGTCACGGGAAGGATGGAGAATGAGAAGCGTACTCGGGGTCCAGTTCAGGCCAAGAAGACTCATTAGAAAATCCAGGAACGTTGTTAAAGGGTCCTAACTTGATAGGAGGGTGGGAAAACCAGGACCTTCCTTGACATGTAAAACCCTCCTCCCGTCCTCTTTCCTTCATTCCCATCTCTGGTGCTACTACACCTCAAGAGATCATAGCAAGATACGGCCTCCAGTATGATGGTCTAAAGATGCCACCTCTTCCCATCTGCTGTGATGCTGTGATATGTGTTTGTGTGTGTGTGTGTGTGTGTGTGTGTGTGTACAATCAGGCCACCCAAGACAGCTGTGCTCTTGCTCTCTGTACATCCCCTGCTGGACCAGTCCCTGCCTCACCTACACTCTACTCACTTGGCTGACCTTCCCTCTTAATCGTAGAGCTTGATCAGTAAATGCCTACATACCTGCCCCAGCCCAGCTAGTGACTGTGCTAATCTTTAGATCAGAACTATCCCCACCATGACAGCTTATCAAAGGGGCAGTGGGAAGCGGGCTCTGCTGCTGGTCTCGCTGGAGACCGCTGAGCCCCCTGACATCAATTCCCTCTCTGACTGGTAACCTCCTTGTCCCTCAGCAACGAAGGCTGCTGCCCTGTCCTGCGTGCCATCTGCACCCACGGCGGGGTGTTGCTCCGGGCCCTTGTGTACGATCCCTCATCCACTAAACCACTGATGTCTCTGTCGCTGACTCCAGACTCTTTCTTGCGTCTGGGCAAGTACAGGGCTTGCAGCCCAGCACGGAGTGCGTGTGAGTTCCAGCTTGGGGAGATTCGGGGCAGCTGCGGCGGTGCGGGGACGTCCTAGCTTTCCCCACCACTCGCTCCTCCAAGACCGGGGCCAGTTCCTAGCACTCACTCAGCTTCAGCCTTACGTGCATCTCCTCACGGTAGTCTTATCTATTACACCATCCTCCAAAGCAACTGGAACATTCTCAAGGCCACATTCTAAGGCTTCCCCCAGCCCACCCAGCTGTAAGATGAGAGCTCTGAGGGAGCAACTTGAAATTAAGTTATGAAGAGGCCACGATTCTGCTATTCTGAGGTGGCTGTGAAATAGCTTCACCATAGTGTTTATGGGAAGAAACTTCATTCTTTGGGAAATTAGGGGCTACAAAAAGATGTCTAATGATAGGAAAAAAAAAGCCAAAAAATGGATTTCTTGGAATCCAGAGATGACTGTACTATCCCCAACTCTCTCCTGTTTCTTGGGATGAGCTCAGTTTTTCCTTCCAAGGAACAGGCCAAATGTTTTCAAAGGACAAACTGTCTATGTCATTTTCCACAGCGGTGGCTAGTGTGAGCAACACAGTCCCAACATGGCTGAGAAGGCAAGAAAGGTGGTTTACGTGGGAGTGGAAAACAACTTGCCCTCCTACCGCCACCGCCCGCTGGGGTCACACTCAGAAGTGTTAGAAGGTGGAGATGGTGGAAAGTTTTCCTGGGATGCCAGGGGAGCGGTTGTGGACCAGGGGCTCAGGAGAGGCATGAATTCTGCTCTGGGAGTTTGGGCTACATTTTTCTGGGGAAAAAAGTCTGCAACCGTGTTTCTTGCTAAGTAGGCCTGCAATCAGGGAAACCAGAGTAACTCTGAGAGAAACTATGGGGCAACAAAGCCAGGGGTGTACTCTGCCTCTGGCCTCCCAGACGATTCCCCCTTCCCCTCAGCAGCAAGCTCATTACAACTGCCAATATTTCCAAGAGCCCTCCTAACCCGTCTTCCACAGCCTGCACTTTCCCCCACGCTGAGGGGCTTCTGCGCTGGTGGAGTTCAAAACGTGTTTATGACTAGTGAATAGCCCTGCTAGTTTAGGAAGATTTAAAACCACAGAAAAAATGTCAACGTGAGAAAAATAATTACCTGTTATTGGACTACCCAGAGAATATCACTGATAATATTGTAGCCTCCTGGTCTTACTTGTCAATGAATGCTTTAAAAAACTTTTAAAACATACATGATGTACACACACACACACACACACACACACACACACACATATATAATATCCTTTTATCTTCACTTTTCCATTTAACATTATATCACGAGCATTTCTTCCGCGGGTGGTGCCCCCTTGAGAGAATTCCTCAGACGTCAGGGAAATGTTCCAGGCAGAGCCTGCGGGGACAGGTCGCCTCTCTTTCCCTCACTGAGAAAGCACAGGGGTCAGCAGTCAGGACTGAGCAGAAGCCCGGATCTTACCCCAGCTTGCTGCTCCCTTCCAGGTCAGTCAGAGCTGTTTGCCTGCTCATGCCAAGTTCCCTCCCATGGGAGCTGCTCAAGCTTTCCACAGTTTCAGCATCAACGATACTTTTGTCTGCTCCCCTTGGGGAGAGGGCTGGATAGTCTGCTTTTGTGTCCTTGATGGATCCAGCCCAAGTTCGATGGACCTGTGTACTTGCTCAGTTTCCCTTGATGGCCCGGTTCCAAGAACAGCTCAGAAGCCAAGGAAACCAAAATCCATGCCTCTGCAGCCAAAATGGACAGGCTGTTTCCTGATACTGTGTGTGTGTGTGTGTGTGTGTGTGCGTGCGTGTGTGTGCGTGCGTGTGTGTGTAGTCCCAACCTGTGATTTTATTTCTGTCATAGTATAAAAGAGCTCAGTGCACAGTTTTTCCCCTGCTTTCATGCAAATAGATGATCTATCCTTCCCCAGCTGACTCAGTTGTGAAGAATAAGTGTCTGTGAATGAAAATTTTTGCAAATGAATCCATCCAACAACTGAACTTTGTGGATGATGAAAATCATCAGTGTTTTAGTAGATGTATAGCTGTTTCCTCAGGTGTGAGCTATATGTATTGTAGGTAATTTGTTTCCTTTTTTTTTTTTTTTTTTTTTTTTTTTTTTTTTTTTTTTTTTTTTTTTTTTTTTTTTGCGGTACGCGGGCCTCTCACTGCTGTGGTCTCTCCCGTTGCGGAGCACAGGCTCCGGATGCGCAGGCTCAGCGGCCATGGCTCACGGGCCCAGCCGCTCCGCGGCATATGGGATCCTCCCAGACCGGGGCACGAACCCGTATCCCCTGCATCGGCAGGCGGACTCTCAACCACTGCGCCACCAGGGAGGCCCTTGTTTCCTTTTTTAAAAAAAAAATATTTGTTTATTACTGTTTGTTTTGGGCTGTGTTGTGTCTTTGTAGCTGTGCACGGGCTTTCTCTAGTTGTGGCGAGCAGGGGCTACTGTTTGTTGCAGTGTGCAGGCTTCTCTTGTTGTAGAGCATGGGCTCTAGGCGCATGGGCTTCAGTAGTTGTGGCACATGGACTCAGTAGTTGTGGCATGTGGGCTCAGTGGTTGTGGCTCACGGACTCTAGAGTGCAGGCTCAGTAGTGGTGGTGCGTGGACTTTGTTGCTCCACGGCATGTGGGATCTTCCCAGACCAGGGCTCGAACCCGTGTCCCGAGCATTGGCAGGTGGATTCTTAACCATTGCACCACCAGGGAAGCCCTGGTACCAATGTTTGCAAATAACTTATTTTTTAAATTGTGATAAAAGGTTTACCATTTTAGCCATTTTAAAGTGTACAGTTCTGTGTCATGAAGCATGTTCACATTGTTGTACAACCATCACCACCTGTCCATCTCCAGAACTTTTTCATTTTTCCCAACTGAAACTCTATACCCATTAAATAATATCTCCCCGTTATCCCTTCCCCAGCCTCTAGCAACCATTCTTCTACTTTCTGGAAAATAACTCATTTTTCACATCAATTAGAGTGTATTCTAGGTTATGCTTATATCATTACTCACATTCATTCACTCATTTATTCATTTTACAAATATTTATTGAAGGCCCATACTGGTGAGTAGAACAAAACTTTCGCCCATGTGAAGCTTATGTTCTTAAACAATTAACTGATAAAAATAAAATAAGTGTAGGGTAGTAACAAATGCTATGTAGGGAAACAGTTACCAAGTGGTCCAACATGGTTTCTCACAGGATGTGAAATTGTTGATGGAGACTTAAGTGAAGTGAAAGAGAGTCATGCAAGAATGTAAGGGAGGAGAATGGGGGGAAGGTCCCGGGACGGGGGAAAGCCTGGAAGGAATAGATGCACCAACCCTGAGGAGGTGTATCAATTACAGGATTTTCTCTCCAGGTAGTAGAATATCCAATCAAGAATGGTTTATGGGGGTTTCCCTGGTGGCGCAGTGGATAAGAATCCGCCTGCCGATGCAGGGGACACGGGTTTGAGCCCTGGTCCAGGATGATCCCACATGCCACGGAGCAACTAAGCCCGTGCGCCATAACTACTGGGCCTGCGCTCTAGAGCCCGCGAGCCGCAACTACTGAGCCTGCGTGCCACAGGTACTGAAGCCCGCGTGCCTAGGGTCTGTGCTCCGCAACAAGAGAAGCCACCACAATAAGCCTGTGCACTGCAACGAAGGGTAACCCCTGCTCGCCGCAACTAGAGAAAGCCCGTGTGCAGCAATGAACACCCAACACAGCGAAAAATAAATAAATAAAATTAAAAAAAAAAAAAAGAATGGCTTATGGGAATTCCCTGGTGGTCCAGTGGTTAAGACTCCACGCTTCCACTGCCAGGGTCCTGGATTTTTTTTTTTTTTTTTTTTTTTTTTTGTGGTACGCGGGCCTCTCACTGTTGTGGCCTCTCCCGTTGCGGAGCACAGGCTCCGGATGCGCAGGCTCAGCAGCCATGGCTCACGGGCCCAGCCGCTCCACGGCATATGGGATCCTCCCAGACCGGGGCACGAACCCGTATCCCCTGCATCGGCAGGCGGACTCTCAACCACTGCGCCACCAGGGAGGGCCAGGGTCCTGGTTTTTGATCCCTGGTCGGGGAACTAAGATCCTGTAAGCCCATGGCATAGCCAAAAAAAAAAAAAAAGAAGAAGAAGAATGGCTTAGACCACCCTTTCTCAAAGTGAGATCTGGGGATCCCCTGGGGATTCCCAAGACCCTTTTGAGACATCCATGAGGTTAAAGCATTTTCATAATAAGACCAAGACCACATTCATTATTTCACAAGTGTAAAGTGGAGGTATTCCAGCGGCTATATGATGTGTGATATCACAGAGATGAAGTGCAGAAGCAATTATTATTAGAGCCCAGCCATCTCCCATTAACTCAGACTTAAAGAGATTCGCAAAAAGGTAGAACAACCACTCTTCTTACTAATTTTTTCTTTTGGAACATATAATTATTTTTTCGTAAATCCATGTTGTTTATATGAACAACAAATGGGTTTATTATCTTTATTTATAAATATTTAAACTTTTTCTCTGTCTCAGTTTCTAGCATGGTAAATACTGAGGCATAGCACACATAGACAGAAGCTGTTTGGGATTCTCAGTAATTTTTTTTTTTAAGATGTATTTATTTATTTATTTATTTGTTTATTTATTTATTTATTTTTGGCTGCGTTGAGACTTCAGTTGTGGCACACGGGATCTTCGTTGATGCACGCAGGATCTTTCACTGTGGCACGCAATCTTCTCTCTAGTTTTGGTGTGCAGGTTTTCTCTTCTCTAGTTGTGGCGTGCAGGCTCCAGGGCTCGTGGGCTCTGTAGTTTGTGGCATGCAGGCTCTCTCGTTGACGCGCATGAGCTCAGTAGTTGTGGCACATGGGCTTAGTTGCCCTGCGGCACATGGGATCTTAGTTCCCTGACCAGGGATCGAATCTGCGTCCCCTGCACTGGAAGACGGATTCTTTACCACTGGACCACCAGGGAAGTCCTGCCTCAATAATTTTTAAGAGCTGAAAGGGGCCCTGAAACCAGAAGTCTGAGAACCACTAGCTTAACCAATAAGGATATTTGTTATCTCACATGATCAGAGGTTCAAAGGCAGAGTGGTGGCTCCTGGGGTAGATGCAGTGGTTCAACCATGACATTGAGCACAAGGGTGCTTTCCAGCTTTCCACTTTTCCATCTGGCTACTCTCAGCTTGTCAGCAGCATCCCTTCTTCACGGTCAAGAGGCAGATGTTTGAGCAGTTATAGACATTGCAGATACGCACACATCTAGCCAAGAAAGGAATCTCCTCCCATGAGTCTCTACAGTAGGGGGAAATTTTTGCCTAAAAGCTTTCCTACAGAAACAGTTGGCCAGGATCAGGCCACACGCCCATACTCCAGCCTTAAGTCCTAGAGGTGAGTCTTGGCATTTTCAGCTTCTATGGAAGGGGTTTCTGCAGCACGAAGGGTGGGGGGAGGGTACTGTAGGGCTGGGGCATGGGAACAGCTTGGCCTGTTGGAGAAGCCACAGGCCATCCACAGTGGGAGCATGGGAACACTGTTGGTGACACGTGTGGAAGAACGTGAGGAGAAGGTTAGGATCTACTACTTTAGCTTAGAAAGTGTTATTATAGCTGGGTCCGAGGTTGACCTGGGTCCTAGGTAAGTTTTGATAAGGTTTAGTCAACAGCAAGAATGAGATCCAGCTGTTTTGCTGGATGAAAACTTGATACGAATTTAGAATCCATTATCCTAAATTCCTTAAAACTTAAGCCATAAACTCAGTGAGTTAAGGGTTGGACTTTTTGTGATACATTTTAATATCTTCACCAGACTTTTAATTAAAAGGTAATCTGATATACAATAGCCAAGATATGGAAGCAACCTAGGTGTCCATCAACAGGTGAATGGATGAAGACGTGGCACATATATACTATGGAATGCTACTCAGCCATAAAAAAGAATGAAATTTTGCCATTTGCAACAGCATGGATGGACTTGGAGGGCATTATGCTGAGTGAAATAAGTCAGAGAAAGACTTAGTTCTGTATGATATACTGTATGATATCACTTATATGTGGAATCTAAAACATACAACAAACTAGTGAATATAACAAAAAAGAAACAGACTCACAGATATAGAGAACAAACTAGTGGTTACCAGTGGGGAGAAGGAAGAGGGGAGTGGGCAAGGTAGGACTAGGGGACTAAGAGGTACAAACTACTATGTAGAAAATAAATAAGCTACCAGGATATATTGTACAGCGCAGGGAATACAGCCAATATTTTATAGAATAACTATAAATGAAATATAACACTTAAAATTGTAAATCACTGTGTTGTACACCTGAAACTTATATAACATTGTACTATACCTCAATTGAAAAATAAAAAAGGTAATCTGATTAATGCAGGAGGAGCAGGAAAGGACTATGGGAAGGGTGGGTAAGGCATTTTGTAATTATGGCAGGAGTATCAGGCTTTTTACCTGGAAAGCCTGGGCTGGCCAGCAGTTACTTGCATCTTGGACTTGGGATGCACCTTCCCTAGGCAAAGGGCAGAGGTGCGGGTGACCCCTAAAGACAGTTCTTCCTCTGTGCTCTTTGCTAATTGGGACTGGACTCCAAAAAAGTGCCCAAACAAACCCAAGCCAGATGGATCACAATTTTGCTTGTCCTTTGTATTATCATTTCCCATCAATGATTTTTTTTTTCAAATAGTCAATCAAACGTTTATCGATACTCTTCTAAATACTGGACACTGGTTAATTGACCCTTGACACAAAAATAGACTTGAGTGTCATAAGCTCAAGAAATACCCAAGTGGAAAATTTTCATGGCCTTAAGAAGTTGGTTTTTAGATATAGTGTCACATGATTTCCTTTAGTCAAAATGACCCCGTATCTAAATATCTCTGTTAGAATGTACTTTGCTTGATTTTACAAAAGCCCTCAAAAGGGCAATCATGGGCTCTCATGATGGGAATTCTGATTTTGAAAATGATGACCCGGACATGGGAATGTCAGTGTGTTGATGGTGGGTGTATGTTCTAGAAGCAACGCAGTAAAGTCCGTCCGGTAAATTTGGTAATCTGGCCTAGTGCAGAAAACAAAATCAAGGCTGAAAATAATACAGATTTGTTGTTGTTACTGATGTTGTTTTGTAATTGAAGTTCTGTTTATTAGAGTTTTACTATTTAGGTCAGACATTTGCTGATTCAGTTTTTAAAGAATTTGCAAACATTGCTTCCTCGGGCGCCCCCAGCCTGGGGGTGTAGAGCACAGAGGCCTGAATAATAATTGTAGTTATAATAAGGCTGGGAGCACTGGACTTTTACCCCGCCCCCATCCGCAAGGCACCAGGCCTGGGGGCAGGGAGAAATGTGCTTGCAGTTTGGGCCTGCCAGCACTGTCAGCTGAGGTAGGATGCTTTGTCATGTAACGCAGGGCAAGGAAAATGTGCATGTTCACGAAGCACAGGGCTTAACGGATTAGTTTATGGGACCAGTCAAATCTGTGTTAATAGAAGGAATGCAAATTTCCTATGTACTCCAGACAGGAGAGGGTTTTGGATGAAAATTAATCCTGGTCAAGGCAAGACATGTTTGATTTTAAATATGCTAAGAGAAACCAGCTGCAGCTCCAAATGGAACATCCCCCCATCTTTGAAATCAGAGTTCACTCGTCCCATCTCCCTGCAGCCCACTGGCTGCTCTGCAGAAGCATCAGTAATCTGGTAGAGACGAAAGGGCATCAACATCTTTTTTTCACCAGTGGCTTGTGAAATTTGCAAGACACAGAGAAGGAGAAAGAGGGGAATTGAGGCTTGATCCTTTCAGTAAAGAAGGGTGATGGATGGGGGAGAGGGTAGGGGAAGAGTCTTGGAAGGGGAGGGGGTTTACGGGCAAGGGCTGCCTGAAGAGAGAGAAGGGAGAGATTTGAAAAAAAAAATCTCTTTCTACTACAACACAGAACATTCTAGATGTTGCTTCTAAATTCAAAAGAAAAATGATTGAACTATATTCAGGATTCTAATAGATTTAGTATACTTTACATGTAGCAAATGGCGAGGTGTTTGTGGCTAGGGTTTGCAGATGTATGGAAGGAGTGATGACCCGAATGTTTCTTGGATGTAATGTATTCTCCAGCAGGTATCAGAAATAGTTGGTTCCATACAAATGCAAGAAGTTCCCTAAGAGAAATGGCAAAGGGAACTTTGCAGGATGAGTGGCTGAACCAGCCTACATGGATGATTTAGGCTTCTCCAAAAGGCCTGCTCCTCTTGGGTGTGGATGCTGGACACTGGTTACTCTTAATTTCTTCTTCAAAGGTGAAAAATGGATGTAACATTGGCAGTAAGAGAGCCCATCCTTACCTCCGAGAGAAGAGTAGTGGCAACTCTGAGACAGATGGGGTCAGGGTAGTTGGCTCTGGTTTCTACACAGGCAGAGTGGGAGAATCTGTCCAACCTTCTCTCCCTGGCAAATCTGGCCTTGGATTCCAGCCCAGGCCAGGAGCTCCGTCAGGGCTGGGCTTGAGGGAGAGCATGCTTGGTCAGCAGTTATGAGGCAATGGAACAAAAGTGAAATTGGGTCCCAAGCAAGGGTGGGTCAGACCTGGGTTCTGGGTCATAGTGTAAAGTGGAAATTGGTCTTGAGTCTTGGGAAAGGGCAAACAATGAAACAAGTTGGACTTGAAACATCACGTTTAAAACCAGGATTTGAAGGGGTAGGTTGGCAGCCCTGAATTGGCAAGAAGATGAGGCTGGGAGGATGAGCTCAGAAAGATCCCAGAAGAAAACCTACACAGGCAAGAACATTTATGGAGTGGAACGGATAGAACTGTTGAGAACCAGCATAAGGACTATGGAAACTAGGACCTGCTCTGGCCGGTGGAAAACAAGAATGGCTGCCAAAAAGAAAGGGCAAGGCTTCCCTGGTGACGCAGTGGTTGAGAGTCAGCCTGCCAATGCAGGGGACACGGGTTCGTGCCCTGGTCCGGGAAGATCCCACGTGCCACGGAGCGGCTGGGCCCGTGAGCCATGGCCGCTGAGCCTGCGCGTCCGGAGCCTGTGCTCCGCAACGGGAGAGGCCACAACATTGAGAGGCTCGCGTACGCCAAAAAAAAAAAAAAAAAGAAAGGTAAATCCTCTGGGCTACTTTCCCTGGGAAAAGGGAGGGCAAAGTCTAGTAGCATTCAGGAAGCCCTCCTCTCCTCCACTCCCCACCACGCCCTGGCCCTTTCAGCCCATACAGTGTCTCTAGTTGTCTTTGTGGAGCCCGTAACTGGACAGGTTTCCCTGGTGTGTGCTCACTCTTGGGTAGGTGTTCTTTGTGCTAACCACCCATAAGGAGGGGCTGCTGATGCCTGCGGGGGATCCTGGACCAGGAGGGACTCTCTGCCTGCTCTGCAGACCTCGAGGCTTCACACACACACACACACACGCACACACACACACACAGAGGGAACAGGATATCTGTATATTCTGCGTATCTGTATCTCACTGGTTCTGTTTCTCCGGAGAACCCTGACTAACACCTTCTCTCACTCTCCCTTCATTCTCACTGCTTATCCTCTTTGACCCCTTTTCCCTCCAGTGTCCCTCCCCTGCTCCTTCTTCTTCCCTATCATTCTTTCCTACAGAAATAAGCATGTTGCAGTCCTTTTTATACCTCCTTTCAACTGTGCCTCTGAGTCTTCCATAGTGTAGAAGAAAAAGCTCCACATGTGAGTAAAGGCACTTGCATTTTAATCCTGGCTCTTTCATTTATTAGCTATGTTGAGCTGGACATGTGTCATCGCCATTGTAGTTAAGCTGAGTGGAAACCTCACTGCCCCAGGACCTGTGTCAACCCTGGAAATGTTCTAAGCCAGCTGTTTCCTCAGCTTCCTGAGAACAGAGTGTGTCTTACGCTATGACAGTAGCCTCGACCTCCAAGTATGCATGAGGCACACAGTAGGTGTTCAATATATGTGTGCCTTGTGTCAGGAGCACAATGTTATAAGCACCAACTTTGAGACCAGCTGTGCCACGAACCCACCTCTGAGACGCAGAAATGGTGCTTTACGGAGAATGCCTGGAATTTCTAAAAGCCTGGAAAATCACCCAATGTGTCTCTAAATCCAACTACAAATTTGCCTAGGCTCCCAGTCACAATGCCATCCTTGGTTTCTTTCATGTTTGTTACCCTCCTGGTTTTAATGTCTCTCTTGTATCCTGCCTTCCTAGATCCTGACCTTTGTCTCCTGATATATCTCTCATTTCACTCCTGGCTTTGGCTTTGGCCCATCTATCTCTTTGGCCTGAAGTCCCAGCTCCAAATTCTGCCTTGGAGTCCACAGCTGATTTCCCCCCATTCCTAGGCCCTTGCTGGATCGTGAAAAACTGCATCATCAGGAACAGTGCACAGGACCCCACTGTACATTGTACATGTATATTGGTGACTCAGTCTTTACCAGTCTGTGAATACAGGTAGAGCCTCATTTAAATGAATGCCCAAATCTTAGTTGCTCTGAGGTCTCACTGTTTCAATCTTTTATAGTAGCCTCTCCTATTTTTACAAAATCACTTAGGAAATACCAGGGTACTTAGACATATTCACAAACTAGTGCTGGTCACTGGTTGCCACTATGGCTACTTGAACTTGGGCCTAATGATCCAGATCCTAACAGTTGTACACATGCTGCTCCATGGGCAATACTTAGATTCCACTGCTATGACCACCACTAGATGCTGGTGGAACGGGAGACCCACCATGCACAATGCCAGTAAAACTGGAACATCCCCGGTGCTCTAAAAAGTCAGAAATCCCTTTTGCTACCTTGGGAAGCAGAAGGCTGCTTCTCTTCTTGCAAGAAGCAAGCTTACTATATGAGAGGTCTGCAGGACAGGCCCGAGTATGAGTAGTTACATCATCATACCTGGAAATAATCACTTTTCCCTAATTCTCAGACCCTTTCACTGCATCTAGCTTTCAGAATCATTGTAAAATTCAGGTGCCAAGACAAGTCAATGGGGGAAATATAGTCTTTTCAACAAGTGGTGCTGGGACAACTGAATATCCACATGTAAAAGAATCAAGTTGAATGCATATCATATACCATACACAAAAATCAACTCAAAATGGAAAAGAAACATAAATGTGAGAGCTAAAATTATAAAACCCTTAGGGACTTCCCTGGTGGTCCAGGGGTAAAGAATCTGCCTTACAATGCAGGGGACGTGGGTTCGATCCCTGGTCGGGGAACTAAGATCATGTATGCCACGGGGCAACTAAGCCTGCGCGCCACAACTACTGAGCTCACCTGCCTCAACTAGAAGCCCCATTCCGCAAACTACAGAGCTCACATGCTCTGGAGCCTGCACACCACAACTAGAGAAGAGAAAACCCACCGCCACAACTAGAGAGAAGCCTGCGCGCCACAACGAAGAGCCTGCGTGCCTCAATGAAGATCCCGCATGCCACAACTAAGACCCGACGCAGCCAAAAATAAATAAATAAAATTAAAAAAAAAAAAAAAAGAATGGCTTATGGGAATTCCCTGGTGGTCCAGTGGTTAAGACTCCACGCTTCCACTGCCAGGGTCCTGGTTTTTGATCCCTGGTCGGGGAACTAAGATCCTGTAAGCCCATGGCATAGCCAAAAAAAAAAAAAAGAAGAAGAATGGCTTAGACCACCCTTTCTCAAAGTGAGATCTGGGGATCCCCTGGGGATTCCCAAGACCCTTTTGAGACATCCATGAGGTTAAAGCATTTTCATAATAAGACCAAGACCACATTCATTATTTCACAAGTGTAAAGTGGAGGTATTCCAGCGCCTATATGATGTGTGATATCACAGAGATGAAGTGCAGAAGCAATTATTATTAGAGCCCAGCCATCTCCCATTAACTCAGACTTAAAGAGATTCGCAAAAAGGTAGAACAACCACTCTTCTTACTAATTTTTTCTTTTGGAACATATAATTATTTTTTCGTAAATCCATGTTGTTTATATGAACAACAAATGGGTTTATTATCTTTATTTATAAATATTTAAACTTTTTCTCTGTCTCAGTTTCTAGCATGGTAAATACTGAGGCATAGCACACATAGACAGAAGCTGTTTGGGATTCTCAGTAATTTTTTTTTTTAAGATGTATTTATTTATTTATTTATTTGTTTATTTATTTATTTATTTTTGGCTGCGTTGAGACTTCAGTTGTGGCACACGGGATCTTCGTTGATGCACGCAGGATCTTTCACTGTGGCACGCAATCTTCTCTCTAGTTTTGGTGTGCAGGTTTTCTCTTCTCTAGTTGTGGCGTGCAGGCTCCAGGGCTCGTGGGCTCTGTAGTTTGTGGCATGCAGGCTCTCTCGTTGACGCGCATGAGCTCAGTAGTTGTGGCACATGGGCTTAGTTGCCCTGCGGCACATGGGATCTTAGTTCCCTGACCAGGGATCGAATCTGCGTCCCCTGCACTGGAAGACGGATTCTTTACCACTGGACCACCAGGGAAGTCCTGCCTCAATAATTTTTAAGAGCTGAAAGGGGCCCTGAAACCAGAAGTCTGAGAACCACTAGCTTAACCAATAAGGATATTTGTTATCTCACATGATCAGAGGTTCAAAGGCAGAGTGGTGGCTCCTGGGGTAGATGCAGTGGTTCAACCATGACATTGAGCACAAGGGTGCTTTCCAGCTTTCCACTTTTCCATCTGGCTACTCTCAGCTTGTCAGCAGCATCCCTTCTTCACGGTCAAGAGGCAGATGTTTGAGCAGTTATAGACATTGCAGATACGCACACATCTAGCCAAGAAAGGAATCTCCTCCCATGAGTCTCTACAGTAGGGGGAAATTTTTGCCTAAAAGCTTTCCTACAGAAACAGTTGGCCAGGATCAGGCCACACGCCCATACTCCAGCCTTAAGTCCTAGAGGTGAGTCTTGGCATTTTCAGCTTCTATGGAAGGGGTTTCTGCAGCACGAAGGGTGGGGGGAGGGTACTGTAGGGCTGGGGCATGGGAACAGCTTGGCCTGTTGGAGAAGCCACAGGCCATCCACAGTGGGAGCATGGGAACACTGTTGGTGACACGTGTGGAAGAACGTGAGGAGAAGGTTAGGATCTACTACTTTAGCTTAGAAAGTGTTATTATAGCTGGGTCCGAGGTTGACCTGGGTCCTAGGTAAGTTTTGATAAGGTTTAGTCAACAGCAAGAATGAGATCCAGCTGTTTTGCTGGATGAAAACTTGATACAAATTTAGAATCCATTATCCTAAATTCCTTAAAACTTAAGCCATAAACTCAGTGAGTTAAGGGTTGGACTTTTTGTGATACATTTTAATATCTTCACCAGACTTTTAATTAAAAGGTAATCTGATATACAATAGCCAAGATATGGAAGCAACCTAGGTGTCCATCAACAGGTGAATGGATGAAGACGTGGCACATATATACTATGGAATGCTACTCAGCCATAAAAAAGAATGAAATTTTGCCATTTGCAACAGCATGGATGGACTTGGAGGGCATTATGCTGAGTGAAATAAGTCAGAGAAAGACTTAGTTCTGTATGATATACTGTATGATATCACTTATATGTGGAATCTAAAACATACAACAAACTAGTGAATATAACAAAAAAGAAACAGACTCACAGATATAGAGAACAAACTAGTGGTTACCAGTGGGGAGAAGGAAGAGGGGAGTGGGCAAGGTAGGACTAGGGGACTAAGAGGTACAAACTACTATGTAGAAAATAAATAAGCTACCAGGATATATTGTACAGCGCAGGGAATACAGCCAATATTTTATAGAATAACTATAAATGAAATATAACACTTAAAATTGTAAATCACTGTGTTGTACACCTGAAACTTATATAACATTGTACTATACCTCAATTGAAAAATAAAAAAGGTAATCTGATTAATGCAGGAGGAGCAGGAAAGGACTATGGGAAGGGTGGGTAAGGCATTTTGTAATTATGGCAGGAGTATCAGGCTTTTTACCTGGAAAGCCTGGGCTGGCCAGCAGTTACTTGCATCTTGGACTTGGGATGCACCTTCCCTAGGCAAAGGGCAGAGGTGCGGGTGACCCCTAAAGACAGTTCTTCCTCTGTGCTCTTTGCTAATTGGGACTGGACTCCAAAAAAGTGCCCAAACAAACCCAAGCCAGATGGATCACAATTTTGCTTGTCCTTTGTATTATCATTTCCCATCAATGATTTTTTTTTTTCAAATAGTCAATCAAACGTTTATCGATACTCTTCTAAATACTGGACACTGGTTAATTGACCCTTGACACAAAAATAGACTTGAGTGTCATAAGCTCAAGAAATACCCAAGTGGAAAATTTTCATGGCCTTAAGAAGTTGGTTTTTAGATATAGTGTCACATGATTTCCTTTAGTCAAAATGACCCCGTATCTAAATATCTCTGTTAGAATGTACTTTGCTTGATTTTACAAAAGCCCTCAAAAGGGCAATCATGGGCTCTCATGATGGGAATTCTGATTTTGAAAATGATGACCCGGACATGGGAATGTCAGTGTGTTGATGGTGGGTGTATGTTCTAGAAGCAACGCAGTAAAGTCCGTCCGGTAAATTTGGTAATCTGGCCTAGTGCAGAAAACAAAATCAAGGCTGAAAATAATACAGATTTGTTGTTGTTACTGATGTTGTTTTGTAATTGAAGTTCTGTTTATTAGAGTTTTACTATTTAGGTCAGACATTTGCTGATTCAGTTTTTAAAGAATTTGCAAACATTGCTTCCTCGGGCGCCCCCAGCCTGGGGGTGTAGAGCACAGAGGCCTGAATAATAATTGTAGTTATAATAAGGCTGGGAGCACTGGACTTTTACCCCGTCCCCATCCGCAAGGCACCAGGCCTGGGGGCAGGGAGAAATGTGCTTGCAGTTTGGGCCTGCCAGCACTGTCAGCTGAGGTAGGATGCTTTGTCATGTAACGCAGGGCAAGGAAAATGTGCATGTTCACGAAGCACAGGGCTTAACGGATTAGTTTATGGGACCAGTCAAATCTGTGTTAATAGAAGGAATGCAAATTTCCTATGTACTCCAGACAGGAGAGGGTTTTGGATGAAAATTAATCCTGGTCAAGGCAAGACATGTTTGATTTTAAATATGCTAAGAGAAACCAGCTGCAGCTCCAAATGGAACACCCCCCCATCTTTGAAATCAGAGTTCACTCCTCCCATCTCCCTGCAGCCCACTGGCTGCTCTGCAGAAGCATCAGTAATCTGGTAGAGACGAAAGGGCATCAACATCCTTTTGACACCAGCGGCTTGTGAAATTTGCAAGACACAGAGAAGGAGAAAGAGGGGAATTGAGGCTTGATCCTTTCAGTAAAGAAGGGTGATGGATGGGGGAGAGGGTAGGGGAAGAGTCTTGGAAGGGGAGGGGGTTTACGGGCAAGGGCTGCCTGAAGAGAGAGAAGGGAGAGATTTGAAAAAAAAAATCTCTTTCTACTACAACACAGAACATTCTAGATGTTGCTTCTAAATTCAAAAGAAAAATGATTGAACTATATTCAGGATTCTAATAGATTTAGTATACTTTACATGTAGCAAATGGCGAGGTGTTTGTGGCTAGGGTTTGCAGATGTATGGAAGGAGTGATGACCCGAATGTTTCTTGGATGTAATGTATTCTCCAGCAGGTATCAGAAATAGTTGGTTCCATACAAATGCAAGAAGTTCCCTAAGAGAAATGGCAAAGGGAACTTTGCAGGATGAGTGGCTGAACCAGCCTACATGGATGATTTAGGCTTCTCCAAAAGGCCTGCTCCTCTTGGGTGTGGATGCTGGACACTGGTTACTCTTAATTTCTTCTTCAAAGGTGAAAAATGGATGTAACATTGGCAGTAAGAGAGCCCATCCTTACCTCCGAGAGAAGAGTAGTGGCAACTCTGAGACAGATGGGGTCAGGGTAGTTGGCTCTGGTTTCTACACAGGCAGAGTGGGAGAATCTGTCCAACCTTCTCTCCCTGGCAAATCTGGCCTTGGATTCCAGCCCAGGCCAGGAGCTCCGTCAGGGCTGGGCTTGAGGGAGAGCATGCTTGGTCAGCAGTTATGAGGCAATGGAACAAAAGTGAAATTGGGTCCCAAGCAAGGGTGGGTCAGACCTGGGTTCTGGGTCATAGTGTAAAGTGGAAACTGGTCTTGAGTCTTGGGAAAGGGCAAACAAGGAAACAAGTTGGACTTGAAACATCACGTTTAAAACCAGGATTTGAAGGGGTAGGTTGGCAGCCCTGAATTGGCAAGAAGATGAGGCTGGGAGGATGAGCTCAGAAAGATCCCAGAAGAAAACCTACACAGGCAAGAACATTTATGGAGTGGAACGGATAGAACTGTTGAGAACCAGCATAAGGACTATGGAAACTAGGACCTGCTCTGGCCGGTGGAAAACAAGAATGGCTGCCAAAAAGAAAGGGCAAGGCTTCCCTGGTGACGCAGTGGTTGAGAGTCAGCCTGCCAATGCAGGGGACATGGGTTCGTGCCCTGGTCCGGGAAGATCCCACGTGCCACGGAGCGGCTGGGCCCGTGAGCCATGGCCGCTGAGCCTGCGCGTCCGGAGCCTGTGCTCCGCAACGGGAGAGGCCACAACATTGAGAGGCTCGCGTACGCCAAAAAAAAAAAAAAAAAGAAAGGTAAATCCTCTGTGCTACTTTCCCTGGGAAAAGGGAGGGCAAAGTCTAGTAGCATTCAGGAAGCCCTCCTCTCCTCCACTCCCCACCACGCCCTGGCCCTTTCAGCCCATACAGTGTCTCTAGTTGTCTTTGTGGAGCCCGTAACTGGATAGGTTTCCCTGGTGTGTGCTCACTCTTGGGTAGGTGTTCTTTGTGCTAACCACCCATAAGGAGGGGCTGCTGATGCCTGCGGGGGATCCTGGACCAGGAGGGACTCTCTGCCTGCTCTGCAGACCTCGAGGCTTCACACACACACACACACACACACACACACAGAGGGAACAGGATATCTGTATATTCTGCGTATCTGTATCTCACTGGTTCTGTTTCTCCGGAGAACCCTGACTAACACCTTCTCTCACTCTCCCTTCATTCTCATTGCTTATCCTCTTTGACCCCTTTTCCCTCCAGTGTCCCTCCCCTGCTCCTTCTTCTTCCCTATCATTCTTTCCTACAGAAATAAGCATGTTGCAGTCCTTTTTATACCTCCTTTCAACTGTGCCTCTGAGTCTTCCATAGTGTAGAAGAAAAAGCTCCACATGTGAGTAAAGGCACTTGCATTTTAATCCTGGCTCTTTCATTTATTAGCTATGTTGAGCTGGACATGTGTCATCGCCATTGTAGTTAAGCTGAGTGGAAACCTCACTGCCCCAGGACCTGTGTCAACCCTGGAAATGTTCTAAGCCAGCTGTTTCCTCAGCTTCCTGAGAACAGAGTGTGTCTTACGCTATGACAGTAGCCTCGACCTCCAAGTATGCATGAGGCACACAGTAGGTGTTCAATATATGTGTGCCTTGTGTCAGGAACACAATGTTATAAGCACCAACTTTGAGACCAGCTGTGCCACGAACCCACCTCTGAGACGCAGAAATGGTGCTTTACGGAGAATGCCTGGAATTTCTAAAAGCCTGGAAAATCACCCAATGTGTCTCTAAATCCAACTACAAATTTGCCTAGGCTCCCAGTCACAATGCCATCCTTGGTTTCTTTCATGTTTGTTACCCTCCTGGTTTTAATGTCTCTCTTGTATCCTGCCTTCCTAGATCCTGACCTTTGTCTCCTGATATATCTCTCATTTCACTCCTGGCTTTGGCTTTGGCCCATCTATCTCTTTGGCCTGAAGTCCCAGCTCCAAATTCTGCCTTGGAGTCCACAGCTGATTTCCCCCCATTCCTAGGCCCTTGCTGGATCGTGAAAAACTGCATCATCAGGAACAGTGCACAGGACCCCACTGTACATTGTACATGTATATTGGTGACTCAGTCTTTACCAGTCTGTGAATACAGGTAGAGCCTCATTTAAATGAATGCCCAAATCTTAGTTGCTCTGAGGTCTCACTGTTTCAATCTTTTATAGTAGCCTCTCCTATTTTTACAAAATCACTTAGGAAATACCAGGGTACTTAGACATATTCACAAACTAGTGCTGGTCACTGGTTGCCACTATGGCTACTTGAACTTGGGCCTAATGATCCAGATCCTAACAGTTGTACACATGCTGCTCCATGGGCAATACTTAGATTCCACTGCTATGACCACCACTAGATGCTGGTGGAACGGGAGACCCACCATGCACAATGCCAGTAAAACTGGAACATCCCCGGTGCTCTAAAAAGTCAGAAATCCCTTTTGCTACCTTGGGAAGCAGAAGGCTGCTTCTCTTCTTGCAAGAAGCAAGCTTACTATATGAGAGGTCTGCAGGACAGGCCCGAGTATGAGTAGTTACATCATCATACCTGGAAATAATCACTTTTCCCTAATTCTCAGACCCTTTCACTGCATCTAGCTTTCAGAATCATTGTAAAATTCAGGTGCCAAGACAAGTCAATGGGGGAAATATAGTCTTTTCAACAAGTGGTGCTGGGACAACTGAATATCCACATGTAAAAGAATCAAGTTGAATGCATATCATATACCATACACAAAAATCAACTCAAAATGGAAAAGAAACATAAATGTGAGAGCTAAAATTATAAAACCCTTAGGGACTTCCCTGGTGGTCCAGGGGTAAAGAATCTGCCTTACAATGCAGGGGACGTGGGTTCGATCCCTGGTCGGGGAACTAAGATCATGTATGCCACGGGGCAACTAAGCCTGCGCGCCACAACTACTGAGCTCACCTGCCTCAACTAGAAGCCCCATTCCGCAAACTACAGAGCTCACATGCTCTGGAGCCTGCACACCACAACTAGAGAAGAGAAAACCCACCGCCACAACTAGAGAGAAGCCTGCGCGCCACAACGAAGAGCCTGCGTGCCTCAATGAAGATCCCGCATGCCACAACTAAGACCCGACGCAGCCAAAAATAAATAAATAAAATTAAAAAAAAAAAAAAAAGAATGGCTTATGGGAATTCCCTGGTGGTCCAGTGGTTAAGACTCCACGCTTCCACTGCCAGGGTCCTGGTTTTTGATCCCTGGTCGGGGAACTAAGATCCTGTAAGCCCATGGCATAGCCAAAAAAAAAAAAAAGAAGAAGAATGGCTTAGACCACCCTTTCTCAAAGTGAGATCTGGGGATCCCCTGGGGATTCCCAAGACCCTTTTGAGACATCCATGAGGTTAAAGCATTTTCATAATAAGACCAAGACCACATTCATTATTTCACAAGTGTAAAGTGGAGGTATTCCAGCGCCTATATGATGTGTGATATCACAGAGATGAAGTGCAGAAGCAATTATTATTAGAGCCCAGCCATCTCCCATTAACTCAGACTTAAAGAGATTCGCAAAAAGGTAGAACAACCACTCTTCTTACTAATTTTTTCTTTTGGAACATATAATTATTTTTTCGTAAATCCATGTTGTTTATATGAACAACAAATGGGTTTATTATCTTTATTTATAAATATTTAAACTTTTTCTCTGTCTCAGTTTCTAGCATGGTAAATACTGAGGCATAGCACACATAGACAGAAGCTGTTTGGGATTCTCAGTAATTTTTTTTTTTAAGATGTATTTATTTATTTATTTATTTGTTTATTTATTTATTTATTTTTGGCTGCGTTGAGACTTCAGTTGTGGCACACGGGATCTTCGTTGATGCACGCAGGATCTTTCACTGTGGCACGCAATCTTCTCTCTAGTTTTGGTGTGCAGGTTTTCTCTTCTCTAGTTGTGGCGTGCAGGCTCCAGGGCTCGTGGGCTCTGTAGTTTGTGGCATGCAGGCTCTCTCGTTGACGCGCATGAGCTCAGTAGTTGTGGCACATGGGCTTAGTTGCCCTGCGGCACATGGGATCTTAGTTCCCTGACCAGGGATCGAATCTGCGTCCCCTGCACTGGAAGACGGATTCTTTACCACTGGACCACCAGGGAAGTCCTGCCTCAATAATTTTTAAGAGCTGAAAGGGGCCCTGAAACCAGAAGTCTGAGAACCACTAGCTTAACCAATAAGGATATTTGTTATCTCACATGATCAGAGGTTCAAAGGCAGAGTGGTGGCTCCTGGGGTAGATGCAGTGGTTCAACCATGACATTGAGCACAAGGGTGCTTTCCAGCTTTCCACTTTTCCATCTGGCTACTCTCAGCTTGTCAGCAGCATCCCTTCTTCACGGTCAAGAGGCAGATGTTTGAGCAGTTATAGACATTGCAGATACGCACACATCTAGCCAAGAAAGGAATCTCCTCCCATGAGTCTCTACAGTAGGGGGAAATTTTTGCCTAAAAGCTTTCCTACAGAAACAGTTGGCCAGGATCAGGCCACACGCCCATACTCCAGCCTTAAGTCCTAGAGGTGAGTCTTGGCATTTTCAGCTTCTATGGAAGGGGTTTCTGCAGCACGAAGGGTGGGGGGAGGGTACTGTAGGGCTGGGGCATGGGAACAGCTTGGCCTGTTGGAGAAGCCACAGGCCATCCACAGTGGGAGCATGGGAACACTGTTGGTGACACGTGTGGAAGAACGTGAGGAGAAGGTTAGGATCTACTACTTTAGCTTAGAAAGTGTTATTATAGCTGGGTCCGAGGTTGACCTGGGTCCTAGGTAAGTTTTGATAAGGTTTAGTCAACAGCAAGAATGAGATCCAGCTGTTTTGCTGGATGAAAACTTGATACAAATTTAGAATCCATTATCCTAAATTCCTTAAAACTTAAGCCATAAACTCAGTGAGTTAAGGGTTGGACTTTTTGTGATACATTTTAATATCTTCACCAGACTTTTAATTAAAAGGTAATCTGATATACAATAGCCAAGATATGGAAGCAACCTAGGTGTCCATCAACAGGTGAATGGATGAAGACGTGGCACATATATACTATGGAATGCTACTCAGCCATAAAAAAGAATGAAATTTTGCCATTTGCAACAGCATGGATGGACTTGGAGGGCATTATGCTGAGTGAAATAAGTCAGAGAAAGACTTAGTTCTGTATGATATACTGTATGATATCACTTATATGTGGAATCTAAAACATACAACAAACTAGTGAATATAACAAAAAAGAAACAGACTCACAGATATAGAGAACAAACTAGTGGTTACCAGTGGGGAGAAGGAAGAGGGGAGTGGGCAAGGTAGGACTAGGGGACTAAGAGGTACAAACTACTATGTAGAAAATAAATAAGCTACCAGGATATATTGTACAGCGCAGGGAATACAGCCAATATTTTATAGAATAACTATAAATGAAATATAACACTTAAAATTGTAAATCACTGTGTTGTACACCTGAAACTTATATAACATTGTACTATACCTCAATTGAAAAATAAAAAAGGTAATCTGATTAATGCAGGAGGAGCAGGAAAGGACTATGGGAAGGGTGGGTAAGGCATTTTGTAATTATGGCAGGAGTATCAGGCTTTTTACCTGGAAAGCCTGGGCTGGCCAGCAGTTACTTGCATCTTGGACTTGGGATGCACCTTCCCTAGGCAAAGGGCAGAGGTGCGGGTGACCCCTAAAGACAGTTCTTCCTCTGTGCTCTTTGCTAATTGGGACTGGACTCCAAAAAAGTGCCCAAACAAACCCAAGCCAGATGGATCACAATTTTGCTTGTCCTTTGTATTATCATTTCCCATCAATGATTTTTTTTTTCAAATAGTCAATCAAACGTTTATCGATACTCTTCTAAATACTGGACACTGGTTAATTGACCCTTGACACAAAAATAGACTTGAGTGTCATAAGCTCAAGAAATACCCAAGTGGAAAATTTTCATGGCCTTAAGAAGTTGGTTTTTAGATATAGTGTCACATGATTTCCTTTAGTCAAAATGACCCCGTATCTAAATATCTCTGTTAGAATGTACTTTGCTTGATTTTACAAAAGCCCTCAAAAGGGCAATCATGGGCTCTCATGATGGGAATTCTGATTTTGAAAATGATGACCCGGACATGGGAATGTCAGTGTGTTGATGGTGGGTGTATGTTCTAGAAGCAACGCAGTAAAGTCCGTCCGGTAAATTTGGTAATCTGGCCTAGTGCAGAAAACAAAATCAAGGCTGAAAATAATACAGATTTGTTGTTGTTACTGATGTTGTTTTGTAATTGAAGTTCTGTTTATTAGAGTTTTACTATTTAGGTCAGACATTTGCTGATTCAGTTTTTAAAGAATTTGCAAACATTGCTTCCTCGGGCGCCCCCAGCCTGGGGGTGTAGAGCACAGAGGCCTGAATAATAATTGTAGTTATAATAAGGCTGGGAGCACTGGACTTTTACCCCGCCCCCATCCGCAAGGCACCAGGCCTGGGGGCAGGGAGAAATGTGCTTGCAGTTTGGGCCTGCCAGCACTGTCAGCTGAGGTAGGATGCTTTGTCATGTAACGCAGGGCAAGGAAAATGTGCATGTTCACGAAGCACAGGGCTTAACGGATTAGTTTATGGGACCAGTCAAATCTGTGTTAATAGAAGGAATGCAAATTTCCTATGTACTCCAGACAGGAGAGGGTTTTGGATGAAAATTAATCCTGGTCAAGGCAAGAGATGTTTGATTTTAAATATGCTAAGAGAAACCAGCTGCAGCTCCAAATGGAACATCCCCCCATCTTTGAAATCAGAGCTCACTCCTCCCATCTCCCTGCAGCCCACTGGCTGCTCTGCAGAAGCATCAGTAATCTGGTAGAGACGAAAGGGCATCAACATCCTTTTGACACCAGCGGCTTGTGAAATTTGCAAGACACAGAGAAGGAGAAAGAGGGGAATTGAGGCTTGATCCTTTCAGTAAAGAAGGGTGATGGATGGGGGAGAGGGTAGGGGAAGAGTCTTGGAAGGGGAGGGGGTTTACGGGCAAGGGCTGCCTGAAGAGAGAGAAGGGAGAGATTTGAAAAAAAAAATCTCTTTCTACTACAACACAGAACATTCTAGATGTTGCTTCTAAATTCAAAAGAAAAATGATTGAACTATATTCAGGATTCTAATAGATTTAGTATACTTTACATGTAGCAAATGGCGAGGTGTTTGTGGCTAGGGTTTGCAGATGTATGGAAGGAGTGATGACCCGAATGTTTCTTGGATGTAATGTATTCTCCAGCAGGTATCAGAAATAGTTGGTTCCATACAAATGCAAGAAGTTCCCTAAGAGAAATGGCAAAGGGAACTTTGCAGGATGAGTGGCTGAACCAGCCTACATGGATGATTTAGGCTTCTCCAAAAGGCCTGCTCCTCTTGGGTGTGGATGCTGGACACTGGTTACTCTTAATTTCTTCTTCAAAGGTGAAAAATGGATGTAACATTGGCAGTAAGAGAGCCCATCCTTACCTCCGAGAGAAGAGTAGTGGCAACTCTGAGACAGATGGGGTCAGGGTAGTTGGCTCTGGTTTCTACACAGGCAGAGTGGGAGAATCTGTCCAACCTTCTCTCCCTGGCAAATCTGGCCTTGGATTCCAGCCCAGGCCAGGAGCTCCGTCAGGGCTGGGCTTGAGGGAGAGCATGCTTGGTCAGCAGTTATGAGGCAATGGAACAAAAGTGAAATTGGGTCCCAAGCAAGGGTGGGTCAGACCTGGGTTCTGGGTCATAGTGTAAAGTGGAAACTGGTCTTGAGTCTTGGGAAAGGGCAAACAAGGAAACAAGTTGGACTTGAAACATCACGTTTAAAACCAGGATTTGAAGGGGTAGGTTGGCAGCCCTGAATTGGCAAGAAGATGAGGCTGGGAGGATGAGCTCAGAAAGATCCCAGAAGAAAACCTACACAGGCAAGAACATTTATGGAGTGGAACGGATAGAACTGTTGAGAACCAGCATAAGGACTATGGAAACTAGGACCTGCTCTGGCCGGTGGAAAACAAGAATGGCTGCCAAAAAGAAAGGGCAAGGCTTCCCTGGTGACGCAGTGGTTGAGAGTCAGCCTGCCAATGCAGGGGACACGGGTTCGTGCCCTGGTCCGGGAAGATCCCACGTGCCACGGAGCGGCTGGGCCCGTGAGCCATGGCCGCTGAGCCTGCGCGTCCGGAGCCTGTGCTCCGCAACGGGAGAGGCCACAACATTGAGAGGCTCGCGTACGCCAAAAAAAAAAAAAAAAAAGAAAGGTAAATCCTCTGTGCTACTTTCCCTGGGAAAAGGGAGGGCAAAGTCTAGTAGCATTCAGGAAGCCCTCCTCTCCTCCACTCCCCACCACGCCCTGGCCCTTTCAGCCCATACAGTGTCTCTAGTTGTCTTTGTGGAGCCCGTAACTGGACAGGTTTCCCTGGTGTGTGCTCACTCTTGGGTAGGTGTTCTTTGTGCTAACCACCCATAAGGAGGGGCTGCTGATGCCTGCGGGGGATCCTGGACCAGGAGGGACTCTCTGCCTGCTCTGCAGACCTCGAGGCTTCACACACACACACACACACACACACACACACACACAGAGGGAACAGGATATCTGTATATTCTGCGTATCTGTATCTCACTGGTTCTGTTTCTCCGGAGAACCCTGACTAACACCTTCTCTCACTCTCCCTTCATTCTCACTGCTTATCCTCTTTGACCCCTTTTCCCTCCAGTGTCCCTCCCCTGCTCCTTCTTCTTCCCTATCATTCTTTCCTACAGAAATAAGCATGTTGCAGTCCTTTTTATACCTCCTTTCAACTGTGCCTCTGAGTCTTCCATAGTGTAGAAGAAAAAGCTCCACATGTGAGTAAAGGCACTTGCATTTTAATCCTGGCTCTTTCATTTATTAGCTATGTTGAGCTGGACATGTGTCATCGCCATTGTAGTTAAGCTGAGTGGAAACCTCACTGCCCCAGGACCTGTGTCAACCCTGGAAATGTTCTAAGCCAGCTGTTTCCTCAGCTTCCTGAGAACAGAGTGTGTCTTACGCTATGACAGTAGCCTCGACCTCCAAGTATGCATGAGGCACACAGTAGGTGTTCAATATATGTGTGCCTTGTGTCAGGAGCACAATGTTATAAGCACCAACTTTGAGACCAGCTGTGCCACGAACCCACCTCTGAGACGCAGAAATGGTGCTTTACGGAGAATGCCTGGAATTTCTAAAAGCCTGGAAAATCACCCAATGTGTCTCTAAATCCAACTACAAATTTGCCTAGGCTCCCAGTCACAATGCCATCCTTGGTTTCTTTCATGTTTGTTACCCTCCTGGTTTTAATGTCTCTCTTGTATCCTGCCTTCCTAGATCCTGACCTTTGTCTCCTGATATATCTCTCATTTCACTCCTGGCTTTGGCTTTGGCCCATCTATCTCTTTGGCCTGAAGTCCCAGCTCCAAATTCTGCCTTGGAGTCCACAGCTGATTTCCCCCCATTCCTAGGCCCTTGCTGGATCGTGAAAAACTGCATCATCAGGAACAGTGCACAGGACCCCACTGTACATTGTACATGTATATTGGTGACTCAGTCTTTACCAGTCTGTGAATACAGGTAGAGCCTCATTTAAATGAATGCCCAAATCTTAGTTGCTCTGAGGTCTCACTGTTTCAATCTTTTATAGTAGCCTCTCCTATTTTTACAAAATCACTTAGGAAATACCAGGGTACTTAGACATATTCACAAACTAGTGCTGGTCACTGGTTGCCACTATGGCTACTTGAACTTGGGCCTAATGATCCAGATCCTAACAGTTGTACACATGCTGCTCCATGGGCAATACTTAGATTCCACTGCTATGACCACCACTAGATGCTGGTGGAACGGGAGACCCACCATGCACAATGCCAGTAAAACTGGAACATCCCCGGTGCTCTAAAAAGTCAGAAATCCCTTTTGCTACCTTGGGAAGCAGAAGGCTGCTTCTCTTCTTGCAAGAAGCAAGCTTACTATATGAGAGGTCTGCAGGACAGGCCCGAGTATGAGTAGTTACATCATCATACCTGGAAATAATCACTTTTCCCTAATTCTCAGACCCTTTCACTGCATCTAGCTTTCAGAATCATTGTAAAATTCAGGTGCCAAGACAAGTCAATGGGGGAAATATAGTCTTTTCAACAAGTGGTGCTGGGACAACTGAATATCCACATGTAAAAGAATCAAGTTGAATGCATATCATATACCATACACAAAAATCAACTCAAAATGGAAAAGAAACATAAATGTGAGAGCTAAAATTATAAAACCCTTAGGGACTTCCCTGGTGGTCCAGGGGTAAAGAATCTGCCTTACAATGCAGGGGACGTGGGTTCGATCCCTGGTCGGGGAACTAAGATCATGTATGCCACGGGGCAACTAAGCCTGCGCGCCACAACTACTGAGCTCACCTGCCTCAACTAGAAGCCCCATTCCGCAAACTACAGAGCTCACATGCTCTGGAGCCTGCACACCACAACTAGAGAAGAGAAAACCCACCGCCACAACTAGAGAGAAGCCTGCGCGCCACAACGAAGAGCCTGCGTGCCTCAATGAAGATCCCGCATGCCACAACTAAGACCCGACGCAGCCAAAAATAAATAAATAAAATTAAAAAAAAAAAAAAAGAATGGCTTATGGGAATTCCCTGGTGGTCCAGTGGTTAAGACTCCACGCTTCCACTGCCAGGGTCCTGGTTTTTGATCCCTGGTCGGGGAACTAAGATCCTGTAAGCCCATGGCATAGCCAAAAAAAAAAAAAAAGAAGAAGAATGGCTTAGACCACCCTTTCTCAAAGTGAGATCTGGGGATCCCCTGGGGATTCCCAAGACCCTTTTGAGACATCCATGAGGTTAAAGCATTTTCATAATAAGACCAAGACCACATTCATTATTTCACAAGTGTAAAGTGGAGGTATTCCAGCGGCTATATGATGTGTGATATCACAGAGATGAAGTGCAGAAGCAATTATTATTAGAGCCCAGCCATCTCCCATTAACTCAGACTTAAAGAGATTCGCAAAAAGGTAGAACAACCACTCTTCTTACTAATTTTTTCTTTTGGAACATATAATTATTTTTTCGTAAATCCATGTTGTTTATATGAACAACAAATGGGTTTATTATCTTTATTTATAAATATTTAAACTTTTTCTCTGTCTCAGTTTCTAGCATGGTAAATACTGAGGCATAGCACACATAGACAGAAGCTGTTTGGGATTCTCAGTAATTTTTTTTTTTAAGATGTATTTATTTATTTATTTATTTATTTATTTATTTATTTTTGGCTGCGTTGAGACTTCAGTTGTGGCACACGGGATCTTCGTTGATGCACGCAGGATCTTTCACTGTGGCACGCAATCTTCTCTCTAGTTTTGGTGTGCAGGTTTTCTCTTCTCTAGTTGTGGCGTGCAGGCTCCAGGGCTCGTGGGCTCTGTAGTTTGTGGCATGCAGGCTCTCTCGTTGACGCGCATGAGCTCAGTAGTTGTGGCACATGGGCTTAGTTGCCCTGCGGCACATGGGATCTTAGTTCCCTGACCAGGGATCGAATCTGCGTCCCCTGCACTGGAAGACGGATTCTTTACCACTGGACCACCAGGGAAGTCCTGCCTCAATAATTTTTAAGAGCTGAAAGGGGCCCTGAAACCAGAAGTCTGAGAACCACTAGCTTAACCAATAAGGATATTTGTTATCTCACATGATCAGAGGTTCAAAGGCAGAGTGGTGGCTCCTGGGGTAGATGCAGTGGTTCAACCATGACATTGAGCACAAGGGTGCTTTCCAGCTTTCCACTTTTCCATCTGGCTACTCTCAGCTTGTCAGCAGCATCCCTTCTTCACGGTCAAGAGGCAGATGTTTGAGCAGTTATAGACATTGCAGATACGCACACATCTAGCCAAGAAAGGAATCTCCTCCCATGAGTCTCTACAGTAGGGGGAAATTTTTGCCTAAAAGCTTTCCTACAGAAACAGTTGGCCAGGATCAGGCCACACGCCCATACTCCAGCCTTAAGTCCTAGAGGTGAGTCTTGGCATTTTCAGCTTCTATGGAAGGGGTTTCTGCAGCACGAAGGGTGGGGGGAGGGTACTGTAGGGCTGGGGCATGGGAACAGCTTGGCCTGTTGGAGAAGCCACAGGCCATCCACAGTGGGAGCATGGGAACACTGTTGGTGACACGTGTGGAAGAACGTGAGGAGAAGGTTAGGATCTACTACTTTAGCTTAGAAAGTGTTATTATAGCTGGGTCCGAGGTTGACCTGGGTCCTAGGTAAGTTTTGATAAGGTTTAGTCAACAGCAAGAATGAGATCCAGCTGTTTTGCTGGATGAAAATTTGATACGAATTTAGAATCCATTATCCTAAATTCCTTAAAACTTAAGCCATAAACTCAGTGAGTTAAGGGTTGGACTTTTTGTGATACATTTTAATATCTTCACCAGACTTTTAATTAAAAGGTAATCTGATATACAATAGCCAAGATATGGAAGCAACCTAGGTGTCCATCAACAGGTGAATGGATGAAGACGTGGCACATATATACTATGGAATGCTACTCAGCCATAAAAAAGAATGAAATTTTGCCATTTGCAACAGCATGGATGGACTTGGAGGGCATTATGCTGAGTGAAATAAGTCAGAGAAAGACTTAGTTCTGTATGATATACTGTATGATATCACTTATATGTGGAATCTAAAACATACAACAAACTAGTGAATATAACAAAAAAGAAACAGACTCACAGATATAGAGAACAAACTAGTGGTTACCAGTGGGGAGAAGGAAGAGGGGAGTGGGCAAGGTAGGACTAGGGGACTAAGAGGTACAAACTACTATGTAGAAAATAAATAAGCTACCAGGATATATTGTACAGCGCAGGGAATACAGCCAATATTTTATAGAATAACTATAAATGAAATATAACACTTAAAATTGTAAATCACTGTGTTGTACACCTGAAACTTATATAACATTGTACTATACCTCAATTGAAAAATAAAAAAGGTAATCTGATTAATGCAGGAGGAGCAGGAAAGGACTATGGGAAGGGTGGGTAAGGCATTTTGTAATTATGGCAGGAGTATCAGGCTTTTTACCTGGAAAGCCTGGGCTGGCCAGCAGTTACTTGCATCTTGGACTTGGGATGCACCTTCCCTAGGCAAAGGGCAGAGGTGCGGGTGACCCCTAAAGACAGTTCTTCCTCTGTGCTCTTTGCTAATTGGGACTGGACTCCAAAAAAGTGCCCAAACAAACCCAAGCCAGATGGATCACAATTTTGCTTGTCCTTTGTATTATCATTTCCCATCAATGATTTTTTTTTTTCAAATAGTCAATCAAACGTTTATCGATACTCTTCTAAATACTGGACACTGGTTAATTGACCCTTGACACAAAAATAGACTTGAGTGTCATAAGCTCAAGAAATACCCAAGTGGAAAATTTTCATGGCCTTAAGAAGTTGGTTTTTAGATATAGTGTCACATGATTTCCTTTAGTCAAAATGACCCCGTATCTAAATATCTCTGTTAGAATGTACTTTGCTTGATTTTACAAAAGCCCTCAAAAGGGCAATCATGGGCTCTCATGATGGGAATTCTGATTTTGAAAATGATGACCCGGACATGGGAATGTCAGTGTGTTGATGGTGGGTGTATGTTCTAGAAGCAACGCAGTAAAGTCCGTCCGGTAAATTTGGTAATCTGGCCTAGTGCAGAAAACAAAATCAAGGCTGAAAATAATACAGATTTGTTGTTGTTACTGATGTTGTTTTGTAATTGAAGTTCTGTTTATTAGAGTTTTACTATTTAGGTCAGACATTTGCTGATTCAGTTTTTAAAGAATTTGCAAACATTGCTTCCTCGGGCGCCCCCAGCCTGGGGGTGTAGAGCACAGAGGCCTGAATAATAATTGTAGTTATAATAAGGCTGGGAGCACTGGACTTTTACCCCGCCCCCATCCGCAAGGCACCAGGCCTGGGGGCAGGGAGAAATGTGCTTGCAGTTTGGGCCTGCCAGCACTGTCAGCTGAGGTAGGATGCTTTGTCATGTAACGCAGGGCAAGGAAAATGTGCATGTTCACGAAGCACAGGGCTTAACGGATTAGTTTATGGGACCAGTCAAATCTGTGTTAATAGAAGGAATGCAAATTTCCTATGTACTCCAGACAGGAGAGGGTTTTGGATGAAAATTAATCCTGGTCAAGGCAAGACATGTTTGATTTTAAATATGCTAAGAGAAACCAGCTGCAGCTCCAAATGGAACACCCCCCCATCTTTGAAATCAGAGTTCACTCCTCCCATCTCCCTGCAGCCCACTGGCTGCTCTGCAGAAGCATCAGTAATCTGGTAGAGACGAAAGGGCATCAACATCCTTTTGACACCAGCGGCTTGTGAAATTTGCAAGACACAGAGAAGGAGAAAGAGGGGAATTGAGGCTTGATCCTTTCAGTAAAGAAGGGTGATGGATGGGGGAGAGGGTAGGGGAAGAGTCTTGGAAGGGGAGGGGGTTTACGGGCAAGGGCTGCCTGAAGAGAGAGAAGGGAGAGATTTGAAAAAAAAAATCTCTTTCTACTACAACACAGAACATTCTAGATGTTGCTTCTAAATTCAAAAGAAAAATGATTGAACTATATTCAGGATTCTAATAGATTTAGTATACTTTACATGTAGCAAATGGCGAGGTGTTTGTGGCTAGGGTTTGCAGATGTATGGAAGGAGTGATGACCCGAATGTTTCTTGGATGTAATGTATTCTCCAGCAGGTATCAGAAATAGTTGGTTCCATACAAATGCAAGAAGTTCCCTAAGAGAAATGGCAAAGGGAACTTTGCAGGATGAGTGGCTGAACCAGCCTACATGGATGATTTAGGCTTCTCCAAAAGGCCTGCTCCTCTTGGGTGTGGATGCTGGACACTGGTTACTCTTAATTTCTTCTTCAAAGGTGAAAAATGGATGTAACATTGGCAGTAAGAGAGCCCATCCTTACCTCCGAGAGAAGAGTAGTGGCAACTCTGAGACAGATGGGGTCAGGGTAGTTGGCTCTGGTTTCTACACAGGCAGAGTGGGAGAATCTGTCCAACCTTCTCTCCCTGGCAAATCTGGCCTTGGATTCCAGCCCAGGCCAGGAGCTCCGTCAGGGCTGGGCTTGAGGGAGAGCATGCTTGGTCAGCAGTTATGAGGCAATGGAACAAAAGTGAAATTGGGTCCCAAGCAAGGGTGGGTCAGACCTGGGTTCTGGGTCATAGTGTAAAGTGGAAACTGGTCTTGAGTCTTGGGAAAGGGCAAACAAGGAAACAAGTTGGACTTGAAACATCACGTTTAAAACCAGGATTTGAAGGGGTAGGTTGGCAGCCCTGAATTGGCAAGAAGATGAGGCTGGGAGGATGAGCTCAGAAAGATCCCAGAAGAAAACCTACACAGGCAAGAACATTTATGGAGTGGAACGGATAGAACTGTTGAGAACCAGCATAAGGACTATGGAAACTAGGACCTGCTCTGGCCGGTGGAAAACAAGAATGGCTGCCAAAAAGAAAGGGCAAGGCTTCCCTGGTGACGCAGTGGTTGAGAGTCAGCCTGCCAATGCAGGGGACATGGGTTCGTGCCCTGGTCCGGGAAGATCCCACGTGCCACGGAGCGGCTGGGCCCGTGAGCCATGGCCGCTGAGCCTGCGCGTCCGGAGCCTGTGCTCCGCAACGGGAGAGGCCACAACATTGAGAGGCTCGCGTACGCCAAAAAAAAAAAAAAAAAAGAAAGGTAAATCCTCTGTGCTACTTTCCCTGGGAAAAGGGAGGGCAAAGTCTAGTAGCATTCAGGAAGCCCTCCTCTCCTCCACTCCCCACCACGCCCTGGCCCTTTCAGCCCATACAGTGTCTCTAGTTGTCTTTGTGGAGCCCGTAACTGGATAGGTTTCCCTGGTGTGTGCTCACTCTTGGGTAGGTGTTCTTTGTGCTAACCACCCATAAGGAGGGGCTGCTGATGCCTGCGGGGGATCCTGGACCAGGAGGGACTCTCTGCCTGCTCTGCAGACCTCGAGGCTTCACACACACACACACACACACACACACACAGAGGGAACAGGATATCTGTATATTCTGCGTATCTGTATCTCACTGGTTCTGTTTCTCCGGAGAACCCTGACTAACACCTTCTCTCACTCTCCCTTCATTCTCATTGCTTATCCTCTTTGACCCCTTTTCCCTCCAGTGTCCCTCCCCTGCTCCTTCTTCTTCCCTATCATTCTTTCCTACAGAAATAAGCATGTTGCAGTCCTTTTTATACCTCCTTTCAACTGTGCCTCTGAGTCTTCCATAGTGTAGAAGAAAAAGCTCCACATGTGAGTAAAGGCACTTGCATTTTAATCCTGGCTCTTTCATTTATTAGCTATGTTGAGCTGGACATGTGTCATCGCCATTGTAGTTAAGCTGAGTGGAAACCTCACTGCCCCAGGACCTGTGTCAACCCTGGAAATGTTCTAAGCCAGCTGTTTCCTCAGCTTCCTGAGAACAGAGTGTGTCTTACGCTATGACAGTAGCCTCGACCTCCAAGTATGCATGAGGCACACAGTAGGTGTTCAATATATGTGTGCCTTGTGTCAGGAACACAATGTTATAAGCACCAACTTTGAGACCAGCTGTGCCACGAACCCACCTCTGAGACGCAGAAATGGTGCTTTACGGAGAATGCCTGGAATTTCTAAAAGCCTGGAAAATCACCCAATGTGTCTCTAAATCCAACTACAAATTTGCCTAGGCTCCCAGTCACAATGCCATCCTTGGTTTCTTTCATGTTTGTTACCCTCCTGGTTTTAATGTCTCTCTTGTATCCTGCCTTCCTAGATCCTGACCTTTGTCTCCTGATATATCTCTCATTTCACTCCTGGCTTTGGCTTTGGCCCATCTATCTCTTTGGCCTGAAGTCCCAGCTCCAAATTCTGCCTTGGAGTCCACAGCTGATTTCCCCCCATTCCTAGGCCCTTGCTGGATCGTGAAAAACTGCATCATCAGGAACAGTGCACAGGACCCCACTGTACATTGTACATGTATATTGGTGACTCAGTCTTTACCAGTCTGTGAATACAGGTAGAGCCTCATTTAAATGAATGCCCAAATCTTAGTTGCTCTGAGGTCTCACTGTTTCAATCTTTTATAGTAGCCTCTCCTATTTTTACAAAATCACTTAGGAAATACCAGGGTACTTAGACATATTCACAAACTAGTGCTGGTCACTGGTTGCCACTATGGCTACTTGAACTTGGGCCTAATGATCCAGATCCTAACAGTTGTACACATGCTGCTCCATGGGCAATACTTAGATTCCACTGCTATGACCACCACTAGATGCTGGTGGAACGGGAGACCCACCATGCACAATGCCAGTAAAACTGGAACATCCCCGGTGCTCTAAAAAGTCAGAAATCCCTTTTGCTACCTTGGGAAGCAGAAGGCTGCTTCTCTTCTTGCAAGAAGCAAGCTTACTATATGAGAGGTCTGCAGGACAGGCCCGAGTATGAGTAGTTACATCATCATACCTGGAAATAATCACTTTTCCCTAATTCTCAGACCCTTTCACTGCATCTAGCTTTCAGAATCATTGTAAAATTCAGGTGCCAAGACAAGTCAATGGGGGAAATATAGTCTTTTCAACAAGTGGTGCTGGGACAACTGAATATCCACATGTAAAAGAATCAAGTTGAATGCATATCATATACCATACACAAAAATCAACTCAAAATGGAAAAGAAACATAAATGTGAGAGCTAAAATTATAAAACTCTTAGGGACTTCCCTGGTGGTCCAGGGGTAAATAATCTGCCTTACAATGCAGGGGACGTGGGTTCGATCCCTGGTCGGGGAACTAAGATCATGTATGCCACGGGGCAACTAAGCCTGCGCACCACAACTACTGAGCTCACCTGCCTCAACTAGAGGCCCCATTCCGCAAACTACAGAGCTCACATGCTCTGGAGCCTGCACACCACAACTAGAGAAGAGAAAACCCACCGCCACAACTAGAGAGAAGCCTGCGCGCCACAACGAAGAGCCTGCGTGCCTCAATGAAGATCCCGCATGCCCCAACTAAGACCCGACGCAGCCAAAAATAAATAAAATAAAATAAAATAAATAAATGATCAATAAATCTTAAAAAAATAAAATTATAAAACTCTTAGAAGAAAACCTAGGAATAAATCTTTATAATCTAGGGTTAGGCAATGATTTCTTAGATATGACACCAAATGCACAAACAATGAAAGGAAGAATTCATAAATTGGACTTTATCAAAACTAAGAACTTTTACACTTCAAATGACATCATCAGGAAAGGGAAAAGATAACTCACAGAACTGGAAAAGCTAGCATATTATATAACTGATAAGGGACTTGTATCCAGAATATTTAAAGAAAGAACTCTTAATAAGAAGAAAATAAATACTTCCATTTTAAAAATGGGCAAAGGATTTGAAGAAACATTTCTCGGAAAAGATATACACATGGCCAGTAAGCACATGAAAATATGTTTGATATCATTAGTCATTAGGGAAATGCACATTAAAACCAAAATGAGATACCACTTTATACTTGCTAGGATGGCCAGCATAGAAAAGCCAATAAGAAGTGTTGGTGAGGATATAGGGAAAGTGCCGCTGGAATGTAAAATGGTGCCGTCGCTGTGGAAAAGTTTGGCAGCTTCTCAAAACGTTCCCACATGACCCAACAATTCTCTTAGAGAAACAAATATAAATGTCCCACAAAGACTTGCACCAAATGTTCATAGCAGCATTGCTCACAGTAGCCAAAAAGTGGAAACAACCCCCTTGCCCCTCAACTGGTGAATGGATAAATAAAAGGTGTTATATCCACACAGTATAATACGAAGAACAATAAAAAGGAATGAAGTACTGATACATGCTACAACATGGATGAACCTCAAAACCATTAGGCTGAGTTGAAAGAATCCAGTCATAAAAGACCACGTATTACATGTCTCCATTTATATAAAATGTCCATAAAAGGCACATCTATAGAGACAAAAAGTAGTTTAGTGGTTACCAGAGATAAGGGGAAGGGTGGGGAGTGACTTTAAGTGGGTACGTGGTTTCTTTTTGCAGGGATGAAACGTTCTAAAGTTAGACAGCAGTGTTGGTTGCGCAACTCTGTAAAGGTACTGAAGACCATTGAATTGTATACATGGGTGAATTTTATGGTATGTAAATTATATCTCTATAAATTTTTTTAATAAATTTTTTTAAAGAAGTTTGATTAATTCAGGGATATTTGTCTCCGAGACAGATAAAACTTTTTGCAACTTAAAAAAATACATCAGTTACTTCAGGTGCAGTTCCTGGGGCCTATGACCTTTGTGAGAATCTACAAAAAGATTTTTGAGACCTAAAAAAACATGTATTGGCTTTAAACTGTAAAGACTTATCTGAAATAAATCAAAAGCTGACAAAATATAATAATACGTCAACGAACCAATGAAAGCCAACTCATATGAAAGTAATATGCATACACATACATTGATGTAATATGGGATGTGGGTGTATTTCACATGTGACATGAAGGAATGAGACCCCCAGGAGCAGGGTGCAAGGACCATGAGAGTCTTGGGACACGGAAGCTGCTTCACATAGCCTATTTTTTCTTTCCTTAAAGTGAGGTCTTTCTTAAGGCTTCTGTAGTCCTCCCCTGTAGAAATGCCCCTTTCTGGGCTCCCAAGTTCCTCAGACATAACAATAATAGACAGGGTTCAAGTTTTTGCCTTCCAGAAAGTTTGTTATCCTACATAAAGATCAGTGTACGCAAAGTAGTTTTATAATAGAGCAAATCAAGTGCTCTTATTCCACTCAACAGAGGAACCCAGCTCCACTGTGCAAGGCACCTGGTTCCAAACCACCCTGGAATGGCCCTTACCGTGTTGCAGAAAATATATGTCCACGCTTGTGTCCTCCACATTAAAAATAATGTGCTCAGGCTTCCCTGGTGGCGCAGTGGTTGAGAGTCCGCCTGCCGATGCAGGGGACACGGGTTCGTGCCCCGGTCCGGGAAGATCCCACATGCCGTGGAGCGGCTGGGCCTGTGAGCCATGGCCGCTGAGCCTGCACGTCCGGAGCCTGTGTTCTGCAACGGGAGAGGCCACAGCAGTGAGAGGCCCGCGTACCGAAGGAAAAAAAAAAAAAAAATAGCGTGCTCCCTGAAGATTTGGATGTGTCTCACTTACTACTGGACCCCAGGGCCCAGCGCAGTGCCAGGCACATGCTCTGGGCGCAAAAAGAAATTTCTTAATAGGTAAGTTATTTTTATTTATAGTGTTCAGAGTGACAATCACCACGTGCCTGGGTTCTTGCTTTCACGTTCTAAACTTCTACCCTCACATACCAATAAAATGGCTCAAAAAGTAAATAAATTAAAAACTTTAAAAGTAAATAAATTCCAATCCTCTTTGGGAAAGAATGTAAGAGAAAAAGTGTTATCAGATCACTATTGGACAACCATTATAGTAATATTTCATTCATGCAAGGATCATCAATGGATGCTAAGGTTAGCGGGTGAAAGTTGAAGGATTAAGAGGATATTTACACAGTCTCGAAGTATCTTTCCACAAGATGGTGATATCATGGTTTATAAGAAATAGCTATTTGGTCATTCAGATGACCAAAATATATATTTCTCATACATTCGGTCTTCACCTACAGTTCCTGGCTCACAGCTCCCCAAACCTTTGGAATTTCCTGAGCTATAAGAGCAACAGGATGATTATTTGGTCTCTTGTTTTCAGTTCCTGAAAATGCTTTGGGGAAGGTGACAAGAGTGGGCTCTGGTTGCCGGGAACACCAACCATGAAATCAGAGGGTTGGAACTTTCGGTACCATCCCCCATCTCAGTGGAGAGGAGAGGGGCTGGAGGTTGAATGAATAGCCAGTGGCCAATGATTTAATCAATCACGCCTGTGTAATGAAGCCTCCATAAAAACCCCAAAGGAGAGGGTTTGGAGAGCTTCCGGGCTGGTGAACACGTGGAGATTTGGTGAGAGTGGAGTGTTTGGAGAGACCCTTTCCCCATACCTCACCCTATGTATCTCTTCATCTAGCCATTGATTCATATCCTTTTATGATAAATCAGTCAGCTGGTGAGTAAACGGGTTTTCCTGAGTCCTGTGAGCCATTCTAGAAAATTAATCAAACCCGAGGAGGGGGTTGTGAGAATCTCTGATTTATAGTCAGTCGGTCAGAAGCACAGGTAATAATAACCTGGGCTTGTGACTGGCATCTGAAGTGGAGGGTGGTCTTGTGGGACTGAGCCCCCTACCTGTGGAATCTGATTCTATCTCCAAGTAGATAGCGTCAGAAATGAGTTGGAAAAAAAAAAAAAAAAAAAGAAATGAGTTGAATTCTTGGATACCCCATTGGTGTCAGAGAATTGCTTGTTGGTATTGGGAAGCCTACACACACACACACACACACACACACACACACACACACACTGGAATTGGGTCTGGGAACCCTTTTTCAAGTTATTTATTAATTTTACAAAGAGAAAATAATAACTCTTCAGAGCAGACACCATCCCAACTGACAGCCAAAGTTAACATCACCAGTAATGGGACAAATTGCCACCTCTTGACATGCTGCACTGAGAATAACACAGCATTAGTTCTGGAGGATTCTGGTGCAAAATACACAAACTGAATCTAATCATGAGAAAAGCACCAGATGTACCCAAACTGAGGGACATTTTACAAAACAACTGACTCTTCAAAATGTCAGGGCTAGGAAAAAGAGGCCAAAACAGAAATGTTTCCAGGGTGAAGAGGACTAGGTAGACACTAAAACAGAATGCAGTCTATAATTTGGGGTTTTCTATTGTCTTTCTTTTAGGGGCATTAAGGACACTATTGGGCCAATTGGCCAAACCTGAAAAGAGTCTATAGTTTAGCTAATAGTATCGTATGAGGGTTAATTTTCTGATTTTGATTATCTTCCTGTGGCTATGTTGTACATAAGCCCTTGTTCAGGAAATACCCAGTTAAAGTGTTTACGGGTAAAGGGGCAATGTGTCTGCAACTTACTCTCAAGTGTTTCAGGAAAAACATTTGATATACAAAGAATGATAAAGTGAATGTGGTAAAACATTAACATTTGGGGAATGTGGGTAAAGGTCGTATGGAACTCCATGTACTATTCTTGCAATTTGCTGGGAATTCGGCAATTATGCCAAAAAAAAAAAAAAGGTGAGAAATGTTAAAATATCTTTTGTCTCTGGTCATTAAAGCCATTGTTGGATGTCATTTGTTGTGGCACTGAGGGAGTCTGGTAAACATGTGAAAACTCATCAAAAGGACTCGGAGTCATTAGCATTTCTTACCTTTCTATTTTCTCTCTTGGCAAGGCCCATCCTTTTGCGTGAGTCCAGATAAATTTGATTTCTGAGCAATGTGAATTTATAAATTCCATATGTTAGAATGTGCATTTGGATACATATCTTCCAAAATAACAGTGGCTTAAATGGGATAGAAGTTTAGTTTCTCTCTCGAGGAACAGAACTCAGCAGTCGGTCAGCCCAGGGCTGGTCTGGAGGGAGGCTCCTTTATCAATAAAGATCAAGTCTTACTGCTCTGATGTGCTCGGCGTGTGGCCTCATGATCCAAGTTGGTGACTGAGGCTCCAGACAGCACATCTCTATTCTAATCAGTAGGAAATGGGAAGGAACAAAGAAGGGTGTCCCACAGTCCCCACTTAAGGACGTTTTCTGGACATTGCACACAACAGTTTTGGTTACATCTCTTTGTTCCAAGGCAACTTCTAGCTGCAAGAGAGGCTGTGCATTGCACTCTGGGCAGTCACGTTCCATCCAAAAATTAAGGAGGAAGAGAATGGTTATTGGGATGTGAAATAAGTCCATGTTCCAAAGCGAGATAAAGGTACTCTATAAGGAAACTCTTGCAACTATGACTCAAGTGACAGTATTGGGGCTGCCTGGTGGCCTAAAGGATAGTAGATTTGGGGGTGGCCTAGGACATGTAAGTGGAGGAAAGAGCTGTTTGCAAAGAGGAGAAGAAAGTGGAAACAACCCTATGGATGCTGTGGGAAGTGAGATGAAATAGAGCTAAGACCTCTGCTTAAGTGACTAAGACTCCAGCTGAATAGGGAGAAAGGGAAGATAAGGAAAACCAGAAAACGGAAGAGACTGGGAAGAAAGGACAAGAGGGCCTGAGCAAGGGAGAGATCAGGAGTAACAGGGGGGTAAAGTCCAGCTGTTCTAGCTGCTGGAGGTTGGCTCTGGCGTCCCTGGCACTGTGGCCTCTTAACTCACCTGTAAGGAGAGTCCTGGGAAGCACAGCTTCGTCTGGTATAAGGAACCATCAGTCATTTGTAGTGTTGGAGACTCTCCTGACTTCATGAAAAGCCTTTATACAACTAAGCTGGGTGAGCAGACATGGTACCAGGGCCAGAAAAAAAGTTAGGCTACACTGAGAAGAAATCCTAATTGTGTGCTAGTAGGAGTTTTAATGACTCCTGATAGATCAACCCATGGCTTTGCTGCCGCCTTCAGGCATATCGCGGGGATGGCTGGAGGGCTCAGTGTGGTGGCTAAATACTGGGAAAGCTGCTCACAAGGCTTCTGAGTCAATAGAATTTTTTTTTCTAGTCCTCTTGAAAAAAACGGCCTTTCCTCCAATACATACTTCCCTGTGAGGAGAATCATCAGGGATACTTACCTTTCAGCCAAGCCTATGGGGCAAAAAGATGTATTGAGGTAAAATTATGCACTTGAAGTTTCCTAGGTCATAGGCAAGCTTGTTCATCAAGCACTTCATTTAGAGCAAAATGGTTACATTATAGCGTCCTAGAGCTGGAAGGGACCCTTCTCTTTGGGTATAAATATTTCTACAGAAGGCTGCAGAGACTGGAGTTTGCTTTGTTTATGGAAATCTGCTCCACCTCGCTCCTGAGAATTTCATGACGGTGGACCTTCCCTTTGCCAATAACTTCAGAGTCGAAGACTGGTGAATGTTTGCAAGTTTTGTGGAATGTTATGCAAATCTGGACCTGAACCCCTTTGAAGAGCTTCAGCCGAGGTTGAGGGCCTGTGCCTGCTCCCAGGACATCACTTCCCTGAGGCCTCAAACTGTTCTTTAAAAGGACGAGGGACACCAAGATACTAACCAGAGCAGTGACAAAGCAGCGGGAAAGTTCTGGCGCCTCAGTCTAGACCCAAGCATTGCAAACTGCTTGGCCTAATAAAAACACACTGAAGGCAACACATTTTTGTTTCGTAACATATGAGAGGGCAGGTTGCCAAGTACTTGGCTATGAATGTGGAATCCATTAAAAAAAAAAATCCCTGCACTTTGTCACTGTCCTCATACTGGATTAACCCTATAGCATCAGAAATGACACCAGAGATTTACTCAAGTCATTTTAATGTGAAGCTTTCTCTCTCGGCAGTGACTTTCTGCAAAACTGGCAAAGCAGCTTCCAGGGAGTCCTTTCAGGTATGTACACTGGCCTGTAGGTGGAAAGTGTAAGAAACCTTCCCCAAACCTTTCTACTGAAGAGTTATCTGCTGGGGAGAAAGATTAAAGTTAAACTAAACAGAACAAAAAATGCCTAGGTGTTGTTTGTTTTCCTGAAAGTAAAATGTGACTTATAATTAAAACACACTTTTTTTTTTTTTAAAGGAGGACCTTAGGGGCCTTTTTTTTTTTCCCCAGCTCATTCTTAGCCCAAACCCTCATGACTCCTTTTTATCTTTGGGGGTGATATTGAAGAGTGGAATCCTTCATCATTAAACTGAAGGAAGTTTAAAGACCATTCAATCCAACACCCCCAATTTGATGGGTAGGGAAGTGGAGTAATTAGCCCAGGGTCTCCTGGCAAACCAAAGCCTGGGTCACCCATCTCCGAGTCCCAGCATCTCCCAGTATCCTAACACTTCTGAAGAGTAGACTCGCCACAAGAGAATTCATCACTGAACTGTGTACTTCTTGCTGTCTCTGCGAGTGAAAAGCTCCACGCCAAAACTTCAACTACTAGAAATAAGGGAGTTAGACTTGTAGGCCCTAAATGCCATTGCCAGTTACAATAAGATCTAGGAAGAAAATGTCCTCAAACGTATTATCCTATTTTCCTGTGCCATTTTCCTGTTCAATTGTGAATGCCAAAAATAGGTTACCAAGGTGTTTCTGGTTTGTTTTGTTTGTTTGCTCGTGTGATATCAGTTCTTAACTGCAACACGGGAGGTGAAAGGCGGGAAGAAAAGAAATGGGTATTTTTTAAGCTCTCTACTTTAAAACTGAAAGCTTTGAAAGGAGTAAGAGCTAGCCTTGCTGCAGACTTTCTCTATCCAAGCCATGGCTGGAGATGCCTGTAACCATCAAACAATCATTCCCATTTTACATATGGGGAAATGACAGCAGAGAGAGGCAGAGGACTTGCCCTGGGTCATCTGATGGCAGGAAACAGCATTTCAGGTGACTTGTTCCAGCATTTGTGCTTCTAGTCACAGATGATGGGACTCTTCTCCAGACCTATTGAGAGGTATGGGTTCTGTCTTCAAGTTGGCTGCTTCCTCTTCGACAGTTCTGTGGCCTTTATTTCCTTCCTGCTCTGCTGATTCAGGACCCCAGGAAGCCTGGCTTCCTGTCAAGATCATTTTGAGGACTGGCAGCAGAAATGCAGACTCAGCAAAGCAGTGCTCGCCACGGGAGAGGCTGCAAAAGGTCAGAGAACCAGAGGCAAAGGCAGACCCACAGAAGTGCTTGTGCACGCAAACATGTGCTGAAAATTACCTTCTAGGGGAGACAGGGAAAGGGGGTGGGTACAAGAACTGAAAAGCAAAACAACACGGATGAACCTGGGGGAGATTATGCCGAGAGAAATAAGCCAGACACGGACTGACAAACACTGCATGATCCCACTTACACATGGAACCTAAAAAAGTCAAACTCTTAGAACCAGAGAGTAGAATGGTGGTCGTCAGGGGCTGAGTGGGGAAAATGGGGAGATGTTGGGCAAAGGGCACAAACTTTCAGTTTGTAATAAGTTGACTAAGTTCTAAAGATCTACTGTATGGTACGGTGACTACAGTTAATAATATGGTACGATATACTTGAAACTGGCTAAGAGAGTAGATCTTAATTGTTCTCACTCCCCATCCCTCCCCCAAAAGGTTAAAGTGATGAGTGTATTAATTAACCTGATTGTGGTAATCATTTCACAATGTATATGTATGTTAAGTCATCATGTAGTACACCTTAAGGAACTTGCCTTGTACAACCTAAAAGAAAAAAGTGGGCTTCCCTGGTGGCACAGTGGTTGAGAGTCTGCCTGCCAATGCAGGAGACACGGGTTCGAGCCTTGGTCCGGGAAGATCCCACATGCCGCAGAGCAACTGGGCCCTTGAGCCACAACTACTGAGCCTGCTCGTCCGGAGCCTGTGCTCCGCAACAGGAGAGGCTGCGACAGTGAGAGGCCCGCACACCGCGATGAAGAGTGGTCCCCGCTTGCCACAACTAGAGAAAGGCCTCGCACAGAAACGAAGACCCAACGCAGCCAAATAAATAAATAAATAAATAAAATTTTTAGGGAAAAAAAAAGAAAAAAGCAAGAAACAGCAACTAGGTAAGTTTGGGGATGCCAGAAATTCTTTAAAAGTCTATTTATTTCCTTTTAGAAAGAAATATTTCTGCCTTTATTAGGAAGGAGAAAAATATAGTCTTTTGTTTGTTAAATCTATCCACTGAGTTTTAAATTTTTATTTATTTGTTTTTAAATTGGGATGAAATTCACAAAACATAAAATTAACCAAAGTGCACAATTCAGTGGCATTTAGTACACATTCGGGATGTGCAACCCCCAACTCTAGCTCGAAACATTTTCATCACTCCAAAAGAAAACTCCATACCCATCAAACAGTTGCTGCCTCTTCTTTCCTGCCCCCAACCCCTGGCAACAACAGAAATTTTACATAGCGGCTTAATGAGTTTGGGGACTTTATCCCTCATGGATGGTGGGGAAGAGTGCATGACAGGACCGTAAAACTAGACTAAGGGGCTGCTTCTTCCATTCTGCCTTCACTGAGGCTGGAAAGGAAAAATCCAATGGTGGTTTTGGTGCAAAGATGCTGCTGCTTCTCCAGGGCAGACTGGTACCATGTGCCCACTCATACTGTCTCTTGCTGCAACCTGCACTTCTTGTCCCCCAGATTATCTCCCCCGACACCAAATAGTCTGGCCAGGGAGCAGTAGTAGGTAAATGTTAGGACCCTCCACAGAGCATCGAGGCTTAAAAAAAATAAGATTACATGATTAAAAAAAAAGCCAAAAACTCAAACATATAACATACAGGGTTTGCAAACATTCATCCCAATATTTTGTAACCTTTTCTGTTTTCTTTTGACCATTTTAATTGTGAAATAGAACACACACAAAAACATATGAAACAGAGATGGACAGCTCATTGTTTTATCACAAAGCAAAGATCCACATTCCAGAACATTACGTAAGGCAACTCAGAATGCTCACGTATGCTCCCTAACCTTCCTTTGGAGGTGACCTCAGGCCTGAATTTTATGGCAATCATCTCCTTGCTAAGCATGTATCTTTCAACACTATAGCTGGATTTTCTTGCATTTCGAACTTTGTATAAATGGACCACAGGGTATGGACTCTTTTGTAACTGATGTTTTTGGCTCAGCATCCTTTGTGAGATTCATTCATGTTGTTGAATATAACAGTTGTTCGTTCTTTTTCATGGCTGTGTAGTATGCCACTGTATGACTGTAGCAGTTTACTTACTTTTTTTATAGGTACGCTTTATTTTTTATTTTACTTTATTTTTTTGCGGTATGTGGGCCTCTCACTGTTGTGGCCTCTCCCGTTGCGAGGCACAGACTCCAGACGCGCAGGCTCAGCGGCCATGGCTCACAGGCCCAGCCGCTCTGTGGCATGTGGGATCTTCCCGGACAGGGGCACGAACCCATGTCCCCTGCATCAGCAGGGGGACTCTCAACAACTGTGCCATCAGAGAGGCCCTATAGGTTCACTTTTATATAGTTTCTTTTTACCAGCTTTATTGAGTTATAACTGACAGATAAAATTGTATACATTTAAGTTGTACAACATGATGATTTGATTGTTTACTTATTTTCCTGCTACGGCTAACAGGTTTTACCCAACTTCTGGCTATTACAAATAATGCTGCTATGAGCACTCTTGTGTATGTCTTTTTTTTTTTTTTTTTTTTTTTTGCGATACGCGGGCTTCTCACTGTTGTGGCCTCTCCCGCTGCAGAGCACAGGCTCCAGACGCGCAGGCTCAGCGGCCATGGCTCACGGGCCCAGCCGCTCCGCGGCATGTGGGATCTTCCCGGACTGGGGCACGAACCCATGTCCCCTGCATAGGCAGGCGGACTCTCAACCACTGCGCCACCAGGGAAGCCCTGTGTATGTCTTTTGATGTGCAAGTTCACATATTTCTGTTGGGCATATTCCTAAAGTGAGACTGCTGGTTTATAGCATAGGTTCATTTTAGCAGATGCCGCCAAACAGTTTTCAAAGTGGTTATACCAATCTAAACTTTCACCCAACTCTATTTGAGAGATTCCCTTGGTCCACATTCTTACCACCAGTCTGCTTTGTCAATCTTTTAGATTTTAGCCATTCTGCTTGGCGTGTCATGTTATCTCATTATGATTTTAATTTGTATATCCCTGATTATTGCTGAGGTTAAACACTTTGAACATGTTAATTGTTCATTTGGATTTTTTTTTTATTGGGGGGGAATTGCCTGTTGAAGTCTTTTACCTACTTTGGGGTTGTTTGTTTTTTCCTTTTTATCTGTGGGAGTTGTTTATATATTTCGGATATGAGCCTTTGTTATGTGTTGCAAATATCTCTTCCTACTTGTGACTTGCCTTTGTGCTCCTTTTCTTTCTTACTTCTTTCTTTCTTTCTTTCATCAAAGTATATCATGATATGTTTACATGCACAGAAATTCTTAATTTTAATACAGTTAAGTTTATTTATTTTCTTTTTGGTTAGTGGTTTTTATATGCTGTTGAAGAAGTCTTTTCTATCCTCAGGTCATGAAGATAAGTCTTCAATATTACCTTCTAGTTCTGAACTATCCAATATGGCAGCCACTTGTGGCTATTTAAATGAAAGTTAATTAAAATGAAATAAAAATTTAAAATATTCAGCCCTTCAGTTACCTGTATTGAACAGCACAGATGAGAGAATATTTCCATTTTCTTTTGGTCTGTACTGTTCTAGAAGCTTTATTGTCTTGTCTTTCCTAGTTAGACCTACAATCCACCTGGAGTTAATTTTTGTTTATGGGGCGGGGTGGAGGTAAGGTTTCATTTTTTTCTGTAAGGGCATCCAACTGTCCTAGAACCATATAATGACAAAGACTTTCATCACTGGTCTGCAGTTTCACCTTTGATGTAAATCAAGCATTCAAATGGGATCTGCTTGTCTCTGTGTCCTCTCGTTTCTATGTATTTGTACCCAAACCACATTGCCTTCATTTCTGTAGCTTTATAGTAAGTTTTAATATCTGGTAGAGCAAGTCCACCTACTTCCTGTTTCTTCAAGAGCGTCTTGATAATTCTTAGCCCTTTGCATCTCCTAATAAATTCCAGAATTGGTTTATCATTCTATTGTGTTTGTATCTTTTGGTCTATTTTATACTTTTTTATAATGTTTGCCTTTGTCCTGACCATATATATATATTGTATAGAATATAAAGTGTCTGTCCTCCAAATCTGTCAATCCTTGAATATAGTCCCACAGAATATTTGTTTACTTTCTATTTTCAAAAACTTACTATGGGCAATACTCTTTGGAAATAAATGTGTTGTATGAGCAAAAATATTGCAAGAAGTTCAAAATTTGGAAATTTTGATACGGTTGTATATAATCTATAGAGCATTTGTGGGTGAACTGATCTCCTGAAACTTTTTGGAGTCTTTAAACCCAGGATTATGGTATGCAGGTCAGGGTGTCCAGAAACAGATGTTTAATGGAGTTTGGAGCACAAGAGTTTATGAGGGAAAAGGAAAGCAGCAGAATTGGGCAGAGGAAGAAATCAGATCCAGACCTGACAAAGCTTTGGCTACCCTGGTGTGCTTGGGAGCATTTATTGTTGTGAGAGTGTCCGGTGTTGGGCTGAAATGTCCATATGCTGAGTCATGAAACCCAGGCTGCCCGGGAAGGGCAGGAAGAGAGCGACCCTAGGCAAAGCAGCACTCAGCAGCTGAGGCAGGCCCCCGGGAGCTGCACGTCCAGGCTGTGCATTCCCCACAGCTGGGCAGAGTGTCCTTCCCTGAAGGAGGACTGGGTGTGTCTGGCACTTCCAGGTCTACATAGCTCATTCTTAAGCTTTTTAATTTCCTCCTCCACCTTCTTTCCTGGCAATTCTGGGATTTCAACTTTTCTAACAGTGAGTTTGCACCCGAGACCCTTACCAGGATGTTGAATCCTGTATCCCAGGAGAGCACTCCCAAGTCAATAGACTCCTCTGAACCCACATTTATATTCTGGCCCCCTTGACCAAGCACCCTTAGAATCCAGTCCCTGGCATACTGGCTGGGCTTGCAGCACTTTTGTGGGATATAACCCCTCAGCGTGTCCCTAGCTGCCACAGACTGTGACTTAAGCTAGTGATAGGAATAGTGACTAAGGAGGGGGAATTCCGAGGAACCTAGGCTCTTCTGCATGGTGTTCCAGCACATGGGAGTGCTAGTTCTTACTGGGGATTTGGGGATGATGGGCCACTTCTGCAGGCTCAGAAGGTCCACAGGTGTCCAGGAAGCCAAAATCTTCAGTGTCATCGCCCATATGTCTCTATCCCATCCAGGGCCTGACCAGCCTCTGCTGGGCGTTTAGTCTTCATTGTCTTGTTCCTTAGCTTTCTCTGCCTTGTCGCTGTAGGAGACAAGAGCTTCATTTTATGCAACCAAGGAGGCCTCTGGTTTTCACACCTGGCTTTCAACTGCCCATTACCTTCAACTCTTTATCATCTCTCTGTAGAACATCAATGATGCATATCAATAGCCATCCAGACCAATCATCTCTATAAAAACTATTCCCCCCATACGTCTCAAGGGCCTGATACACGACCTCTGCCAGTGCTTTCACTTCGACCAGGTCACCTTCCTCATGTGCCAACAGAAGGATGTTAACAACAGAACCAGCACCTTGTGTCAAGGGCTGTCTGAGTCCCACCCACCTACCATCAGTAAGGGGGACCTCCTCGCTGGCTGGCTCTGAACCCCATCTTATCACCTGCTTCCTCAGATCTCTCCCGAGCCAGCCGTCACGGGTGAGAGTCTTCAGAAGCAGAGGCAGAGACCGACTTTGAAGTGCAAGATGTTTATGAGGGCTCGACACTTGGGGAAGGGAGGGGAGGCAGCAAGGTCAGGCACAGCAAAGGCTCAAACAGCAATGCTGGCCCCATGGCACTCCGTCAGCGCAGCAGGGAGTGGCCAAGAGCTTTGGAATATCGTGCATTAGCTGAAAATGGCCCTAAGTATGTCCCTGCCCCGTGTGTCACTGGATGTATGCTCATGTAACCTCAGGCAAGGCAGCTCTCTGCAGCTGGAGGCTGCGTGCAGGCCACATCTGCATGGCTGAGCAGAAAGCTCTTTTATTTTTGTTTTTTTGCGGTACGTGGGCCTCTCACTGTTGTGGCCTCTCCTGTTGTGGAGCACAGGCTCCGGACGCACAGGATCAGCGGCCATGGCTCACGGGCCCAGCCGCTCCGCGGCATGTGGCATCTTCCCGGACCGGGGCACGAACCCGTGTCCCCCACATCGGCGGGCGGACTCTCAACCATTGCACCACCAGGGAAGCCCACGCTCTCTCTTGAAGGGCATCTAGATGACAGCTCCATGTCTGCCACACATGATGCCTCTCATTTATGTCGATTTCCACAATGGTTAGTTCTGCATAGAGTTCTGGTACACATTCCAACAGATACCTAACTATGTATTCACTATTTTACTACTGTTGTAAGATTTATTATTTTTTTTGATGATTTCCCGTTATTTAAAAAAAACTTTTTTAACTAACCTATAGTTGATTTACAATATTGTGTTAGTTTTCAGTGTACAGCAAAGTGATTATTCTTTTTCAGACTCTTTTCCATTACAGGTTATTACAAGATATTGAATATAGTTCCCTGTGCTCTACAGTGAATCCTTGCTGTTTATCTATTTTATGTACAGTTGTGTGTATCTGTTAATCTCAAACCCCTAGTTTATCCCTCGCCCCCTTCCCCTTTGGTAACCATAAGTTTGTTTTTTATGTCTGTGAGTCTGTTTCTGTTTTGTAAATAAGTTCATTTGTATTATCTTTTTTTAGATTCCATATACGTGATATCATATAATATTTACCTTTCTCTGACTTACTTCACTTAGTATGATAATCTCTAGGTCCATCCATGTTGCTGCAATGGCATTATTTCATTCTTTAATGGCTGAGCAATATTCCATTCATCTGTCGATGGACATTTAGGTTGCTTCCATGTCTTGGCTATTGTAAATAGTGCTGCTATGAACATTGGTGTGCATGTATATCTTTTTAGACTTTTTATATTCTACCTGATTATTCTTTTATATAGTATATACTAGTATGTAGAAATACATTTTAATATTGATGTTAGTAACCTTACTCACCTCATTTGTTAATTCTAATTGTTTACTTGTGGATTTTTAAACGTATGTATCAGGTCATCTTGTAAACAGTGTTTCTTCTTTTCCATACGTATACCTTTTACTTTTTTCTTGTACTGCTTTCTGCACGGGCCTGGTCCTCCATTATGATGGTAAATAGAAGTGGTCAGAGCAGGCATCCTTGTTGCCAGTTCAAAGGGAGAGCTTTCAACATTTCACTACTTGGTATGATGTTTGAAGCTTTCTACACTATTTGGTGTGTTTGTTGAAAATTTTGCACACACTTTATCAAGCTCAGAAAATTCCTTTTTATTCCTATTTTACTAGTACATACATTAAAAAATCATAAATAGTGCTAAATATTATTCAACATTTTTTTCTGACTGATTTTTATTTATTTATTTATTTTGCGGTACACAGGCCTCTCACTGTTATGGCCTCTCCCGTTGCGAAGTACAGGCTCTGGACACGCAGGCTCAGCGGCCATGGCTCACGGGCCCAGCCGCTCCGCGGCATGTAAAATCTTCCCAGATCGGGGCACGAACCTGTGTCCCCTGCGTCGGCAGGCGGACTCTCAACCACTGCGCCACCAGGGAAGCCCCTGACTGATTTTTGAACGTTAAATTAAACTAACATTCATAGAAAAGCCCACCTTGGTTGTGATGTATATTAACTTCTTTACATATTGCTGGATTCATTCTGCTGATCATTTGTGTAGTTTTACATTAAAGTTTATGAGTGAGATTAGCCTGTTATTTTTCTTTTTCGTAATGTCTTTGTTAGGTTTTGGTATCAAGTTTGTGCGGACCTCATGAAATGGTTAGGTATTATTTCCTTTTTCTATTCTTTGAAGGAAAATTAGATTGGTGCTATTATTTCCTTAAATATAACTCAGTGAACTCACTGATGAAGCTGTCTGGGCCTGGAGTTTTCTTTGCAGGAAGATTTTATATTATAGAACTAATTTAAAATAGTAGATATAGGACTAGTCTGGTTTTATATTTCTAATTGTGCCAGTTTGGAAAATTGTATTTTCAAGGAACTTGTCTATTTCAATCAAATTTTCAGACTTATTGGATACAGCTGTTCATGACGTTATCTCAGTGTCTTTTTAATGATTGAAAAATCTGTAGAAATGTTCCCTTTTTCATTTTTTTGGCACTATTTGTGCTTTAACTAGTCCCAGGAGGAGTTTACTAATTTTATTAGTCTTTTCAAAGAATTAACTTTTGACTGTTTCCATTTATTTGCACTTTCTTTGTGCGTAAAGGAATCTCTCAGAAGAATACTTTGCTTATAGTTTTTTTTTTTTTTTTTTTTTTGCGGTACGATGGCCTCTCACCGTTGTGGCCTCTCCCGTTGCATAGCACAGGCTCCGGACGCGCAGGCTCAGCGGCCATGGCTCACGGGCCCAGCCGCTCCACGGCATATGGGATCCTCCCAGACCAGGGCACGAACCCGTGTCCCCCGCATCGGCAGGAGGACTCCCAACCACTGCGCCACCAGGGAAGCCCCTGCTTATACTTTTTTTTTAAAACTTCCTTTATATCTTCAGAAAGGAAACTAACATTTTTTAAAATATTCTTTTCTTTTAAATATGTTTATTTTATTTTATTTTTGGCTGCGCTGGGTCCTTGCTGCTGTGCGTGGCGTTTCTCTAGTTGTGGTGAGCGGGGGCTACTCTTTGTTGTGGTGCATGGGCTTAGTTGTGCCGCGTCATGTGGGATCTTCCTGGGGCAGGGCTCGAACCCATGTGCCCTGCACTGGCAGGCAGATTCTTAACCACTGCGCCACCAGGGAAGCCCCTACTTTGCTTATTCTTATATCAGGCTCATTTTTTTTTATTACATGCTTTTAAAAATGTTCCGTGTTTGCACGGCTCTAGCTACATCTTAATTCTGGGATGTAATATTTTCAAAAACTTCTAGTGTAAAATATTTTCTAGTTCCCACTGTGATTTTCTAAATCCACGAGTTATTTAGGAGTATATAGAATTTTCAAATATGTAGATATTTGCTTACGTTTTTTTCTTGTTTTCTATCTTAATTGCATCACTGTCTGAGAATGTACTCTGTATGATTTAGAGCATTTGAATTTGTTGAGACTTGTTATATGGCCCAGCATTTTCATAAACATTCCATGTAGACTGGAGAAGAATTTGTGATCTGCACTTGTGGCTGCAGTATTCTCTATATATCTCTTAGGTAAGGTCTGCTTAACCAGTTGTTCAGATCTATTTCTTACTAGCTCTCCATCTGCTCGTTTTAACAGTTACTGATATATGCATCTTCCACTATATTTGTAGATTTGTCTCTACCTTCTTGCAATTCTGTCCATGGTTTTGCTTTCTATATTTTGAGGCTATGTGTATTAGGCACACACAAATTCAGAACTCTTATGTCTTCTTGGTGAATGAAGCATACCATCATTATGAAGCATCCCTCTTTACTTCCAGTCATGCGTTTTTGCCATAAGGCCTACTTTCTTTTGGTAGTTTTTCCATGGTTTGTCGTTTTAAATTTTTGTTCTTCTTTCAAAAATTGTGGTGCAATGCACAATTTACTGTCTTAACCATTAATTTTTTTAAAAATTGCAGTAAAAACTCTGCTAACATGAAGTTTACCATTTTAGTCATTTTAAAGTGTACAGTAAAGTACATTTACATTGTTCTGCAATTAATCTCCAGAAGTCTTTTCATCTTACCACACTGAAGATGCTATATGTGTATCCAGTTAACAATTCCCCACCTTTCCTCTCCACCCCCTGCTTGGCAATCACCCTTCCTACTCTCCAAGAATTTGTCTACTCTAGATGCCCTCATACAAATACAAGCAGACAGTTATTTGTTTCTTGCTGCTGGTTTATTCCACATAGCACAATGTTGTCAAGGTTCATCCATGTTATAGCATGTGTAGCATTTCCTCCCTTTTTAAGGCTGAGTAATATTCCATGGTGTGTATATACCACATTAAAAAAAATCTATTCATCTGTTGATGGACGCTTGGGTTGCTCCAACACTTTAGTGATTGTGAATAATGCTGCTATGAACATGAGTGTTTAATATCTGTTTGAGTCCTTGCTTTCAATTCTTTTGGTTATATAACCAGAAGTGGAAGTGCTGGGTCATATGGTCATTGTTTAATTTTTTGAGAAACTGCCATAATGTTTTCCATAGTGGTCGCACCATTTTACATTCCTACCAGCAATGCACAAGTATTTTAATTTCACTACATCTTTGCCAACACTTGTTATTTTCTGTTTTTTGGTTTTGTTTTGATAACAGTTGTCTTAATGTGTGCGAGGTGATACTTACTCTGGACTTAAGTTGCTGTCAAAAGCAAAGGACCTTAGGGCACAAGGACCCCAAATCTTAGAATCACCTCCCTGTTCTGTTTACCCCTGATAGTTTTCACTCTTATTAACCTACCAGATGTTTCCAAACAGATGTTTTGAGGAATACATTGTCTCTTTTGTTTTAGTAGTCCTTAGTGGGAGGGTTAGTCTGAATTATCTGGACCACCATCACTTCTTTTCTGTATTGCAAGAAGAAATGAAGTGGGCCTTAAAGGTAGAAGGAGAGTAGGAGTCCATGGATTTAATATTTCTTTATTTTTTAAACCATGATATTTCAAACATCTATATTTTAAGTAACCTGGAGTAGATATCCTGGCTGAGTACTCGTAGTAGCTCACATTAACAGGCAGTGAATTTTTTTTTTTTTTTTTAGATTAAGTGGGAATACAAAGAGAAGAAAATCCATGGAAGAAAAAGGAGTGGAAGAAGAAGGGGAGAGAGAAGGAGGACCTAGAGGGATAGAGATGGAGAAGGCAGAAAAGCGGGAAGAAGAAAAGAGAAAGATGAAGCGGGGAGAACAGAATTAAAGGAAGCTCCATTTAGTTTTACCAAGACCTGTAGCCAGTGCTTCCGTAGAAATCCAGAGTTACTACCTGCTTAACAAGCAAACAAACAAAAAATTCCTTTCACATTGTCCTTTCCTTGCCAACCATTCACTTATTTTCATGACTGGTCGTGGAAAAAGGAAACTAATTCATTCACTCAACAAATATTTATTAGGTACCCACTATATGCCAAGCTCTGTTCTGGGCACTGAGGAGAAACAAATGAACAAAACCTACACAAGCCCTTGCCCTTACTGAACTTCTGTTCTACTGGGCCACTGTACCCAAGGTACAGTGATTGAGGTGCTAAATGCTGTAACAAACAGATCACAACTTCTCAGCAGGTTAACATAATAAAGGTCTGTTGTCTGCTCAGCTGAGAGTCCTTGCATGTACTTTTGGTCATGCAGATCTGCCCTGCTCATTCAGAGTCACACTTCTGCTTCACGTCTATTGGCAAGAACTAGTCACATGGCCCCAAAGGCAAGGGCATGGCTGGGAAATGTAGTTCCCAGTAACAAACACAAGTCTTTGGTGACCAGCAAACTGATTCTTCACATGGAACGATACAGACAAGAAACTGAATAACAAATTATTTATTACTTTAGGAGGTGATAAATGCTATGGGGAAAATGCAGGAAAGAAATAGAGTGTCTGGGAGGGGGGAGTATTGAAAATTTAAATAGACTGGCGAGAGATGGACTCACTGGGCTGAGCAAAGCTTGAAGGAAGCAGAGGAGTGAGCCATGTGAATATAGGGGAGACGGTGTTACTGGAAGAGGAAGCACTCAAAAAGGAGCCCATTATGGCTGAAACAGAGCCAGCGGAGAGAGGCAGGAGATGAGGTCAAACAAATCAGAGGCAAATCGTGTGGGACTCTAGATTTATCCTCTGAATGAGATGAGAAGAAATCAGATGGGTGTGAGCAGAGGAGAGCTAGGATTCGATCTGCACTTTATCGAGACCAGTGTGGTGGCTACGTTGGGAATACACTGAATGGGGGCAAAGAGAAGGAGATAAAAGTGCATGGGACCAGAGTGGCAACTATGGAGGTGATGAGAGATGTAGGTTGCTAGATACAATTTGAAGGCAAAGCAGGATTTGTAGATGGATTGCAGATGGAGTTTGAGAGAAAGACAGGAGTGACTGTGGCCTGAGCAATTAAGAGGTGGAGCTAGGGAAGACCATGGTGGATCACATTTGTGGGGGGAACTCAAGAACTCACCTCTGGACATGTTGAGCTTGCGACGTCCATTAGAGATTCATGTGGAGACGCTAAGAAGCTGCTAGACTAGGGTCTGAAGCTCAGGAGAAAGCCCTGGGCTTGAGCTTCAGGTTTAGAGTCCTTTCTCAGGGTAAAGGCTCTACTCAAAGCCTTGAGACCAAAAGAGAAGGGCAGGCAGTGTAGTTGAAAAAGAGAGACCAAGGACTGAACCTTAGGTGTGGACAGAATAAGATGTGGCCATTGCTGGGGATGGGGAGGAAAAAAGTGAGGGAAGGAAGCGGGCGTGAGTGGGGGATTATTTGGGGCTGTGGTTCATCAGATCAGAATCAGAATGGAGCACCATTAATGGTGACCAAGGGGTCTGTTTCCCCCCAACTCCACTCCAACCTGCCTGCCTCTAGCTGTGTACAATCCCAGTGGTCTGATGATGGGCAGGGCCGTCAGCTGCTCATTCCATGCTTCTGCACTCTTTCACCACCACCCCTCGCTCTCATAAAGGTTTGGTCATTCATTCAACAAATCTTTGCTGAATGCCTATGTATGTGCCAGGCCCTGAGTGAACAAGCTAGACAAGGCCTGTGCCCTTATGGAGCTTATACTCCATAAGGGGGCTGGGGCAGATAATAAACAATCAACAAAGAGACAAACAAGAACATTCCTAATCCAGGGTAAAAGAATAGAGAATGCCCTGCTTTGGTGAAGGGGATCATGAAAATTCTCTTTCAGGAGGGGACATCCGAGCTGAGACCTGAGCGCTAAAAGGATGATGGCTATCAGATCTGGGGGGTCAAGGATCTGGCTGGAGGGAGGCTTGCAGTGCTGCAGGGGAATGTTGAAGGCCAGTGTGCTGATCATGGTGAGGAGCTCCCTCACATGGGACCTTGTAGGCTATGGTTAGGAATTTGGTTTTATTCTAAGTGTGACGAGGGCAGAGGACTCACGTGACAACATTTCACAGACCTCACTGGGTTGGTCAGATGGAGAGCAGACAGTAGGGGGCAGAGTGGAGGCAGCGAAAGGAGTTAGGAGGGTTTTCTAGCTGAGGCCACAGGTGGCATCTTGCACTAGGATGGGCCAGGATGCACGTTGTCTTGGACGAACGGGTGGGTCGGGCAGTCATACATATATCAAGCTCTTCTCTGGGTCCAGGCCTATGCAAGGCCAAGAAAAGCACCTCCTAAAGAAACATGGGCGAGGTACAGTCCTTGCCCTCAGCTTACTGAATGCTGAATTACAGGAAACTCAGACCACACATATTAAGGTGCCGGGTAAACACAAAGCAACCAGTAAGTCAGTGCATAGGAGGGGCTGACTAGGTGCAGAAGGGGGACTGGAAACAGTAACTGGCTACCGCGCAAAGGGGAGACTTTGGAGCCTTCTCCAGACGGGCGGGGCGGCTCATTCTCCAGCGGGCACCGGCAGAGGGTCGCGAGCAGCGCTGCTTCCCCGCCCCCAGCCCACGGCCCCGCGTGGCGGCCGGGCCTGGATTGTCCAAGAACTTGGCCCCGGGCTCCAGTTTCCCAACTCACTCGGAGCTCAGAGAAGCGGTGACTCAGGCGAGGGCCCTCCCGGCACGCCACGTTCTCAGCCGGCCTGCAGTGACTCACCACCTCGCTCCCTCCCTCACCGCTGACCCCGGGCCAATCCCTTAAGGAGTCTACACCCCACTCTTCTCACTTGGCCGGGACAATTGCCTGGTGGAGTTTTTAGCTCCCCGGGGGCAGGGCTTCTGTCAGCAACCGTCCAGGTTCCTCGAGAGAGGCTTCTCCTAGGGTCTGGTGGAGCGTAAAACCTTTGGGTGGACCCGAAGGCCCCAGGCCCTCCCCGTGCACCGAAGGAGGGCTTTAATGCCTGTGCATTCTTCTAATTTCAGAGCCTTTCAACAGCATTTTATACCGAATACAATTTCGCAAGTCTTGGTGTCCTGGAGGAATTTTCCCTTGGACACCTCTTGGTCAAAATTTGCTTGGGGAAAACAAAAAAGCAACCAGAGTAGGCCCCCAAAGTCTGCAAAGCAGAGACCAGTGGCAATGGGAGGTGAGAGTGCGGCGGACTGACCAACGGGCCCCGGGGCCAGGGGACCACCGCGCGAGGGCGCGGGCCGAAGCTCTGCTCGACCGCGCAACCGAACGCGGGCGGCGAGAATCGCGAGAGCGCTCAGCTCCCCTGCAGCGAGCCCTCGGGCAGGAGCAGAGGCCCAGGCGGCGGGCGTGGGCTGCGGGGTCGCTCGCTTGGTTGTCGGGCTGGCATCTCGGCGCCCCTACTTCCAGCGCGCCCCGTCGCAGCCAGGCGACCTGAGCGTCCCCCAACCAGCCTTGGGCCGGAGTGCTGCCCGCAGTCGTCCGCTCGCCCGGCCGCCGGCGCTCGCCGCCCGGGCGCCAGCGCTCGCCGCCCGGCTGGGACCCGGCAGGTGGACTGCGGCGGGCGCACCCTCCTTCCGGCCCCGGCCCCTCTCCCGGACCCTCCCTCGAGCCCTGGCGCGCCTCTGCTCCCCGGCCAGAGCTCGCAATCTGCGCCCCCGAGTCACCTGCCTCGGGAAGTCCCAGTTCGCAAGCAGCCCGGACTGTAAAAGGGTGGATTCGGCAGAGCCCAAAACCAGATTTCTAGGGGAGGGGTGGGGTCCCCATCTAGAGGGTCGCAGACCGCATTACCGGCCGAGGGGAGGAGACAGCGGAAGGGAGAGTCAACAGGGGTAAAATTTGCTTTTCGCTTAGTACTCACCCTACCCCTCCCTAACGCGCTGCGATGCCGGTAGGCTCGGGGACACAGTGTCCGCCCAGGTTCCGGAGCCCGACGGCCCCGGAACGGTTTGGCAGGACAGAGGCATCTTTCCATACGCGGATGCTGCAGTCAGAGCGCCGCTTGGCCTGCAGGGCTGCCGGGCTCCGGGGCCCCGAGGGCGACCCCCGGCTGCCCGGGGGCGGGAAGCAGAAGCCCGCCTCCGGGCACCGAAGATCTAGAGCAATAACAGACGCATAAATAAACCAATGAGCGGCTCTTTGCTGCCAGCAGCAGGGAAACCTCGGGCTGATTAAATGCAGACGCGGGGTGTCTGCCAGGACAGGAGGGCGGCGGGGTAGAGGGAACCGGCGTGGAGGCGAAGGGTGGGCGGAAGGGAGGCCGGGGCAGGAGCGACGGGAAAGACCCAAAGCCACGTTTTTAAACATGGGGGTCGGTTTTAAAGGCAAACAGTACGGGGGAGGGGGGGCCCGGGCTGCGGGCCTCTGGACCTTTTTTAATACATATTACTTTTACTACATATTAATTTGTAATATTACATATTACTATGTATTACTTTTTAAATACATATTACATAGTAATACATATTACATATTACTTTTAATACATATTACCATGTGAAGTGTTAGTATTCACTTCAAAGTGAAGTTGGTGTTTGGCCACTGTACAGGTTGTCACACGAAGCATTCTAAAATGGGAAACGCCATAGTACTGAAGTTTGTGGTGAAGCGAGGGTCTGTGTCTTTGAACACATAGCTTTTTTAGTCTGTCCTTTTGGCTGGGAAGCTGGGACACTATTTTTAGGTAAGGCGGGAGTTTTGGGGAGTCAGTAAGTGCCTCTCTATCAGCTGGTGTGCTTGATTTTTGCAGTTGTGAGCAAGAAGTTTCCTTTCTAATACCATAAGTATTCAATCTACATTGTTTTAAAGTCTGTGTACATTTATGGACAGTCCAGTGTTTTACTGGAGAAGGGAGTGATGCCAAAATAACAGGGGAAATCATTTCTACTTACAAAGGACCTTGTGTAGTTTAAAAATATAGAGCATATTCATGAAAGACTAAGAATATTGCAGAGGGACCTACAAATAAGTCGACCAGATCTTACACATGCACTTTTGTCCTCTGTTTAAGAAGTAGGCATGGTATTGATATTAAATGCAAATTAGTCTATAATTATCTGTCAGACTATATTTAAGATTCTAAATACAGGCCCAGCACAAGAAGTAAGGTCCTTTGCCTGTTGTTTTAAATGCTTAACAGTTTTAAATGCATAGTAGATTTGGGGCCAGGTTTATCAACTTGTCGATAAACAAGAGATGGGGAGGAGCTACTTAAAAATTATAAACAAATTGTTATGGCTGTTTATTTCCATCAACTTAGATAAGTATACATGCGGATATAATTTGATTTCTAAATAATAGTTTGAATTGTTTTCTAGGAGAGAAGTATGATATGTGTGGAGAGTGTGGCCGCAGCACCTTGTAGTTCATTTAAATTGCTGGGTGTAGTCAGGATGACTTCGGTAGCACTGGCTAGGAGCCGCATAAAACTTAGTGGTCTGTCACTTCACCGGTGGCTGCGATTATACTTTTGAGCTATCCTGAATTTAATAAGGTTAATATTCCTCTTTCAAAAAGAAATAGTAGATATAACATGAAGATTTTTAATTTATATGTCTATATATGTGTGCATATATATTTATATATGTATATATCTTTATTTTAAAAGGTACCAATTGTCTAAAGCAAATTGAAAGTTTTTCAGCATACTACTAAAGAGTCATACCAACTTGTTTACTGGTGTAAATTGTACTGGGTCAGTTTCTCCATGGGCAGGAAGTTGTCTGGTAAAGCCAGAATTTGTGTGTTCAACTTGTTTTGACCCCCAGAAACCCTGATTCATCATTAGGTTCTTCAAAGAATGCAGGCACATTTTTTTGAGTAAACCATTGTGACGTGTGAATGTTTGTGATTTTTGTTATTTCTGTGCCATATTTTAGGTGTTCCCAGAACATCTGAATTTGCCTTTTTGCTTTCTTCTGTCGATATTCTCCTAGTGGTGAAAATATTCCTCTGAGGCGAGCTTCCTTTCAGTAGGCAATATGTGTAACTAATATAGTTTAAAAACTTATTTATTTTTATGTAAAACTGATGCATGCTATGGTAAACAAATCCAAGCAGTGCTAAGTGTATATAAGAAAAAAGATAAAAAGCCTCTGCTCTCCTTCCTCCATCGTTAGCCATGTCCCCCTAATCTGACCGTAGAAAGCAGTTGGTGTTACTTGGTGTTTGGAAGACCTCTCTTGACTCGGTGCGCGGGCAGTAGTGAAAGCAGAGGGAGAGGTCATGGAAGGCATGGCCACGGAACCCGTTTAGATGTTAGGCAGGTATTCCACCCTTATTTCCTGTGATGTTAATTAATATTGATAATCTTAAACTTCCATTAGTTTAAGATAACTGTAATTGAATTGTTAGTGAAACACTCAAACAGTTAATTGCATTGTCAGGTTGGTAAAGTTTTGATTTGTTGATCTTGTAAGGAAATAAATATTTGGAACTTGAATTCACGTAACCTTAGGGCTGGGAGTAATGTTGGTAATTATCATCTGTGGAATTTTATGATGAGATGCACAGTATACTTACTATAGGCTTTTTATAACTCATGATCTTTCCTTTAGTTTTCAGAACAACTCCAAGATAGCTGTTATTTCTGCTTTGCAGAGGAAATTTAGGTTAAATGTGAATTAACGAACATAATGTCGCAAGACCAGTAAGTAGTGGTGCTGGCGTTGTGCCTTGGAAAGGGTGTTCTCTTTCCATTGCAGTATGCTCTGCTGCTTCTATCTAGTCTGTCTTATTTTCCAATGAGGAAATTGAGGCCTGGAGAAGTCAAGTGACTTTCCCAAGGTCATACAGCTGATTAGTAGTAACATTAAACCAAACTTTTTATCTCTGGACCCTTATCTCAGGACTCTTGGTCCTGGCTGGTTATGCTACATTTTAGTGAAGTACTGTGGACCAAAGGACCATATGCTGTGACCACTTGATACAAATGCTTCAGAACTGATACATCAGCAGTGGTGTTTTCTAGTATGTATTAAAAGGTTCCTTCCCTCTCTTTCAGAAATTATAAAGGGCTCTGATGGGCTCTTTGGGTGATACCCAGTGCAGTGAACTGCAGGTGAGTAAGGTCTGGGAGAGCCTTATTTACAAAGCAAGGACTTGGTAATGCCTGAGGAAAAGACAAAAGGGACTTAATCTAGAGGAGGGTGTCTGGTCAGCAAGATGAGGTGGGACAAGGTGGAGGAAGTAGGGCCCTGGTGCAGCAGTGGTGACCTGACTGAATTGGCTTCTTCTGGGGCCGACTGGATGATGGTGAACCTACTCCAAACAGACTGCCTGATGCTTTGTCAGTTTGTTTGAAGAGAAGTGAGGGTAGGCTAATCTTCCACTTCTGTTTTGAATGAGTAACTGCACAGGGATTCAACCTATCTGCATATGATTGGATCTTCAGAGGTCCTTCAGTTTTTGTGTCAACATTCTTGAGTGTTGATCACCCTGTGCTCTGATGAACAGGTTAAGTATTAAATTGTTTGTTTTTCCTGTTATCTACTATGTGTGTATTGTCATGAATGACTATATATCTGCGGTTCTGGATACCAGGAACATATCAATGGAAACAGAAGGTTAAACTTTTTTCCTAATGGTTGTATTAGTCCTTCAAATTATTTGTTTATTGCTGAAATGCCCTAAGACTGACATTTTAGTCTTGAGTATTTCACAGTAATTAATCTTCTTGGTCCATTATAGTATCTTGGCCATTCAGTATTAAACTAAGAAAATGGTAATACTACAGAAAAACAATTAGAAGACTGTTTTAATATTGTCCTTGTGGGGCATCAGTGCTAAAATTATTTGTTGATATATTTTTAATGCTAGTCCCAGAGACTTTAATGAGACAATGCTATATACTTTTAGGGTTTTTTTTTATTTTTTTTTTTTATTTTTTTTTTACTTTTAGGGTTTTTAATTAAACTTAGGCTTGGCTACTTACTGATTGCTAAAGTAAAACATTGTTGTAGGGGTTCTTTGTTTCTTGAGTTAGGGTAGTTTGCACGATTCATCCCCCACAGGTTCATGGGGATGATCAGAAGGCTAGTTCAGCTGGTTTCTTGGTCCTTGGAAAGCTGGGGTCTGGGTTGTCATAGGTTATTGTGATAAGAAGTACATGAGCGTTCTCAGTTAAGGCCAAAGTGAGCAGTAAAAGAGAGGTGTGGACCTCTTCCTGAGACAATATCGAGTTTGCATCCTGGGACCCCTAAGTTTCCTCAGTATGGTAGAACTTTCTCTCTTAAATTATAAAATAATTTAAGAATTGTTATTAAGTAAATTGTTAAATATTTGTGTTACTACCCCTAAAACAGTTGATTTTCTTTTTGGCATCCTGCTAAATATATATATATATATATAGATATGTATCTCTATATATCTATATATATATACATACACACACATATATTATTGTACTCGTTTTTAATTATAATGTATATAATTTGAATTTTTCCTACTTATTAGATTATGAAACATTTCCATGTTATAGTTGTCACAATTTTAATTGACATGATTACACTTTGAGAGGCTGCAAAATATTTCATCAAGTCATGCCGTCAATAATTTACTTAAATCTTTTTATGTTAGATATTTATGTTGCTGGCTCGTTTTCAGTTAATACTTTAATGTACATTATTGTAGATATTATTGTATTTTTCTTCTGGCTAATTATATCTCTAGGATAAATTTTTGAATGCATTATTGTGTTAAATGGTATGAATGTTTTTATGGCTTTTGATATATATCACCATACTGTTTTTCAAGAATGTTATACCAGTTTGTACTACGAACAGATACACAGATGTACCTGTTTCACCATAACTGGATATAAATACATTTTTTCCTTAAAAGGTTTTGCTTATTTAATAGTGTAAAGTGGCATTTGTACTTCTTTGTTCTATAATGTTGAATTTTTCTCTTTGAGTCTCTTCATGGTGAATTGTTTTTTCATATCCTTTGCTATTTTAATCAGTAAAATACCGATGTGGTCTTTGGATGGTAAGGCAAGTATAACCAGCTAATAAACAGGTGATTATTAAAAAGATGATCAGAACATGTTCGGGAAGAATATTCAGAGAGAGTCTAGTCTGGATGGTAAGTTTTCTTGAGAACATAGTGGTTGAAGGGGAATGGGTGAGTTATTCCAAGGTTCAGCTCGGCACATGTTTAGTGCGCATCCATTGTGTACCACGTGTTGCGTCCTCTTAGTGCTCCTCAAGTCATCGTGGCGTATACTTGGCTGAAGGAGGAGGCTGCTTGAGGCTGCTTGAGGCTTGACTTGTGGGACTTTGGCTGCTGAAGTCTCTTTGTGGAGGGCTGAGGGGATGACTGACTAGAACCTCTTTAGCTCATTCGGGGCATACCACAGTGCCACGGCACAGTCTTTGAGAAGCTCTGTTCTGAAGGATACAAAGATGAATAAAGCATCATTTCCTCTGACAAGGAGCGAATCACCTAGTAGAGAGAGTAGGGGCACCAAAACAAGGAAGGACTAATAGAAATTTGAAGGGCGCTGTAAGAGGGGTTCAGACAAGGTGCTTAGGGGTTCAGTGGAGGGAGTGATACTGCACCCTTGGGGATGTAAGGGAACACTTCAACTGAGGAGGTGGCATTTAAATTGCACCACTGTGAAATTGAGGCGCCAGGGCAAGAAGAGGGCATTCTGGAGGAAGGGTAGCTTGAGCAAAGGCTGAGGGGTGGTGTTGGAAATGAGGTGGATGTCCGGAAACTGAGTATCCAAATTACCCGGACCCTGGGTTACATGAAAAAACATAGTGGACAGTGAGGCTGTTGAGACGTCACGACTGGGTTTTGGAGAATGCATATGCTGGATGTTCAGTGAGGAGAAACTAGAGACAGGGTTTTCAGTCGGGTTCATGGTACTCCTCCAGGTGAGGGATGATGAGTGCCTGAGTTAGTGTGCTTGGGAATGATAGGAGGTGGTGGAGTCAAGAGATACTTTGGAGGTTGAACAGAGAGATGTGCTGACTGATTAGGTAGGAGGGGAAGGAACAGTCAGTTCTGTGTCTTAAGTCAGAGATGATGCTGAGGTATTTGTGGTTGGATGGCTGGCAGAATGGGACAGCAGGAATACAGAAGTCAGGAGGAAGAGCAGGTCTTAGGGGTTTAGAATAGAGAAAAGATGATTTTCGTTTTGCGTGTTGAGTTTAAGGAACTAGTAGAAAGGTGAAATCAGAATCTTAACACTGGAAGGAACAGATGAGGAAGTTCGGGGCCCAGAGGAGCTAGAGGGACCAGTGAGGTCTCACAGTTAGATAAAGCAGAGTGAAGACGGAAGCTTCCTGATTCCCAGTGCAGCACTCTCTTCAGTGCCTCAGACTGAGAAACTTCTCTGCTGTGGTGTTTTCCTCGCACCCAGGTGTGCTCAATAGGAAGTTGGAAATGGCAGAAATTATGTTGGGAGTGAAGAGTTTATTTTTTAATTACATTTTTTTATTATGGAAAATTTCAGATGTATAGAAGTGGAAAGGGTATAATCAATCCCACTGTACCCGTTGTTCAACTTTAATAGTTAGTAATGTTGTTTCATCTGTTTCCTCCGTCTCCATCAATTCCATTGAGGCATTCGGATAAAGTGTTTTGGTGAACTTGAACTCTGGGTATCTGTAGTTAAGGAGAATTGAACAGTTCAGTAGGGTATGTTCTGAGCTTTCTGGGTGGGGGTCTAGAGTGAACAGAAGTAGCATTAATTGCCAAGATTCTTGGGCAAATCACTTACATCTTCTGAGCCTTCGTTTGTCTGTGAGACGGAGGTAATAATGGCAGCGTCACAGAATCACCTGAGATAAGGTGTAGAAAACCCTCTGTGAGCCTGAAGTGTTATGCAGATTTTAGTTGTTGGTAATAACATTAAGGTAGTGCTATTCTTTCGGGCTTCTGTGTTGCTGGCATTCAATACATTTTTATTATTCAACAAAGAATTATGTGAGGTACCTGAGGCTTCAACAGGGAACAAAACAGACAAAATCTCAGCTCTCCTGGAACTCATGTTCTAGGTCTGGAGTATAATAGGAAGCTAATACCTTAATAGTGATTAGTGTGGGCCAGACACTGTTCTGAGTGCCTTCATATTTTACCCTATTTAATTCTTGCAGTAATGCCTTGAAGTGTAGCACTGTTATGATTCCCATTTTGCAGATTTGGAAATCAAAGCAGATTTTTAAGCAGATTGCCTCAGGTCACAATGCCAGGATTCAGATTCAGGTAGAGCTGGCTTCAAGCCTATACTCTTACCCCTGTGCCATTAAAATGCTTTAGCTCATTCATGGTGTACTAGTGTTTGGTACAAATAAAAAAGGTAGTCCCTGATTGAAATTATTCCTAAACAAGTAAGTGTTCTCTTCTTGTGGGAGAAAAAAAGGACAAAAACAAATGAAAAAAATGGCAGTACATAGTTCTCTGTGGATGGGGGCATATTAATATTCTTACATAGAAAAGAATGTTTCTTCCTAACTTTTTATAGGCTTCACCAACTTTCTTGGTTCCTTTAGATACAAATGGCCACCTCAGTGGAACGAAGTCATTTTCCTGCTGGTACTTGGGAAGAGTCGCTTCTTGAATGAATCTCCTTCTTGCTTACAATTCTTCCTTTTTCTCCTACTACTCTCTTTCCTTACCTTGGGGCAGTTCCCTTCTCTGATTTCCCCTGTTGTCTGATCCTCCTTTTCCTCACAGCTGTGGTGTCCCTTCCTAGTGTCATCAGCTGCCCATGTTCTCAGGGATTTCCTTCCTTCTGCCTTTGCCTTCTCTTCCCTAGCCTGCCTCTGTCCGTCTTCTTGGGCCTTACCCTCTGTTGTGGCTCTTCTGAGTTTCTTCAGTGGGACTAACGTCACGACCAATTTCCCGCCTCTGGCTCTGGCTCTGCCCTGCCAGCTCGTGGTTCTCCTTCCTGGGCAGGGAAGATGGGAAAATGGGCAGTGAGCATTCCTTAAGTTTGCATCAGGATTAGGATAGGGCCTCACTCCTTTTAAGGAGGGTTAGGAGGGTATTATGGCTTGCATACCTGTGGGTTTTTTTTTTTTTGAATATTGTTAAAATATACATAACATAAAATTTACCATTTTCATCATTTTAGCATACAATCCAGTGTCATTAAGTGCATTCACGGAGACGGAGGAAGATGGCGGAAGAGTAAGACGCGGAGATCACCTTCCTCCCCACAGATACATCAGAAATTCATCTACACGTGGAACAACTCCAACAGAACACCTACTGAACGCTGACAGAAGACCTCAGACCCCCCAAAAGGCAAGAAACTCCCCACATACCTGGGTAGGTCAAAAGAAAAAAAGAATAAACAGAGACAATAGGATATGGACGGGACCTGCACCAGTCGGAGGGAGCCGTGAAGGAGGGAAGGTTTCTACACACTACAAGCCCCTTCGCGGGCGGAGACTGCGGGTGGCGGAGGGGGAAAGCTTCGGAGTAGCGGAGGAGAGCACAGCAACAGGGGTGCGGAGGGCAAAGCGGAGAGATTTTGGCACAGAGGATCGGTGCCCTCAGGCACACACCAGCCCGAGAAGCTTGTCTGCTCGGCCCACGGGGCGGGCGGGGCTGGGGGCTGAGGCTCGGGTATCGGCTTTCAGTCGGAGCGCAGGGAGAGGACTGGGGCTGGCGGCAGGAAGAGAGCCTGAAGGGGTTAGTGCTAGCCCGGAGGGAGTCCGGGGAAAGGGTCTGGAGCTACCGGAGAGGCAAGAGACTTTTTTCCCTTTTGTTGTCTGGTGCGCGAGGAGAGGGCATTCTCCTCCCGCCGCTCTGCCTGAGTGAGCCAGAGCCCCCGAATCAGCAGCTCCTTTAAACCCGTCCTGTCTGAGCGAAGAACGGACGCCCTCCGGCGACCTACGCGCAGAGGCGGGGCCAGGTCCAAGGCTGAGACCCGGGAGTTGTGAGAGCAGAGACAGGGAAATCTCTCTGGGCAGCCTCGGAGGCAGTGGATTAAAGCTCCACGGTCCATTTGATGTGCCCTGCGTCTGTGGAGTGTATGAATGGACAGCGAATCATCCCAAATTGAGGAAGTGGACTTTGAGGACAAGATTTAAGACTTTCCCCCCTTTTTACAACAAATTATCCCAAATTAAGGAGGTGGACTTAGCAAGATTTCAGACTTCTCGCCCTTTTCCTCTTTTTACAACGAATTATCCCAAATCGAGGAGGTGGTCTTGGAGAGCAAGATTTTTGATTTTTCCCCCTGCTCTCTTTTTGTGACTGTGTATGTGTAATCTTCTGTGTAAGATTCTCTCTGTATAGCTTTGCTTCCACCATATGTCCCAGGGTTCTATCGGTCCGTGTTTTTTTTTTTTTTCAATAATTAATTTTAATAACGCTACTATATTTCAGACTTTATTCTATTTTACTTTACCTGCTCTTTCTTTTTTTCCTACCTTCCCTTCCTCCCCCCCTCCCTCCACTCCTCCTTTCCTTCTTTCTTTTTCTTTCCTCCCTCCCTCCCTCCCACCCTTCTTCTTTCCACTTTCTTTTTCTTTCCTTCCTCCCTCCCTCCCTCCTGTCTTTCTTTCTTTCTTCCCTTCCTCGCTCCCTCCCTCCCTTCTTCCATTCACTCTTCCTTTTGCTTTCATTCCTCCCTCCCTCCCTCCTTTCTTTCTTTCTTCCTTTCCATCCTCCCTCCCTCCCTCCCTCCTTTCTTTCTTTCTTCCTTCCTTCCTTCCTTTCTTCCCTTCTTCCTTTCTTTCCCTCTCTCTTTCTTTCTTCTACTAATTCTTTCTTTCTACTTTTTCTCACTGTCATTCTGAGCCGGGTGGATGAAAGACTCGTGGTGCTGCAGCTAGGAGTCAGTGCTGTGCCTCTGAAGTGGGAGAGCCAACCTCAGGACACTGGTCCACAAGAGACCTCCCAGCTCCACATAATATCAAGCAGCGAAAATCTCCCAGGGATCTCCATCTCAACACCAGCACCCAGCTTCAGTCAACGACCAGCAAGCTACAGTGCTGGTCACCCTATGCCAAACAACTAGCAAGGCAGGAACACAACCCCACCCATTAGCAGAGAGGCTACCTAAAAACATAATAAGGCCACAAGCACCCCAAAACACACCACCAGACGTGGACCTGTCCACCAGAAAGACAAGATCGAGCCTCAACCACCAGAACACAGGCATTAGTCCCCCCCACCAGGAAGCCTACACAACCTACTGAAACAACCTTAGCCACGGGGGACAGACACCAAAAACAACGGGAACTACGAATCTGCAGCCTGCAAAAAGGAGACCCCAAACACAGTAACATAAGCAAAATGAGAAAGCAGAAAAACACACAGCAGGTGAAGGAGCAAGATAAAAACCTACCAGACCTAACAAATGAAGAGGTAATAGGCAGTCTACCTGAAAAAGAATTCAGAATAATGATAGTAAAGATGATCCAAAATCTTGGAAATAAGATAGACAAAATGCAAGAAACAGTTAACAAGGACCTAGAAGAACTAAAGATGAATCAAGCATCGATTAAAAACACAATAAATGAAATGAAAAATACTCTAGATGGGATCAATAGCAGAATAACTGAGGCAGAAGAACGGATAAGTGAGGTGGAAGATAAAATAGTGGAAATAACTGATGCAGAGCAAAATAAAGAAAAAAGAATGAAAAGAATAGAGGACAGTCTCAGAGACCTCTGGGACAACATTAAACGCACCAACATTCGAATTATAGGGGTTCCAGAAGAAGAAGAGAAAAAGAAGGGGACTGAGAAAATATTTGAAGAGATTATAGTTGAAAACTTCCCTAATATGGGAAAGGAAATAGTTAATCAAGTCCAGGAGGCACAGAGAGTCCCATACAGAATAAATCCAAGGAGAAATACGCCAAGACACATATTAATCAAACTGTCAAAAATTAAACACAAAGAAATCATATTAAAAGCAGCAAGGGAAAAACAACAAATAACACACAAGGGAATCCCCATCAGGTTAACAGCTGATCTCTCAGCAGAAACTCTACAAGCCAGAAGGGAGTGGCAGGACATAATTAAAGTGATGAAGGAGAGAAACCTGCAACCAAGATTACTCTACCCAGCAAGGATCTCATTCAGATTTGATGGAGAAATTAAAACGTTTACAGACAAGCAAAAGCTGAGAGAGTTCAGCACCACCAAACCAGCTTTACAGCAAATGCTAAAGGAACTTCTCTAGGCAAGAAACACAACAGAAGGAATATACCTACAATAACGAACCCAAAGCAATTAAGGAAATGGGAATAGAAACATACATATCAATAATTACCTTAAATGTAAATGGACTAAATGCTCCCACCAAAAGACACAGAGTGGCTGAATGGATACAAAAACAAGACCCATATATATGCTGTCTACAAGAGACCCACTTCAGACCTAGAGACACATACAGATTGAAAGTAAGGGGATGGAAAAAGATATTCCATGCAAATGGAAATCAAAAGAAAGCTGGAGTAGCAATTCTTATATCAGACAAAATGGACTTTAAAATAAAGACTATTAGAAGAGACAAAGAAGGACACTACATAACGATAAAGGGATCGATCCAAGAAGACGATATAACAATTGTAAATATTTATGCACCCTGAATACATAAGGCAAATACTAACAGCCATAAAAGGGGAAATCGACAGTAACACAATCATAGTAGGGGACTTTAACACCCCACTTTCACCAATGGACAGATCATCCAAAATGAAAATAAATAAGGAAACACAAGCTTTAAATGATACATTAAACAAGATGGACTTAGTTGATATTTATAGGACATTCCATCCAAAAACAACAGAATACACATTTTTCTCAAGTGCTCATGGAACATTCTCCAGGATAGATCATATCTTGGGTCACAAATCAAGCCTTGGTAAATTTAAGAAAATTGAAATTGTATCAAGTATCTTTTCCGACCACAATGCTATGAGACTAGACATCAATTACAGGAAAAGATCTGTAAAAAATACAAACACATGGAGGCTAAACAATACACTACTCAATAACGAAATGATCACTGAAGAAATCAAAGAGGAAATAAAAAAATACCTAGAAACAAATGACAATGGAGACACGATGACCCAAAACCTATGGGACGCAGCAAAAGCAGTTCTAAGGGGGAAGTTTATAGCAATACAATCTCACCTTAAGAAACAGAAAACATCTCGAGCAAACAACCTAACCCTGCACCTAAAGCAATTAGAGAAAGAAGAACAAAAAACCCCCAAAGTTAGCAGAAGAAAAGAAATCATAAAGATCAGATCAGAAATAAATGAAAAAGAAATGAAGGAAACAATAGCAAAGATCAATAAAACTAAAAGCTGGTTCTTTGAGAAGATAAACAAAATTGACAAACCATTAGCCAGACTCATCAAGAAAAGAAGGGAGAAGACTCAAATCAATAGAATTAGAAATGAAAAAGGAGAAGTAACGACTGACACTGCAGAAATACAAAAGATCATGAGAGATTACTATAAGCAACTCTATGCCAATAAAATGGACAACCTGGAAGAAATGGACAAATTCTTAGAAATGCACAACCTACCAAGACTGACTCAGGAAGAAATAGAAAATATGAATAGACCAATCACAAGCGCTGAAATTGAAACTGTGATTAAAAATCTTCCATCAAACAAAAGCCCAGGACCAGATGGCTTCACAGGCGAATTCTATCAAACATTTAGAGAAGAGCTAACACCCATCCTTCTCAAACTCTTCCAAACAATATCAGAGGAAGGAACACTCCCAAACTCATTCTACGAGGCCACCATCACCTTGATACCAAAACCAGGCAAGGATGTCACAAAGAAAGAAAACTACAGGCCAATATCACTGATGAACATAGATGCAAAAATCCTCAACAAAATACTAGCAAACAGAATCCAACAGCACATTAAAAGGATCATACACCATGATCAAGTGGGGTTTATTCCAGGAATGCAAGGATTCTTCAATATACGCAAATCAATCAATGTGATACACCATATTAACAAGTTGAAGGAGAAAAACCATATGATCATCTCAATAGATGCAGAGAAAGCTTTCGACAAAATTCAACACCCATTTATGATAAAAACCCTGCAGAAAGTAGGCATAGAGGGAACTTTCCTCAACATAATAAGGGCCATATATGACAAACCCACAGCCAACATTGTCCTCAATGGTGAAAAACTGAAACCATTTCCACTAAGATCAGGAACAAGACAAGGCTGCCCACTCTCACCACTCTTATTCAACCTAGTTTTGGAAGTTTTAGCCACAGCAATCAGAGAAGAAAAGGAAATAAAAGGAATCCAAATTGGAAAAGAAGAAGTAAAGCTGTCACTGTTTGCAGATGACATGATACTATACATAGAGAATCCTAAAGATGCTACCAGAAAACTACTAGAGCTAATCAATGAATTTGGTAAAGTAGCAGGATACAAAATTAATGCACAGAAATCTCTGGCATTCCTGTACACTAATGATGAAAAATCTGAAAATGAAATCAAGAAAACACTCCCATTTAGCATTGCAACAAAAAGAATAAAATATCTAGGAATAAACCTACCTAAGGAGACAAAAGACCTGTATGCAGAAAATTATAAGACACTGATGAAAGAAATTAAAGATGATATAAATAGATGGAGAGATATACCATGCTCCTGGATTGGAAGAATCAATATCGTGAAAATGACTCTACTACCCAAAGCAATCTACAGATTCAATGCAATCCCTATCAAACTACCACTGGCATTTTTCACAGAAGTAGAACAAAAAATTTCAAAATTTGTTTGGAAAAACAAAAGACCCCGAATAGCCAAAGCAATCTTGAGAACGAAAAACGGAGCTGGAGGAATCAGGCTGCCTGACTTCAGACTATACTACAAAGCTACAGTAATTAAGACAGTGTGGTTCTGGCATAAAAACAGAAAGATAGATCAGTGGATCAGGATAGAAAGCCCAGAGATAAACCCACGCACATATGGCCAACTTATCTTTGATAAAGGAGGCAGGAATGTACAGTGGAGAAAGGACAGCCTCTTCAATAAGTGGTGCTGGGAAAACTGGACAGGGACATGTAAACGTATGAGATTAGATCATTCCCTAACACCATACACAAAAATAAGCTCAAAATGGATTAAAGACCTAAATGTAAGGCCAGAAACTATCAAACTCCTAGAGGAAAACATAGGCAGAACACTCTATCACATAAATCACAGCAAGATCCTTTTGGACCCACCTCCTAGAGAAATGGAACTAAAAACAAAGATAAACAAATGGGACCTAATGAAACTTCAAAGCTTTTGCACAGCAAAGGAAACCATAAACAAGACCAAAAGACAACCCTCAGAATGGGAGAAAATATTTGCAAATGAAGCAACTGACAAAGGATTAATCTCCAAAATTTATAAACAGCTCATGCAGCTCAATAGCAAAAAAACAAACAACCCAATCCAAAAATGGGCCGAAGACTTAAATAGGCATTTCTCCAAAGAAGATATACAGACTGCCAACAAACACATGAAAGAATGCTCAACATCATTGATCATTAGAGAAATGCAAATCAAAACTACAATGAGATATCATCTCACACCAGTC